>NC_067226.1:11621666-12253333 GCF_019924925.1 Ctenopharyngodon idella
TGTTGGGGTCATCTATACACATTTAGTGAGGGTTAAACTGATATAGGATAGTTTAACTGATAATACTAATAACTGACTTGATAAAGCTGAAATGGAAAATGAAAGAATTAAGAGCATTCATGGCAACGTGGAAAGGACAGATACAGTAAACATGCTTTGCTTTGGTTCCAGATGTAAACTAGGCCGCAAATGAGGATCTGGATAAAATCTCACCCTGAACTTTCAAAGAGGACAACATTCTAGACACCCTATGGGAAGGTTAGACTCGCCAGTTCAGAGAGGTTACAGTAGCCCTG
The DNA here is from genome assembly GCF_019924925.1 of Ctenopharyngodon idella. Lineage (NCBI taxonomy): Eukaryota > Metazoa > Chordata > Actinopteri > Cypriniformes > Xenocyprididae > Ctenopharyngodon > Ctenopharyngodon idella. The sequence continues at coordinate 11,621,963 of NC_067226.1, forward strand.
CACACTCATATGTAAGTGAGGACAGTCACTCTGTGTTTAGAGAGAGCGAGAACCATCTTGCTCTGAGGGACAGATGTGCCATCACTTGGGTTGACATGGTTTGAAGGGGAAAGAGAGAGCACGGGAAGAGTGCAGAAGGTATTCCCGCCCTCACACTGTCCATATTTGAGTCATGTGACACATTCAGCCAGTCAGTGAGACATAGTCCTCATGTTGAGGAATATAGTGAAGATATACTTTAAGAGTCTGCCCGTGACCTCCCTGTGCACTCTAACCTATCATAATATAAGAGGCTCATTTTTTTGTAGTTAATTTTTTTAGATAATTGACCAAAAAAAATTAACATTCTTATCCTTTTTTTCTTTTCTTTTTCCATTTAAAACAACAAAAGACAGCAGCTTTAAACTTACAGGCAACAGATCTGAAATGTCACTTTTTGTTTTTGACATTTGTCCATTGGGCTTTCTTCCATTCATCTTCTCTTCTCTCACATCCTCCTCCATTTCTGCAGGCCGTTCGTCTGTATGATCTGACTCTGTGGCAGAGGTTGTCTCTTTAGACAGACGGGCAGATTCAGCATGCCACAGCTCTGGGATTAGCGCTCCAGCGTCCAAAATGAGGCTTTGTGAGAGAGTGGCGGCCAGTGCGGTCAGTGTCTGAGACTGCTGAGCTGAAGACAGACTGCTTTTTAGATTCCATAAAGAGCCTGAAGAACAGAGGAAGTACAAACAACTATTAACCATATAATTAACTATTAACCATTAGCTTTATTTCAACTATACATCAAGTCTCCACAACCCCTTCAGAAAGCAGTGTTTCGGTCTTAATTATACATTTTCTCACCAGCACTATATCAACTCTTTATCAAGACAAGAATCAATTAGTTAACATTATTTCATGCATTAGGTAACATTATTTCATGCATTACGTATCATGAACTAACAATAAATGCAATTTTTACAGTACTTATATATATATATACAATATATATATTAGGGCAGTGGCGCCTGCAGCTGTACGGCTGTACGCACTGTGCGCACAATGAGAGGGCGCTAATTAATGCCGTTTTTATTTTATTTTTTTACATAATTTTTTAATTGTTTATTAATCTATCTGTATACTCTCACAACATATTGAGAAAGCATGAGAGAATGAGAATAAATAAAGGTGTGCGTTTTAGTGTTTTAAAGTGTGTATGTACTTGAATAGTAGGGGATGGGTGAAAAGAAATCTATTGGCTTTAGTTTTGTTTAATTGGCGCTTTTTCCACACACAACAAATTACAATTCAGATAGTTATTGTTTACAGCAAGGTTCAAAATGAGCAAACGTTCTCTAAAACAGCTAAACTTAATTGAGACATTTGCCAAAAGGCCTAAACCTAATGAGGCAAATATTGCTCCTCCGCCCGGGGTGGAGACCGCAGTCTCATCGGCACCTGAGTCCGGACAACTCCAAGCCCAACCCCAGTCTCTTTCATCGGATGATGCAGATCCAGCTGCCAGCTGCTCAGCCTCCTCACATGGAACCGCTACCCTCCAACAGCAACCTTCAGTTATTCCTCCCAGCTCACAGGTACCTGCTGCTAGCTGCCCGGTTACAATAACTGACATAGCAGATATTGGAACATTTAAAGTGGATGAGCTTTAAATGGCCACTGGTTCCGTTAAACTCAGTGCACTGCAGAATAGATTCAGACCACCCAGAGACTGGGTTGCTCCATCAAGATCCATTTTTGGGAAACAAAGAAAAATCCCTGATGAGTTTTTCAACGAGACTTTATATCCAACATTGAGGTACAGCATATCACAGGATGGCCTGTTCTGTGTGGCCTGCATACTTTTCTCCTCTGGCGAGATGACTCTCAGGACAAAGCCATTCAGTGACTGGAGTAACGTAAAAAAAAAAAATCGTCACGAAGCATCTATCCACTCAAGCACATCAGATCGCTCAGTTACGTGCAGCAGATTTTCTACATGTCTGTACAGGAAAGAAGCAGTCAATTTGTACAGCTTTAGATCGTTCCAACCCAGAGACACAACAGAACGCAACAAATATGGTGTCAAAGCAATAATTGATTTAATTGCTGCTTGCGGACAGCAAAATGTACCTCTTAGAGGTCATACAGACGAACGCAGCAATTTCCATGCGTTTCTTAACTTTCGTGCAGATGGTGATGCAACCTTAGAACAGTATTTGCAGCTTGCACCTTCAAACGCAAATTACTGTGGGCATCAAATACAAAACGAAATAATTGAGTTGTGTGGGAAACAGATTCAGAACACAATTCTTGAGAAATGCAAATGAGCCCAGTGGTTCTCTCTGCTGTCGGATGAAACAGCTGTTCAGAACAAATCTCGTTACTAGTCCGCTACGTGGATCGTGACTCTGGCAACTTTTCCATTCGAGAGGACTTTTTGTGCTTTGTTTTCACTGCTGATACTGCTGGCGAGACGCTAACAAAAACATTGCTGGAAAAGCTAGAAGAATTTAAATTACAACCTAGCAATATGGTGGGACAGGGGTATGATGGGGCTGGGAACATAGGAGGCAAGGTGCGAGGTGTTCAAGCCCGCATTAAATAGCTGTATCCGGCTGCCACCTATGTGCATTGCAGAAACCATGCACTTAATTTAGCAATAGTGCACTCAACACGCAACCTTTTGGTTCGAAATGCCTTGAATGCTGTACAAGACATTGTGTCTTTCATAACAGCTTCACCAAAACGTATGCAAACCTTTTAAGGTGAAAGCAGCATGAATCAGCGTTGCCAGTGCGTTGGTGATGCTGCTTCAAAATAAAAGGGAGGATGTGACGTTCGGAAAGATGTGGGATCAAAGTTGTGAGTTGGCTGCCAAACTTCATATCAATCCCTCGGTCCCTCGCATAGTAACAATGCAGACAAAGCAGTCAAACACACCAGCAACAACGCCAGATGAATATTGGTGATGGAATCTGTTTCATCCCTTCATAGATCACCTCGCATCTGAAGTGAAAGACCGAGTTTGCCTGGCACTCCCACGACTGAAAGGCCAGTATTTGCTGCTGGAAAAACTGTCAGAATTGTCAGACACAGTGTAACAGGAGATAAAAAATGAGTACGGGGCACTGATGCCCAATCTAGGTGCTAGTTCTGTGCGTACCTTGACATAAAATCCTGTAGGCGCCCCTGTATTAGGGGTGTAATGGTACATGTATTCGTCCCGAACCGTCACAGTACGGACGTCACGGTTCGGTTCATGCAGTATGACGACGAATACAGGCGATCCACACTCCAATACAGAAGGGGGCGCGCTTTTTAGCCTAACCTATTTTTTAACAAGAATTAACCACCAATAATCGCAATAAGCTCTGTGTTTTTGTTACTTTTGATAAGAAACAAAGTGCCATCTTTCAAACTCTGTCCATTTTATCACGAAATTCAAACATTAAATGCCGTTTTGACGCTTTTTGATGTGACATGACAAACAGCAGCGCAGAGCGCTCATCCCTTCCTCTTCACTACTACAGAATGAACATGAATGAACATGAAGGTATGTTGAAAGATACAGTCCAACGACTGCGGAAAGATGTCAGTAAAACAATTTGTAAACAATGTCAGATAGTAAGCTATTACATTTATCTCAGAAAAGCCATTCAGTGTCCACAGCTTGTTAGTTCGCTAGAGAAATGAAATGTTTCGCTAAATACATGCACTATATTAACCTATATATTAATTATATTTTACTTAACCTGTTAGTTAATGTAAGGCCTAAATAAATCCGTCATGAAAACAAGTTATGACAGCGACTGTTGAAATATAATCATTAACACAACGAGCCGGAGAAACATAAATTAATGCAAAAACTGCCTTGTGTGTAATTTACATCCTTACAATACATACATTTTTTTATTATTATTTGACTGTTGATGATTATGTCTAAAAGAGATAGATTTTTTTCTCCTTTTATAATTAAATTTTAATTATAATTGAATACATTTAAAGACAGAGACACAGTTGGTTCAGTAAAACATTGTTTAATAAAAAAAAAGAGAAAAAATTGTACCGAACCCGTATCAAACCGTGACTTCAAAACCGAGGTACATACCGAACTGTCATGTTTGTGTACCGTTACACCCCTAATATATATGTGTGTATATATATATATATATATATATATATATAGACACACACACACACATATATCTACACACATAAAATATTTATTACATATCCAGTGTCGTGTTGTTTTACCTGCAGCCAGTGTGCGCAGGAGAGTGTATTCCATACTGGTGTGTGTGGAAGACAGAATGTTGTCCAAGATGCCAAATACCCCTGCATTCACACTGCGCACCAGTTCTGAGTTCTCTTCTGTTACTGTGTGCAAGCAGTGGGCTACACAGAAAAAAATACATACACACAAACCACAGAAATTACCTCTAAATAGTACCCAAATAAAGGAGTGTGAGAATGAAATGGAACTGAATCTGAGGGGGATTTATATATACACATTACCGTTCAAAAGCTTAGGATCGGTAAGATTTTTAAAATGTTTTTGAAAGAGGTCTCTTATGCTCATAAAGACTACATGAATTTGATGAAAAATACAGTGAAACACTAACATTGTGAAATATTACAATTTAAAATAACCAAATATATTAAAATTTTAATTTATTCCTTTGATATCAAAGCTGTATTCAGTGTCACAAAATCCTTCAGAAATAATTCTAATATGTTGACTTGAAGAATCTTTTATTATTATTATTATCAATGTTGCAATTAGCTGTGTTGCTTAATATTTTTGTGTAAACCATGATGCAAATCTTTCAGAATTCTTTGATGTATAGAAATTTTAAAAGAACAGCATTTATTTGAAACAGATATCTTTTATATCATTATAAATGTCTTTACTGTCACTTTTAATCAATCAAAGGCATCTTTGCTGAATAAAAGTATTAAATTTCTTACAAAAAAATCTAACTTTTGAAGAGTAGTGTACAATATACATGTGTATGTTTAACTGGTGTCACCTGCTGATATTGCCAGCTCCATATTCTGAGGGTGCCTCTGTAGACAATGTAGAAGAACATCTAGAAGTGCAGACTTGTTGAACACTGACACTGCTGTGCTACTGCTCTCACTACACAGCCACAAAGAAAACAGACAGAAACACACAGATCATACAAGACTGCAACCCGGTCATCTTTTTGAACACATTTTGACTGGTTAAAACACAACTCTTCAAGCTTTATTTTTTTAAGTACATGCTAAGTAATACTCTAAATGCCATCACTTAATGTTTTGCTAAATTACTTTTCTTTTTAACGTGATTAACGATCAATCTAGGCCCTGTTTACACCTGATTTTAAGATGTGTTTTAGTTGATCGGATCACAAGTCGACAATGCTAAATACATGTGTATAAACGGGGTCTAAAACATTTTGAGCTTATTTCGTCCATTAGATCGAAAGATCTGAAAAAAGCCCATATATATTTGGATTAAAACCCCAGTATTAAACGGGAATGTGTCTCCCTCATCTACTTGTGATCCGATCGACCAAAACGGCAAAATCTTAAAACCAGGTTAAAACGGGGCCCTAGGGACAATATAAAGCATGATGATGCACTGTCAAGTGGTCACAGGAAACACTTAAGACACTCAAGGGCATTTGTAAGACATTTGTTAATACACTTGTTAGGTGTAAACGTCAGTTTGTTTGAGCTCTGTCTTACCAGAGATTCCAAAGTAAATTTACTGCCTCATTGGCAACGTCTTCCACCTTGTGTTTCTGTCCTTTCATAGCAGGAGAGGTCAGGTCAAAGCCAGCACAGCACTGTTCTCCACAAACACACAACAGAGTTTATGAACAAGAGTTTTTTCTCCTCACTAGGGATGGGTGATATGACAAAAATATCTCAATTTTTTCTCAGCCAAGATGACGATCCACGATCTTATCACAATTCTTTTTCATGTTGGTTTAAATGGGGGGTATCACACACAGTTTCTGCCAATCTCATGTTAATCTTGAGTACATAGAGAGTAACAACACATCCTTCAAATCTCCAAAAAGTCTTTAGTTTTATCATATTCATAAAAGATAGATACGCTGTACCGAGTCTTTCCGGAAAAAAGCTGAGCTCCTGGAGGCGTGTCTACCGTCAGCGCCGTGGCCGGAGCTAAAGAGTCACGAGCGCGCGCAGCTTTTGCGTAGAGATCGTCTGCAAGCTGTGACATCATTATTAATAAAAAGGGAACAAAAACATTCGTGTTGTTTAAATTTTATGTGCGCCGATTGCCAACAAAACACAGACATCTGATGGAGTTTTACTCACCACCCGCGATCTGCAAATCCAGTGCCGAACTGGGACTTGTTTACAAAACATTCATCACCGAAAACCCGGGAACAAGCAAACGTACGTGCACAACTCCATGGCTGCCCCGGAAAAACAAACTTCATCCACTGTTCCCTTAACGCTGGGTTCTTTGGGAAGCTGAAAAAGGTAATCTTTCCCTCACAACCAAAAACACACTCCTTCGGTGACGGGAGCTGCGTCTCATTTCGGAGGCTGCGTCCTTCGGAAGTCGCATTTGAAGGATCTTCAAGGATGTCATATTTAAGAAAAGTAACCGTAATAAAATTGACTGATATTCATTGTGAGGTGTTGCATTCTTACTTTGCAATCTAACGGTTATTTTTCTTAAATGAGACTGCCTCAATGATGTATGCACCCTTCAAAGGGTACAGTGCCTGAATTAGGACACAGCCATTGTTGAAAAAATCTCTCGGCTTCTGTAACCCGAACAAAGCGCGTTGATGGGCGTACTCTTGCTCTTGCTCTGGGTGATGTGTGTGAGCACGCTTATCAGGGAGAAGTGCCTATACAAGGAATTCCACCCTTTATGACGTGTTACAGGCCATACTCGAAAAAAAATTGGCGAAACATGTCCACAACCTGAAGTAGTATATTTGGCACAGAAATACTCCATCATACGTCCAACTCGGTTTTTAAAACTTTGGCCATGTTTAGCATGAGAATGCAACTCTTTAACAGTGTAAATAATTTAGAATGCATGAAATAGCATTACACCCCCCTTTAAGACTATTTTGGAAGTTACTGGCCAGTATAACCTAAATAATTTCCCTATTTAATTTTTTGTTCAATATTAACAAAATTTAAATAAGTCAATACATCATCAATTCTTCTTCCAAAACGTTTTTTATGTCTTACCCTCATTCACTATGGTGGTAACATGTATGGTGTGGGAGTGGCATAGGTTTGGGGTCACAGGGCGACAGAGCTCGCAATAAAACGAGAATCAACATTGGCTTGGCTTTTCAGAGATTGCGAGAACTGAGGGACTTGAAATGTTGTAAAAGCGACGCAGAGATGGCGTTATTATTACTCAACAGTAAGGTATTTTATTAAACAGATGAATTGCCATACTGTATGAACTCTGTAACAGAGTTCATTGTAAAGCATTATCTATTGTGAAGGGTCATATTCATCCGCACAGTCACACAGAGCTGAATAACAACCAAAACATTGGGCCTGTTTACACCTGGTCACTTCATGCATTTCCTCTTATCAGATAGCTATCTAATCGTGAAAAGACCAGGTGTAAATGCCCTCCAAAAAGTTTTCGAGGCTGATTTAAATCCGATCACTCAAACCACTTCAGGAGGTGGTCTGAGGATGCAATGCATTCCAGATGAAACTGGACAAGTGTAAAAGCATCTGGTTGTTGAAACCACATATGTAAATGAATTAAGCAGATTGACTAAAATATGCTTAAATTTATCAATGCAATCAAGACAACACTTTTTTGTTCCACTCACTTCTATTTATATGCATGCAAATGCTGGAGACCAGAAACACAAGCTAATGCGAAGAAGTTTCACATTTCGCTGTGTTCTAAAGTTCCAGTTTGGTGAACTCTGACCTGCAAATTCATATCAATTTGTGAAATAGAGAAGGTTTGCAGCATTGCAGGAAAGTGGAGTAGCAATGTTGCATTTATGTTTTTAAAAAAGACATCACATCTGAAGACATTTTATGTGCTCAAATTCAAGTGTGCCCACCCCTATAATCATTTTTCATGTTAAAGATCATGTTAAATATTGTCATGCCAATAAAGCTATTTGATTTGATCCAGGATTCATACCTCCCTCAGGAGAGCAGAGAGAGATGTCAGCACATCCTGTCTGACCATGTCCTCACACACTTCAGGGCCTCCACAGGCACTAAGATTCCTGTAACACAGACATAGATGAAAAAGGTCATTTTTACAAAATAAATCCCTAAGCAGACGGGTCTTGTACCAAAGAGCTGTGTAATAATGATAGCAAGAATATAACTCACTACCCTGTTCATTAGAAAAATCACTGCAAAGAGTAATAATGATATTAAAACATAACTACCATTTTTCTTTTCTATGCAATAAATGCTCAAGCAGTTTTTTAAACTTCTTCATTCAGTCTATAGTTTCTATAGGGCTTTTCACACTACACTTAACCCTGGGTTATCGTCATTCTAAACCGCGCTTTTAACCCCAGGTAGAGGAACATTTCACATTTGTAATTTAAAAGCAAGGTTAGCAGTACTTTTTATCTGGGGTTATGAAACCCCGCTCATGAGAAGGGTAAGCAATGCTTTTACGGTTTTAACCCTACATTGCAGTGGTAAATTCATACTGTACATTCCTAAAACCTGGGTTAATGTTCTTAATTGCATATTTGCAGTGTCAGTGTGTTAAAAATCGTGCAGTGTATCCCGGCTTTAGTCTGCATCAGGGCAGTAACTAGTTGGCATGTCTGTTCTTCCTATGTCAGGAGTGTCCAATCCTACTCCTGGAGGGCCACTGTCCAGCAGAGTTTAGCTCCAACCCCAATTAAACACACCTGAACCAGCTAATTAAGGTTTTTAGGCATACAGGAAACTTTCAGGCAGATGTGTTGTGGCAAGTTGGAGCTAAACTCTGCAGGACAGTGGCCCTCCAGGACCGAGTTTGGACACCCCTGTCCTATGTGGAGTAGCGTATCAAATTAATACAAGTATAAATCTTTTAGAATAGCCTTTTATAGTTCTTTTTTGTTTGTTTTATGTTTTAGAATAGACATGACTTTCTTTTTCTCACTGGAATTCCTCCACAACTTGTAATATTTTAAAACAACATTCAGAGGCAATAAATACTACATTAAGGCAATTCTACGATAGCATTCAATGCGTGTGTCATGTATTCTTAAAGCCTGCCACCCTCAGGCTGAATAACGCAACCTCTGCCAAAAGCGTTCAACCTCTGTCCTGTGTTCAGCAATTACAATATAAAGCTTACAACAATTTTTTTTTTTTTTTTTTTTTTAAGAAACTGGCGCTAACCCAGAATCTGCCCTACCTAAATTTACGGTCAGGAGCTGCTACTGATTGTAGTACAGCTCAGGTTTAGTATGTCAGTGTCACCTGAGAAAGAGAAAGACAAAGAGGGAGAATGTATGTATGTGTGTGTGTGTGTGTGTGTGTGTGTGTGTGTGTGTGTGTGTGTGTGTGTGTGTGTGTGCATGCAAGTTTTTCTATCCCGGTGGGAACTTCAGCCTGAATGCACACAGACTCATGGGGACTTGTGTCACCTTGGGGACCTGAATTGAGGTCCACAAGGGGAAACAAGCTTATAAATCATACAGAATGAGTTTTTTAGATTTAGGGGTTGGGTTGTAAGGGTTGTTGGTGTAAGGTGATAGAACATACAGTTTGTACAGTATAAAAACTGTCCCCACAAAAAGAGTAAACTAGACGCGCGCACGCTTGTGTGTGTGTGTTTGTGACATATCAGGACACAAATTTGTATAATGACATGGGTATGACATAGATATTACAAGGAGAGGGTTACTTATGAGAACATTACCCTATGTACTCGTTTTTCCATAGGCTTATAAATCATAGAGAATGAGTTTTTTTTTTTTTCTGAGAAAGTAAAAAAGTGCACAGTTTCCTGTGATGGGTAGGTTTGGGGTAGGGGTAGCGTAGGGTGAGAGAAAATACGGATTGTACAGTATGAAAACCATTACACCTATGGAATGTCCCCACAATTCACAAAAACAAACGTGTGTGTGTGTATGAGTACCTGAGTGCTCCAGCAGCAGTCTCTCTGACCGGCAGGCTGCGATCCAGCAGTAAAGGTCCGATTTTCCTGACTGCATCTCTCTGGAGGAAACCTGGGATCGTCTGACTCTGCTGTACAACACGAGAGATACTGGCACAGGCGTATTCGCGCACATCTGCTGATGGACTCTGTAACTATACAGAGAGAGAAAGAAGGGATGGTCACAAACGAATAGAGATATTATTCTAAACCCACCTATGTAAGTTAAGAAAGACTGGCTGGTTCAGTTGAAAAGCCGAACCCCACTTGCTTGACAGCTGCATCAGTCAGTTCAGCCGTAAAGGTTTGCTGACTCGCTTCATCTATTCAACATGCCAACATCCCATCAGTGAAAGAGCTGACACAGTCATTACATACTCCATTTTAATCTGACACGCCAATACTGTTTTTATCTCAGTATTTTTAGATATTCGGATTCCTAAACATAATTTACTTAAAGTCTGTAGAGTTGTCATTGTACCGGCAGCTTACTTTATCGAGTAGCTCCGCTGCCGGACAGTCTTCATCTTCTGATTCTTCAACAGCCTGTTTAACAGGAGTCGCTGCAAGACCATCAGGGGAAAACGGTGGTCGTTTGAATTTGGTGTTCTTAGTCTTTCCCATGCTTTAAATGTGTTTGAACTACACTTGAAGTGTAAAATCAATTCCGATCTGTTTTAAAACTCACAATCTCACAACACGAGCGACCATGTGGACATTACCACTGCCGTAAAGGGTAAGTAAAGTCGTAAGTAAAGTGTCGGAAAGCAAGCGGTGCTTACTGCAGAACCAAATGACGTCCAACTCCACCTCTCTGGACGTGATGGGTTGAGCCAAAGCTCTGGCTCTGCAGTGAGCAACTTCTCTCGAAAAGACGGACGCGCCACCCTGTGGGTCAAAAACGCACTGCTTCTTTTACTTCTTGTTTTACAGCGTTTGGCATCCAGCTTATTGGTGCATTACAGACACATTCTGCTCCGGAGTGTGTATCAGGTTTACAATCTGATTCTGATTCTTTTTTTTTTTTTTTTTTTTTTTTTTAATGCTGATTCTGATTCTGATTCTACTATATTATTCTACTATATTTACTTATACAAACTAACTAGCTCTGTTCTGCTATCTGCTACTAATAAAAACGCACTGCAGTTGAAAGCAGGTCTGATAGAAATCTTATTACTCGGCAAGGGAGATATTGGATGTCAAATGGTCAGTATCCAGTCATCTGTTTTCTCTATCCCAAGTTCCAGCAGAGAATAATACATAAATCAAAACCAAGCACATTTGATCTAGTTACAGACAAACTCCTTCAGGAGAACCCATGTCTAATCTTTAACAGTATTAAGAGTGAATCTTCCCATATGGTATTTGGGATCTGTCTGTACTGTACCTCTGCATCCTCTCTTAGGAACCTGGAAATCGTTGCATTCATCTGTTTTGCTATCATTCCCTCTCATTTACTGCCTAAACAAGATCTAAAATAACATTTATTTATTCATTCATTCATTCATTCATTCATTCATTTATTCATGGAATAGGCCTACGTTTATTTTATTTTTTGTCTGTCAAAAATAATGAAATATATATATATGTACACTACATAGGGCCTATCGTTCAAAGTTTGGGCTTGGTACGATTTTTAAATTTTTAAAAAGTCTCTTATGCTCACCAAGGAAGCATTTATTTAAATGCATTTAAAAAAAAATAGTACAAACATTAATATTGTGAAATATTATTACAATTTAAAATAGCTGTTCTCTATTTTAATATGTTCTAAAATGTAATTTATTCCTGTGATGGCAAAGCTGAATCAACAGTCTTCAGTGTCACATGATCCTTTAGAAATCATTCTAATATGCTGATTTGGTGCTTAAGAAACATTTATTGTCATTATCGATGTTGAAAAAAGTTGTGCTGCTTAATATTTTGTGGAAACTGTAATACATTTTTTTCTCAGGGTTCTATAATGAATAGAAAGTTCAAAAGAACAGCATTTTTTAAAAATGTCTTTATAATTTAATGCATCCTTGCTGAATAAAGTTGTTAATTCTTTTAAAAAAAACATCATATCAAACACTTGAACAGTAGAGTATAAGAATAAGCAATCAAGAATCAGTATCAGCTTGGATAAAGAAAAATAGTAATTCCATCTACCACAAACATTTTAAAAGCACTTAACAATCCTATTTTCTTTCTTTCCTTCTCTTTCTTTCTTTCTAAATAGAGTAAGTTTTGGCTGTAGCACAGGTTTGACCTCTCCTAACCCTGTGCAGTGTGTCGAATGAGACCTAGAGACCCTGGGTCTTCCTTTCCAAACCCCCTACTGCAAGTCAGCGCGTGGCAACCCTCCCCAACAACTGTCCTGAGAGGACCCGTGATTCATCCCAAATCAGCATATTTCAAAATCACATACAGCTAGCAGATCAGAGAGGATTTCAACATTATGAGTCTGAAACACTTTATGAAAAAAAGCACAAATCCCAATGCACACACATTTCTCTCTCTCTCATTGAATGGACAGAATAATTAGAGTGAGTAAAGGTTGATTCCTGATCCAGCAGGTTTCCTCTAGCACAACGTCTGCTGTCCTTGTATCATTTCACTGATAACGGCTCCCACTGATAACGACTGAGGAGCTCATGAACTCATAAAGGCCTATACCGTACATACACATCCTGCTTTATATGTTCTAAAATGCATTTTTATTGTTTAACCAAGTCAGAGTTTTTGCATAGTACGAATCTAAAAGCACAATCAATTATCACACTCACACACACACACACACACACACACACACACACACACACACACACACACTGCAGGCCTGAACATCTTCAATATCCCCTCAAAGCACATAAGGGTGAACACAAACTTCTCCATCTCACCACTAGATGGAAGTATTGTTCTATGTAACTACGCCAGCAAACGTCCCAAATCTCTCCACAGCAATTTCACACTTTTTCAGATTATGTTTGTGTGAATAAACAGTGCAGCATTATGACGAAATACACCTGTTTGGTGAAATATACATCAGCGCCAGGGCCAAAGGAGAGATGAACCGTACTGTGAGGCTGTTGGATGGGCATTTCGAGGTGAATGATCCAAGAGCTCAATTTTTCTTAGGAGTAAAACAAATATACCACACATTCCTCTGGCAAGCACGCTCAATTATATGGTTTACCCGTTGTTCACCTAGCCTTAAAACATTAGACGTTTCAACATGAAGTTAAACTCACTCTTTAATGTAGATTTACATTGTTGCAGGTTGACTAAGACTTATTAAATCTCTTTTAATTTCAGAATATAAATGCCAAAAGACATTATAATCTTTTGCAGAGGTTTGTTTGTTGTGTTAGATGGTATCTACAGGTCCTCACCATGTGAGAACAGCAAGCACAAGACAGCAGAAGATTATTTCTGCTTTTTCTAACGGATGTTCACAATCTCACAGCAAAATTAAGAGAGGAACCCTGCAAAAAGCTCTTGACTTCGTGTGATTTCTTGTTAACTAGTCCTGGTCAAAGAGTCCATTTCAGACTACTAAATGTAGTTCAATTAAAAACCAAAAAGATTTTATTTTACCCCAAAGTTTTGTTTATTATTATTATTTATTCAAGTTTTAATTTAAATATTCATTTATCCTTAATGTTTCTGTTCCGTGTTTTGTGGATTACAAACATGGCTGCGTGTTTGTACCTCATGACAAGCTCATCAGCTTACTGCCTTTTGAGACAGTGACCTCTAGACTAGCCACATCTTCACCCACACAAGCACTATAACAGAGTCAGAACACAGAATTGGTCCCATGTTGCCTTAAAACGCTACAATAGAGCATTTCCATCCAAGGCAAGCGAGAGAATGAGAGAGGCAGAAGGAAGACTGGTGTTACGTAAAATAGGGAAAGGCGGCTCTTTAGGTCAAAATAAGTAGGAGATGTTTGTCGCTGATGTCAGGAAAACCACATAATGAAATTTAATTACAGTATATAGACATAATCTGCCCCCTGCAGCCTTCCTCTGCTGGGTTACACCGAAGAACAACAGGAACACTAACCATTTTCTTACTACGCACAAACTCATTTACTAAATGCATAAAAGAGAATTTGTGTATTTATTTTCCATGGAATAAAGAGAAGGAGAAAAAGAGGCCATATGAGCAGATGAGGTATAATTGTTATGATTTTTCGTGTGATCTTTATCCATCAGCTGTTGCCCTGAAGGCTTCAATCTGACCTCTTAAGCAAAGCAACAAAACTCACACAATCCAGCTGCAGAAACAATGAGAGAAGAATAACTACAGTACAGATCTGGACGTAGTGAATGGGTCCAAATACTTTTCTTCACCTCTCTTCGCTCTGAATAAGAACCTCAGTGTAGGAGGGAACTGTGATGTCATGTTAAAAATGTGTATCACTCATGCAAGAACAACCTGATCAGACAGGTTTAGGCCTAACTCTTGGCTTACGGAAAATGACTGCCTTGATTCATATGACTGGCTTTCCAGAGAAAACGGATGCTGCCTAAAAGAAGGCAATAAAATCTCTGCATGAGAACAACGAATAAGTTTGCCGGACTAATTGTAGAGTCGAGTATTACTAGAAGGAAACAGTATTCCCTTGATAGTATAATAATAATCTCTCAGTCTTTCAATTTGTAAAATTGTATTTTGCTTTGACGTAAAAAACTCTAGTTGATGCAGAGAGATTCTCAGTTAATTCGTATAAATTAAGTGCTTGGGGGTAAATGCATTATTATACAACTAGATTCCAGCCATTAGCAAAACATCTACCGCTGTCTGGCTTATCATGTCAGTAAAAAGGGTCCTAAAAAAGTATCTGTGCTTGTAGATCAGAGGCCTAATGCTGCACCATGAACCTCAACATGGCCATTATACATTTAAAATACATTTCAAAATGTCACTTTTATTAGTACAAAGTGATTGATGATGCACAACACTTAATTTTTAAGTAGTATCATGTAGCACCATGTAAATACCATAATATATCAAAATACCATGCTAGCATTACTGTGGTACCACAAGAACTGTTTTATGACGTTGTTTCTCTGTCTAATAGTGAACATTTTCTATTCAGTGCATGATTGAGGGGATTTCTGACTCTGGCCACATGATAGCAACACCTTTAACCAGATTAGCATTAGCCTCGTTTTTCATGGAAAGGCGATTAAAAAAGCCTAAAGTCCTAAATGTACCGAAGGTGTTGGCATTAGCACTGAGGGCAAGACCTATACATTATAGGCAGCTATACATGTAAAGTCATTTTACAAGTGGAAAGCATAATAAGCCTCCAAGGAATGGTATTGTTTACTTTCACAGTGAATTTGTATGTGTAGTATGTCTTAACCTTTTGAAATCTGTTAACTTTTTGACCCACTCAGAAGTCATTTAGAGGGTGAATAAACAATAGTTAATGGCATAAAGGTATACAAGAGCATGCAATGCAGTGTGTGTCTGTTTAAAAAAGAGAAAAGGAAGTTTGGTGGCTGTAGTAATTTTACGTTGTATGCGTCACTAAAAAGCTTGAGAAAGTCATTGAATCAAGTGAACACGGAACTCCATTCCTGGTTTGCTAATCCTGACGTCTCTTCTTATTCCAGTTTACACATTTTAGCCAGCTAAAACTAGTTCAACTGATTTTATTCAGTCACGTTTCTTCTCTATTCCTGGACATCCAAAACTTTGAACAGAATGTTCTGAACATCTTCACTACTGTGCCCACACTATAACATATTCAAAGTACAACTCGTTAATATTCGTAGATATTATATTATAGAGCATCTAAAAAAAGTATTTACATATTTCCAGCTTCAGAAACAAAACAAAACAAAAATCGTAATGATTAATTTATATGATATTTATATTATAAATATATCTGAAAAGTTACATTTTACTATTACAGTTTTTTAAATTGTCATACTCTTTGCAACTTTAATCAAAATCTGTCAGACATACATGTATAAAAGTTGCTATGACATGGAATGTCATACAAATGTGCATCTTTTTTGTGTACTACAGTATTGACTTTCCCTGGTAAACTTTTACCTACTGTTGAAATCTGTGTCTGTAAAGATCGGTGTAGATAGATAGATGGAAAGTGAGAGAGAGGTGGGGTTTTTTTTTTATATGTCATTGGACGTATTGGATGATGACAGACACAAAGTCATGTTGAAAGTAAAGACAGAAGTAATGTTGGCTTTGTACCAAATCATAGGATAAGTCAGTGAAATAATCACCAGGAAGTGCTAATCCATCTACAGTGACAACTGAACATGCTCTTGATTGGTATGATTAACTGTTTAATATCATATCAAGGGCTGTCACATAACAATATGCAAAACAGTAATGCATAACATATGAATGAAAAGGGGAAAAATGGGGGGGGTTTCTCCAGAGCTGTAGTTTTCTCCAGAGCTGCTTTATAGTTAAATGAACTAAGTTAAGAACTTTTTTTACAACGGAAATGAATCAACACTGAACTTACTTAAGCTGGACAATGACACTATTTTCTTCTGGAGCTGTTGTACAGCCAAAACAAACTTTGTTGCATTATTTTCCTTTTATCACTGTAAAGCTGCTTTGAAACAATCTGTATTGTAAAAAGCACTATATGAATAGTAAGAAATACTACAGAAATTGAATAATCAAATGTATAAATAATAAAACACTATAGTCTTCACTGTATGAATTAAATATAAATAAATATAAATTGTTTAATATTAAAGATACAAAAGTGATTCAGTCAAAAGAAGTGTTTTTATTAACATTAATGAAACAGACAGCAACAGTCTATGAGGCTGCTGTCCCTTTAAGAATAAATGCACTGATCTAATATACTATTACACATCCGATTTTCTCCTAACTGTTTAAGTTTGTGTAGGACATAACAGACTGTGTTTATGTGAATACTCCACACAATGTGCATTTTTACATAATTGTGTGTATTTGACCATGCAGGTGCAATAAGCTGTGAAAGAGAACTGAATTCGGGATCGCATGCATCTGAGAGGCGGCATCTGTGCTTGCGCTTCGGCTATGTGTGCGTCAGCGCGGGCACTGCATGGAGTCCTTTTTCACGGCTTATTGTGATTAATAACACTCTAACGTGTCAATAACTCTAAGTAGTACTTCGAAGTTAAAGTGTAACACTTTAGAAAATCGATTTTTGAAATTTATGAATCAATGTGAAATGGTATATTTGTAAAATTTAACAGTATTTTACTGAAAAATTACATTTAGGTTAGATCTATTACAGTTATTCACCGTAAATAGGAAGGAAACTTACTGTTATACTGTTATTTTACTGTAGCATTTTTACAGTCTTCTGTAAAAAAAAAAAAAAAAGAAAACAGTGCATAGAGAGCCTAAGTTGAAACTAATTGGGTGAGAGGCTGAAAGACGATGGATAAATTCCACCAGGGCAAAAAGCGTGGCCCGATATTTAACTCTCAGAAGATGGATCTCTGACTTACTGACTGTATCTAATGCAGCACAATGTGTAGGGGTGTAAACTATGCGTCAATGCCACAGCAAAAGACTGTGTTAAACCTTGCAACCTAGAGACCTCCTGATCTCTTCCCGGGTGCCCAGTGAGTGGGGGGTTAAGAGAGGGTGGGGTGTTAGCCTCAGAAGCGTAATCATTGGCTGAAATGGTCACAGTCAGCTGGCCTATCGTGTGAGCTCTCTGGGCGGTTTTCCAGTGTTTGGCTCGGAGGGCGTGGGCTTGACATTCTCTGGCAGAAGCTCAGCTGGACTTTAAACACTCAGAGTTGGTGCACAAGGCTTCTTTAGACATGAGCACAGCATTATATCTGTTTGTCCTTATAATGTAAATTTTAGGTGTGCACACTGTAACCTACAGTTTTAACCTTAAGACACTAATTCTACCTGTTCTGACCATTCACCCAATAGTTCACCCAAAAATGAAAATTCTGTCATTAATTACTCACCCTCATGTCATTCCAAACCCATAAGACTTTTGTTCATCTTCTGAACACAAATGAAGATCTTTTTGATGAAATCTGAGTGATTTCTGTACTCTCCATTGACAGCTATGCAACTGACTGCTTTAACGCTTCAAAAAGTTCATAAAGAGATCGTAAAGCTAATTCATATGAATTTTCTGAAGAGACACGATAGCTTTATATGATGAACAGATTGAATTTAGGCTTTTATTCACATGTAAACATTGATCAACTCACAAATCAGTTGTGGTAAATGAAAGCTCAAGCATGTTTGCTTGACGCATGGGGAAACCAATAAGGTTCATTCTCATGTTACGCAGCATATTTGAGCTTCCGGAAGAGGTTTGTGAAGCAGGTTCAGTTGAGCTTCTGTTTATGTTCGCTGATCAATGTTTATACAGTGGGTACGGAAAGTATTCAGACCCCCTTAAATTTTTCACTCTTTGTTATATTGCAGCCATTTGCTAAAATCATTTAAGTTCAATTTTTTCCCTCATTAATGTACACACAGCACCCCATATTGACAGAAAAACACAGAATTGTTGACATTTTTGCAGATTTATTAAAAAAGAAAAACTGAAATATCACATGGTCCTAAGTATTCAGACCCTTTGCTGTGACACTCATATATTTAACTCAGGTGCTGTCCATTTCTTCTGATCATCCTTGAGATGGTTCTACACCTTCATTTGAGTCCAGCGGTGTTTGATTATACTGATTGGACTTGATTAGGAAAGCCACACACCTGTCTATATAAGACCTTACAGCTCACAGTGCATGTCAGAGCAAATGAGAATCATGAGGTCAAAGGAACTGCCTGAGGAGCTCAAAGACAGAATTGTGGCAAGGCACAGATCTGGCCAAGGTTACAAAAAAATTTCTGCTGCACTTAAGGTTCCTAAGAGCACAGTGGCCTCCATAATTCTTAAATGAAAGACCTTTGGGATGACCTGAACCCTTCCTAGAGCTGGCCGTCCGGCCAAACTGAGCTATCGGGGGAGAAGAGCCTTGGTGAGAGAGGTAAAGAAGAACCCAAAGATCACTGTGGCTGAGCTCCAGAGATGCAGTTGGGAGATGGGAGAAAGTTGTAGAAAGTCAACCATCACTGCAGCCCTCCACCAGTCGGGGCTTTATGGCAGAGTGGCCCGACGGAAGCCTCTCCTCAGTGCAAGACACATGAAAGCCTGCATGGAGTTTGCTAAAGATGGTGAGAAATAAGATTCTCTGGTCTGATGAGACCAAGATAGAACTTTTTGGCCTTAATTCTAAGTGGTATGTGTGGAGAAAACCAGGCACTGCTCATCACCTGTCCAATACAGTCCCAACAGTGAAGCATGGTGGTGGCGGCATCATGCTATGGGGTGTTTTTCAGCTGCAGGGACAGGACGACTGGTTGCAGAGTGCTCAGGACCTCAGACTGGGCCGAAGGTTTACCTTCCAACAAGACAATGACCCTAAGCACACAGCTAAAATAACGAAGGAGTGGCTTCACAACAACTCCGTGACTGTTCTTGAATGGCCCAGCCAGAGCCCTGACTTAAACCCAATTGAGCATCTCTGGAGAGACCTAAAAATGGCTGTCCACCAACGTTTACCATCCAACCTGACAGAACTGGAGAGGATCTACAAGGAGGAATGGCAGATGATCCCCAAATCCAGGTGTGAAAAACTTGTTGCATCTTTCCCAAAAAGACTCATGGCTGTATTAGATCAAAAGGGTGCTTCTACTAAATACTGAGCAAAGGGTCTAAATACTTAGGACCATGTGATATTTCAGTTTTTCTTTTTTAATAAATCCGCAAAAATGTCAACAATTCTGTGTTTTTCTGTCAATATGGGGTGCTGTGTGTACATTAATGAGGAAAAAAAATGAACTTAAATGATTTTAGCAAATGGCTGCAATGTAACAAAGAGTGAAAAATTTAAGGGGGTCTGAATACTTTCCGTACCCACTGTATGTGAATAAAACAAAAGTCTAAATTAAATCTGTTCAACATAAAAGCAATTGAGTCTCTTCAGAAAATTTGGACTAAACCACTTAATTCCTATGGATTAATTTTAGCGTCAAAGTGGTGGTCCACAGGGGGTCAGAAAGCTCTTGGATTTCATCAAAAAGATCTTCATTTGTGTTCTGAAGATGAATGAAAGTCTTGAGGGTTTGGAACGACATGAGGGTGAGTAAATGATGACAGAATTTTCATTTTTGGGTGAACTAACTCTTTAATGAATTTAAGTTGATTCAGCAATGTCAATAGGATATATTTTGATTTGAATGAAATCAATTCATTTAAATGTTTCCACATGAAGCACATTTTTCCTCAATCGTGCCTCCACGGAACAGTACTTTGGACCATATGTATCTGAGCTGTTATCTGAGCCAGATCTGATCTGAATCAGATTTCGTCATATATTTATTAAAGCTCTCTCTGACCCCGTCCATGCAGTTTCTTACAGCTTAAGAGATTCAAAGCATCATTCTGTAAATATTATCACTTATAAAAGTCTGCATATATACACATTATGGTCTCAGTGATTTTTATTAGGATTCCTGATTCCTCAATGCTTCATTCTCTACAACAACTAAATCAGGCAGTAATTCAGAGGGAGACATTTTTACAGGCCCCTTTGTTTTCGGAGAGCTAGTTTGGGTTGTTAGAGGAATATTCCAAATGCTGCTTTCCAAAATCACTCTGCAGATGACACTGATTTATTTCCTCTTATTGCAGCGAAGAAACACAAGAGTTCACTGACCTTTGCTGAATTAAGGCAAAAATCTAAAGGGCAAAATCAAGTGACTGGCATTACATTAATGGAATATTCTTGTGCGAACACAAAGCTATTGAACATGTTAATTTGTCAAAAATATTTATTTTGAAGAATAATCATTCTTGCTGTATCGCATACATATTTTTTCCATTTGTCTTTTTGTTCTTTAAAAATTGTATGTGGGGAATTCATCACAATAATTACTAATGTTCTCTGGATTGATCCTTCAATGGACTTCAAAGGATTAACATGAGCAAACAAAGCCAGATGACCCGTGCTGGCCCTGACGGCTATTTTGGATATGTGGTGAGGAGATAAACCAGCATGATGATCAGAGACTTTTGAAGTATTTTTCTCATTCATTATGTTCTTCTTTTTCAAGTTGACAAAAAAGCTTAACACTGAACAGATACAAAACCGTTCAGGGCCCTGGTTTTGTTTTGGGGGGGATAAACAAGCCAATCCCATCATCATCTCAAAGTTTAAAACATAAAAAAGTACAGAATGTCTTAAATGTCACAGATCCAAACATTGTCTTTTTTTTTTTAATTAGTTCACAGAACTGACCATCAAACATACTAGAACAACAAATCATACAGAACATGACTTCCTGTAGATCAGTGAAGATCCTGTCCAGAACGTACTTATTATCAATGAATGAGTGCAGCTATATGTAAAGAGCTTGAGTGTATGGCATGTTTGCTGAATCAGCTCTGTGTGTTAATGTCCTCTGCCAAAAGCAGAGCCTGGTTCTCACATGCTCTGGTTCATAAGGCCATTCCACACGTCCCACACTGAGCTCGCAATTGTAGGAGGATCCCGTCATAAGTTCCTAATGGATCTTATCACTTGATGTGGGACGGGAAAGGGGGTTAGGGATATGGAATCCTCCCTTCATTGCTGTCATAGTAACAGAGATTATGTTTGTTGTGGTTGTTTGAGGAATGGGATACAGTGGAATTGGGATGAATGAATAACTCTGCATTTACACCTGATACAAAGTCATAGCCTGGTGTTAATCCAAATTCAATAGCAGCATCTATAGCTATGTTTATATCCATGTATAATTCAATTCTTAATTTTACACAATTAATAAAAATGTTTTATTAAATCAGGCCCCGTTTACACTAGTGCGTTTTTGTTTTAAAACGGCGTTTTAAAATGAAAACGATCCTCGTCTAGACTGGCGTTTCCACAGCGTTTTGAAAAACGATCTCCGTCTATACTACATGACCGTTCATGCACACTGGGCATGCGTGTACAAGTGTAAACAGTTGCCTCTTGCGCATGTAGGTGAGTTTAATTGCACAATGGCTGCTAAAAATGACAACAAAGCTAGCAAAGATTGCAGTTCAGTCTCCATGTTATTGTTTACACGGTCGTCAAGGATACGCAGAGCGAACGTGGGCAGCCACGCCATCGTTTTCAAAAGTCTCCATTTTGGTCCGTTACTGAAACGGAACCCCGGCGTTTTCAAACTAAAACGGGGTCTGCAGCTTTTTCCAAAGTCTCCCATTTTCGAGGTTCGAAAATGCCGGCGTAGTGAAAACAACAGGGTTTTAAAACGAAAACGCACTAGTGTAAACGGGGCCTAATTGTTTTAAACACTTAATATAATGTATTATAAATTTAATATGAATTATTTACATATTTTAATTCATTTATTAAAATTCAATCATTTCTATTTTTGCCTTTATTTTCCAAGCGGTAGAGTGCAGACAGAACAGGATCGGGAAAAGGACATCAGGCTGGCTGTTAAAATTAAGGTCGCCCAAAGTGCTGCTGCACAATATGCTCTGACTTTAAGTTTTTTATATAGGAATTAATGTATGCCAAAATTTGAAATATCACAAAAAACAAAATTTTCATCCAGCATGTGTAACTGTCTCATTCTGTTTTGGTTTCGTTTTCATGCTGTTCCCTGTGCTGCTTTTCCTCAGTTCTATTTGCTAGTTAGTTTCTATGGTTTCTGATTGAATTATGTTCACCTGTTGTTCATTTGGGTACCTTGTTATCGCTGTGTATTTAAGCCCTTAGTTTCCTTTGTTCATTTTTCTGTCTTGTTTATGTTGGAAGTGGTTTTGTTCGATGTGTTTGATTGCTGTATTCTCCTGTATATTTTCCAAGTAAAGACTTTATTATTGTATTTCCTGGGCCGTGCAATTATTACAGCCACCAGCAACTCAGAACAACATGTAGGTTTTTATGTGTATTTTGTAAATTTTATTTGCATCTCAGTGTTTCCATAGAGCATTTTTAATGCAAAACCTTGAAACCAGATTTATTTAAAAATTTAAACCAGGCTTATGAAGATATTCTTTTCCCATTTAAATACTAAAACGCATGAACTGTTTCAGTGTTTCAATCATGTACCAGCTGTAACAATAAATATTTCTTTCTCTAATAAGAGAAATGAAAGACATTCAAAGCAGTTAAAAAAGGCTAGTTATAAATACAAGTAAGCTAACCTTTGCACAGCATTCTTAATGTTTCTCATATCACCTTTCACCCTGATGAGCAGCTGCCCCATGTGCTCCAGACAGAATCAGCAGAAATGCCACACTGAGACTGAAGGAGTGATTGTATGGAGCTGTTCTCTGAAGGTTTATATAACTGTGACTGTAATAAGATCAGCACCAAATGGTACACATAACGCTGTGATGATGCAGGAGCACATGTTCCGTAAGAGGATCTACTTCCTGTAACAACAAATGAATGCATGCACACAACGTCCAGCAGCATGTGTGGAATAAGTCTTGTGTATATGTGTGTGTGTCTTTACAAGAATGGAGTAGTCCCCCTACAAACAACTCCTCCACCCCCGAATCATGAGACTAGCCATGCTGTCTGTCTCTTTCTTTTTCTCCTGTCTTTCTCTGACTGAAAGAGGAAGTGCAGACCACTTCCCAATGTAGCAGGCAGGGTTGTGCTGATTCACGAGTCCACTGAACAACCAAAAAACTTTCCATCCACAGACTCTGACAGTATATCCAAAACATGCAAATTAAAAATTTGAAATCATTTATTACA
Source organism: Ctenopharyngodon idella (assembly GCF_019924925.1). Classification (NCBI taxonomy): domain Eukaryota; kingdom Metazoa; phylum Chordata; class Actinopteri; order Cypriniformes; family Xenocyprididae; genus Ctenopharyngodon; species Ctenopharyngodon idella. The sequence continues at coordinate 11,645,852 of NC_067226.1, forward strand.
AATCACTACTGTGAACATACATGTTAATGTAGGACAGTGGTTCTCAACATTTTTGGGGCCAGCAGCCCCCTATCCATTTTCCAGTTCCCTTACTGCTCGCATCAAATAAAATGTAGGATAATTGTCCCTGAATAATAATAATGATTTGATAATAATTTGATTTGATCTCCTAGTGTAATGGATTATCAAAAAAGGAAAATATATAGGATGGAGACTTGGTTTTATGCTTTGGATGTTGCACTCAAAAGATGAACGTGAGCTTGTAGAGGTGGAGTTTAAGCAGACTAAATGATTGGAGGAATCCTGCATATTTCACCAGAGAGAAGCCTGTCGTTTTCACTGGAAGATCCATTTATGACATTTTAATTAAAAATTGAGGTCAGTTTAAAGAAAAACACAATTGTTCACAATAAGATCTATAGCATGCATTTACAAAATAAATAGCGTGAAATATCATTTCATGCTGACTTTAAGTAAGAGACTATAAGGAAATGACGCACCATCATATCTAGTCGCATTCTGACTTCTGACAACTGGGAAGTCATTTGTTTTGCTGATCACCCTGACCACCTCGACACAGCAGCATTGGCTCAACCAATGAGTTTGGGGGTGGGACTATCAGTTAGACAGAGAGAACCTTCTGAAAACTTGCTTGAAAACTATTGGTGATACTAATCACTAAGTTTAACATAGTGCAGCTCATGCTTCTAGTGTTGTAATAATACATCTAAAACAAATGATTTTATTACTTTTCATCAAAGAGCTAAAGAAAGAGCCAGCATGAAATCTTATAGTTTAAGCCGTCATGACTAGCCTCTGGTTTTCAGCCTCTGATAAGAAGTTTAATGGACGGCAGTGGGTTTGTTTGTATTCCCACGAGTTTAAAAGACGATAGCACCATTTCACCAACTTGGCCCTGATGGAGTCCAGAGTTTTACTTCTCTTCGTTGCTGCTATGAGACTGACATGAAATACAATAAAATTCCCAAAGCGCTCACAACCTGAAGCACGTACGTGTCCAGAGCTGTTGCTGCAACTCTTCGACAACAATTACAGCTACCCAAATATGTTAAAGGTTTAGCTTTGAAATGTATATGACGTTTGAAGGCTGTCACTAAACCACTACTGTTCAAATGTCAAACATGTTTTCCTACTTCTACATGTTGCAGTGAATAAACCATCACATCACAGATCTGTGGTTTGGTTTGTAATAATCTCTTGGTTTACAAGATGCGCATAACAAAAATACTTCGGTTGAACCATAATTATCCATTTGAGTGTGTATGAAAACAAATAACTCCAGAGCATGCCTCAGTGCTCCAATCAAAATGTTTAATATCTTCTGGAGTGACATAATTAATAAAAACAGAGCATACTGTATGTTCCAACAAACCAGAAGCACATTGATGTTACACACAAAGGCCATGTACTCATTATGCTGTCAAGATATAAAGATGAATGGTAGTTAATGGGTGACGCTTTGGTATATTAATTAAAAGCTTGGTCTGAGCACTCAAACTGAGGTATAAACGTTTACGCACCATTCACACGAAAACAAACCCTGCTTACAGAACTTGTGGCATCATTACGGGCATGTTGTCATGAAGATGCTTCTGTTTTTATGGACAGGACTCACAGTCAAATGAACAAAACACAGGCACATAACATAACATGTGGCTGATTCTGATACCACATGAGTTCAGACGGTTGTATAATATAATAGAAATGTTACTTTATTTTTAACTGCATTTTAGAGTTTTCCTAGATGTATCATACATTTATTTGGCCTCACGTTAAACTTTAATTCACTCTTTGATTCAGTTAAACTATTAGTGATAAATATAAAAGTAATATATGTTAGTGATTGTCTTGGTTAACTGCCAAACCTAAGCAATAATGCTTTGCAACATTCAGCCCAGGAACGTATACAACTGTCTTAGGTTTTGAAACGTTGGCATGTTGTCACTCAGCCTGTGTAAGGTGATTTTGAAAGCTCTTCAGTGTAGAAACTGTCATTCAATTATCAATACTTGGTGTTAGGCCGCTTATAATTTACAGCAATCATAAACAGACATCAGCAGGAACATTAGACTACATCTGGCTCTAATTTTTCTGAAATATTCCTTTGAAACACCTGAAGTTTGTTTTTTCATGTTGCAATTGTTCAAAAAGATATTTCAAACAAAGTCTCTGCTAATACCAGCACTCTTAAAATCCTGAACAAATGGGAAATTGTGGTGCATTAGACAGTCCAATAAACTAGGGCTTGTTATGTCACTGTGTCGTAGTGCACTGAGATGCCCTTCAAATCTTCATCAAAGTATCACCAAGTCCATAAGACTCTTAGCATCTATGCGTACCTACTATACAACCCCTGCTTTGTGCCATGTGCAAGCTCAGGAATGCCTGGCACCGGATCGGGTCAGCACATACTGTAAGCGGGCCGAGGTGCAGTCGAAGAAAGAACTTTGCCCTTCCCCTCCCCTTCTCGTCAACAGATGGAAAAATCCACTCCAATCCAAATCCGATTGTTTGCAGTGATCAAAAGCCGCTGTCATGGAATAAAGTTCACAAGCTTTCCTTAAGGACAAATGACATGAGAAAGAGAGAATGTGTTCTGACAGGCTGATACAATGGCAAACTTGGCAGCGAGAGATTGCCATTAATTTTATAGTAGTCATATATCAACTAAAAGTGTGTGTGTGTGTGTGTGTGTGTGTGTATAGTAATGCAGATGTGATTAAGGCAGATTGTTAACATGCCTTTGCCTCACTTTGATTAACTCTTCAATTCAAGGCAAGTGAATCACATGTAACGAGCACTAAGAAAGACATTAAACCAGCATTTCTAGAGGAAACGCTTCGGCTTTAAATGTTTTGTTATTAGAAAGCAGCGGCATCTGTACAGACAAGCTCTTGATTATAGAGCAGCGCATCAGAAATGCTGACACACAAAAACACAGATACATGAATACACACAGTCACACACTGCATACCTCGCAGTGCAGATCCCAGAGGGGTCAATAAACAAGTAAAAGTTATTGTTCACCCATGAACATTCTGTCATTATTGTTCTAAACCGGTAGACCTTTTTTTTTCTTTAGTGGCACACAAAAGAAGATCTGTTAATGTATATTTATCTAGATTAATAAATGCTGTAAAATTTGTTGCCCATTGTTAGGTCATGATACCTAATGCATTAGCTAATGTAAATGAACTGAACTTTATTGTAAAGTGTTACCGCTTAAATGTGTTTACTCTTTTTTCATAATTTTCTCTGTGAGTTTGTTTATGTGAGCCAGAGGTGTCCATGTTCCTGCATGTGTTTCTGATTCGCCGTGAGCAGTGCAGGATTGTTGATTTAACTCAGAGGTTTTTCTCAAAGGCAAATGCAACTATGACCGACAACAACATTCTGTTCCTACATCTCCTTTTTTCTGTGTCTCTTTTACAAAGTAATTATACACCTATTGTTTTTGTGTTTGCCAGTTTTTATCATTTCTCTCTACCTTATCTAATAGTAATTCAGAATAGCGCTCTTTTCGTATTTATGTTTTCATGGAAGATGAAGTCCAGAACCATAAGGGAGGAGTTTTATATCTTAACCATCAACATTCATCAGAGAAAAACAGGAAGATAAGATGTATAAGTTAGGAAACAGAAGGATGGGGATTAGGTTTGTTCCAGGGGTGAGGCCAGAAATGTTTAAGGGGGTTGGCCTTCTTAATGGACAATGCATGCAGGATGAAAACCGCACGCCAAAATTCCAAGAAAAAAAACATAACGCAGCACAGTTTTAAGTTTAAAGTTTCTAAACAGCAAACAACAACAAAGTATAAAAACTACACTATAAAAAAAATTCCACTTATTTCAACTTAAAAACTTAAGTCTGTTGCTGTTTTTGAATTCAGTATAATCAAGCTGGCAGTACAAGTCAGTTCAACTTAAATTATATTAAAACTACTTTTAAAAAAATCAAGTTGAATCTTGTATAACTTATAAAAAATTATTTTAGTGAGTTAAAGTAATGCAAAAACATATGTTGCCATGACTTATTGATCATATAATTTTTTTAAACGCATGGCTCCATCCTTTTTCTATCAAGTATGTCAGTATAAACATTAGGCCTATATGAATTAATTTTTAGACATTTTTAACTCTAAACATTGAGAAAATGTTTATACTTACCTTGATCCTCCTGCAATACCAGTCTGAAACAATGGAACCTCTGGTTAAAAACAGAGATGAACTCATAATAATCAACTGTCTCTGTCCTTGATTATGATTTTTTTATGATTGTCATTTTTATGATTGTCAATTTTGACTTTTAACTTTAGCTAGTTTGTAATGTTGCTGTTTGAGCATAATTTACATAAAATCCTAATCCCTCGGGAACATGCAACAAAGGGGGCGAGGCCATGTTGTTGCCGTCATTTTACACCGGACTACTTCACAAACAAGGGTCAATTCAATGCTGGATTTGCACAAAAGATTAACATGACGGCACATGCTAGTCGATGAGTTGAATCAACTACACAGCAGCTACATAAATTTATCCACTAACCATTCAAAAATGTCCAGTCGCATTCTAAAAGTTGTAACTTCTTCCTGAGTCTCTCCATCAGTGTCCAACTCCGGTTTGAACAATGTAAGGCTGAACACCGTTACCGACAATCGTCATTTTGGCTGTGTGAAATTCTCCAGTTTTTTTTGTTGTTGAGAAACCGAAGCATGAGCGGTTAAAGCTCTGCCCTCTTCTGGAAAGCGGTCTGGGAGCAGTTGCATTTAAAGGGACACACACAAAAACAGTGCGTTTTTGCTCAGACCCAAATAGGGGCAAATGTGACAAGCTATAATAAATTATCATTTTGAGCTGAAACTTCACAGACACATTCTGGGGACACCAGAGGCTTATATTACATCTTGTAAAAGGGGCATAATAGGTCCCCTTTAAAGGAATTGCACGGATTCATTGCTAGACTTGGTTTCTTGCAGCAGTACAATTGGGATATCCAATTTAGGCTTTTTATCAACTGATTGATATTTCCTTTGCCATTTTCAAATTCCACATGCATGCAAATCACTATTACAAATAAAGATAACATTGTGGATGATACTAAGAGAAACTGACGAATCATATTTACCATTTAATTTTGACAAGCATATGATATGCACCCATAGGGAGAGGGAAAACTAGGAGATTGCCTGCAATTGACCATCGTTTATTATAATTATTATTGTTTATTAAATTATTTCTATCTATTTAGAAAATGACTAACTTTTGAGCTACTTCACATTACTGTTGATGACAGCCTCATGACCATGACACATTCTGTCCTGATGACATCAGCAGGTCACCCTCTTCAAAATTCTACTGTTTATTTACTGAAGTTCATTGTCTTATGTTATTATTGTGCACCACGGGGTCATCATATCAGTTATGAGCTTATCCCTTGCCAACCTTAATTGTAATGCTAAGTATTCAAAAACAAATAAAACACTTACCTGAAGCCCTACGGCTGGAGGCTGGTGCAGGGCTGCAAGAGAAAGAAATAAACAAAGAAAACTGGGGAGAAGGAAGGAAATAGATGTATTAGTTTAATATGATAATTCAGGGTGGTCTTTCAACTTTGGACACTATTTTATTATAGTTATTAAAAAGAAAGTGAGAAAGTTTGAAATAAACATGACCCATTTCAATATTTATTTTGTGAATATTTATTTTGTTACACAGTTTTGATGTCATTTCCACCATGCACAATAAAAATATTGGCCTTGACAATGTTTTTTAATAAAGTAATTTGTTTATCAAGGAAACAACAGTGTCAGAAGAGAATGCTTGAAATTTAATGAGACGTGATGTGTGAACGAAAAAAAAAAAAAAATCAAGGCAAATAATTTAGCACTAGTGAACAGAATATTTTTATTGTGTCATGTTCAATCTTGAATGTTTGTCAAATGATGTGAAAATAATATTTAATTGGGTGTATATGTACATAAAACGCTAGCTATATAATTACCCTCAGCAAGACAAATGAGTCAGTCATTTTTAATCTAAAACATGTCATGTTTAACATGTCATTCAGCCATCAGAAAGCTATTAAACACAATACTATTGGTGGTGTGGTGAAAATGACAACCATTCTACAGTGGTGGACACTGTTTGAGGAGGAATTGAACTAGTGAGAGTGTGGAAAGTGATACTTTCTGAAAGTCCACAGTGCCAAAAGTTCCTATAGTTGAAGAAACCATTACTGAATTATGAGATTTTGTAAGTTAATAAAATCATACCAATGCTATAAAATTATACCAGCTGTCAGTCATTATGAATCACATATTTACCGACATTACTCTATTAATGGCAAACACTAAAGATGACAGTGATGACCACATGAGTATCTGTGTCAGAGGATATTTTGGTATCAGATGACTTCATATCACACATAGTGTATGGTGTTTGGTCATACCCACACGCCATGAAGCCTGAGTGTGTTTGTTTCCATTGTGACATAGCATGTTCTCACTTGGGTATCAGGGGACTCTAGACTGGAAGCTTCTGTATTCCATAACATGACTGCACTTGATGAGCCGTGATTGGACTTTTGATGTTGGGAGGATTGTTCCTTAGCCCTTTTTCAGCCTGCAGACGAAACAGCAGCATAAGTGGTCTCCTGAAATGAGGAAGCATAGTCAACTCTCTGTTTTTTTTGTTTTTTGTTTTTTTCAGTCCAGTGTAAATTTATGTTAACACAGTTTCTATCTTCTTACACTAACAATTAGAATATTTTTTGTCTATAATATCATATGAAGACACATTAAAAAATCCATCATTGTGTGTGTGTGTGTGTGGTAGGGTTGGACAAAAAAAAAAAAAGATTTTTCAATTAATCGTTTTTTAAGATGTGGTTGATTCAATATCAATTCTCAAAAGCCATGAATCAATCTTTTTTTTTTTTTTTTTCTGTTTTTATTTCCGAAAACATTGAACTTAATATCTGATTGTGCAATGTTACAGAGAAGAACCCTTGACATTTATTCAGTGCTCAACATGGGGGATGCAGGTGCTTGTTTTAGCGTGAAAGGCATTCCAGACAGATGAAGGACCTGTCTCTGTCGTGATCGGGGCAGTGCGATTGGGCCATTCTTTTTAACAGACTAATTGTAAAATTGAATCTAAAATCTCGAATCGAATCGAATTGAGATCTTGTGAATCAGAATCAATGTGAATCAGGGCATCTGTATCGATACCCAGCCTTATAGTGTGTAGGATAACAAGGTCAGGAAAAACGACTAATCTAGGACAAATTAACAATTAATAATTCCCTGCAAATTTACAAACACTCAAAGCGTTCAGCATAAAATACACAAACATTGCCCAACACATAAAGCCTATATCATACTCACACCAGCATCAGAACGCACAGACAGTCATGTCTCAAACACAAAGCAGAACACACTTACTTTCAAATACCTCCACACACTGTTCAGATTGTGAGGCAATATGTTTATAAATTTACACAACATAAAAAATCAGCTGGATGTATCAGTCTATGATGCACTATTAGTGTTATAAAAGCAATGATGTCAGCACAAAGTAACTATTGTAAAACTTTAAAGTGCCCCTATTATGCTTTTTCAGATATTACCTTTCATGCAGTGTATAATATAGCTGTTTGTGATTGTAAAAGGTCTGCAAAAATTTAAAGATCACAGTGCATGACAAATAATGTTAATGGCTGTTTCTCAATATCAAGAATGCAAAGAATGGTCTTGCGTTCTCGTGGAGTTCTCTACCTTGAAAGAACGAACTCGGAAGAATTGAGATGAGATGCGATCTTGTTGCTCAACTGACCGTACCATATTATAAGTAGCATGCATGCACAATAAATACAACATAATATCACAAACAACGATCATAACCTATTAAAACATTTATTTCATATTATTATAAACTTTATTTTCATAATATTTTATATAGTTTGTACCACATGTATTTGTGGAAATGAGTATGTTTAATGTTACTTATGCTTTGTCAATTTTAAGATTTTTTTTTTAATGCCAATAAAAATATTGCAGGCTTTCTTCAGGTCCTTATCACTTTATTAAAATTAAGCAAAACAAACGGACAAATGTTTACTTTCACGAGCCGTCACATATTTGTGAGCTTGCAGCGGGAATCTCTTAAGTTAAGACAAAAATTTTAAAGCTTACAGGCTTCCGTACGTCATCCGCCCACAGTGTCTTCTGGGAATGGTTTGATTCTCTCAAGTCTGGATTTGATGCATCCTCGATATCAAGAACACATCCAGGTATTTTCATGCGTCCTCTGTACTTGCGTTTTTTAGTACTGGAATTGAACTTTGACAGTTGATGATGATTCTTGTTGTGTACATGTCAAAAATACACTGTTTTCTGCACTGCAAAGGCAAATTCTCTTTCAAAAACACTTCCAAAGGATGAGGATGTGAAGAGTCAGTTGTTAAAATTACCACAGCGATACAACAGCAGTATAACCTTTTGTTGTGTTCCTGTCATTTTACTGATGATTACTTCTTAAATCTCACCAAGGTCAACGCAGGATTTGATCCATTAAAGATTGGACAGTACCCAGTTTATTTGGACCAATTTGCTCCTCTGAATCATATCCTGTAAGAATGATTAATTATTGATGTATGTATTTTCTACAGTGTTCAAAATACATAATTTTGTGTTTTATATTGTGTTTTATCTTAGTAAAATACTTCTGCTAATCAGCTGTGGCTCACTATTACCTACAACTGTTTCACGAGTTTACACGTACATGAAATCAAAATAAAGTAATCATATAGTAATTTATGCGTATTTGGCGTGCTGCCCGGGGGAGGGCTCCAAGCTCGGAATTTGGCACGAACCCAGAGTACTCCCCCTCCTTAACTGGGATAGAAACCAGCCAAGAGTGAGGTGATAGAGTGGTGGAGGGATGCTGTGAAACTTGTCGTGGGATAGAGGTGAGAGACGGCTTTATATACCGGCTTCCTCTTGCACTGATTGGTTGATTACCTGAACGTGCGCCTCCCGAATTTTGTTAAATAAAACTTCATGTCAATTAACGCAGATTGTCTGTCGTTCTTACTACTTTGAGAAATGATAAAGGATGGAACGAGATTTGTTTTACAAACTTTAATGTTGCATCAGTCATTTATGTTAGTGCTCGGTTAACATATGCACCGTTATTGATACAGTTAATGATGCAGTTCCCACATGTGCACTGCCATAAATTGGAAATATACACATCTGCTTGTTGATGGACACACACTTGTTAATGCTGATGGTGAGGAATTACAGTTGCAATTCCTCATAATGTACTACAAACTGAGTAAAAATACTGAGAAATGTCCTGCTCAAGTCGTCCTTGTGATGGAGGTTCGGGTTGAATAACTAGGTTTCGTTTCATTATCAGACTCGCGTTTAAATTGATATAGTAAAATTGACGGCATCATTACACTGTCTTTATAGTACGTACAATTGTTGAGGATTTATGAAGCCTCTTGAGCTGAAGTTCAGTAATGGTAATTATGGTTATAGTTTCATTTCTGACATGCTCTGTAAGCAGTTGACCAATCACAACAGATGGGCCATCTGACCAATTAGAGCAGAGTAGGCTCTCAGAAAGGCGGGGCTTAGAGAGACTGAAAATTCAAACAACCCGTTTTCAGACTTGTTGAGAAATGAGCTGATGTGCAATGTATATTATGAAAAAATGAAAGTGGTTTGTGACTTTTGATGCATGTAAACCTGCTGTAGGAGACATCCAAAACAAAATTAGGAACCTTTAAAATAGCATAATAGGGGCACTTTAAAGAGGACCTATTATGCCCCTTTTCACAAGATGTAATATAAGTCTCTGGTGTCCCCAGAACGTGTCTGTGAAGTTTCAGTTCAAAATACCCCACAGATCATTTATTATAGTTTGTCAAATTTGCCCCTATTTGGATGTGAGCAAAAACATGGCATTTTTTGTGTGGGTCCCATTAAATGCAAATGAGCTGCTACTCCCGGTCCCCTTTCCAGAAGGGGGTGGAGCTTTAACAGCTCAGGTTTCAGATACTCAACAACAACAAAACTGTCTCACGGATATTTTGGATATATAGAAATATGGATATTTTTCTTATAAAAACCCATTGCTTTGCTTCAGAAGGCCTTTATTAACCCAGTGCAGCTGTATGGATAATTTTTATAAAGGATGGATGCATTTTTTTTTGGGCCTTACAATCGCACCCCCCCCATTCACTAGCATTATAAAGCTTGAAAGAGCCAAGATATATTTTATAATATAATATAATATAATTGTGTTCGTCTGAAAGAAGATAGTCATATACACCTAGGAGACTCTTTTTGTTGGTACATCCAATAACAGAACATTTGTAATGTTTTTTGGTGCAGACATTGTACATCTCCAACTGCTACAGCGAGGAAACAGAAATGGCGGACTGCTGCGGCTCTCTCAGGGCGGTATCTATGCCAATAGGGCAGATTGTCACCAGTCATGGGCGGGGCTTATCCCTATACTTATGTAAGAGTAGGGGGAAATCTGGAACCGTGTGTTTGGAGAGATGGTTTATGATTTATGGGGATTATAAAAAAAGGAGTGGGTTTTGGAGTGGGAGTGGGAATGGATTTTTACCATTATAGGCTGGTTGTTCTCACACATCTGTGTTCAAACACCTTATAAAAGTGAATTTTGCATAATAGGTCCCCTTTAAATAATGAAAAATCTAAAAAAGAAATGTGCTAAAGCCTGCTAAATTTTCATTAATGAAACTTTTAAAGTATGAATTAATACTTTTTTGATGAATTAGTACCTAATTCTTAATATTTATTATTTAGTTTACCCCAAATTAGAGTCAACATTGCCTACATTGAGCACTGTGTTAAAATGGTAGCAGGCCAATGTAACACAGACCAAAAGACCATCTCAGGATGAGATATCACTTTGTTAATGATAAAAAAAAAAAAAAAAAGATTAAAGATAAATAACAATGATCAAAACGGAAGCATTTCTGCAAAACAGGAAATTATTTCTTATTCCTTTCAGAGAAAAATGTTCAATTCTCAGTATAGTAAAATGTTTAAAAAGTCAGATAATATAGATAACAGCTCTACTAAACATGCAGAAAACTTCTCTTTTGTTTGACACTTTTTTAAATTACACTACTGTTCAAAAGTTTGGTGTCAGTAAGATTTTTATTTATTTTATTTTATTTATTTTTAAAGAAATGAATATGCAGTGACACATTAAATTGATCGAAAGTGACACTAAAGACATTTGCAATGTCACAAAAGATTTCGGTTTCAAATAAATGCTGTTATTTTGAACCCCATGTTTATCAAATAATACTGAAAAAAGCATCACAGTTTCCACAAAAATGCTAAGCAGAAGAAGTGTTTTGAACATTATTAAGAAGAAATGTTTCTTGAGCAGCAAATCAGCATATTAGAATGATTTCTGAAGGATCATGTGACACTGAAGACTGGAGTAATGAAGCCTGAAAAATTAAGCATTGCCATCACAGGAATAAATTACATTTTAAAATATAGCAAAACAGAAAACAGATTTTTTAAATCGTAAAAATATTTCACAATATTACTATTTTTTACTGTATATTTGATCAAATGAATTCAGCCTTGATGAGCAGAAGAGACACAACATTACATGCTGAGAAATTATTTTCATTTAAAATAATAATAATAATAATAATAATAATTGAAACTGAGCTGTAAAAACAGTTCATTTAGTGCTCTTTTGTGTTCTATGATGATAACTGGATTAAACATGCAATATGATGAGATCATGTGACATATGCTATGTGACAAATTACTTTGCGTGACTGAATCCTAAGAGAAATAATGTGTGATATTACCCTTAATAGCAATGATTTTAGGTGTTGTCCAATGTTTGATAAAATGTGTTAAATGAATAAACAATCTTCTAAAATCTCCAAATACTCCATATATTGCATCCAACATAAAATGAAATTAGGACACAGGTCTCATATATGGTCAGAAATCTATAAATCTTTAAACTCAGTTTTGCAATTCTATGACTAGAAACCATGAGGGATTCACAGGTGCCAACCCCCCGTTTCTCAATAAAACAAAAATTGAAATTGTGTTGCAAGTACAGTTTCATGAAATGCAACTCTTTGTTTTAGTGCAAACAATCACAGTTTAGCCTATTCAAATAAACATATTGGAACACCGGATGAAAAGTGAATCCCCCAAGTCAAATGTGCTAACTGTGTGCCTTACTGAATCATTTGGATGATTAAATTATATTGTCGCTCCAAAAACATTATTCATGTAGCAATACGCTGCAGCCATAGTGTTGAATGCTGAATGCCAATTCACAGGTGCTGCTATTGGCAGACTGTTTGTGACAGATGAAAATAAAAGTGCATAAAGAGGTAGTTACTGCAGAATCTACTGTTACAATAAAAATGGCAAGCTCAAATAATCAATTCTAATTGAAATCCCTTCATGATATCATAAACACTGAAGATTGTGAAACTGCACAGAAAACCTCCATTTCATCAAGTTCAGCGTTAATTCTGCATTAAAGTTTAAAAACATTGATCAAATTAAGTCTTCACAGCCAAAATGACAACATGGCAAATCAACATGACAAAGTGGCTTTAACCAAATAATTATATAACCATTTTACAAATACTGTACACATTTAAAACTCTTGGAAGTAAAAAGCAAGTCAGCTTAATACAGAGTAATTTGTATAAGAGTGAGAAAACACTGGGATTAGATTGATGTCCTTTCCTTTGTGACAATGATCATGACTGGGATGCCGTATCCGTCTTGTTAATACAAACAATTTATTCTCCCTATTATCCCTGTATAAAGTGCTCATGGTTTCAAACCACGAACATTTATAGACAGTTTTTTACCTTCTAATTATGATGAATTCATTTGTATTGCTTTCAAGAAGAAAATAGAACAGGAAAAGAGAAAAGTGTTGGTAGAGAAGTGCTGGGGGGCTGAATGAGGTTCATTGTTGACTCTCTCAAGGCTCAAAACTCAACATTAAGAAACCGTGTTGAAAGAAAACTCCCTTTGGCTAACATACTCCTCCACTTTCCCACTTCCGTTTCTCTCTATGTACATATTTTTCACTCCGTTTCTATCTTTTTCCTCCCTCTTTCTCTTTACCTCTTTCTGCCCCCACCCCACTTATAGTTTGAGTTATGTTTTTTGGACAGAATTATTATCTGAGCTCCAGAATGCAGAAAAGCAACAAATCACTCAGGGACTATTCTGTTCCCCCTGCGTCTCTGGGGAATGTGCTGGTAGCAATCAAATTAGTGCAATCCATTAAGAGATTTCACAGCTGTCAATGATGTATAGTGCAAAAAGTTCATTCTTTTCTCTCTGGACTCTTTCAGAAGAGTTATTGAGTGAGTTCAGTGTAATATTGGACTCATTTATGTTTCTCTCTCTTTCTCTGTGTGTGTGCATGTGTTAGAGTGCATATGTTTAGCCGTCTTTGGGGACTGCGTATCTTTTTTTAGGGCTTACAAACCAAATATGTAAAATCTCCACACCATTTCATAAATTCTATATGAAAAACAGGCTAGTCTCATCAAAACTGAGGTGCACATTGGACAAAGTAAGCTACAGTAACAAGAAGGTGGATGAAATGTTAAAAGCCCTAAGTTTGCTGTCATAGAGGCTAAAGTGCAGTTCTTTCTTGAGGAAGTTGAGGTTTATTATTTAATTTTTTCCCCTGAGCTCCACAATTTTTTTTTTTTTTCATTAGCCATTAGTTTTTTTACAACTGCTTTTCACACTCTTTCTGACCCTTAGAATTAAACAGGCTGCTTTTGGCTTCTGTACCTTGTACACACAAATTGCAATTCTTTGCTAACAATTGTTAAGTCATCTAAAGGGTCACTACCACTGGCTTCTAGAAACTCTTTCTCATCCAGTGAAGAAGAGCCATTTCCGTTTCAAATATAGGCCATGTTCACACTGTCAGTTTTTGGGATTGACAACCACATTTACTTACAGGTGAGTCTTGAAATCTCTGGTTCACACAGCAACTTACAGTAGCGTCTGGAACTTTAAGCAACAGCTGTTGACGGAACGGCAACGGCGACCGGAAGTAAACTGCCGTAGCTAAAGAACGCAAAAATCGCTAAACACCAACAAAGAGGACGGCGTGGATCATTTAATCATTTGACATAGTAAATAATACATTACATGTAAATAAAAGCAAGAGAATGGTTGCTTTTGGCATTAAATGGTATACAGATACAACTAAAATACCACATAACCATAGAACATAACATTTACTTATCTAACCTGTCATGTATTATCGACTACAGCAAATCGGCTATTCTCCCGTAGTAGACGGTTACAGTAGAACGTCAAGAAGTAGCGGTTAACTTTGCGCATGCGCAACAGAACGCCAGAATGCCTTTGCCGTTGTATCAGCAGCTGCTGCTTAAAGTCCCTAACTGTCGGTATGAACGTGCAACGAGAGTCAAGCCCATATTCTCTTACCAGTAACCATGACGACAGTGACCAACGTAATATTAAAGATGGCGACGTCCATAAAACTGAAAAGTATTATCACTTTTGACATGACAAGAGACTAATTGAACCGCGAGTTCATCCATCAAAACTTCAATAACCAACAGCAGCATGTAAACACGCGCTAGCCGGAGTCTTTAACCGCTGCACACGCGTGTCACGTCCTTTGCAACATCTCGCGCATGAAACAGCGTTTGAATTTGGAAAAGAAACACAAAACTGACGGGATCCGCTCCGGTGGAGATCCTACTGGATCTAACACCTTCAGATGACACACAGCTCACATCTCTGTCGCTGTAAGTTACCGAAAGCGAAACCACACACAAAACACCTTAGCAGAGCGGCTCTCTCGCACTGTATAAGGTGACAGACAACTAGTTGTCCAGTCCGGTTCCGTTCACACAGCGCGAATATTCCGAGAATGTGGTTGTGAGTCCTTAAAATTTACGGTGCGAGTTCGGTTATAGAATGCGGTTGTCAGTCCCGTAAATAACCGTACTGTGTGTGAACATTAATTAAGGACTCAAATACAGGACTGACAACCGTATTCTGCTGTGCGAACGTGGCCTTAATGTTAATGTAATGTAAATTATAATTTAAAATATTTCTATTCAAGTTTATGCATATAACTGTACTCTAATAGTAGGTAGAAAAAGGTATGGAGTGTGCTTGGAGTGTCTGTCTGTCTGTATGCATGAGTGCGTTTTATAATTTTAACTTAGACCTGTTAGACTGGTTAAGAATGGAAAGGGCATAAATTGATGCAGGAGGTTGGCAGATGTTTGGAGTGTATGAGGGTGTTCTGTTTTTATGTCATCACTTCAGAGGGAGAATAACAGTGAGGAGAATAATGGCTCTTATTTCATCATTCTGACTTCAAGAAAAAAAAAAAAAAGTTTCTCTGTTACTCTGCTCTGACTTGTTTCTCCTGTTACATCACTAGCCTCTCTAGTACAATCCATCCATGCGCTACGGTTTAGTGTTCCACTGAACCCTCTCTACTCGCAGTTGATAAACACTTCCCAGACAAGACCACACACTCATCCACACCAGTTTACATCACTGATCACTGACCTTAATCCATCATCTGACTGTGCAATTCTACATTTCTTTCACTTTGCTTATCAAATTCCATAAATCCCTCAAAAATTAAAAAACAACAACTAATAACTATATTTTTATATAATGTTAAAAAGCTCTGTAGCTTGTGCAACATCATCCATTAAGATTTTCAAGGAACATTTGTCTTGGAATCACCAGCTGTAGCCCTGTTTTATCACCAGAATAAACAGAGGAAAGTGCTTTTAAAAACACAAAAAAGCATAAAAAAGAGAAATGGTTACAATTGAAAGTAGCTAGGCTGGAACGACTGTTTATGGATCAAAACCACCAAAATAAGTATGTATAGACAAATGTATGTTCACATCATGCATACACTTTAAAAGTTTGGGATCTGTAAGATTTTTAATGTTTTTGAAAGAAGACTTTTATGCTTACCAAGGCTGCATTTAGTTGCATTTACAGTATTAATTATTACTAATTATTATTATAAATTGCTTTAAAATGCAAATTATCCCTGTAATGGCAAAACTGAATTACTTCAGTCTTCAGTGTCACATGATCCCTCAGAAATCAGTCTAATATGCTGATTTGCTGCTTAAGAAACGTTTCTTCTTATTATCAGTGCTCAATATTTTTGTGGAATACATGATAAAAAAATTAAAAAAAAAGAATTCTTTAATGAATTTGAAGTTTAAAAGAACAGCATCTATTTGAAATAGGAATCTTTTGTAACATCATAAATATAAAGTTCTGTCATGAAACTCTAAATGCGCAGGCTAATAGGTCCTTTAACTCAACCTGCTCGTAATTACATCATTATCTACAGGACACAGCTGATTGGTTCCTGCTGTATTCAGTAGCCAATGAGCTTGCATGCTCAACCTTCAAATACACGAGTAGCATTTGCCTTAGCAGTGCAGCGCACTTTCTGAAACCCTCCACCTTCCCCAGCTCCACCTGTATAGATATGCTATGGGTAATTCATGTACACTATATCATGCAGCAGCAGCATGTCTTATTTGCTCAAAGCAGCGTGTTGTGTATGTATTGGCAGTAGCAAGTCCCGTACTTGCTCTGCAGCAGCACCAGCAATAAAAGCAGCAGCTTAGTTAGCAGATCTATTCCACCAAGGCCAAATATATCAACATTGTCATACCCATAACCATGCCAAACACTCCGAGAGTTGTCATGACAGAAATGTACAATTGAACAATTTAAGATGGATAAAACTAGCATTTTGAAGTGTTATGCTTATTTGTCCAATATGTCAATATTTGTAATCAACTTCTGCCAAAGCATACAATGACTTAAATCAAATAGTACACTCTGTGCTGCAACCGAATGATAAAGATATCTAGTCCTAAATTCTGAGCATGTCTCCACAGGGGGAAACAGAATAAAACCTGGAGAAGGCTGTTGGCTCAGCCAGCTATAATACACGTAAATTAGACATTTAACTGATAGAATTCAGTTTGTGTGAGAAATTAAAGACACATCTAAAAGATTTGTGCTGACAGGAACAGAGAGTGGAGTGATAGATGAAATATTAGTGTTGGCAGGTTAGAGCATGGGTCCTGTGTACTGAACATCTCTGTCTTTCTGAACAATGCATAGCTTTCCCTCGGGCAGACAAGTTTAATAATTCAGCTTTAAATCCCTGACGACCCTATATCTAAATAAATACATTAGGTTTATAAAGCAATACATTTTAAAATTACCATGTTTTTATAGTGTAAACAGATTTGTGCAATAACCTGTTTAGGACATTTAGACTATTTTACTTGAACTAAATATGAGCCATATTTAAGCTAGTCCTGAGCAATTCAAATCAATTACTGAGTGTTATTCTTATTTTTATAGCACTTTTCAATTCATATTGTTTCAAGAACAGAGCTTTACAACCCCCCCCCCCCCCCCCCTGTTTTTCTTTCACATGACAATGAAAAACTCCTTAAGATGTTTAAGTAGATGAGGAAGAACCTTGAGAGGAACCGAGACTCCTGGACACATACAGTGTATTTACAAGACAAGCATGTTCATTTTGAACAGATGTGATCCAGGAATATTATTAATGACTAAATAGAAAAAAAATAGCTTGTGCATTATTGAGAGATCTTTTTGCATATTTTTCTGCTAACACACTTTCCTGAGGCCCTCGAGCTCTGCTTTATTCTCTTTGCCCTGCTTTCAGCTTCATGCTTTTTCATTTCCCAGAGAGCAGAGTGTTTATATCATGCCTATACTAACGCCAAACAGCAATAGAAAGTCAGGCTCTTCAGAAAGAGAGTGCCCAGATTTCCACACGTTGGACCTTTTGCTCCCCCTAAAGCACACTGCTGGCACACCTCAATGGCTCTATATATTTGTGCTTTTAAAGTTTACATTGTTAAAGAGACTGACGTGAATTAATAATGACGTTGGATAAATTCAACACACAGTGAAACAAGGTGGCCATTCTTACATCTGTGATCCTTTACAAATAACAAACATACTAAAATAAACACATGTCAGTCTACAGCAGATGATTCTGGAGTGTTAAACCTTTTTTTTTTTTTTTGGACCTGCATGTGCAATGACCAATTCTCAGACCACACAGTCAATCAAAAAACAAGCTCTTGATCAATAGCAAGCTGCTAGTATCACTTCAGTTCAGAATAGAGACAGGCAGAGAAAGATAGTGAGTGTGTTTGTGTGTGGAGAGAGAGAAAGATGACTGTGAGAGCAGATATGGGCTTCAACAAACAGGACGCAGTGACACTAGGTGCAAAGGTAGAGCTGAGTAAGATAAGAGCTGCTCTTAACATGCAGATGAGATACTATTTGGCAGACAGAGGGCATTTTGATAAGCCAAGAACACACACACACACTTTGATAAGTCGGGTCATACACATAAAGACCCATATTGATTGGTAAGGTCAGACACACATACACAGACAGCCTTCAATAATTAACATCCCTGATAGGTGAGGTTGGCTTGTGAACTATTTAGCTTATACTGAAATAATAACATCACTACACACAGGTTACTCATTTAATCATTGCGGTTTGACTACATAAGAACTTACACTACATATTTTTAATGTTAGGAAGTTATACAAATTATACATAATGTAACATAAAATTTTGGCCAAGCAAAATCTTCACCAAAAATAAATTCTGTCATTATTTACTCATTCTTGTCGACTTTTTTTTGCTTCTCTGGAACACAAAATAAGATATTTTGAAAAACTGTTTTTGTCTATACAAGTAATTTTCACTGTATGGATCTTCTTTCATGTTCCATAGAGGTTTTTGAACAACATGAGTGTGAGTAAATGGTGACAGAATTTTCAACAAATAAATATTGTACAAAGCACACAGAAAAATGCATATGAATCTGAATGTTACAGTATTGCACCATTCCTATTTTCAATCAAGCTAAAAGGAGAATTTATGATATACACAAACAAACAGCATAACATGATTCAAACGGCCAGAAATTGCAACTGCAGAAATTCCAAGTAGCATGACTCAAAAAATAATTCAGACATTATCATTAAACAGAAGATAACATACACTTAAATAGCATTTCAAATTCCAGATTATACAAATCAGAGACAAACTGACATGATTCTCACTAATGTGAGTTAATTGATGTGCCCAAGATGTAAATTAGAAGCACGTTTAATGCCAGAATGTCTGTTCAAATTTTATGAGAGTGAATGTCAAGCCAGAGGACTGCGGCCTGCGGCAATGACGAGTTTAATCTATCAGATCTCTGAGGGAAGAAGCTCTCATACAAACATGACCGAGCATGAGGTAGCAAAACACTCCCAAACCTAACGCACACCAATACAACATGTGAACACCCAACAGAATAACAAATAATGGGTCAACAACAAATAATAAACAAATAATCTAACAACTTATGTTACATTATAGTGCAAAACACAGATACAGTATGATGATAACGCTGACAGTTTTTGCACATTGCAATGTGAAGATTTCAATTGATTATATCAAGAACTGTCTTGTTTTCAGTATTTAATGTTTTAATGGAGTGCTGTCAGTTGCAAAATAATAAAAGATATTTGCTCTGAAAATCCAAGCTATCTTTTTTCGAGCTTGTCATAATGCTAACATCTTTCTTGAATAATAATGATACACATGTCTCTCTTTCCCCTTTTCTTCGTCTACTCACACTCTCACTCTCCACCCATCCCACCCTACTTTAGTTCTCTCTCTAATCTGTCCTGTCATATCCGTCATCTTTTAAACTCACCGTAAGACGTGTGGCTCATTTGTGCTATTCAAAGTTTGACCTTTGCTCCTGCTAGTGAAGTGACCTCTACAAAAAAGGTCAAGACTTTTTCTTTTTTTTTTTTTTTTCTTTAAGTGAACAGGGTGAGTCAGTTTGGTAAATCATTAGTGAACACAAAGCCATAATTCAACTAACCTGAACATTGAGCTGTTCAATTTTTTATGAAAAAGAGCTTCAAAGGTATTCATTGCCTGAGCAATTTAATACTGTGTTGCTGTTATTTCTGTTCTGTTCTGTCACCAGTCTTAAAGGGATAGTTCACCCAAAAAAGAAAATTCTCTCATCATTTACTCACCCTCAGGTTGTTCCAAACCTGTATAAATTTCTTTGTTATGTTGAACACAAAGCAAGATATTTTGAAGAATGTGGGAAACTGAACAGTTCTGGGACACTATTGACTTCCATAGTATTTATTTATTTTTTCCTACCTACTATGGAAGTCAATGGTCCCCTAAAGCGGCCTGGCTACAAACTTTCTTCAAAATATCTTCCTAATAAATATATACAGGTTTGAAACAACTTCAGGGTAAGTGTTGAACTGCTGAGAGAGCGGCTAAGCACCAGGTTAGGTCTCAAATGGGCCTGCTGTTAAAGTCACATAATATGAACCTCACCCTATACTCTTAAACAGACAGCATTCATCATAGAGAAAAATAACACTTACATAATTACACACATTTTCTTAATTAAGCTAACCATAAAATTATAATTGAGCTGGGTGTGAGTCAACATTGAACCTCAACTTCTCAGACAGTTTAAAAGTAATTAAGGTTTTTATATTTGTTTGTTTTTTATTATTATATAAGTTTTTTTATTATTTTATATTTAATCATTATTTAGTTATATTCATTTAGGTTCCTCCTGTCTTTTAAATCATTAAAATTTCCACTGGCGTGAAAAGCAGAAAATATTTTTATTTTATTTTTATAACATTATTATAATTATTTATAATATATTTTATTTATACATTAACTCAAATGATTAATCAAGATGCTCAACATACTCTTACAGTAAAATAAAACTATGAAAATGGGTTGCTGTTAATAATTATGTTTCAATTAATTTGGAGAAAATCTATCAGGAAATACTGCTTAAACATAAACATGCTTAACCACACACTGGAAAAAAACTAAAACTAAACATTAGGATTTAAATTAATATTTTTCATATAGAAAAGCATACAGATCCATATCTATTAATTTCACTCTACCGAGACTGACTGCAAGGGAATTAGTGTGAAAAGCTAATTCTACAATGTAGCATTACTAGAGAAAGCAATTTTACAATTACTACTGATTTACTTCAGATCAACATTTGAACTGCTGCATGACAGCCTTGCAATACACACCTGCATACTCACACACTGACTTATGGGTATATGTGTTTAGTGAACACAGACACACACACACATACACACACTAACACAAGGACATCACCAACAAAAGTTAATAATTGTTATGGAATTTTCCAAATCATAATGTGAGCTCTACCCATTCTCTCTCTCTCTCTCTCTCACACACACACACACACACACACACACACACACACACACACGTTTGTTTTTGTGAATTGTGAGGATATTCCATAGGAGTAATGGTTTTTATACTGTACAAACTGTACTTTCTATTGCCCTACACTACCCCTACCTCTAAACCTACCCATCACAGGAAACTGCACATTTTTACTTTCTCAAAAAACTCATTCTGTATGATTTATAAGCCTTTTGAAAAATGGGGACATGGGGTAATGTCCTAAGTCACCCTCTCCTTGTAATATGTCATACCCATGTTATTATACAAATTTGTGTCCTGATATGTCACAAAAATGCGCACACACACACTCACACACACACACACACACACACACACACACACACACACACACACACACACACACAGCTCCTGCCCTGCAGTACTCACCCAGTCCAAAGTTCATTTTGAAGAGGGTTGTAAAGAGGGGGCATTTGCCCTGATGTTTACACAAGTAGCCTCTGAAGGCGAAAAGTCACCAATATAGATGGATGAGGCCTAGAAGTATATATCCAGATCTGTCTTCACAGTTTTATGTTTTATTCATGATTCTGCATCTGTTTGTTCTTCCTCAGGTGGCCCAGTTTATATGTTGTAATGTTGTGTGTGAATACAGCAGAGAAAATCTTAAAGGCAGAGAGAGTCCATAGTGCATATCCAACATACTGTAACTGTGCAGGTCACTAACCTCAAGCATTCACACTATGCACACATACATAATGTACCCACAATTATACAGTGTTATTTATAAAGTATTCTTTTCTGGGTTGCAGTACATGTACCATGTTCCCCTTTTTACCATATGTAGGAGGCTAAATAAAACCATGTTGGACAAATCTTCTTTCTAAAATGTTCAAAATATAAAATATGGGAAGTACTGATGTCAACAGTTTATATTTATGAATTATTTGCTGATTATATAATATGTCTTTTATTATGCCTGTTGTCTCATTCTGTTGACAATGTTTTTTTGTTTTTTTTTGTGCATTTATCTTACTTTTCTTACAGCACTGCCTTTTAACTCTTTGGGATCTGAGATTGGTATTTTCATATGAAATAAAAAGTGTTCATTTCATCAAACACCTTCCTTCATTGACAATTTTAAGTGGGTAAAACCTTATTTAGCTCTTAAACAGGCCTTATTTATTCATTAACAAATGAATAAATGTATAGGTTTATTTATTCATTTATTAATTAATCTTTTTTTTCACTATTTCTGAACATCATTGCATCACTAGGAACTTGATGAATGAATACATAATTAAATAAATAAATAAAATAAAGGAGGCAATTCTGACAGCCTTATCCACAATGCTGGCTCAAAAAAGGGAGCTTTTGAACTCTTCCACTCATTTATATTCAAAGCTAGTGAATATAATATGTAGATTAATACTGCTGCATTTCCATTTGATTCCCTCAGTCCCATTACACTATTTTAATTCTGAAAGAGAACTGTTTATATGTTCTAGACTAGTCCAGTTCTTTATTTTCTTTTTCTTTAATATTAACTATTTTCTTGTAAACTGTGGATTCATCTATGCTTGTTTAATTCCTGGACTATTTTATACCTTTAACAGAGAACATCACCCACCAAATCTTACAATGGATCTTAAAAGGTTTTTTGAAACAAACACTTTTAAAAACAGCAGTTCTTGGCAGATGCTGTAAAAAATCCATTCAAGCTTGCCCAGAACTGGGTTTGAATGCCGTCTTAGACTCAGCTGAGAGTAAGAATTGTGAAACCGTTACAGCCATTTAACTTCATAGAGATTCTGATTCAGTTCAGTTGACTCCTCAGGCTACTGTAACACTAACAGAAAGCAAAAGTAATATTATATGAACACAAGCAATGTTTCAGTTTCTACACAACTTTGCTTACGAAATACTGAAAGAAAGTTTTGACACGACTTTCATCATCACTAAGAATACCAAAACAATCAGTACAATCGCCTGAGTCCAGTGAGAGGTTTATGCAGACCTGCATTCAACATGTGCAAGACATTTTGCTGGAGAAATGCTCATCAATACACACGTTACAACAAACATAAACTCCCACAGGGAGAAAAGCCTTCAGATTTCAGAATGTGGTACATCAGTATGAGCCAATATTTTTTGGTGCAAACCTAAGGTACATGTCAGCCAAGAAGTTTGATTTTTAAAGTTGGAGGCACATCTCTCTTGAGGATGCAAAAAGACCAAATATGTTTGGGGGGGGATTCTTCAAAAACTGAGATTAAATATCCATATCCAAGACATTACTGAACTATATAAGTATACAGTTATATATACAGTATATATACTATATATAACTATACTGATCTATATCCAATGGCATTACCAAACTTCATTGAAGGTAAATGTTGCATTATATCCAACTATATTTCAGACAGGACCACTTTGGCAAGTTACTCGACTTTATTGAACACAATTTATCTTTGGCGGTATGGTTCCTTATGGGGGTTCTTGCTCCAAAATTAATTGAACATACAAGAGCTTTAACATTAACCCCCCGGAACCATCAGCTTGAAAATACATAGACAATTAAGACACTTAGTAATGTCTTTAAAAGCGAACATGGTAATCGTGTAGATATAGCAGTGGGACGTCTATACTGTAGCTTGGTTATGAGGATGAGTGTCTGTCAGCAGTGAGGTAAATGCCAGCCGGGACTTGAAAGCCTTAGTGATCTGAAACAAAAGAAGACAACAACCAGAAGGTGCACAGTAATATGCTCATGCTTATAACGGGGAGGGAGGGAGGGTTGCGAGCAGTTTGAGCATACTTACTGAGCAGTAATGCCACGTATATATGTCCCGTGTCTAATAGGAGAATGGTAGTGATTGGAGCGATTTGACAGCTGACCTCATCAGCTGGTCGCAGCACTATGCCTACGTGGCCTGACTGAACTAACGCTGCGCTCGATTATAACAAGGTTTATTTTTAAATAGTCAAATTCAATTCATTTCATTATGAGAAGAAAACTATACATATAACTATATAATTTTACATAAATATGAAACAAATGTGTAAATAAGATGAAATACTAAGATATTTTTTTGTGATATTCTAGCTTTAGAAAAGTTCTATGAGAACCACAACCTGCTGTTTTACTTTTCACTGCACATTGCAATAGTGCAGGACCGTTTTTATTTTAGCTTTAGCCTGTGCAACAGATTTTCATCTTTTTCTCTAATCAGTGACACACTGACAAACTCAACCATTAAACTAGAGCATGCGAAAATCATAACAGGTTTTCTAACAACCTTTCCCTTTCCTAAATATGCTAAGCTAAATAGAAGCTAAAATCTTGCGTGCACACAAAAAGAAAGACATATGCACACATACACAAACTGTCCGAAAAACAGAAGTTGGTCACGGTGTTGCTGAGGCATTAGGACCATGTGATATATGTGGATGGATGGAGAGATTGGAGATGAGGAGAGAAGGACAGGCGTTCTCTCTCTTGTCCTTAAATTAAACCCAACAGGAAGACTGAAAAGAGGCCTGCAGCAGCAGTCAGCCCTTTTCGCTTCCCTTTTCTGCCTGATGGGAGAGGCAGTGTTGGGCTTTGCACTGCAGGCGCGGCCTCAAATCTGCTCTGACTCATCACAGATGGACAACTGACCACCTCTTCTCAATGTGTATAAAAGAAGTGTTCCTCTATTATAAATGTTATAATGTTTAACTTGCACCAGCATGTGCCTGGAGACAGATGTTGATTAGATATATGAAGTCACATCTACATTTATGCATTTGGCAGTACTTTTATCCAAAGTGATTAACAGTCCATTCAAGCTATACATTTTTTTAGTACATACATTTCTTGGTGATTAATTCAGTAAAATCTACCTGTATAAATGTATAGTTCTGGGACACCTTACTGGGACGATTGAACTGGCTATTGAGATTTATACATCCATATATATACATTCACTGATCCTTATGCTGGAGCCTATTCCAGTTTCTTAGGCCAGAGGCAGGGAAAAAGGCCCTATATATATAAAATTGTGTGTGTGTGGGTGTGTGTGTGTGTGTGTTCTGGCATATGTGCTTTATGAGGACACAAATGTGTATAATGACATGGGTATTACAACGTAAACATGGTTTATGAGGACACTTCCTGTGTCCTCGTAAAACCAAATGGCTTAAAAAACATACTAAACAGTTTTTTTTGAAATTCAAAAAATGCAGACAGTTTTTTGTGATGGGTAGGTTTAGGTGTAGGGGGATAGAATATACGGTTTGTACAGTATAAAAACCATTACGCATATGAAAAGTCCCTGTAAACCACATATACCAAAAATAATAAACCAATACTAGCACTAAGCCCCAAAAAGACATGATTACAGTGAATTTAGAACAGCTAAGGGCCGTTATTAGGCAGGACTGTTCTAAATTCACTGTAAATCATGGCTTCATAGGGCTTATTACTTTTTTATAAAACTGTCCTTGATTCTGATTGTCAATAGCTGTGTTTTATTCACAATAAAACAAGGCTATGACCGCTTCACCCAACGGTTCTGTGTATCACTACACAACACCCTTAGCAACCACTCTTAGCAACGTAAACTGTTTGTTCTCAGTTGATATTGTTCATTGAAGCTTACTGTTTTATGTAGAGGAGTATTGTGAGAAAGAGATTGGGTGAGCAAGTTTATTACCTGCATTCAGATTTAGCATTTTCCGTCAGGTCAGTCCTATGTTCATAATAAAAAAATCTGTTTAAATGTCCGATGTATTATCCTGTCCTTTTAACAGTTTAAGGGGTTTTCCCGTGACTGACAGCGCTAGTCAAAGCATTTGTCAGTTGCTTCTTGTTCAGTGTTCACAACAATTCAGTCTTTTCAATGTAAAAGTCTTCGCTACTGACTGACACACTCATAAAGACAGTCTTTGCCACCATCTAATGGCGTAATAATGTAACTTCTGTTGCTGCTCACGGTCAGGGACTATTTTTTTCCGGCGGAAGGAAGGCTTTTAGTGAAAGTTTACTTCATGAAAGTTGAATTGATACATATTTTTGGCTTTAATATTTGTATTGTGTGGTAACCGTTTTATAAAAGCAATAAGGTACTTGAGGCTAGTGCTGTATCGTGAATAAGTCACGGCTGAAGGGGTTGCATAAAACATTTATTTCACATACCTGGCAAGGTTTCACAAAATGAACACACAGACACAAAAATGTAATGCTATTGATAAAAAATATTATTCTTCCACCAAGTAATGTAGTTCTTCAGAAGCGTAATTGGTTGTCAAGCAACACACAGACGCAAGTGGCGCAGTAATACTGATGTAATGTGATCACAGGTGAATGTTTGTAGAGTAATTTACAATGGCTTCAAACACGGCTCAACCAATCATAATCAAGGACCGGAACTTTCCGTTTTATAAAATAGATTAAATAAAATATACTGAATTAACCAGTACATGCAAATAAGCAAGGTCAGCTGAACAGTACATACATACATATACATTTTAGTTCAATATTGATTTTAGTCCCATTTACTGTGCAGTTATGTGTACTAAGACTAAATAATATTTAATTATCATAGACTGTGTAACCAAGTAACCATTTTGAAGCAACAGTAAAAAACTTCCAATATTTTGGGAATTGTACATTTTAATAAATGCCAGTGTGCATGTGTTCCTAAAATGCAATTATTAGAGTGCATACACTATCATTACTGCTCATCAGCCTAAACTGGCTCACAGAAGGGGCCTTCCTTATTTCAGTTGAAGTTTTACAGATTTCAAAAGACATCAGTGACATCCTGTTTTCTCCAGAACAAATGGTACAAGCAGGTCTCCATCCAGTGATGTCAGGTCCGTGTGTGTGTGATTGATAAAACATCTCAGAAACGTGCTGTCCTTCCCCTCTGCAGAGGGACAGTGCTATACAAAGTACATGATTCGGAGGGAGAAAGAGGAAACTTACCAGAAGAAGGGAAGAGAGGGGTGAGACTGCCGGGAAGCTGAGTGTTTTGTGTGTGTGTGCACACACTTGTGTGTGTGTGTGTGTATGTGTGTTGGGATGACAGGGTGACAGAGACCACAGACCCCCAGCGGTAGATGGCATCTGGGATAGTCTGGTTACCTCAACAGATATACAAAACACATGTACCACTGACTTCCTTTAAGAGTCAGTGAACAGCTTTGCCCTAAGTTTGGCAGATAGCAAAGCACACATTCAGTGTTTCTCATGTGCAAGAGTGCACACATACCTGCAACAGAGGCACAACAGTATTACAGTGATTTGAATCACAGGGCTACTCGGATGTCAGTGATGCACATGTGATTTCTTTGTTTAGCGAGATCATACATACATATCTGACATATATGTGATCATTTAACACGTCTACAAACTCTTCAGGAAATTACAGAAACATTTTGTCCGTTAATAGGGAACTTCCCGCAGCTTTCACCAGGGCTGATGAGAAGGACGTGTAGAAAAGCCACCTTCACCCACACCCAATAGTACACAAGGTCAAAGCACTGCCCACTTCTCATCCACTTACTGAAAAACCATAATTACTCCAATTGCGCAATCTCCTAAATCCAGCCACAATGCCGGATACTTTTAGTGTAGTATGTATTCTAGCAATGCAACAGATCCATGACTCTGTTGTGACATCACTTGTCAGTTCTTTATTTTATGCTGCTTTGATGAGAAAGTACTCTGCAGGACATGATGCAATGTACACGTTCACCATATGAATACCCTGACCTGAGCAATATGTTCATTCACACTGTGTGACATGTACAGAAATGAGCAAATTACACAATGTACACAATGTGTAATGTCCCCAATCGAGTCTAAATTATGTGTGCAACATGTCGTGTTTCCCAATGTCCTGCACTATATGCAGGTCATCACTCTCAGGACTTGATATTACTGGAAAGCATAGTATGTAGCAAGCACATCTTGGCTTGCATTTAAAGTTTTCATTAGATTACCAACATTGAGATGATGTTTTGACCTCTACAATGCATGTTAACAGACACAGAGCCAAACGCTGGTGTTGAAATAGCTAGATAATATAAGGCAAAACTGACTCTCAAGTTCAGATATTCATATAGTATAATCATTGATTGAGATGGTGACAAGAATCTACTCAAACCTTGAATTCCTTTTTGAACCGCTTCATTTAATATACAGTATGATAGAAATTACAAGGAAATAGAATAAAATGGCATTCACTTCCATTCAAAAGTTTGGGGTCAGTATTTTTATTTAAAGAAATTAATACTTCTTTTCAGCAAGTATGCATTTAAATTGATCAAAAGGGACAGTTTATATAGAGTAATTTAATGTTACAAAAGATTGTTATTTCAAATAATGTCCTTCTTTTGAAATTTCTAACTACCAAAGAATCCTGAAAAAAATGTAATCCGGTTTTCAGAAAAATATTAAGCAACACAATTGTTTTCAACATTGATAATAATAAGAAATGTTTCTTGAGCAGCAAATCAGCATATTAGAATGATTTCTGAAGGATCATGTGACACTGAAGACTGGAGTAATGATGCTGAAAATACAGCTTTGCCATCACAGGAATATATGACGTTTGAAAATATATTTTAAAAAAAGTTTTAATTAAATAAATGCAGCCTTGGTGAGCATAGAGGCTTCTATTACAAAAACATTTTTAAAAATCCTGGTGCCGTATTCAACTTGTTTCAAACCATTACATCACTTTAACAGCCTAAACTTTAAAAGGTTAAAGTGATTGATAATTATGTTACCATTTAATTTTTAATTCATTTTCATTTTTATTTTGTATGCCATAGGACATCTGAAGAAAAAAAAAACCCATCTAAATAAGATCAGTCTTCAGAAGCTATATGATAGCTCTGTGATGTAATATTTTTATGCTCAGATGATCCCCCTCATCCACCATCACACCCATGGGTGGTAGAGGGATGCTGGAAGAATTGTGAGTGAGTTAAGTAGCCATTTATAAACCCCAGTCTTGTGATTGACAGGATTAGATGAAAATACGATTAGATGAAATGCTTTACAATTCCATTTATAACCTTCAGGAGCTTCAAGCTTTCCTTGTCAGTGAAGTCAGTTCCAGAGAATCACAAAGGGTTAATTTACACTTTCCTCATTGAACAGATTCTGTGGATTTTTTTTTTTTAAATGGACCTTCTCAATTGAGGATTTTGCTTCATCCTCACTATCCATAACTGCATGATAAGATCTGACTCACTCGCTTAGCCACATTTTTATTTTTGATAATCCAACAACAGCAACTAAAAAGGTTCTAACCTCAAAACTCAGCTCCTCCTAAGCCAATCAGATAACAGAGCCAAATCAAACTCTACTCGGCTCTTAAATTAAACATTTCCAGGAACAAAGGCATAAGATGTTTATAAGGTTGTTACTCAAAATATAATTTGTTATTTGACAATAAATCTGTTTTTTCTTGACAAGAATAAAGATGTTAGCATCAAGTTGTGAGGAGCAAATACTTGATTGTATAGGCCATTAAGACATACATACTCTAGAAGTAGAGAAAGGAAAAGAAACAAAGAGAGTTCAGAACAGCTGCATCAAGTCTCTTCTTAGCAGATATTTCACACTGTATCTGCAAATAAACAAGAAAACAAATTCAAATTCCTCTCTTTCTTTGTCTTCAGCTCCCTCCCTCAAAGCCTGAGGTAACATCCGTCTCCTTGTCTCTATATTTCGCACGCACACAGACATAAGCAAGTGAAAACATTACTTTATCATGATACTGTGTAAACTTCATTTGGAAAACACCATCACTCTCACTTGTGCTAAAGAAGAAACACTTCCTCTGGCCCCTCCTCGCTCGTTCAAACATTCAACTTCTTCAGAAAACACTGACAATTGAATGCAAGCAAACACAGAATGAATCTGGCTTTTTCAAAATGCTTTTTTTTTTTTTTTTTTTTTTTTTTTAAACACAACACAAATTCACGACCAAATTCTGGAAAAAATGGAAACAAAAATGGAAAAATGCTTTTTTTTTTTTCTATTCGTAAATGTACAGGTCAGAAAGTGTATTGTAACAGATCTGCTCTTATAAATATAACTCTTAAAGGGACAGTTCACGGTTAAAATGATGTTGAAATTTTCTCATTCTCTTGTGGTTCCAAACCTGACTACTCTCTTCTGTGGAAAATAAAAGAAGATATTTTGAGAAATACCTCAGGTTAGGTCGATCACACCCAAACTGTTTTGTTACCAAATTTACAGGTCTTCTTTTGTGTTCCTCGGAAGAAAGTAAGTCATACTGGTTTGCAATGACATGAGGGTGAGTAAATAAAGAAAATAAAAAAAAAATCTTCATTTTGGGATAAACTACTGTATACATTTACGTGTGTCATTTTTGTGCTACCACTGCAAGAATTATGTTTTTCAAACAGGTTTCCCAAATACCCCCTTTCTGCCATTGGTCAAACAAACAGATAGTCCTCAAACTCACATTATTGGTTGAGTCAGTGTTCAACAGATTCACTCTGCGTGTGCATTCATGCACATATTCAGCCATGCTGCACAAGTCACTGTATTTCATTACACTGAAATACAGTAAATAACCAATAATAAATAACTAACCAGTTATCACTTTCTCACTTCATTAGCTTGGCACATATAGTACCTGTCGAGAACAGATTCCCAGGAAATCACTTTGTCGTGTTGGTTAATAGGTTGATGAAATGATAATAGGTTAATGACAGGGTATAGTGAGCCTTGGCTTGAGAGAGAGCATTGCTGAAGTGGGGAAATATATTTACAAGATACATCCCTAAAATGAATCTAGGTAACAGCCTAATTAAGTGGTACATTTAGAAATAAGCCATATCAGTGTAATTCAGTGATTTGTAAAGGGACCTGCCAGATTAAAGGAGTGTGTGCGATTTGCGCATCTCAGCAGTGTGTTGTGGCAATGATCTAACTTCTATCATGATTAGACACTGTCTTTTTCTGAGTCACACAGATCAAAAGCTTCCTTGAAATTTACTGAAGATATGGCATTTTGCTGACTTAAACACACCTCTATGATCAAACATACACTTTGTAGGTTGGTCGCAGAGTGTTTGCACTCCAGAGAACACTTTTTCTCTTTAGAATATGAACAAAGAGCAGCATACCCATCTCACTCAGGTAAATATGACCTGACCCTTACCCAGCCTCTGCTCATAGAGAAACAATGAGTGTCGTAGCATGGACTATACGTGTGTTATGGGGGGTCAGTAAGTGGAATAAGTATCTTCGTGCATCATGACTGGCTGCTTTGCTCAGTGAAAATCTACAAAGGTACTATAGTACACATCCACATAGCAAACAGTTTTATTATGATAAAAGTAATAGTTTTTTATTGTTATTATTAGTTTAGAATTGAGGATGTGTAAGAATCAGTGTCAACCACTGCTATTTGCGTAAATTAACACATAGAATCTTATGAAAGCCTGTTTCTACCTCAGTGCAAAAGATAAAAAGGTGAATGGTGAGATAAAGTATAAAATATAAAGATAAAGTCACAGTTACAGTAAACAAAATCAAAATGTGAGATATAAAGTCACAATGTGAATAATGAAGAACATTGAAAGATATTTATATTGTGAAATATAAAGTAGTAATTATGAGAAACAAATATTATAGGTCAGAATTGGGAGACATAACGTAATGAACAGGAGATGCAATAATTAGAAAAAAGCTGCAAAATATAATTTGCACATATCTTTAGTTTATATATATATATGTTGTTTTTAATTCAGTGACAGAAAAAGGCATCCTTAAACTGAATAGAGCTACACACATATAAAACTAAATAATAAATGACCGGAAACTATCTGGACGCACACGTCAAAACATGTTGAAGCAGTAGTGACATCCACTCCGGATGGAGGGAAAAGCTGAGAAGAAACACATGCATTTCACGCTCATGTAAATCTGGGTCAGAAATGAACTGAAATTGTTTGTACCAGAAGGAAAATAATGTTTCAGAGTATTTGCGTTCTGTGTTCAGTGTGTTTATTGGTCTCAGGCCACTTGTAAGATGCACAGTGACTGGAAACAGCTGTCAGTAAGAACATTGTGTGTCCACAGACCGAACAGCGATGAGGCAGCAATAAAGCAAAATCCTCGCCATTTGTGCAGTGAGAGCTTTGACAGATAAAAATATGACATACTACACACATTCACTGATTTCATCAGGTGAGAAGGTAAGCTGGGTGATCCTAAGTCAATGAGCAGAAGTCTTATAATACATGTATATTTTATTTAAACTTGTGTTTACCACTAATATGTTTCGCTCGAACTGTAAAATGTTTTTGCATTTATTAAGTTAAAATGCGTTTGCCTTGACTTGTGTGCAGCACTGTAAGTCCGTGTGTATGCGTGTGTGTACGTGCATGTTTGTGCCTGCGGTGATAGTGTGCATGATTGTGTGTGCAGGTTATGTAAGACTGTACTCTGAGGAAGTTGCTGGTTAAGAAGATGTGGGGCAGAAAGAGGAAGTACTGTGTGTTTATCAGTCTCCACACTTCCTGTGGCCGAGGGGGCAGGGCTTGGCCCCGGGGCTGTGGTTACCGAGCACCTATCTCCCTCGGCAACAGTGTGACTGAGTGACCAAGCGTCTGTTACCAAGCGCTGCAGTCTTATCAGACTCCAAATCTCACACAGCAGAGGTTAAATAACAGGAGCATAAGAGCGGAAATACACACACCTGGCTTCGCTTTCATACACACACATACATCCTCCATTATTCTCTCGATGACAGACACACCGTGAGATGGGCGCACACATTCATAGATCTGTTTCTCCCTTGTCCCTGATGGCATCATACTCAGAGCATTAGCATCAGTCTCTCATCAACACTGCTTACAGTCACATCAATGTTTTATAATAAACTATAAACAATATGGTCATATTGAGGAATATATCATGGAGGAAACTAAACTTGAAAGCATACACACTCAAAAAAAAAAAAAAAAAAAAAAAAATTTGGCCTAAATTTAAGATTTATGTATTTGAATTGCATATAAAATTTCCATGCATTTGGATTGCACAGTTTTAACATAAACAAACTAATAAAACGCAATGCATATTTTTCAGTTATACATAAAACAGTTTAGAAACAAGTATGATTTCAGCATTTAAAAAAACATGGTTTCATAGTTTATTATTAACTATCTGCATCTATTTGAATTTATTTAAACAATTATATTTTCAAAATGCATTGATTAACATACATCTGGTCATTGTGAAAATGAACAATTAGATGTATTCAGTAAAAAAAAGACTAGGGATAGTTGTGAAACAATGGTTCTCAATATTCAGTTAGTTAAAACGTCTGAGATTGAGACAAATGTATGACTGACAACTTTATTAATTTATTTTAAAACAAATGGATGGGAATTTTATATTCAATTCAAATGCATAAATACCAAAATATTGTTTGCGTGCAGATAATAAATCAATAAATGATGCTGTAACCAGTTTATTGTCAGTGTTAATATGACCGTTGGTAGTTAGGAAAGCAGTTTGTGTCCATGTTGCAGCATCTTCCGTTGGGACGGAAGAGAGACAGGCCAAAGAGAAATCTCCTTTCAACCAAATGCTCTGTCTTTATAATATATTTATAAAACACTTTCAGAATTGATGTGCTGAATGATTTTGAACTCTATTGGAAAATTGTGCAAAAACTGGGGCAGTGCCCTTAAAGGAACAACTTTGTACCTTATCTACCCGTAAAGGTGCATATACCTTATAGTAATATATGCTATGATTAGTGGTTTAGTGTTAGATAAGCTACAAAACTGCCCCAATGATAAGCTGTTGTTCATTTTTTTCTGAACGAACTGTGGACGTGTTCAAGGCTTTTTGATCTCACTACAGCATTATTCTTTAAATGTATCATGACTACTAAAGAAAAACTGATAATCATCCAAAGATACAAAGAAATAACACATTCAGAATCACATGACACTTGAGTCATTTACAGACTAACACAACAAAGGCAAAAGAATTAGACCAACAAATTCATTGGCATATTCTACTCTTTCAATATAGTGCTTTGAGCTCAACTCAAGTGTGACTTCATGCCCCTTTTTTACAAGATGTAATATAAGTCTCTGGTGTCCCCAGAATGTGCCTGAAGTTTCAGCTCAAAATACCCCACATATCATGTATTATACTATGGTGTATGGTTTTTGAGTAGAAGCAAAAACCTGCTGTTTTCGTGCATGTATCTTTAAATGCAAATGAGCTGCTGCTCCCCACCCCACTTTCCAGAATAACGCTGTGCCTTTACAGCTCGTGCCTTGACACTCTGCCAAAAATGATCTGTTTGGTTTTTATTATCATCTCTATCGCGGCCACGCTCATGTGACATTGCAGTTCTTCGTCATTGTGAAAATGTATTATTTGCACATATCTGAAGCATGTGCACAGAAAGTCATGTGAGTATTGAACTAAGTTCTTTTTAACATCTTATTGTGCTTAAACTGTCAAATACACACAAGGTTATATCAAAAACACACAAAGTTCACATAAACACAGTCAGTTATGACTGTGAACGTGAACGGCAGGGAAAGAAATTGCATGTGTGTATTAGATCTGTGTATTAAAGTGACAGCAGCGTAATATACAGTACCTGCTGCTGTATATATGCTGTTAATGTGAATCAAACAACAACAAAAAAAAAAAAAAAAGAAAAAAAAATCACTCACTGCTCTTGATTGAATAACTTTAGTAGCTTCAATAAGAATACATTTCTTACTTGAATGCTGCTGTTAAATGCTCTGCCGTGGAGATAAACATGGAGGACTGTGTACAGCTCACTCAAGGGAGGAGCTAAGCTAATAGGGCACACTCTGTCGCCAGTCTGATAGATAGAGAAAAAAGAGTGACAGGGGAGACGAAGTGTTTTCTGGTAAGCAAGTGCGACCAGAAAAACAGTCGGCGTGAAGATAATGAAAGGTCTAAAGAGCAAAGCGCATCTCTGAAGTATGTTAAACATCTCTGTAAGAATAATACACAGGGCCAGTACTCTTTTCTACAGCTCTTTCTGTGTAGATTTTCTTGTTGCCTTATCTGTATATTGAGATGGCAGCATCTTGATCACAAGAAACACTCGTGAATGCTGCCTGAAATTGCACAGCAGACTCCCATCCAGAACAGTCAGTGCATGGTTAAATCCCTTTAAGTCATTTCCAACACACCTACACCTTCAGACGGAAAGCTCTAAAGATCTTCCATATCTCCCATGCATGACTCAATGTTTACAACAGGCTTTGACAACCAACGACTTAAAAAGACCACTTATCCAGTGCCTTTGCAAACACTAGACATGATCAGATCTAAACCGAACCTTAAGAGGTGTGGAATATTTATTAGATTGGCTGTCATGAATAAAGCAGTCATCAAAGCTCTCCGACATTAATCCATTTATGTCAGGCAGTGAATAAAAATGACACTGTAAATGGATGCTTTCCATGACAATGTTTAACCAGGTTTAAATACCAATTAATATAACACCATATCAAGTGACGGAAACACCCAAACTCCAGTGGCTGAAAGCTACATGACAGTATAATAATCTCTGGCTGCCACATATAATAGATATCTGCAGGTGAAGTACACAAATGTTGTTCTATTTAGGTTAATTCTGTAGTCTAGACACCTAATCCAGTCA
The DNA here is from genome assembly GCF_019924925.1 of Ctenopharyngodon idella. NCBI lineage: Eukaryota > Metazoa > Chordata > Actinopteri > Cypriniformes > Xenocyprididae > Ctenopharyngodon > Ctenopharyngodon idella. The sequence goes on from NC_067226.1 coordinate 11,681,991, forward strand.
GACCTGTCTCTCTGTTCGCAGTGGGAAGACAGAAAACTGAGGATCAGGGAGTGTTCATTTTGGCACGTTACTTTGTCGTGTTCCTGTCACACTGGCTATGATAAACTAGTGTGTTTTTTTCTCTCTCGTACATTCTGCTTCACTAAGAGTGGAGAAGCCGTGTTGACACTTGTCTGATACTAACCAATGGTTTGACAAGAATGCATGCGTTTAGAGAGAGATAGAGATAAAAACAGCAAAATATGCTTGTGTGTGTGTGTGTGTGTGTGTGTGTGTCGTCTTGTGTTGAAAAGTTCACAGGTAATTAAGGGTCTCTGTGACGAATTATGGCCAGACCCTGTCTGATGACATCATTTAGCAGTGCTTTGGATGCTTTGCTCTTTGGCACACTAAAATTACAAAAAATACACATACACACAAAAAAGGTCTTTTTACTATGATCTCTGTGCATTGCAGTGGTGATATTTTTTGACACTCAGTGATCCATCTTCATTAAAACACCATTACATCAAGTTGAGATTAAGCCATTTGTGTTTAATTACAAAACCATTAAATACAGCCACTTATTGACTAAAACCTGGTTGCACAGAAGATTGCTGCTCAAAGAAATAAAGAACAAAAGGACTAAATATACAAGCAACTAATGAACAAACTAAATTGAATGAACACTGAACACTAAAAGAACACGGGTGACAACCAAACATCACCAAATCCTCTACAGACTGCAACAAAGAGTCAAAAACTGTCCAAATTAAAAAAGTGCAGTCCCTAGTTCTGTAGTTCACAACTAGGGGGCCTCAGAAAACGTCCAAGAAAGCCTTGAGATGATTAAAATATTTTAAGACAAAACAAGTATTAAAAAAAGCTAAAGCAATTAAAAATTAAGATATTTCTTTTGTATTTATTTATTGTTTGTTTGTTTGTCTTTCAAAAACCTGAATATATGAGGTAGTCTAATTTTAAAAGTGTGATTTCTAGACCTGGAAAAGTCATGTAAATTAATAAAAAATTTTAAATGAAAGAGGTATTTTCGCATCAGTACTCATTTTTATAGTTACACCAAGCTACAACATATTTTATTAGGAACAAATTGTGACTAAAACATATTTTTTTAAAAACTTTATCCTTGATCCTTGTCCAGTAAATCACAAACAACTGGGGGGGGGGAATGCAAATGTATTGATTAAAAAGAATGGGAAATATCTTCTTTTTTGTTTCAAAGAAGAAATAAAGCCATACAGTTTTGGAACAACATGAGAGTAGGCAAATGCAAAATGACAGATTTTGCATTTTTGGGGTGAACTATGCAAGATTTGCCAGATAGGTCACTCTTTTAGAAACAAAGGGCTTTATTCATGAAACAAATGCAGAATAAATTTCTGTCCGTGTAAATGACTCATAAATTCATTCTTAAGTAAATTGTCATGTTTTATGAATAATGCTTATGAATAAGGCCCAGACACCATTTCCTTGAGTACAGGAAAGGCCCTACATAAATATTAAACGTATTATTATGACACAGTAGGAGGAGTAAACGTCACTGCTTTGGGTTAGATAGATGCATTTGGGGTTTCCATTTTCACCTACATTGTGAGTGATAATCCCCATGCCAAGGACGTACATTTGGACAGTTATTCAGCATAGCTAATCTCCTAATCTGTGTCTGATGGCGGGTGGTTCTTTCATGGTCGGCACACCTCCGAAAGAATGACTTGTTTGCCACTCTGTGGTTTTGAAGAACATATTTCATTCCACAGGATCAGCTGCTAACAATGGAGCGCTATTATACAGACTTACAGAATGCAGGTAACAGTATGTGTGTGCTTGTTTGTGTGTGTGTGTGTGCGTGTGTGTGTGTGTGTGTGTGTGTGTGTGTGTGTGTGTGTGTGTGTGTGTGTGTGTGTGTGTGTGTTAAGCGTAGGTTGGCAGGCGGGCCATATCCTCAAACCACTAACACTCAAAGTACCATCACAGCTGCAGGTTAATGCAATAACAACAAACACTTCACCCTCAGAACCACCACCATCACACAATCTCTTTCTCTTCCAGATAACACAACACAAGCGACAGCTCTGACAGCTTATGTCAGACTCTTGAGAACCAGTTTCTGTTTACTCTGTGTTCTCTGTGCAGCATAAAAATAATCATTGACGTAAGAACAATAGTGTGCATAAGTGTGCAGCAAAAGCAAGTTTGCGTGCCCTAACGCAGAACGATCTACCGCATCAAAGTCCAAAGCTCAGAACAGTAACTACTTCAGAAACTGACGACCTGAGAATACATGCAGGGGCATATAGATGAATCTTAGATAGATCATGTGGATCAAGAGCTGTTATCCTTACAATTATAACTTAAGGTTTTCATAATTTAAGCATAGGTGTAATTTGCGGGTGGGACATGTCCCCACCACTTCATGCCAGGGTTGATATTGTCCCCACCACTTTTTGAAACATCTCATGGTGCAGATGTATTTAATACAAATTAAACATCTCTAGTTGACTAGCAGAGTTAAATAAGAGGCGATATGGAGCTGGAATGTGTTGTTTTTGAAATCATGCTGAGTGCTCGTTGCTGCTGTTATCAGTGGTAGTGGCTCGTGCACAGACGAGCGCTTCAATTTCTCTATTCATTCCATTGAAATCACAAAACAAAATGCACAGAAACGTGTCCCTGCTCTTGATATACAATCACTGATGAACATATTTGGCTATATAAACTATATGAGGGCGGATTAGAACCCAGAACTTATGGCACGCTTAACAAAAGTTCTACCGCCAGACCATTAGAGCTCACAAATATACTAGCGGATCTATGTATTTATTCACTAACGTGAAGAATCTCGGGACTAAGAACATATTGTATTATAGTAGATGTAAGGATGAAACTATCACATTAAACATGAGTTCTGTGTCATCAAATTAAACTTTTCTGGACATCGTAATGTTATTTTTTTGTGCACACACAGACACTCCTGTCCCACCCACTTTTTAAAACAAATTTACGCCACTGAATTTAAGAGGTTTGTCGCAACTTGGCCTTGGTCCTGACCAGAGTCTGGAACAGCATCTTTAAAAGGAGGCAGGGACTTGCAGATATTGGCTTAAACATATTTCATATTTTTCTATCATATTCCTGTAACAAAACTATCAGTGTTTTTCCATAAATCTAATCAGGTGTAAAAACACATCTCTCGTTCTCTCTCTCCACGCAGTTATCAAGTTACTACATAAAATGTTGTGTATTTTCTGCACTGCAGCCCATGAGGTCTGGAGGGTTTGGAACATGGAGTCGATTCATATTACCTTCATCTAACTCATTGTTATTGGAGTGAGGGAGAGAGAGCGAGAGTGCCATATTATGCATATACCATATACTGTATGTAAAATCATCCCATTTTTATTTTATTGTACACTCAAAAAAATGATACGTTGGATTTACTTAATTTTTTTATGTCAACGGGTTCCACATAATTTGGTTATGTTGCATTTAATTAACATTATTTCAGTTAACTTAAATTTATTACATAAGGTTAACTCAATGCCATTTAGTTGAATCATGTTAACATTCTTAATTTTGTCCAAAACCATTAAGTTTAATTATTCTAAAATTAATATCAAACAGAAATTAAAACAAGTAATTGAGTTTAATTGATTAGTTTATTTAGTGAATGCATTCAAGAACAATTCTCACAACTTTTACAAAATCTTTACTCTGTAAAGACTCTTATTGTTAGGTGTTAACCAGAAGATGGTTTTATTCCATCTATGGCATGCCCAAAATAGTTGTTTTTATTATTAAAACAACTTTAATTGTTGTTAGCAGGTCCTCAACCCAAGCACATGTTCTACACTTCACCACAATGGTAACCCAAAAACTATTAACATAACAGAAACTTTTAAATACCAACATAATAGAACAGTAAACATTAAAAAGTCTCTTCATTTTCTCATGTTGCTAAAAACTGCTTAAAATAACACTTTATGTCAACATTTACTCTCAAAGCATGATGGGAAGTGAAAGTCCTGTTTGACTGAGTCCTGGTTGAGTTTACTTGATTGAAACATGTTATTTTAATATGAAAACACCAAGTTAAGTCAAAAAGTAATCGTTTCAAGTCAATTTAACATGAAGCAATTAAATTTGAACCAGAAACCTAATACAATGGTGTTGAATCAAAATAAGTTGTTTAAAAAAAGTGAACAGCATAAAAAAAAATATATTTTTTTGAGTGTATTTTGTTTTATTTCTACCTCATCCTTGTCTTTTATTTTCCCATCCCTTGCCTTCATTTTTTCATTCAAAATTAACAAAAGTAAAGATTAAAAAGAATTAAATTTCACTTTAAAAAGCAGTCACAGAGAAATATACAACAAACAGTTAAATAAAAAGTACATATTGAAAAATTATATACAAATAAAAAATGAAATTGAAAAACATATAGCCGATGTTGACTCAGAGAGAGAGAAATACAGAAGGGTGGGGACACGTGTCTATAATGTCTCAGTCATGGACAATAATAGCATTACACACCTCACACATACCTGGCATTGTTCCTGACACAGGGGACAAAGGAACATTATACTCAGGTGTCTTGTAATTAGAAGTCTCTCTTTCTCTTTGTAAGAAATCCATTACGTGGCCAATTTGGCTCTGTAAATCACATAAAAGAATTCAAAACACACACATAGGAGAGTGCAACACTGAAGATCCCACTGCATGTGCATGTTCAAAGGTAAAGTTTTGAAGTGTTTGATGGCATACAGCACATATCTATGGTCTCGCCACACCTGGTTCGTGTGTATGTGTACGTCTGCTGCCTGTGCAAATATGTGCTCTTTAACTATACGGAGCTCTCAGCAGGACTCAGGCGGCTGCAGGTGTCAAAGAGAGTTTTCTTAAGTACTGGTGTCTGTCTCAGCGGAGTGACAGCAGGCAGAAGCTCACTCACACACTGATGAGAAGATAAACTCACAATGACGAGTACAACAGCCACAACCTCCAGATAAGAAGGCGGTGGAGTCATGCTTCAGTGTTGGGGTGGGGAGGGGGGGCGCCCTGTATATGTTTACTGGATACAGTTCTGAATCTTTGTAGAGCTATACAATGGTTATCTCAGTTCTAAGATGGCCCTTCTGCAAAAATACAGATGTCAACGGGATGTAACCTAAAAGTCATGACCCCTAGTCATGGTTGATTCGTCACCATGGACACAGACGAGTAGGAGGCAGCAGTAACACGCTAAATCATCACCTTCTGGTGATAATGTCACCCTCTCCCAGAATGACTAAAGTTATGGCTGTGTAAAAGAGATAGTTCATCCAAAAATTAATATTTTGTCATTTTGTGAATGTTGTTTTAAACCTGCAGGAACACAAGAAATGATATTGTCAAGAACTGTTTTTTTTTTTTTTTTTTTTTTCATATAATAAAAGTCTATATTGGACACCAGTAACTTTCAATGTATGGACATTTTTAAAAAAAAAAAAAAATAAAAAAAAATAAATTTTTGTGCTTCAATGCTCTGTTCATGTGATGTACCTATGTGATTCACAGTTGCTTCTGGACACTCAAAATCTTCTTTTGCTAATTTTAGTGTGCTTCTATTCAGTAGTCATCATGAAATAATTTTTTTATGGAACACGGCAGTATTTATTTTAAATGATTTATCTGTGCACATCATTATTTTTATTTATTTTTTAAATTCATGAATCTTCACAATAGGGAACAAAAAACTAATCACGACTTCTGTTTTATGCTGCTTTAAAAGCCAACTCTCAAAATATGTGTTATTGTGTCATAAAAAGCTAGATTTCAGAAGAAAATCAAAAAGTGAACAGCTGTTGTTGTATTTTTCAGTCTGATTGGTGATGTTTGTTTGTCTCAGTGAGTAATCACAATTTCATCCACTGAGCCACAAATTGCTGTAAGCAGTGTTAGCTGTTTAGCTAACTTCCCCCAGACTTAGCCACTGAATTAGACCACCTCCTCCCTCCAAAACCTCGCTCTTTAAGACATGTCAACAAATACAGAGAAAACGACTGACAGGCAGACAGCACATCAAAATAATATCGCTATTGTGTTCTGCTACATTTTTTGATATTTACAGTCTAGTTTATACCTACTTTTTTAATCATTCAGTAGCTCTTTAGCTAGAATTAGCATCGCTGTTCTTCATGTACTTTAAATTCCACAATGTTAGACGCTGCACTGCCATCTATCAACATCTCTTTCATCTATCAAAGTTTTCATTGTTTCAATGTAAATTTGAGTTTTAGAAACCTGGCATCACAACTCAGGCATTACCTGGCATCACAACTCAGGATTTTCTCCATCATCGCATCTTTCTTCCTTGTGAATGCTGTACCTAAGTTTACACTCGTTTATTGTCTTTGTCTGTCTCCTGCTGTTTCTGCCGGTAAATCATGATAACAACTGTCTTCCATTGTTTCATTTTTGTTCTTACTACACTACTAGTGTATATACAGAGGCAGCTGTTAATAAATGTGAGGATTCTCTCCAGCGTTTAATTAAACACCATGGCTCACATCATTTCAGCATGACGAAATATTGAGAGGGATGACCCACACAAAACATTATTACAACAGTTGCCTAAAGAAAACTATTATGAGTGCAGCTTTCATCTGATGTGAGTATACACCAATCAAATGTCTCTTCACAAAAACAATTTATTTCTTGACTTTTTAAATCCGCACCAAACTACTGAATGGCCTTTATTCTCACTTGAACAAACTGACTGCGTTAGATTACACCAACAAAAGTACATTTTAAGGGTCAGATTAGATAGAAGAGCCCCTTAAGTGAACTTTTTACACTATCGGACACAATAATAGCAAGCATTATATCCGTATTTGAATGTTCACTTAAAACCCACAGCTTAATGCGCACTCTACATAATCTTTCCTATGTGCCTGTCTAAACTGAACTACTTGCGCTCTTGACAGATAACCAAATTGGAGAAGTGTTATATGACAAGAAAGCGTTTTTTGGCAAGCACTGAGTGACCTGACAGAAAGGATAGAACATAGAGAAGAGAGGATAGGAGCCAGAGAAATTGCATACTTGCAGGAAAGAGGAAGAGCAAAAAAGGAGGGATCAAATTCAGTCGTGGGAAAGCCCATCTCAAAACCTCAACACTAACTCCACAAACACGAAAAGCGAAAGTCTGTTTCAGTTTCTCTCATGGTTCAAGCCATAAAAAAAATCACAGTTACATTTCTGGACACAGATTCAATTTCTAGAGGTTTTAATGTCTCAGAGCAACCTATTTACAAGAGGGAGCAAACAGAGAGAGGAGAAGAGCAGCATCACAGCATTCAGTAATTGCCATCTCCTGCTGAAAGAGACTAGTGTGAGAGAAGCTAGAGTTTCTTTTCTTTGGACGTTTAATGCACACCTCGCATCCAAACTGCACTCTTTCCCTCCCTTCTCTTCTTTTAGCTCTTATCTGCAGTAATTGCTCTCATAGGTGAGTGGACACAAGGTCCAGTGTGTAGCTGTGTGTGTGTGTTTGTGTGTGGTGTTTTGGGATGGGGAGGACAGAGGTGGGAGCAGACGGGTTCTTGTGCAGCTCTGGATCATGTGCATGTGCGTGTGCGTATGTGGGGGAGCAGCGTTATGGGATTTGGTTGACTCTGGCCGATTATGCTTGCTTTGTTTTGGCTGAATTGCAGCATTTTTGGAGGTTAACATGTGATTCCGCACGATAGTAGCTTTGCTAGATGCCAACTATAGAGGTTCCATCAGCCATTATAGAAATATATAAAACACAAACTACTCTGGATTTAAAGGTTAACAGCATTCAATACACTCACACATATAAACACAATCCCTCGTGTGTAGTAAATGGACTAAAAACAGACTGAATGATGTAGTCCACATAAACAATGGGAATTATTTCGCCCTGATAGCACTTGTCAGATTCATATATTTACACATACACACACTCATTGTGTTACTGCTTTACATACGATATTTTCTGGAGGCTGGAAGACAAATGATCTAAATGGAAGAGTAATATGAAGGTCTAGTGGAGTATTAATACAGCAGTCATTCATCATACAGGCGGCCTGGTCCTGTCTTGGCTCCATGGGCCCTCACTAACTCATACTGTTAACAACAGGCCTCAAGAGCTCAGTTCACTTGAACCACACACTTATACACCTCTTATAACCTCTTAAATTACATTTTTTTTTGTGAATTTTATGTCTCAAATTAACATTTTACTATCATATTTTAGCTATACAGTAGCAGTTGAGTAAACAAGTGAACATAGTAAAACCACATCAGCACATTCAGTCAAAGGTCAACTACATAATGAAGGTACATTTTAACTGACATGTTGAACCCTGGTCCCAGGTCTAAATCAGCAGCCCCCGTTGTATTTTTGTAGCCAGTTTTAACAAATCAAAAACATCAATAGCTTATTAACGTGCATTTAGCATAGGAATGCTGCTGGGCTCAGTTTCCTGTAAATGAACCGTACTAATGTATTCTAAGATTTTGCATTAATTAGTGTAACTTAATGATGGAGATCCCCTTTGTCACTTTTCTTAACAATCTAAAAATTGTCCAGATTGCACACGAGCCGTGTTTTGGTGGTTGGATGCCATGGAGAGAGGACTGAACGTCATGCACTATCACAGTGTGTGTGTGTGTGTGTGTGTGTGTGTGTGTGTGTGTGTGCAGGCAGGAATGTGAGGGATTTGAGGGGGCGGAGTGTTTTAAGAGGTTTTAGGGGAGTGGCATGAGACCCACACACCCCGAGATGAGCCAACCAACGGGGTTAGCTGAGGAGAACCAACCAACTCTATCAATCACACAAATGCTCAAATCCTCACACGGACATGAACACACTACAGTCACTGTCAGGGAGAAAATACACATGGAAAAGAGAGAAGATGAGAGAGAACGAGTGTCAGAGAGATGTTCTTTAGCATGTGTTTGTGTTTGCTGTGTGTTTGTGGTGTTACGGTATTGACAATGAGAGATGGGGGATTATGGGAGTTTTCCTTCTCAACCATCATAAATCAACGAGAATAAGACATGGCACCACACTGCCAACCAAAGCCCTAAATTGTAATCTCACATATGCACGCACATAAACACACACACACACACACCACACACCACAGGGCGAATGAGTGCGAACTGATGGAGCGATCAGTCTCACTATTGCTCTCTCTCACACGTGAACATTCAAACAGCCACAAATACTCCTACTCCTATCCTATTTGTCCCGAAATACACAATCATCCAAGACGTGATCTCACAGCGGTAACAGACCAGCTTCAGAAGGTCTGAGCCTATTGTCTTCATAATCCTCTAAATCTGCCGTGCAGCAGCCAGTCAGACCTGATCTTGGTGTCGGGACTGATTGCAGTTTCAGACATTAACTGGAAACTCCATATGAATCAGCAAATTACATGACAATATTACATCAATAAGCACTGATTGGACAGAGAGCTCTCGTGTGTTGACATGGATACCGGTTTGTGTGACGGTGACAACAGCAAAAGCTGCCGGGAATTAGGGGTGTGGGGAGAAGATATTACTTGTAAACGCATCTGTATTCGGACAGAACTGAATGTGGGCAGGGCTTAAACCGAAGGTGCGTTAAAACTAAAAAAAGGCAATTATTACTATACTTTTACTATACTATACTTACAATACTTTTATAGCTTCCAAAATAGCAAATATTTCTTGTATATATATTTTTAATGATTCATTACAACCTTTATGTAAAATAAAGACAAAAAAGCTAAAAGAAAGAGATTTCTCCTACTGGTCAGAAACTCATATACAGTAATCAACACGTAAGCCTGCTTGAGTAGCAAGTGAGAGACAGAAGCAGAAGTATATCACTTTCAAAAAACTTAAAACATACATAAAAAGTGGAAAATATGTATGATCTTAGTCTTGACGTGTCTGAATTTCTGAGACATGCATAATAAATTGATTAATAAATTAATCTGATTTGAACTTTCATTCATATTGACACTTTAATCGCATTTTCATATGGAAGACTCAACAGTGTTCTGCAATTTTAGGTATGTTCATTTAAAAAATTGATTAAATTCTACCAAATAATAGAAAATATGCAACAACACTCACTCAAACAATTTTTTTCTATTATTCAGTAGAATTTGTCATTCCTTTTTAAAGCCATTATTCTTGCTTTTCCAAATAAGTTACTCAGCTTCGGTCACATCCCTTTTTTTCTCTGTGCGTGTGTGTGTGTGTGTGTGTGTGTGTGTGTGTGTGTGCTCACCACTGAGAATTCATCGCATGTCATGTCACTTGTATGACAGACTGGCTGTGAGCCTAGATTGCCTTTTTGAAGAATTATGATCTGTTGCCTGTCTTTTATTTCCATTAACCACCCCTCAAAACCCACGACTGTTTCTTTCTCTTTCAGTCTCTCTTTGTTTCTGTTCTGGTTTCCGCTCTGGTCTCAGCTGGTTGGTGGTGATAGCATCTCCCAGGCTCTGGACTTCCTCCTCTAAAGCCAATGCACTCAGAGAGTCTCTGTCTGGACGGTTAGTGGCTGGTGACCAGAGCCTCATTTCAGCACTCCAGACGTGCATTGATGAAGAAGGGAAAGTGGATTGGAGGGAGGGGGAATGGATTTATAATACTGCAAGAATTTAATTAGTTTTTGACTGAATGAAACGGTTTGTATGAGAAATGTTTTTGAGTATGTGCATGGGTCTTATTAGCTACGTCAAGGGATATGGCACAAGGTCAGCTGCCTCAGACGTTTCCCCTCTCCTCCACTTTAATCTCTCTGTCTTTCTGTTTGTCCGTTAGCTTCAGTCTGAGCTCTGTTGGCTTTTACAGAAGCAACACTGTACTCTGGCCTCAGAAGTATGTCAGACTCTGATTCGACAAGTTTCAATTTGATTTGAAGATGAGTTCAGATTTCTCTGTGGAGTAAAACAAAGCAGCCTGGTCTCATTGTTAATACGGTATCAATGCGTAACATTTTCAGGTGCAAAACGTACGTTTTTGTACATTCGGATAGATGAAACATACAATATGGACGTATTGACAAAATTTAAACGTAAACATTATTACAAAGCTAAAGAAATGTAAAATATTTTTATATCATAAAGATATTTATATAATTGCCCTTTTACCACTTTCATAGATAAACTGTAGATCCTTTAACCCTACCCCCAACTCCAAACATAACCATTTTAAAGAGGATATAAAAAGAATGTATAAAACGTAATGAAAAGAAATGTGTAGAAAAAAGACACTTTTAGTAACAATTTAGCATTAAAAAGATATTTTGAGCCACTAATCCCCTACCTCTAAACCTACCCATAAACATTTCTTAAAAATATAAGTTATAAAGATAACAGACAGACAAGTGGAATTACAATTTATTTATTGCAAAAATGTCAAAATTTAATCCATATCTTTAGAATCCATACGTTGGTAACACTTTACAATAAGGTTCATTTGTTAACGTTAGTAACTAACACAAACTAACCATGAGCAATACATTTGTTATTCGTTAATCTTTGTTAATAAATTAGTTTATAAAAATACAGCTGTTCATAGTTTGTTCGTTACTCCACAGTGCATTAACTAATGTTAACAAATGCAACTCTTGATTTTAATAATGTATTAGTAAATGTTGAAATTAACATTAACAAAGATTAATAAATGCTGTAGAAGTGCAGTTATTAGTTCATGTTAACTAATGTAGTTAACTAATGTTAAAGGGATAGTTCACCCAAAAATGAAAATTAACCAAACAGATCTTGCCCCCCATGCATTGACTACCATAGTATTTATTTTTCATACTATGGTAGTAAATGGGGGGCGAGATCTGATTGGTTACTGACTTTCTTCCAAATATCTTTCTGTGTGTTCAGCAGAACAAAGAAATTCATACAGGTTTGTAACAACTTGAGGGTGAGTAAATGATGACAGAATTTTCACTTTTGGGTGAACTATCCCTTTAACTAATGAACCTTATTGCTAAGTGTTTCCCATACGTTTGCTAGGAAATCACTAATGAAATCTGACAACAACTGACCCATGAATGTGGTTTCTTATGCTCAAATATCATTAAAAAAAGCTTATTTTCCAGCCTGGGGCAGCCAATATGCATGTGCAGTCCTAAGCGATGGTCTCAGAACACTGACTGTTTCTATAGCAGCCGGAGCTTCTAACAGCAGCTGCAGTGACATTATGACTTTACCAGCTGGCTCTTTTATTTAGGCGTGATTTATATGAAATTTTTTTTGAAGAAAAATGCAAACAAAATATTCAAAAAAAAAAAAAAAATGTAAACAAAAATTAAGCAAAATATGCAAACATTTTCTATATAAATTTAAACATATCATAATTTAACAAAACGCAAAACAAACATGGAAACTTCACATCTTTGTTATTGACAAAAATAGAAAAAATGAGAATAAGACTGCCTATGGGTGTGCACTATTTGAAAAGTGAAAGAAACATCATCTGAATAATCTGAATTAAAAATTTTTTTTAAATGTTTTAAATTATTGGTAAAACTAGGAATCACACCAGATCTTGGAGTGTGTGTGTCCTGTTCTACTGGCATGCTGCAGAATTCCTCAGCATGCTTTCCTGGCCGGCTGGGTGGACATTGACCACGGCTGCTAAGGATAAACTCCCACTCGACAGCAGAAGGACAAACACGTTCTATTTTTCTTGGTTAGATTTAAACACTGTGTATTATGCTTCTTGCGTTAATGATTGAAAACATGAGCTCTCTTGGTCCTCTCTGAGGTTGACCAGTACTGAAAAGTACACACAGAAAGTCACACTTCCAGGCATGCACACAGTCCAACAACATGTACTAAGCAGGACTGCCTTAATACAATAAAGCAGAAAAAACATTATGTGTGTGTGTGCGTATATATATATATATATATATATATATATATATATATATATTATTCAGTATATATATATATATATATATATATATATATATATATATATATATATATATATATATATATATACCTTGTTCCTGAGATACAAGACATGCATTATAATGTTATAATGGCAATGATAGAGTAGAGAGTTATTCTAAAAACTAAACAGGCTCCATGTGAAATCACAGGTTTGGAGTGGTATGTCATCACTTTGAAAAATTGACTGGCTCACTAGAGAGTCTCATATTCTGGTCTTTTATTTTGCTGTGTTCGCTCCGGCTCCACTGAGGGCCTCGCCTGGCTCGCGTCTCAAACCTGAGCTGTGCGAAAGTCTACTCGGAGCATAATCGCTGTGTGAACAGAGGACTAAGCCTTAGCCAGTGTTGATCAAACAACTTGGAAGTAGAGGAATTGTCCTCACAAACAAAGGTTTTAAAGTCTGTTTTGATATTTGCAACTCGAGACTTAATGTTTGGACTTTGGACCCCGTTGTTCCAAGCCCCCTTTTGGGCTGCGTCTATTGTTATATAAACTAAGTTTGAAGTACACAGAAATGAGCAGTCTGTTCTTGGACTGAATAGCGTCTTTATGCACTTATGTAATGACTGGACAGCTTGAACAGCACAGACTAGGGGGAAAAAAAGACTTATGGTTTGGGGTTGGGGTGGGGGGGTGGTCACAGGCTGATACCAGTTCAGCTAAAGATGACCTTGTGAGCAGGTGAGGTCTATATGACCCTGAAGGCACACACTACCTTATCTGTGAACTTTGCACAGGAGGGGAGTTTATGGAAAAGTGAAGAAGCAGAAAAAAAGAATGAATGAGTGTTTGCATGAATGAGAAGGAGAGGAATGTGATATGAATAATAGCATAATAGTTGCATGTGAAAGTATTGTCTGGACTATGCTGATCTTCAAAGGGGAAGCCACTGGTTTGGGTGGTTATATGAACTTATGTTGAGTTTGTTCATCATTAGTGATGTTTGCTCTGAAGGCGGTCCAGTAATGGGAATTAAAGGGTTGTTTGAAACATCCTGGAGCAGGAGGAAAGTGTCTATATGCTGGGTTGAACTCACACAATGGACACAGTGACTGAGGCTCACCTTCACCCAAACACCTGCGTAAAAAACATGAAACCACATCCTAGAGACAGAAGACAGGTAAACACTGAACATGGCCGACACTGCTAGCAGTGGGGTTGTCAGCTTGGAGGGGTATGAAAAATATCTTGGTAATTCTTTTAAGTAAAAATATTAACAACAAATAATAATTTAAAAAAAAAAAAAAACTGTTCAGTAGAAAAGCGAATAATGAGGATCCATCAAAAGAAATTAATATATGTTAAAAGACTGAGCAAAATACAGAATGGGAAATGGTCACAATGCTTGCGTGATTGACTAGATCATTATTGAGGTTGTCTAGTTTTATTTTTTATATATATATATTTTTAATAAATTTTTTTATTTTTGATATTTCAGCAATAGTTTTTAATGCATTCCCTTTAAAGCACCTCAGTTACACTACCATTCTACCAAGTTTGGGGTCAGTATGATCTTTTTTTATTTGTTTTATTTAGTAAGGAAGCATTGAATTAAATGAAGCAATGAATATTAACAGTAAAGACATTTATAATGTTACAAAATATTTGTATTTCAAATAAAAGCTGTTCTTTTAAACTTCATCAAAGAATCCTGAAACAAAATGTATCACGGTTTCCTCAAAAATATTAAGCAGCACAACTGTTTTCAACACTGACAATAATAAAAAATGTTTCTTGAGGACCAAATCAGCATATTAGAATGATTTCTGGAAGATCATGTGACACTGAAGACTGGAGTAATGATGCTGAAAATACAGATTTGCCATCACTGGAATAAATTACATTGTTAAATTGTAATAATATTTCGATTTAACTAGTATTTTTGGTCAAATGAATGCAGCCCTGCTAACATTAAAAAAATTTCGCCCTGATTTTTGAACGGTAGTGTATATCCACACATTGAAGCTCATTTTGGCTATTGCATTACTGTTTTAGCATTGTGCACATGTCAAGTTTTAAAAACGCATCCCAACACCTCATGCATTCTGGCCCATTATGTTAGCTGTTTCTATGTCTTATATAAACGGCCCTCTGAGAAACATGTCTGATGGGTATGAGGAAAACCTGAAACAGCTCAATTACACAGGACATTGTAAAGACTGATTAGGTAACTAGTCGATTTCAATGTTTTTTGCACATAAAATTAAATCACAACAATACCAGATGTCTTTTGAGGGTGTCCGTGTGCGTGGTCATATTTGTGATCTGTTAGTCACACACACAGATGCACTTCCTGTGATTTTTGAAAATGTATCAAGTAAAAGTGTGTAAGATTACACAAGATATACATTGAGATCTGTGAAGATTTTCTAGTAGATGTATCTCAGAGGAAGTGTCTCTAAAGTCATGATCTGGGATTCGAATGAGCACTACACAGCGATGGCATAGAAGAACCACATTGTGTTCCCCAACAATCCCAGTGAAAAGTTCTAAAAATAACTACTTTTTCTTAGTGTGAAGAACATTTTAAAAATCAAAAATGTTTATTTTTTTCACCATAAAGAACTTTTGTGCAATGGAAAGGTTCCATAAATGTTAAACGTTTTTAACGGAACCATAAATTCCAATAAATAGTCTTTATTTTTAAAGCTGTATGGCAATTGTTATGATAATATACAATGTTTTCTTGACTTTTAAATGCTGTACAGAGTCAGCCTAAATGCATTTACACAGGAATCTGAACTGCAGAAAACAACTTATCATGCATTTTGCCAGCTGAACTGCCGTCCTGTCATCAGAACTATAATCGTGTAATCACTTCCCTCTCATTTATGTCATGCTATAATGTTTAAAATGTTAAAACTCCAGAGCTATAACCAGCCTTCATTTTCTGTAAATGACAGAAATCTTGAAAAACGAACAGATAATATTGCAGCATTGAAAATAGCATTTAAGAGAGGACTAAATTTCCCAAAATAACATCACTGTCTATCTCCATCAATGATAGGGGCTACTATTTGTGTGCGGGACCCTGTCTCATGCTTTGCAGGGGGCCTCCAGGATTTGCGGTACGCCACTAAGTAGAAGTTGTCAAATCAAAGGATCACACTTTTAGCTATGACCCATCCCGCAGTGAAGAGTTTTTATGCTGTAGTTCTCTATAGTGACAGCTGCTTGGCTACCATACTCGTGCCCTTTAGTGGCCCTCTTGAAAAACAAGATCTCTGACGGCATAATAAGATCCTTCCTTGCCATGTTGCTTGTAAATACAGTCTGCCTCTCAACGCAGTGTCCCAGACAGCGGAAAATAGGAGATCTGAAACAGGAACAGAGTTACACAAGATACACGCACACATCCATCTTGTAGCTCAAATAAAAAGATCTCAATTACCAGACACATTTTGAAGAGCCCAGGCTCTTCCACAGAAAAACAAATAAGACATACAGAATCACAGCAGTCATTTATACCCCGTATGCCTTCATGCTCAGCCAATCTTGCATCTATTCATCTGCAGTGCATATTAATTGAGTGCCCATTTTAACAGATGACAGCATTTGCTGTGCGTCATGCTGAACTCACTAGAATAAACAATATAAATGCACTAAAATCCTAGTTATCAAAACAAGATTTTAGAATATAGGCTTTATGAAGCTAAATAAAATAATGTTAATATGAACAATGGAATAATGTTAATTATTAACCTTTAAAAAAAAAAAAAAAAAAAAAGTTTGGGGTCAATAAGATTATTATTTTTATTATTATTATTATTATTTAAAGAAATTAACACTTTTATTCAGCAAGGATGCATTAAATTGCATTAACAGTGACAGTAAAACATAATGTTACAAAACATTTCTATTTCAAATATATACTGTTCTTCTGAACTTACTATTAATTACACAATCCTGAACAGTTCCACTACAGCTGTCAACATTTATAGTCATAATTAGTATTTCTTGAGCATCAAATAAGCTTATTAGAAATGAAAGCTCTAGCATAAGTTCTGCCGGGAAGACTCTAATGTTACGTCATTTATTAGTTTAGATCTTACCAATCATTATCTAACACTTGGAGTATAAAAGATCGGTACTTACACATGTCTGAGTTCGCAGATGCTGACGCCAACCTCCACCTCCATCTTCCCCACCACCACCAGGATGGTCCCTGTCCATACCCCCCAGGGGGTCAGCTACGCCCCTGCCTTTATCTCCAGGCAGGAAATGCAGAGCCTACAACCCTCAGGATGTGTGCTACAGACGAGGCCTACACCAAAGAACTTTATCTCATAATATTTTGCTTACTGATTGTTAATAAATAAAATTGTTACGTTATTTTGCCTCCCAAGTCTTTCTGGTAGAAATAGATATCTGAAGGACCATGTGACACTGAAGACTGAAGTAATGACTGCTGAAAATTCAGCTTTGCCGTCACAGGAAAAAAAAAAAAAATTTTAAAATATATTATAACAGAAAACAGTTACTGTTTTTATTTATTGTTTAAATCAAATATATATGCAGCCTTGGTGAGCAAAAGTGACTTCTGCCAAAAACATTAAAGGTTTAGTTCACCCAGAAATGAAATTTCTGTCATTAAGTACTCACCCTCATGTCATCCCAAACCGTAAGACCTTAGTTTGTCTTCACAAATTAAGATATTTTTGATGAAATCTGATCCACACATAGGCAGCAACGTCAATGCACCTTTTGACGTCCGAAAGGTAGTTAAAAACATGGTTAAAATAGTCAACGTGACTACAGTGGTTCCACCTTAATGTTATGAAGCAACGAAAATACTTTTTGTGCGCAAAAACAAAACATAAATAATGACTTTATTCAACAATTTGAACCGTTGTCATACGTAGAGAACTCAGTGCAGGCCAAATCCTGTGACAGCATCACATGCATGCATCGTGCTGCTTGTATGTTCTGCTTCGGCCAATACTGAGTCAGTGTTCGGATGTACCCGATAGTGATAACCTCGGATTTCATCAGAAATATCTTAATTTGTGTTCTGAAGATGAACGAATGTGTGTGGAACGACATGAGGTTGAGTAATTAATGACAGAAATTTCATCAACTGACCCCAAACATTTGAACGGTAGTGTTTGTCTGTCAGACAATTTTAGCAGTTAAGCTACTAATACAAATAGGCTTTTGGATTGCAGGTAAATTAATTACCATTAATATTTAAAAGTGATTTCTCTCATGTAAATTACATTTCACAATGACCAAATTTGTAATAATTCTCTGCTCACCGCCTGATGACCATTTTATAATTTACAGTGATTATTAAAACCTTGAAATCACTTGATTTTCTGTATAAAGCCACAGTTCGGTTACACACATTTCTGGAAACAAAATGTACGCCTGCTTTTGTTACATGCTTAGGAGCAGGATATATATGCTGGAATTATAACATAAAAGAAAATGCAATGCTTGATCGAACATGCTCCACCTCTGATATGTCATATAGCTCTTTACATTTGGGAGGAGGGGGCAGTGAGCTCTTTTCTTTAATTAAAATTGAGATTCATCTATAAAACTGTGCCTGTCAGGTATGTATATACAGTATATATACCTGGCTTTCGGCCAGGTGCCTGAAGCAATAAGCAAATGAAGACATTCTTTAGCTCTTGCTCTGAAATGACACACACAATAATACAACAAAATTCTGCATTGTGCAAAAGGTCAGGTAGCATAAAATGATCAGAGTATCCTGCATCCAGGGGATGACCCCATATTCCCAACATCACAGACCTCCACCTTCTCTCACTTGCATATTCATGTAGAAAAGTGAGATCCTAAATCATAAACCTGTGGGCGTTATCATATGAGATCATCACTCATATCTGCTGGTCTGCGGAGAGCAACAGTAAATCATCTGTAACAGAAAAACTCTGAGGACTGAAGCAAAAACATCTTTCATAAACAGATCTGTGAGAACAAATGTGTGCACACACGCACATCACAAACACAGGTGTGCTTTAACACGTGCCTGCTTTCAGACCCTAATTACACAAACTATATGTTAGCGTGCTTGTGCTGTCCATATCGCCTTCTCATCTCTCTCCACCTTTTCTTACTACACAAATATAAATCAATAAATGGCAGTTGTTTTAAGGTCTTGAACCCTGTGGCTTTGTTCAGAAAGCATGTGTTTCTTTGTTTCTTTATTTATTAAAGTTCTCAAAAGATTTGGTTCAACAATTCCAATTAGCAACAATTACAGTGATATAATCCACATTTTTTCCCAAGCGTTTGCAAGCAATTTCCTTTCTCTCCACACTAAACAGGGCCTCTCTTATATCGGATATGTCAAAGGTCTTGTATTACAGACTCTCTTGATTAAAGGTTATAAGGTTACAGAGATGCAGAATGGGGAGCTATGACACAAAGCGTGCTAGTGATGTCAGCTCTGGTTCAACCTGAGTGTCCCATCATCCTCCGGGACGGTTTTTTGGCAGGAAGTGGTACACGCACAAGCAGTGTAAGTTCAAGCAGAGTTTATATGAGAGAATTAAACTCCCAGCATGCACCTCTCACATCCCACCTTTCTCTACACACTGGCGACGTCATTCACACATATACAGGGAAACGTCATTCATTTTATATGAGCTATCAGAGGCTAAATCACTGGCATTAACACAATAATAGCATCTAATATGTATTAGAACCCTACAATCTAATCCTAGCAGTGAACAAACTGCATGAAAACACACACACACACACCCTACATCTAGGACACAGTGACCCTGTCCTTATGTGCACCACAAGACTGTTACAGAATCCCACAACATTTCATTCAACATTTCATGCATTAATCTGTTCTGAGTGTCAGTGATGAGTACATAAGTTTTGAAAAGGCAAAGAGTACTAAGTATGCTAAGAAACCACTGAGGAAGTTGAGTCAATATTTCCAAGTCCAAGTTGTTAGTCAGCAGTGCAAAGAGCAGTGAACTGGCTGGATTAACTTTTTGTAAAAAATGTATCCTCCAAACTAATTAATTAATTAATGTTAAAAAATAATAATAAAAAAAAGTTTATAAAAAAGAATGTAAATAAAAGAGTAAAAAGTCGCATGTCATAAATTCTGTTGGAAAACGTCAGCAAAAAAAGAAAGAAAAAAATACACTGGGATGAATTCAAGTCTACATGAACCAAAGTTAAAGGGGACCTATTATGCAAAATTCACTTTTACAAAGTGTTTGAACACCGATGTGTGTCCGCAGTGTGGGAGAACAACCAGCCTATAAATCCACTAACTCACTATAAATCCACTAATTAACCAAAAGCAGTCTCTTCAAACATGACGTCATTGTAGGGAGAAGCCCCGCCCACAGCCAATGACGATCTGCCCTATTAGCATAGACACCGCCCTGAGTGAGAAGCTATCTGAATCCTCGCTGTAGCTGCTGGAGTTTTACAATGTCTGCGCCAAAGAGGCATTACAAGTGTTGTGTTTTGGGATGTACCAATGCACATAAGAGTCTCCATAGACTCCCGCCATCTGAGTCACTGAGGACATTGTGGTTAAATTTCATTTTCAAAGGAAATGTCCCGAAGAAAATCGGTAAACTCTTTTACGTTTGCGCCAGTCATTTTGCACCGGACTGTTACACCAAGGAGGCTCTTTTCAACACTGGATTTTATTAAGTGAAATAGATTAGAAATAGAGGTCATCAGAAAAAGAATGCCATTCATAAAAAAGGGGAAGCACATTTTCAAATTTTGAGTAGAGATTACAATTTTTTTTTTTATGGATTACTTGCACAGATTAATTGTTCACCACAAGACTAATAATGTCTGCTAACAAAGTAAATAGTGTCAATTTTTATGTGAGCTCTGATGTAAAAATAAATGCCTCTTTGAATTTTTTCATTACAATTTCTGTTAGCCAAAACAATGATTTATTATTGTTGAATACCTTTTCAATTTTTGCTGTTTCATAAATTATCCATTCTTTTTGAACAATGCATGGTAAAATGTTGTGGTAGATGCCTTTGTACTTTAGATTAGTATTTCATATTATTAAAAAAAGTATTCTTTTTAAAACAGTATGAATACTATCAGGTTGCTTTTGTGACAACTAGTGGCATGACAAAATGCCCCACTATTAGGCTATGTTGTCATATCTTTTTTTTAGAGCAATAGAAGTGAAATTTAAGTTTAGGTAGGTTGGGTCATGGGGATTCTGGAGCCTATCCCAGTGTCTCAGCCAAAGGCAGGGAAACACCCTGGATGGATGGCCGGTCCATTGGAGCAACCGGAGGAAACCCATGGCAACACAGGGAGAACAAGCAAACTTCAAACAGAAAGGCCTCCTGGCTCAGTCGGGACTCGAACCTGGGAACTTTCCTTCAAAAATAAAACAAGTCTGATAAATACTTTTTTTTTATGCCCAGTGGTCTCCCCTTTATCTTTACACTTATCACAGGCACAAGAATGAAGAAACACTTTTCTGTTGTGTTAGTAACAACATCTTCTTAATGACAATTATTAATAGCAATTATTTAGAGCACATCTTAGCAAATCTAAACTATCAGTTAACTTATTTAAGATCCTGATGCTGGCTTTCTCTTCCGTTCTATAAACTGTAGGCAAAACTTTGAGCTTTACAACACAACACCGTTGTTCAATTCCACATGCGTGGTACAATTATTCAATTGAGAGTTTTTAACGATGAGCGAGTTAAATCACTAGCACGAAAAGGCTCCGTCTTGTCGGGAGGTCACTGGGTTTTTTTAACGTGGCAGGCTTGGCATAAATGGCCATCAAGACAGGCACCAGGTCTATTCAACAGGATCTATCTTTAGCTTTACCACACGTCTAATTGGACAGAATAATATCTAAATGGCACCAAAGTGACCGCTGATTGGTCAGCGCTGGTTGTGGAGGCTGTGAGCACTGTAAATAGGGCTGAATGGAGAGGAAGGGAGGGAGAAAGGGAGATTGTGTTAGTCAGACCGGCACCAGAGGGCCACAGAGAATGAGCACAGACACACAATGTTTATACTGTAAATTACACATGGGCAAAAGAGAGAGAGAGCGAGAGTGAGAAAGAAAGCAGGAGAGAGAGTGTTGCGGATACTCTCAGGGGAAAGTGGTCCCCCGTGCTGTGTTATTATTTAGCCATTGCGGTTTTTCTTCCTGCTGAATGTTTCTCTTCTAGCGGTCCATAAAATCACAGAACCCCAAAAGCTCTTCTTTGTGTCTACGGGGGTGATTATATTCATAAACCTTAAAACCAAAAAACCTCAAACTCTCTTCTCTCTCTCTCTCTGATGCCTTTTCCAGTTATAGCACGTCTCTTTCACACCGTCACTGCCTATAGTCCTTCATCACAAACACTGAGTCAACATCGTCAAAAGCATTAGGTACGTGCGCAAGCGAAAATCTGATTCTCAGAGAACACACCAGGCCTGTAACTTTGTGAAAATACACACACATACATCATTATACAAACTGACAGACCTTGACACGGTAGTCACATCCAAGCAAAATACTAATTTCCAAAAGAACTCGAAGTTTCTTTGAGAAATGAAACAATAATTAGGGTATGCAGATCTGCACTATATATAAGCCCGAGTCCTGTTATATCTGCAGCTAAATCCAGTGCTATAGAGTCTTTCAACAAGCAAAAGTATAAGACAAAGAAAGAGCAAGCTAAAGAGAGAAAGAGAACAGTGTTGTAACTGAGGCAGTTTGTGGACTGATGATGACAGGTTGTGGCTTAAGCATTACAGGAATTCATGTTTTTTGTCTCTGGGACAGTAGGTTGTCTGAATGCGTGTTTATGTAAGCATGTTCAAGCCCAAACATGCATACATGTGTTTGTGTGAATGCATGTATCTGTATGACACTAAATGACAGGCTGAGGACTGTTACCAAACTGCCAGACAGTCTTTCTTTAAACAGTGGTGTAATCATTCGAACGGACTGCATCAACATCTACTAAAGGAGATAAAGCAAGACTATAAGGAAGTGGCAAAGAAAAAGGGAGAGACGCAAGACCATTGTATGTGTTTAATGAAGGGGGTTCTTAACTCTGGCCCTTTGATTAGGGTTGGAGCAAAACTTTGCAGGAAAGTGGACCCTGAAGGCCAGAGTTGAGAACCCCTGGTTTAACTTTTTATCATGTGAGCAAAATTCGAGGACTGAAACTAAATTTAGTATAAAATAAGTTGCACTTGTGCAAATGAATAGAACAGGAAATGGATGGTAAACTAGTGACAATATGGCAAACATAAAAATTACACTATTGTAATGTAACATTTCTTGTACTGTCCTTTATTATTTTTTAGAGGTGAAATATGAAATACTTTTTTTTTTTTTTTTTTGCAAAAAGTTGTTTTCCAAACTTAAGGTGTGTGTGAGAAACCCCTGATGTAGAATGACAATCATATTATCAGATCAGATACTTCAATGAAACAACAAAAATGTGTTCCGTTGTCATTCTTAGAAAATGTTTCCGTTGTAGTGTGACTTAAGAATATCATGACGAATGTTGAAGAAAATACATGTGAAAAAAAAAAACCCCTGAAAGCAGTGTCATTCACATTTACCTTATTTATTTGCTTGACATGATGGAACCTAAAAATAAAAATCAGGTTCTAAAAATAAATGAAGAGGGCCAATAAAAATGCAATATAACTGCAGGACTATCAGTAGATCAAAACCAGCACAGGGTGGAGTAACACGTCACTGACACAGCAGCACTGGCAGCTCATGACTAACAGGAATGTTAAGACTGAAAAACATTCTGTATACTGACTCCATTACGTCTTTATGACATCATTTCCTTCCTACCCCTTGTTTGGCAATGAGTGAGTGTGTGAGATGCTTAAGAGGGGTGTGGTGCAGGTCGAAAAAGAATACAGGTGTATTGGACACATGCTTTTGACTCTGTAGTTCTCATCCTCAACAGAACAAATGATGAAGAGACATCAATGTGCAAACATGTCAGTGATCTGCAAACTACGCATGAATGCAAGAGCAGTGGAAAAAGAGAAAACGAGAGGATGAGCCATTCCAGTCCATTTCAAATGTCTTGATCCCATTAAGCTCCGCCACAATGCACTTGACTTCTCTCTACTGTGTTTAAAAATAAAATCAATACTGGTGTAAATATAAAATTTTCATGGAAATGACAGAGCTATAGTTTAAATCTCTTTAAAAGCATATAAAGCTGATGTACCTGAAAATTCATGGATGACCAGCAAGGGATTTTGCAGAGACATGTATCTTTATGAGTATGTGACATTGCCAAGATTAAATTTGGGACAATTTATCAACACTCAAAGATATAATCTTAGTCTCCAGAGTTTTGTGGTTATATGGAAAAATAATCATGTTCTGCACTGAAACTTCCCCAGCTGGATCTTTGTGTTAATGACAAAAATCTGTTCACAATACATGAGTCTCATATAAACTAACTCTAAGCTCTTTTGAGAGAACATGTCAACTAGAAATATCTATCTATCTCTATCTGTATGTCTGTCTGTCTGTCTGTCTAACTATATGTCTGTCTTAATCTATGTGAGGTAATATGTCATAGAATTGAATGCATGTATACACACAGTGCACTAAAACAGCTAAACACTAAAGAGCTTTAAGGGCATGTCTACCAAATTGTATATACAAATGTGTGAGTATCAGAAAGCACACTAATGGCTGAGACTGGATGTATGTACATGTGTATGTGTGCACTTAATCTGGAGAGAACCAGGCCTAGGACAGACATCCGCAGCAGTGTACTGAAGCACAGTGACTGATTCGACTCCCAACATCTGGCAGCTATCAAAGCTACAGGACCAAGTGTGTGTGTGTGTGTGTGTGTGTGTGTGTGTGTATGTGTGAGTGATCAGCAGTGTGTTATGGAGGCGTTTGAGAACACAGGGTCTGCAGAGAGCAGTGTGAACTCCAAGTGTGTGAGTTTACTGGCATTTGGATATGGCCGATAGCATCTCACTTAGATAACTACAGCAAAACATAGCCCAGCACTAATGTTCATTAATGAAGGTGTGTGTGTGATCCAGAGAGCTCCGTACATGATTGTGAGTGTGTGCACTTGTGTACGTGTGATTAATCAAAGACTATACGTTCCAAAGAGTGCTCTCCTTACATCAGATTGAGACTAAATGGTTCAATCAACAAAACTATTAGCACTAAGGCTGTTTGAGGTGAGAGACACAAACACAACGAATACAGATTAACGCAATAGGGTGTGTGTGTGTGGGTAGGTTTTTACGCATATATCTCAATAATCATGTAAGCTAAGCTCGTGTTTGTGTGCATCCCAAAGTGTGATATCCAGCCAGAATGAGTCGACACTGGAGGTTAAGGTGTGTCCTCCTCTTTCTCTACCCTTATCCCTCTACACATATAAACAAACACACATTCATACACAAAAACACTTACTAACTACCTCTATACCTGAAACCAGTGAATACCAGTGCTCTGAAAGGAGCGCTTTACCCCTTTAGAACTGTTAAACTCAACCGTACCAGAAATATATGTGTGTTTGCAGGAGAGGGTGGGCAACCGGTCTAACGCCACATTTAGTACTCTTCTAAAACATCTACAGTATACTACCCCTTTCACACTCCAACAGTCAGCATGACCTGGCATTTAAGTGTTTTAAGACGAAACTGGGCCAGGATGGATTTCACTGCATACTCTGACTCTTAACTAGGTATTAAGACTTAAATCTCTGGCAGGCTTTGGTCTAGAATCAGTTCCCATTAGGTGAGAAATTATGTAATGTCTTGAAAAACATTTAGAAATAAGTTAAGAGGACAGCTAGGCAGCTCAAGATCCTCTGAATCACTTACTATTGCACATAACAGCCAAACCAATATTACCACAACTTGTCCATGAGATTGACTTATGTTTGTCTGTCATTACCAAACTTGTAATAAGATTCGCCAAATATGAATTTAGCAGATGTGTTTATACAAAGCAACTTACAAAAGAGGAACAAAAGCAATTTGTCAGAGAGTCAAAAAAATTCGTAATGTAAAGCCATGTTTATTTGCCAACTAGATTAGAAAGCAAGCTAAAGAAATGGAGAAACGCAGAAAAGAAATAGAAGGATTTTTTCAGTACAGAAGGGAAAAATGTTGAATGGTCAAACGCAGAGGGTCAGGAGCACAAGGGAGTCACAGGGAAGGTCTTGACTACGGTACAGATCAAGTGTCATTGATGCTGTTAGTCTTAAAACACATGGGGCAGAACAGGTATCAAGTAAGCCTGCAGAAGTGGAAGGATAAAGGTTTTAACTAGCTAAATATACTCTCATAAAGGATATGTAGAGAGCTAGAGTGAGATCAAGCTGTTGGTAAGGGGTGGTGTTTAAGAAGAGCAAATAATTGCTTGGATAAATCCAGCAATATGATCCAAACAAGTCATATGATCCATAAACCTCTTCCTGTCATCTCTCTTTGTTTGGAGATGCTAGTCACCCATGGAGTTTGTTTGCTAAAGCCCAGTTTCGGGCAAAACATAGCAACAGCTTTAATGCAGGAAAGATGGGACTGATTTGTTTGTGTGTAAAATGTATCAACATTAAGGAATTTCTAAGAGTGAATGGATGATGGAGCAGACACACACACAAATATTTATTACACAAACAAATATTAATTATCAGAAAACATGGCAAGTTAAATATATCATGACAGAAACAAAAAAATACAAGACATAATCAGAGTGAGATAAAGGGAGCTTAGAAGAGTATTATGAGGACTCAAGACAGTCCTAAGTTAATCACTGTATTTGTTGGCTCAACAAATATTAGTTTTAAAGTTGTAAAAAAAAAAAAAAAAAAACATTTTTAAATTTTTTATATATATATTAAATGTTTATATTAAATTTCATCATAGTTAAAGGGATAGTTCACCCAAAAATGAAAATTCTGTCATTTATTACTCACCCTTATGTCGTTCCACACCCGTAAGACCTTCATTCATCTTCAGAACACAAATTAAGATATTTTTGATGAAATCCGATGGCTCAGTGAGGCCTCTATTGAGAGCAAAGCCACTGAAACTCTCAAGATCCATAAATGTACTAAAAACATAATTTAAAACAGTTCATGTGAGTTCAGTGGTTCTATCTTAATATTATAAAGCGACAAGAATACTTTTTGTGCACCAAAAAAAAATAAAAAAAATAACGACTTTTCAACAATATTAAGTGATGGCCGATTTCAAAACACTGCTTCGGAGCTTTATGAATCGAATCAGTGGTTCGGAGCGCCAAAGTCACGTGATTTCAGCAGTTTAGCCGTTTGATAGGAGATCCGAATCACTGATTCGAAACAAAAGATTCGTAAAGCTCAGAAGCAGTGCTTTGAAATCGGCCATCACGAGATATTGTTGAAAAGTCGTTATTTTGTTATTTTAGTGCACAAAAGTATTCTCGTCACTTTATAATTTTAAGGTAGAACCACTGAACTCACATGAACTGTTTTAAATATGTTTTTAGTACCTTTAATTATCTTGAGAGTATCTTAAATTGTGTTCTGAAGATGAACGAAGGTCTTACTGTGCGTTCACACCGCCGCCGGCAGGAGGGTCAAAGTAAATGACAAGTTGTGGCAACCAATCGCAAACCTCTCAAGCGAGGACCTCTACATTCCGATTGGTTGCCGCTGAACCGCGTCATAGCTCATTACCATAAAGTTGACCTGACTTCAACTCTCCTCGACGCTCTTACCATCCAAGACACGCAGCGCCTCTCTCGCCGGAGCTCACCGCCAGCTCACATTGAAAATAAACCCGCCGGCGGTGTGAGCGCACGGTTACGGGTGTAGAACGATATGAGGGTGAGTAATAAATGATATTATTTTCATTTTTGGGTGAACTAACCCTTTAATAAACTAACTTTTGTGGACCAGGGAGGTAACCCCAGATTGCATTACCTGTGTTGAATTTGAGTAGCAAATCAGTAAATTCAATGTTGTGTGGGATGTGACCAAATCAGTTTAACTTCAAACTGAAAAGGTACCAGTTCTTCAATTCTGAAGTTCGCACAACTCTGATTTTTTAATATTTTATATGCACACCAAGGCTGCATTTATTTAAAAAAATACAGTAAAAACGTAAGACTGTGAAATATTATTACAATATAAAATAGCTATTTTCTACTTTCATATATTTTAAAATGTAATTTATTTCAAAGCTGAATTTTCAGCATCCATTACTCCAGTCTTCAATGTCACATGATCTTTCAGAAATCATTCTAATATACTGATTTTGTGCTCAAAACGCAAATGTTAAAAAAAATTGAGCTTTTCGTTGAAAATGTAATACATTTTTTTCAGTATTCTTTGATGAATAGAACTTCAAAATAACAGCATGATTTTTAAATAGAATTATTCTGAAACATAAATGTCTTTATTGTCTTTATAAATGTCTTTATCAATTTAATGCATAATTTATTAAAACATTTTTCTTTAAAAAAAAAAAAAATCTTACTGACCAATCATTACTTGTGACCTCAACCTTTCAACCCCACAATCCAGAGTTTTTCCCAGCCCAAAGCCTGTGTGTTGATAGCATGTCCGTGTCTGTGGTATGTCAGCACTGGGTTTTGTTTCTTTTTGTTTTGTTTCTCTGTTGAATATTTATGCCCTTCAGAAGGGGACAAAGGGACAGAACCCAAAACAGCTAAACAGCCCACCACAGGCACACACACACTACAAATAATAAAAAAACAAAACAAAACAAAACAAAACAAAAAAACACATGAAAATACACAAAGAAGCTAGACATTCTGTGGTCAGGCTGGAGTTATTTGTCTCTAGTCAGGCTTTGAAATATTTCATGTGTCATTTTATGAACAGTTCTTCAGAGACTAAGTAAACAGCGTGGACAGGGAATGTTGCTGTTTCTCTCTCTCCATTTCCTTTTGTTTGATTAGACAAACATTAAAACAGTGGGGTATGTAAACAAGCACTACACTCAACCAGAGGATGAGTTTACAAGACTCGAGAGGTGGGAAATGATGCTGATCAACTCTTTTCTGTAGGGATGAAGAGAGAGAGGGGGAGAGAACACACACATTGTCCCAGACTTCGCTGTAAAGAAATAACACCTACAGGCTACAGATGGTCTGTATGGACTGTGGTGACCTGTGTGAAACCACTTTCTGAGTGGGATGCATGAGGTTTCTCACACAGAACCTTTGCAGAACTTGTGACTCAATTAGTGTGAAAGCCCCTCTGAACCACATGTGAAGGCAATCAGACTCTTCCAAACACCTCAAGATTGACCTTTTTGATGAGGCTGTAATCATTGACTGTAACTGTAATAGTACACCTGTTTTTTTTCTGCTAGGAAACAGATTAAAAACACAACACATTTTAGCTTGCCAATATCAGCTTTGCGTTACTGACACTTGGTGAGGCGTGTTAAGTAGCAGTTTTCCATGAGTAAGAATAGGACAGGATCTCTGTTCAAAAAATTGACACGTTAACTCACTTTAAAGGAATAGTTCACCCAAAAATGAAAATTATCCCATGATTTTCTCACCCTCAAGCCATCCTAGGTGTATATGATCTGTATCTTCTTTCAGACGAACACAATCAGAGATATATTTAAAAATATTCTTAGTCCACCAAGGTTTATAATGGTTGTGAATGGCTGCCCAAATTTTGAAGACAAAAAAAAAAAAATGCATCCATCCATTTAAAATGAACCCATACGACTCCAGGGGGTTAAAGGGATAGTTCACCCAAAAATGAAAATTTGATGTTTATCTGCTTACCCCCAGGGCATCCAAGATGTAGGTGACTTTGTTTCTTCAGTAGAACACAAATTATGATTTTTAACTCCAACCGTTGCGGTCTGTCAGTCATATAATGCATTGAAACGGTAACACCATCTATGAGAATAAAAAAAACATGCACAAACAAATCCAAATTAAACCCTGCAGCTCGTGACGACACATTGATGTCCTAAGACACGAAACGATCTGAAGTATAGGCGTTTCAATGCATTATACGACTGACAGACCGCAACGTTTGGAGTTCTACTGAAGAAACAAAGTCACCTACATCTTGGATGCCCTGGGGGTAAGCAGATAAACATCAAATTTTCATTTTTGGGTGAACTATCCCTTTAATAAAGGCCATCGGAAGTGAATCGATGCATTTATGTAAGAAATATCCCTATTTAAAACGTTATAAAGTAAAAAAGTGTTAACTTCCGCAACGTTCTACACAATGACATGACGTACTTCACATTATAGCGTAGGACATAGCGTAGTACGTCATGGCGTAGTGTAATACATTGCGGAAGTTAACACTTTTTGGACGTACGTCGAATGTGTATGGCTGTCGCGCCGGAAGCTTGTTATATATATATATATATATATATTAAGGGTGCAACGAATCATAGTTGATCTGTGATCCGTACGAACCAGGCCCCACAGTTCGGCACGCATGTGTTTCGCATGCAGATTAACTGCTAAGTTTAACCATCATAGAGTGAAAGTTTATGATTTGCACGTGTTTATTCTTGCCAGTTCACACATTCAAGTGATTTTAAACCATTCAAGCGCAAGGAGGCGATAGAGAACTCGATCGCGTGCTGTTATCTGAGCGTACAACCGCACACACCCGTAGCGCACGCACACAGAGGGAGGCACGTTTCAGATTCTAAATGAATAAATGTAAATGCAGCATGTTGAGAGGACAGAGATTTGCAGAGCTGAATCCCCAAAGCAATAAAAGATTGATTGCATGAGGTCATTAAAAAGAGAGAGTGAGAAAAGAGAAAAACAAGTCATAATTCCATATATCCATCAAATAAAATGGACATTCCCTAAAATAACATACCTAGCCCCACAGAGAGTTATTTTCAGTATGTTCTTGGTGGCTAACACCCTAGACAAGGCTAACTGAAACAGACCACCATCAGAGCTCCGTTGCATTCTGTTTTCCCAAAACATTCCAAGCATCGAAAAAAAAAGAGAAGAGGAAAGAAAAGAATAATCAGAAGTACTGTGGTTTATGTCAGCAAGGATGACCAGAACCTAAAACATCTTGTAAGAATAATAGTCGTAAACTAAAAAAAGGGAATGAAAAAGTGTTGGAATGGCTTTAGTTAGAACACTGTAAATTCCATACCCGGTTCTGAGCCACGGTGGTGAGATGCTATTCCCCTCTCTGTCGTCCTGGGGGTCTGACATGCACTTACACATACAAGAGACTGGAGGGAAAAGCAGAATCCAGATCATACACGGCTATGTGGTTGTGGTCAGTACATGCTTGGACAGGATAATTCATAATTCCTTCACCTCTCTTTCTCCTTCTATCTTTATCTGTTTCTTGCTTTCACACACACTGGCACGCTCCAGAGCACATACACACACCAGGCTCATGCCAAAGGCAAACTGTGAAACACCAGCACCCGCAAAAACTCTCAGAGCAGGAAAAATCCACATCCCAGATTTCAACAGATTTAATACTGAGTGAATAAACAAGATGAATGCTAAAGTTTGTCTTTTTTAATTCCCCTCTTACACCCCCCTCCCCCCATCATTTTATTCCCTCTCGCTCTTTCCTTTAGAGACAGAGAGGGAAAAAATTGAAAAAAAAAGAGCTGAAACAATGGTGAAGCGGTCCAAAACCTCCCTGGCTTAAAACAATACCATCAATCAAAGTAAGCAGAGAGAACAAACACACAAATTTATTAAGAGGAGCTCTCCAGTGCTTGAGCGCTTTAACTCCTTACGGTCGGACACACACACAGGAAGTACCTAATTACTTTATCTGCACATGCAGCAGACACATGACTTTTCACAACAGAGAAGATTAAAATGAAGAACTGTGTTTAGTGTTCACCCAAGGCTCTGTTCATATCAGATCTTAGCCCAGGGCTCATCTTCATCTCAGCTCAAGGCAACAAGAGTCTCAAGCCTACAGAAAAGAGAGACTCCATGCATATATTAACCTAAATGGGCCTGCAGTGAGTTTAGCCCCAGGTTGTCTGGCTGTCTGACAAGTTATTTAGAAATAATATTTCTTTCTTTTTCTTTTTCTTTCTTTCTTTCTTTTTTTTTCTTTCTTTCTAATGAACCGATTTTTGGTCATTTAAGTTTTAAAAGTCAACTTTTATACATCTGTTCCAGTGTGGTAAACTGGACAGGGTCCCAACAAGGCAATAAACCAGTAAGAGAAATCCTCAGATCCTTAGATGTCTGTTGTTGGCAGTTTACCATGATGCATACTGATAAGAAGAACAATACAAGGGCCAGAATCAACTTTAGTCAACAGTTCATCACCTTTACTATCAAGTAAACTATCATGTTTGCCAGAGACTATTT
Source organism: Ctenopharyngodon idella (assembly GCF_019924925.1). NCBI lineage: Eukaryota > Metazoa > Chordata > Actinopteri > Cypriniformes > Xenocyprididae > Ctenopharyngodon > Ctenopharyngodon idella. The sequence continues at coordinate 11,714,297 of NC_067226.1, forward strand.
AAAAAAAAAAAAAAAAAAAAAAAAACCTGGAAAGAGAGGGAGAATACATACACATTACATACATGAATACATACATTAGATATTTGTATCGACAAGCAGTTGAACAGGTATATATATATATATACCTGTTCAACTGCTTGTCAATACAAATATCTAATTAGCCAATCACATGGCAGCACATGGTCAAGGTGATCTGCTGAAGTTTAAACTGAGCATCAGAATGGAGGAAGAAAGGTGATTTAAGTGACTTTGAATGTGGCATGGTTGTTGGAGCCAGATGCACTGGTCTGAGTATTTCAGAAACTGCTAATCTACAGGATTTTTACACACAACCATCTCTAGGGTTTACAGAGAATGGTCCAAAAAAGAGAAAATATCCAGTGACCAGCAGTTCTATGCCTTGTTGATGCCAGAGATCAGAGGAGAATGACCAGTTCAAGCTGATAAAAAAGGCGACAATAACTCAAATAACCATGTGGTTACAACCAAGGTCTGCAGAAGAGCATCTCTGAACACACAACATGTTAAACCTTGAAGCAGATGGGCTACAGCAGCAGAAGACCACACCGGGTGCCACTCCTGTAAGCTAAAAACAATTCACATGGCTCACCAAAATTGGACAGTAGAAGACTGGAAAAACGTTCTGATGAGTTTCAGTTTCTGCTGCGACATTCACATGGGTCAGAATTTGGAGTAAACAACATGAAAGCATGGATCCATCTTGCCTTTTATTAATGGTTCAGGCTGCTGCTGGTGGTGTAATGGTGTGAAGGGTATTCTCTTGGCAAACTTTGGGCCAGTTATAACCAATTGAACATCATTTAAACGCCACAGAGTATTGTTACTGACCAGTGTACCCAACTTGGCTACTGCCAGCAGGATAACGCGCTATGTCCCAAAGCTCAGACTGGTTTCTTGAACATGACAATGAGTTCACTATACTCAAATGGCCTCCAGAGTCTCCAGATCTCAATCCACTTGAGCTCCTTTGGGATTTGGTGGAAGAGGAGATTCGTATCATGGATGTGCAGCTGACAAATCTGCAGCAACTGTGTGATGCTATCATGTAAATATGGACTAAAATACCTGAGGAATGTTTCCAGCATCTTGTTGAATCTATGCCTTCAAGAATTAAGGCTGAAAGGGGTCTATATATATGTATATACTGTGTGTATATATATATATATGTATATATATATATGTGTGTGTGTGTGTGTGTGTGTGTATAATTTAAATGAAAATAATTAAAATAATATTAAATAATTAAAACAATAAATAATTTAAAATAAAAAATAAAAATAATTTAACTAAAAATGAAATATTAAATTATTAGATATACTATTAATATTATTAATATTATTAATGTTAACATTAAATGTTTAATATATTTATATAAATATATGTATTTATTAAACATTATTGTCTTTTTTCATTACTGTTTTATTAGTCTTTCAACAGCGACTTCAAGAAATGTGCCCACCCTGCTAGGTAAATGCTCTACGAGATCACATACTAAAGGTATTAATCATACAGCCCACCTGGGTGGTTCTAGAAATTTGATTGTATCAAAAAGCAAAAGTATTTTAACATCTGGTATGTTCCACTCACATACATATACAGTCTTTTCAAAGCAAGACTGCTGAAATGATTTATCTCGGTGATCTCTTCTCATTATTCCCTTTATTTTTTACGCCAAACAACTGTTAGTGTGTGGGTGGGTGCTAGTGTGCGTGTGTGTGTGTTTTCAATTAACAACAACAAAAAAATAACTCCAAAAACCATTGAACACAGTATTGCCACTGTGAAGACCCAGAGATTACAGAGGTGAACTGGAAACATCCATGGTTAAGTGTTATAAAATGCCCACGACTTCAAACTCTAGATATCAGAGCAAGAGCAGAAAAACCCTGACCGCCTCGTTCTGCCTTTCCTCATAAATGATAGTGAACCATGTAAGAGTTCTGGGATGCAGTCCTTAACAGCATTCGGCATTCCCCTGCTCAAATTGAGCATGGCTTCTCTTTCTCCCCGCTCCCTCTATCCATGCTGAGTGAAGCATGAGCAGGCATCTCACTGCCCCCCTGCTGTGTACAGAGCACAGGGAACGGAGTACTCTAAACATCCACAACCCACGTGCTTTAGTTAGGATCCTGTTCAGATTAGTAGTCCATAGTCCAAAACCCCTGAAATCCCAGAGGCTAAGTGCACAAAGCTACATGCAACCAGGGGCAGAATGTGGTCAGAAACGGGGCTAGCTAGGTTCGTTAAAAGCGATTATGTGTGAGGGGGCTCTGACACCTTGGCGTGCCGAAGAGGGGACCCTCTGGATGTATAGGATGGGAGGTGGGTTACGGTACAGTTTGATTTCTGAAAGTGAGGAGGCTTACCCACAGAGAAAGAAATGTTCTGTGCCTGCCAGGCACAAAAAGCTGAGGCTTAAAGAGCTACATGGCTTTGAAATACTCTCTTGAAATAAGTCTCAATCCTCACACATGCGAAATCCGAGCTCTCCCGGCAAAACTTCTGGATCTGAAGGCAACAGTTGGAAATGGCTATGTTGGCGCCATATGTGAAACTGTGTGCAGTTCATGTAAAAACCGACAACTTATCTTTTAATGACAAGTTCACAAGCTACTCTCCAAATTCTCCTAAACTCACGTCTAAGCTTGACCATTTACATAAACAGCCTCATTTGAGGTACAGTATGGCTTCATACCAAAGGCCCGCTCTGAAATACAAGTGATTCTCAGAAATCCCTATAGATTCAATAAAGGCTTTACTTTAAAGGGGTTTCATGTCTGATCTGGTTGTATAAATCTATAGTGAACTGATATCTCAGGAAAGCATGCTAATATGAAACTTTTTCCTGGGAAAGTGAGAGAAAAGGCACTGGAAATTACCTAAAGTACTTTGTGTCCACTGATGGTCATAAAAGTTACTATGAAAATAAAGAAAATGTCAATGACGTGATGCTCAATTTTGTCCTATCCATGAATAATTTAAAAAAAAACTAAATGCAATTCACACATGACTTGAATAGACGTCTTCTATGACGAGAGTGTTTTTAATTTCTGCCCCTGCAGACCCTTGTGACTATGTTTCTAAAATTATTCTTAAAAAAAGAAAATATTTTTTTAAGCTTTTATGAAAAGACAGGGCTAGTTCGGCTTGTAAAATGTCATGTGGTGGGACTTCCCAAAAACAATACCATTCAAAAGTGTGGGGTCAGTAATTTTTTATTTATTTATTTTAATTCAGCAAGGATGCATTATATTGATCACAACTGATACATTTGCAATATTACTTAATATTTCTATTTCGAATAAATCCTTTCTATTCATTATATAATCCTGCAAAAATGTCACAGTTTGCACAAAAATATTAAGCAGCACAACTGTTTTTAACATTGACAATAATAAAAAATGTTTCTTGAGCCCCAAATCAGCATATTAGAATGATTTCTGAAGGATGGAGTAATGATGCTGAAAATTCAGCTTTGACATCACAGGAATAAATGACATTTTAAAATGTTAAAAATAGAAAACAGGTATTTTAAATTGCAATAATATTTCACAATAAAATCTTACCGACCCCAAATTTTAACCATGAAATTACCTTGAAAAACATATTTAAAACTTTTTAAAAGTAATGATTAAGTTGAGTACACTCATGAAAATGTATTCAAGGTTTCAGAAAAATATGTCACTACGTTTTACTTGATGGGTACACCATATGACATTTTTATTTTCATTAAGAAGAGTTGTATTCTTCATTAAATTGAAACTTGAAAATGGTACAAAGCCATGAAACCAACATGTGTTTTAAACTAGATTTTAAAAGATTTTCCTTTTCTTTCCTTTTATCACTGACATGAAAATCAAGGGACATTTCTGTGAACACTGAAGGCAGATCTCACTTTCGAACCAAAATGGAGGGAAAAATAAAGATATCTGCCACTTTAAGCTAGTAAATCTGTGAAAGTCACATTAAGCTACTAAATCCCTTTTGCAAGTGAACTGAAGTCACTCGATTGACCTCATTCAGATGAAATTCTAATTTGTATCTGATTATAACGGGCTACCCTGAGGGACAGCTCTGTTTTCAGTCCAAAACAGCAGAATCCACAATGACCGCAAAAATCTCATCAGATCATTTCACTCAGAAAAGACATGTGGAACTCCTCAGCGATCATCCTCAATCTTATAGACCCCCCAGGTACACTCACACAAAAACACACACAGATAACACATAGACAGAGAGCGGGTGAGAGAGAAAGAGAGGGGAATCCAAACCACATGTCAGTTTAGTGCAACTGTGATGGCTGTGAAAAGACCTATAATTCATGTACGAGTAACACTGTGGAACCACTCAAATACGCAAATCCTGGGAGGAACATTGATTCATATCATATGTCTGTCCAACACTTGACAACACTTTGAGTTCAGTAATAATAAACTATCCTGAAAATCTCAAATACTTTAGTCAGTCACACATTTCGAAGGCAGGAGAACTGCATGGCAGCAATGACTCAATAAACTGTAACAGCATTTTGGCATCAGAAACGCCACTATAGATGAGAACTTTACCTATCAGTGAAAGCAATCGGCCATTGGAAACTACCCTCATATCCAAAGAAGTATGTGACTTCAGCAGTCTTTTATCTTTTGGCTCCTGCCAGCTAACACACCACACAAAATGCTTTCAGTATAGTTCAAACAATTAACACTATTAAGCCTATCGTTATTCATTTTTGTATGGTCTTTGAAACTCACCAGACAAAGCCTATACTGCAACTGAGATAATAACCACTCAAACCATGCACATGACTGTGGGAGAAAAAGACACAAATGTTGTGTTAACTTTTAAATAAATCAGATACAATGTTTCAAAGTATTAATCAAGCCAGTGAAACACACACACACACACACACACACACACACACACACACACACACACAAACACACCAGCAGCACCACAAGAGGTTCAGTGCGTATCTTTCTATCAGGCTGCAGACCCGAACAAACAGGGCAGGACATGAAAGCAGTTCCACACAGGCATGGTACATGTCACAGCCAAGAGAATGCATTTAAAAAGCCATCCACTGAAAACCACAAGAGATGCTATCACGCCTGCACACAGCACTTTACCGTGAAAGGAACAAAAAGCACAGTTACAAAACAAAACAAAAATCAGTCTACATTATACTGTGCCATTTAGCACTATCAGGAATATGCATATAAATACTGGCAATATCCAATATGTAACCGGCATATGCATATCAACACTGGCGATATCCAATATGTAACTTTGACATAAACACTGAGATTAATGTGACCAGATTTAATCCACTATCTTACACCAGTAGACTTCTATCTAATCTACACAGGATGCTGGTAAACTTAGATTTTATGCATTTACATTAAAATTCTGATATACTGATAAAGATTATGGCCAATAAGAAAAAAATATCTGGTATTAAAATTCTATACGATAAAAATTTAGGCATTATAAAATTATAATCAAAAGCATGAAAGACAAATTCTCATTTTGAGATCTGCTAAAGATAGTAAACCTGCTTTGAAGCAATCTGTTTTGTATTAAGCACAATAAATAAACTTGACCAAAGATTACATTTAACAGTGTGGTTTCTGCAGATTGTATGAAGGTAAACATATAAGACTTTAAGTCCTTTTAAGACCAAGTAAAGAAAATTCAAGGAATAAATTGAAGAGAACACAATACGTCAATATGTTCTCTAAATTTAAATGTTTAGAGAGTAACTCAATGAATTCTATTAGCAACACTTCAAAGTTCAAAGATACAACTTCCAACAGATATTTATTTAATTTGTAAATTGTTTTACAAAAAAAGTAGCTTAAATACCCCTGCTCCCAACCACTAAATAACTTTTACCATACCTTCTGAGCACACTGCACAAAGTGATGTTCCTCTTCAGTATTTTTGTCTTGTTTTCCAGTGCAATTGTCTAAAGATTCTTAAATCAATATACATTTACTTGAAAACATACATTGCAAAATGGCATAAAATATGAAGTCTTGTTTTCTGTGAAATTAATCAAAAAGTGAGTTTATGATTAAAACATGAACAAATATCTGCCAACGGGCTCAGAACAATCAACTTAATTCAAAGGGATGTTTTCATAACTCACTGACAGATATTTATTCTTGTTTTAAAGGGTTAGTTCACCCAAAAGTGAAATTTCTGTCATTAATTACTCACCCTCATGTCGATCCACACCCGTAAGACCTTCGTTCATCTTTGGAACACAAATTAAAGGGGTGGTTGATTGTTATTTCACATTTTTTTGACTTTAGTTAGTGTGTAATCTTGCTGTTTGAGCATAAACAACATCTGCAAAGTTACGACGCTCAAAGTTCAAAACAAAGGGAGATATTTTCTTTTAAAGAATTCTCTGTTTAAGGACTACAACAAATGGCTGGTAGGGACTACAATGAGCTTTTTCCTGGGTTGGTGACATCACAAACCCTAAAATTTACATAAACGAGGCAATGTTGGGCTGCTTTAGAGAAGTGGAAGAGTTGTTGTAGTAGAGTGTTGTTATCATGCCGTCATTTTACACCGGACTGCTTCACAAACGAGGGTCAATTCAACGCTGGATTTGCACAAAAGATGCACATGATGGCACATGCTAGTCGATGAGTTGAATCAACCACATAAATTTATCCACTAACCATTCAGAAACATCCAGATGAATTCTAAAAGTTGTAACTTCTTCCTGAGTCTCCCCATAAGGCTGAGCACCGTTACTGACATCGTCATTTTGGCTGCGTGAGATTCTCCAGCTATGTTCTTGGCGAGCAACCAAAGCGAGAGCTGTTAAAGCTCCACCCTCTTCTGGAAAGCAGACCGGTAGCAGCAGCTCATTTGCATTTAAAGGGACACACAAAAACGGCGTGTTTTTGCTCACACACAAATAGAGGCAAATTTTACAAGCTATAATAAATGATCTGTGGGGTATTTTGAACTGAAACTTCAGACACATTCTGGGGACACCAGAGACTTATATTACATCTTGTAAAAGGGGCATTATAGGTCCCCTTTAAGATATTTTTGATGAAATCTGAGAGGTTTCTGATCCCCAAGAGCAACGTAATTACCACATTTAAGGTCCAGAAAAGTAGTTAAAGCCTCATTAAAATAGGCAACGTGACTACAGTGGTTTAACCTGAATGTTATGAAGCAACGAGAATACTTTTTGTGTTCAAAAACAAAACAAAAATAATGACTTTATTCAACAATTTCTTCTCTTCCATGTCAGTCTCCTACACTGTTCACGTTGTAGACACAGTCCAGCGCTTCCAGGTTCTACATCAGAACGCCGAGTCATTATTGGCAGACACTCATGGGTTGTGATGCTCACGTAAACAGCGTTGGCCAATACTGAGCTGGCGTTCTGACGTAGAACCTGGAAGCGCTGGACTGTGTCTACAATGTGAACAGTGTAGGAGACTGACATGGAAGAGAAGAAATTGTTATTCAGAAAGAAATATTATTCAGCAATTAAATTGTTAAAAAAGTGGAAAAAAATCTTTTTCAAATAAATGTTTTTATCCACTATAGAATCCTGGGAAATCTCAGTATCCACAAAATATTAATAAGCACAAACATTTTCAAAATGATAATATTGCTACTACTGTTTTCACTGTATTTTTGATCAATAAATGCAGGCTTGGTGAGCATATGAGAAAAAAAACCCCAAACTTTTGAATGGTAATGTGTATACTCAATATTGACTAATAAATTGAAAAAAAAAAAAAAAAGAAAAAAAAAAAAAGCTGACAAATCTGTGCATTTTTAAATAACTCAAAAACATACTTAACATTTTATACAGTCTCTGCCACCAAACCAAAGTGCATTTGAAGTGCTTCAAAAGAAATTTATGGTAATATTTTGTTCTGCTTTTGATAATCATCACCAGCATTGGAGGCTTCAGAAGACAATCTAATCTGAATCCAGTTCAAAAGATCCCTCAATTTCAACTGCTGTTGTGGAAAATTACACTGTTCTAACAAGTCTGTGTGCTTAGGGGGTGTGTGATGGTCTGACGCATAAGACGCCATATGAATGGAGAAGAGAGAGCAGAGGCTGCCAAAATATAATAGGCCAAACGCACAGGTGGAAAATAAACAATCAAATTTTATTTTGTGATATGAGAGAAAGTAAAAGAGAAACTGAGGGAGACAGAAGCAGCGAGGCAGGCAAAGATATGGTGTGTTGATTTAAATAATATGCTGCAGTAATGCACTGCAACTTAAAATGTCTAACGCCCTTCTCAAAGTCTATGTAACTATTAAAAACGCAAATATTGAAACGCAAGCGCATACAAATACAAATGCACTAAAACAGTTTTTTATTGTCCTGGAATAAGGTAATGCTTGAACTAATGAATTAATGAATAATCTGAAATGTTCTTATATAAAGTAAAAAGTACTTTAATACATATAAATTCATGCCAATTACACCAGGCAACAAAATGTTCCTACTCCCCTTATCAAAATTTAAAAAAGAAACCAGTTATTGTTCTGGCCAATTCAATGTTTTGATTAAAACCAAACCATTATTAAGTTGATTCTTGGATTCATTCAAGAGCATTTATAGTACATACTTAAGGGTTTAGGCTGATGAAAAGTAAAATATTATTCATAAAAACATATAATCTAAAATAAACACTAAACTGAGTTTGTTTTACACTTAAAATTGTTTTGACAGCAATTTCCAATCATGTGACCTGCTAAGACACAAGCAAATATGGATGTACTGATTGAGTAATGACTAGTAGGATAAAGATAATTATTCATAATGGAGATCTCTATAGCTAGGGCTGGATCATGGTCCCACAAGGACCCTGGCCATCTACATGCCAAATTACAGTAATCTTTCCTTGTCCTCAAACTGCCTGTTTTATTTAGTTATGCGCTGTATTGGAAGCCAAACAGTCAATGTGACAAAGCTGTTCTACCCAATGGCTCAGATCTGATCATTTTACATCCACAATCCACAAAAAAAAGTGAAGCCAGGACCAGTTTCTATACCATGCAACAGAGATCATTTTGTTGGTCCAAACATCACTTTTATTGGGTCGGATACAAACTGTACCATGCATTGTGTGGTTCAGTTGGGTAATGCTATTGCTGCATTTTTAGACTGCTTATAATATAATATAATATAATATAATACGAAATTGGCACCTCAAAAGCACCAAGGGGTCAGTTCACCCTATATGCTCCCTTCCCTCTATCAGTCTGAGAGGTCACGTAGACTAGAGAGACATGACTAACAGCCTCAATAAACTGCAGTGAGGTATGGATTGAAAACAAGAGTGGGTAGAGCTCCTTAACAGGGCAAGAAAACAAGCCAGGCGTAAATGAGACGTAAAGCAAAACAGCAAATGAGAGCTTGCTGAAAAATGTTACTCAATTAACTTTAGAATGCATCGATCCCTGTTTTTCTGCAATCAATCTCCATCTTGACAATTCTCGCAGCAAAGAGCTAAAGCATTTACTTACTTCACAGAGAAAAAAAGAATGAGAGCGGTGTGTGATTTTTCTGTGCGGTTTAACCTCTTCTTGGTTGTCTTGGCAACTCTCAAGTTCAGGTTCCAGGCTTCTAACGACCATCCCTAAGCAAACAAACATTGATATACTTCCTTCTATTGCACTGGGCTCAGGTTTTTGTGGGGTATATTTATTATTGGGCCCAAAGTGAAATTTCTGGGCCTGCTGGCAGCTGGTGAAAGCACTGGACAGGGAGTTTTAAATCATATCGATACTGAAGGGATTTGTACTATACGAGAACCTCAAACTCAAAAGTGAGTACACGCATATCTCACTTCAAGGACAGAATCTGGAGTGTGGAGAGACCAAGACAAGTTTCTGCCTTTTTTGAGTTTCACTCAAAGGTCTGGTTAAACTTTTGTCAGAAGACAAATAAGAAAGAGTGTATTATCAAATAACGTGGTTAAACACACAGACTTGCATACTTATGCACACATATTCATTTGTATTGGATTTATCATATTGTTTGTTTTCACATACTTCTTTAGCAAATGATAAGATACTGAATTAGCATACTGGTTGGCTGAATACTAAGCTTTTGGCAAATTATCTATAACCTATGTTAGCATTTATCAACCCGAGAAAACAATGACAACAGAATCAAGTTTGCTCCAGCTAGAGTAACTGTGCTGAATTTTTACAGATTTTTTTATGTGTATACATTTTCGTGATTAATAATAATAATAATAATAATAAAAAACACTTCTTTTCACTTGGCTCTTGTAATTTTCACTTGATATCATCTCAGACATTCTCAAGGTCTTTGACCAGAGTTAAAAACAACACACCCCAGCAAAGGAATTTGTAATATCGAAACAAGGCGAACATGAAACACAGCTGCACAAAACTACACATTAAGCTCACATCAAGTCAAGTTGGATTTGGCTCTTCTCAAACGTAAAATGTTGGGCAGAGAAAAGACAAAAGTGAATCATTGGAGAGTTCATGCAGCTATACAGGAAATAAGATGGCAAAGGAAGCATCCAGGTTTCAGCGTGATGGCTTTAATGTATGCCATTCAGGGAGGAGAAAGGCCAGCTACTAGCCCTATATGAACATTTTTCCCACACATTTCCTGAACAGAACTAGCTTACGTTGCACCATATGCTATAGCTTTTTATCCAGTAATGGGATTTCACAGATTAAATATACAATACATGGCTCTTGATGTGACTGGTTAGAGTAAAAATGAAAGCACTCAGAAAGCATTATAGAAAGCAATAGACTCTAAAGGCCTGTTCACACTGAGAAAGATAACTATAACTATAACAATATTGGCATTCACAACAACAACAATGGATGATAATGTTCTGTTTATCATGAGCAAACATTGTCATCTGCCAGTTTAAATGCTCAAGCTCTTTAAAATTGGGTTGATTCTTATTGGCTCTCAATGTTTTTATTATTCATCAACTGGGAAAAAAAAAAAATTCTGAAATTGATTCCAATGATGTTGATTCCTCTGTGTCATTATCATTATAGCTATGGTGTAGACTACCATTCTCACATAATTAGTTTATTAAATCTTCATAGTAGTTATCGTTATTGTTATCGTCCTTTGTATTAATCTGCCTTAAGGCAGGATAATTTCCAAATATTTATTTTAATTTAGTAATACAGACAGTTACATTAGCAAAATGGCTGATAATCTTTACAATAAGGTCTAATTCGTTAACATTAGTTTAATGTATTAACTAACATGAACTAACAATGAGCAATACATTTCTTACAGTATTCATTTTTGTTAATGTTAGTTAATAAATACACAGTTGTTCATTGCTTGTTCACGTTAGTTGAAATACAACTTTTGATTTTAATAATGAATTAGTAAATGCTGAAATTAACATTAATTAAGATTAATAAATGCTGTAGAAGTATTGTTCATTCTTAGTTCATGTTAACTAATGTAGTTAACTAATGTTAACTAATGAACCTTATTGTAAAGTGTTACCTTTTTTCAAAAATATTGATCAAAATCATAAAAAACAATGAGGTAAAATTAGCTTTTTAATCTTAAATAATTAAATTTATAAATATTCTACTAACTTGTCGCTCAGACTCCAGTATGGTGTATTTTGTCTGATCATGCTATTTTGCCATAAAGTTTGAGGAGTCTCGGAAACATCAGCACATTAAACTTTCCCTAGCAAAGTTTCATTCAATTCAGAATGAAAATTATTAGGCAGATTTAAAAGGTGTTGATTTGTCTTTGGCTACAATGTGACAATCTAGCATGCTGGAAGTGTACAGAAACTTCTCTCTGACTTATGATAGAAGCAGAGCAAGACAAAGCAGATCATTCACAGGTGAAGCTGAATGAGGAAAGAGACCTGGCCACAGAACAGAGCTGGCAGGCAAGTACGAGTGAGACTGAAAGAGTTGGCCTAACAACTATGCTTGAACCTGGCTGAGGCAGATTCCTTGTGTGCCATCATTGTATCTGCAACAGAGGTTTGGAATGGGGGTTGATTTATTGATTCAATCATTCCACAGCTGATAATGGAAAAACATGTCAATTGACAACAATGAGTTGTAACACGTCTCCACAGGTCAGAGAGACTATCTCTCTTTCTCCCTGTACTCAAGAGAAATAAAGATATCAGTAGCACTCCACACTATCTCATTTAAGGATAATTTGATCAATATAGAGCTGAGGGAGGCATTAATCAATGAAAGTGGTACTCACAAGTCCTTATCAGTGAACCTGATTACATTTTTTTTTTTTTTTTTTTTTTACTGACAATGTGTTCAATGTGAACTATATTAAAAGTGCAACAACTCACTGTAAATATTTAGCGCTGTGAATGACCGTTGAATGAACGTTAACCGTGAAGCTCCAAGACCCAGAGCTGAATGGATCCTTCTGGAAACGCCTCATATTCACGTAAAAGACAAATGATGTGGAAAGTTTGATAAAGTTATATCATTTAGCCAATAAAAATATATAGTCTTATTCCAGTTAGTTCTGGTTTCCAGTTTTACTCACACGTTTCAAAAATATGTGTGTGCATGTTGGACTTAAACGAATTTCGAGCACCACCTATCGGTGTCGAGCGAATTATGTGTCAATCTTGGGCTGATGCTACAGAAACCACACGACAGTGAGGGAATTACTAGACACGAGCGTGACAAACGAAGTAATATATATATACACATATAAAAATATACACAGATTAAGTTGCAAAACTGCACAAAATGAGAAGGCAATAGATGAGACATATGTAAGACAATGCTTTAATTCATCATTTTAGCATATATATATTTATATTTATATATAATGTTCATTTTAAAACTGAAACATATTAAACATTCGTATAACATTTGCAATATGCCGTTTGTAAAAAAAAGTGCTTCCTTTTCCTTGCTGTATATTTCTGTCCAAGTTCAGTCAGTGATGACGATAAAGACAGCAAAACTCAAAAGGCACTGAAACCGGTCTCTGCTCGAGTGTTGTTGTACAAAAAAAGAAAGAAAAAGTTCACATGAAATGCACACGCTTACAGAGCAAGACAGGACTTCACTGCAAAACCAGTGAGAAAGCACACGGTGATCGTCCACCGGAATTATTCTCATGACAGCAACAGACATTGCATAGAGATATGCACCCTTTCACATTTTTATCAATCATATTGCATAAATACAAAGCGTTTACTCTAAAAGCGTATACTGACAGGCGTTTTACAGATCAGTACCCGAATCATGGCAAAATGTTCACAATGTAATGCGCTTCATTAGGTCGCATTTGGAGGACATAGTGCATACAGTCTGCGTTATGAATGACAGATAGTCTACCACAGTAAATAACCGATGAGTTCCAGTCCTATGCTTTGGCATTTTGTCTCTTGCCGTCCATGAAAGAACCCCACCCCCTGCAAAAAGTATTAAATCAACAATATCATACAGTGAATGTTGTGCAGCAACAGGTGTGGTGGAAATACAGCCTGCTATGGCAGGAAAGTTTGTTTTATGTCGCTTTAGGTGTCTATGTAACCCAAGGAGGCAAGGGGGAGTAGGAAAGCTGGTAACTTAACATGAAAAGTAGATTGACAGGGTAAAATTAGCTGCACTGATATGTTTCGCGTAGCTAACACATTCTAACAGGACTACACCTACAACAAGCTTTTAGTCCAAATGTATGAAGAGATGAGCTTATCGTTTGTTTGTTTTTGTTCGTTTTTTTGTACAAAAGGCACATGTATACCGCAGCTGCCTGACTCCTATAAAAACACTTTGAGAATGTGTCAGCGTTTATCCAGCAGACGTAAAAAAAAAAGTTACTTCAAAAGACCAGCTCGCTCCGTTAGGCACAGTTACCCATGGCTTTGACAAACGAGCCGTCGGGAAGCTGCCTGAAGATGCCCCGTAACGTCTCCAGTTCTCGCGTAAGGTGTTCCACCCTCTTGCGCAGTCTTTCGTTATCCGCCGACAACTCTATGACTTTTTGTTGCGTCTCCACATTGCGCATTTTCGCCTTGTCCCGGCTCTTGCGCACGGCTACGTTGTTGCGCTCCCTCCTCAGCCGATACTCGGCGCTGTTCTTGTCGATCTGTTTCTTGGATTTCCCTCGATCGCCCATCTTCATGGAGCCCCCCGGCAGGTGGCTGTGTTGGTGGTGCGGGCTGGGTACGGGCGTCGGGGGAGGTGTGGGATGGCCCGGCTGGAGGTGCATGGTGGTTTGCGCGCAGTGCGCGATCTGATGCTGAAGGTAGGACAGATGCGGCGCATGGTGTTGAGAGTGGTGGTATGTGGGTGGCATCGAGTGGCTGAGCTCATCTTCCTCCCGGGGCTCTTGTTTGATGGCCACGGGTCTCATTCGTGCCTGGCTTTCGTAGATGGGTTCCAGTTTGGATGAATCCATGTAGCTGTTCAGACAGCCGTACATCTGCGGGGCCCCCGGTGTGCCATTGACGCCGTGGGGGTACTCGTAGTCTCCGCTCGCCAGCTTGAGCTTTTCTTGCTTGGAGCTGTTGTGGAACAAGTCAGCCAGGAACTCGTCGTTGAAGGAAGAGGGGTCAATGTAGGCGCTGATGTCGATGGAGTTCTCGTTCTCGCAGATCTCGCTCAGGTCTCCAGCGGTGTCTTTGTAGATATAGGGGTTTTGCTGACTCTGTACAAGGCTGGTCATCAGTGGCCGTGGGGCGACCTCGTAGAGGTTTGCTTGCTCCATGGAGTATCTAAAACCCGCCAGACATGGTGAAGAGCTCCGGGAATCCAGCTTGCTCGCAGTACCGGAGAAAGCCGCGCTGGCTCCAAGTTCTTGGGACAGGCGAGCGTGCAGCCTGTCGTGGCTGTGTACTTGGCCGTAAAGTGAATGAGAGCTTAAGGGCTGAAACGCCACACGAGATCTCCTTTAAGATGACACTTACACCATCAGCGTGTGAGCTTCACATCTGTCAAATACTTTCTCAGTGCACTTATATACGCTTTGGAGTTTGGAGGGAGGGCGTGCTCTGGGTCCTAATGCTTCTCAGCGTGATCTCTGCGCGAGAGCTCAGCGCGCACACTGATATCGACCCGGTCCTTTATCGTTATTATTGAATTATAGGTGAAATAATAATTAATAATGATTTACAATAATAAATAATGCGTCTTTATGTTTTTTTTTTACATAGCCTAGTGAATTTAAATTGTGAATTGTTCATTTAGATTTTGATGCTCGGTCTAGTTATTGTAGCAGCCTTTGGAGGTGTGTTGTGAATTAAAATGCATGTTTAAAATGGGGAAAAAATATTTTCGTAAAGAGAGGTGGAGGTGAGAGCATGCTAAACTAGCATGAGACAAATTACAATGGCAAAGCGGTTGCGGACAGGACTGTCGCTCAGCACGTATGTTATATGAATGTAGGCCTAATACAAATGAATAAAGTAGAAAATTTGTTCTATAACTAAAGAAAAATAGCAAAAGAGTAAATGAAAAAGAAAACATTGCAGTTGCCTTAAAACTTGAAAAATACTAAACGCACCATGTAGCCAAATATGCCATATGAAATTGTTCTGAAAAATTAAGTCAAGTGAATCGCCTCCACAATAAATCTCACAAAAAAAGAAAAGAAAACCACAAAATTGTGTTTTTGTGCGCCCTATTGAATTTTTTTTTTTTTTTTTTTTTTTTTTTTTTTTTTTTGTGTGTGTGTTTATTATTATATTTTCCGCTGGAAAATATGTACCGTCCATTATTTCCGTGCGCACAACAATAAATACATAGCCTATACTTTGCCAAAACAAACAGTGCAGCACACGTCTCACCTAGGGCGAGAGAAGCTGAAGAGCACACAGCAACTTGACAATTGCATGCGCTGTTGGCTAATCAGTGCGTGAGCAGTCTGGGAGCTCCCTCTATTGTTACAGCGCGAGCATGGAGCGTACCACAACTAAAAGTATGAGACGAGGCCAGCAACAAAATAGGTTATAAATTATGTTTTTATGTTGATTTCTTTTGGTCCAGCCTACCATGTTTTACCTTATGTCAGAATTACAAATTGCTACATATAGTAGCCTAGGTGGTCACATGCATGTCCTGCATACCAACAACAACAAAAAAAAAAAAAGGAATCCAAAGAATCCCCTAATTAGGTTCAAAATGTCTTTTTTTTTCTAAATAACACGGCAAAAAAAAAAATGTGTGAAATGTGTGAGTCTATATACACTAACATAATATTTAATCTGACTTGATATGTTTGATTTGTTGGTGGTGGGGTGTAAATCACACTAAATTCCATTAGTCGAAAGTGCAAGAATCGACTCCGACTACATGTCCTAGATTTAGGCTAACAGTGCAAAATTATAAACCGGAATAGCCTATTACCAATATTAACTTTATTTAGTTCGGCTCTCGCTTCAATGAACCTTAATAATTTGCATTTGTGTACACAAATGTAACATCTTTTAATACTTCTAATTTTCAGCTCCATGATACGAGAGCTATATTGTTACCCTTGTTTAGTATTCTTGGCTGATCTAATGTTTTACCGCATGAAACCTCCCCAAACCGAGAAGTGTAGCCTGATTGGTTTAGTGACATGTCAATCAAAGAGTACGTTTCGTCGTCTCCCCAACCCTGATTTGATTGGTTGCTAGAGCAGATTTCCCTACATGGTCACAAGATTTCGCAATACTCCCAAGCGCCGCTTTACCAAACAATAACACCTCAACCTGTGCTTATTTTTTCCGTGAACAAAGAGGATATTCTTCTTTATTAGCTCAAGTGGGTGACTTGTAAGCCTGGAACGTTTTCAAGGTAAGTCGGGGATATTATAAGATACCAATACAGACTGTCGAATTTATTTTTTATTAATTAACCGATGGCTCGCTCACTCGATTGCAAAATAGCCTCAACTAACGTTACCGGATCTGAGGCAATCGAGAGCTTCATAGCCCACGATTAAACATGATCGCGATCGACTGTGGATCGTTATTCTTCATTCACGTAACTTTTATGTAGAAAGCAGCCTGTGTGAGCTCTCAGTTCATTGTTAGACGCCTGACGTCATGGTTAGGAATGTGCCAGCTATTTAGCCAACCTGCTAACCTGCAGTAGATCCCACAGGCTACGGACGCACGTAGACCTAAAGTAACACTCGTGTCAACATTGTGGGTGTTTTACATGGTTCAACGCGATAGAATACAAGACTGCTTTACTGGATCTGCTGCCATTTTGAATGTAGGCATACTGTTGAAAGTAAGTCAGCGGTATTCCCCTTCATTCCCACAGTTCCGTGTATGATGTAACCAGCCTGTCA
Source organism: Ctenopharyngodon idella (assembly GCF_019924925.1). Lineage (NCBI taxonomy): Eukaryota > Metazoa > Chordata > Actinopteri > Cypriniformes > Xenocyprididae > Ctenopharyngodon > Ctenopharyngodon idella. The sequence goes on from NC_067226.1 coordinate 11,731,631, forward strand.
TGACTCAAAACAACATACAAAACACTGTCCGGCTTTAAAATGTTCACTAATAAACTTGAATTTTCTTTACCGTATCCTCACTATTCTGATGTTTGTTTAAAACGGTAACTTTAGCTCGGCATAGTTCTGCATGACTACGGAGTTTCCCTTCTCCCGTTTACAAAGGAGCGGGTGGGAGCGCGAGCGATGATGCAATCACGGGCAACACTTGAGCTCGCGCTCATATGAGAGAAAGAAAATTTGCCACATATGCACATTGACATGGCAGCCCGGTCGGATTACAACAACATAATGCTAACGGATGAGCACAAGCGGTTGACCCAACTTTCAGGTGTTGCAGCATTTTGCTGAAATAATAGTTTTTGCGCAAAGCATCTGTTCAGGTGGGGATTGTGTGCCAACAAAATATGTAAAAGTGTGATGGAGAATGATGCTGATGTGTGCAGAGTACCTTGTCTAACTTCTTTCTCTCCATTCTGTCTGGTTTTCAGGCACACGGCTGCATTTTGTGGCATTCAGCTTCACACAATACCAGCTAACACCAACTCCAGCTCTGCGAAGCCCGACAACATAGGTCGGAGAGGGTGAGAGAAAGACAGCGGAAGTGGATCCAAATGAACAAGCAGTTGCAACACAAGATATCCAACACAGATCAGAACGGTGTCAGTGTTATACAGAGTCAGCCTCATAATAGTGCATTAAACCCCGCAGGAGCTGCAGGACTACAGCAGGTACACACATCAACAAGCTAACCTATTCACCCGTGCATTTATGAATATTAATGTCTCTTAAAAAAACCAAGATCAAAGCATTGCACTGTCATTTTGCAGTGCTTAAACCATGGCATATGTATTATGGCTGCATGAGATATCGAAATATCGCAGATGTACATATCACGCTATGCATATCGCAACGACTTGTAATAACTGCATGATTTTGATACTCAAAGTTTACAAAAAGTCAGATTCCAAAAGACAAAAAGAAAATCACTCACTACTAGGGCTGGAACTAACGATTATTTTTCCAATCGATTAATCTATCCATTTTTCTTTTTTTCCTGATTAATCTAACAATTATTTTTTCAGGTTAATATATTGTTTATTTTTTGAATAGTATATTAATTCTTTGATTCATTTCAACTGTAACTAATCGATGTATGAACTTTTGCCTAATGATACTATTTATGACAAAAGATAAGGATTACGTAATTAGGTGTTTATTATGGCTGCGTTCTCAGTCACTTTTTAGGATTTACAGCAGCAAGTGTGAATCCTGAAATGTTCTGTTGAATATGATCAAACAGCAACAGTGTCAAACATGGCGGTGTCCATAAAACCTTTAAGTTTTACAACGATTGACAGTGCGTTATTAAATAAAAGAGCCCAATCGAGGTGTGAGTTCATCTATTAGATATTTTAAATAGCCAACAACAGCATTAAATGCTTTGCAACCGGTTGCAGAGTACATTTGAGCTACACACTCGCACCCACGGCAGCTCGTAAAAAACAGAATGCTGTATGAGCCGCATTAAGCACAAAACATGGGACTGACAACTGTATTATAGTGAATTATTTTTTTTTTTTTTACACAGCACTAGAAGAGTCCAAATTCTTGCGCTGCCGTCTTGTTGTTTTGAGGTAGGAGAGGAGTTTTCTTTTCAGATGTTCCTACATAGGTAGGCCTGTACCATTTCAGTTTTACAGAGCACTGTTTTATTTGGTCTCTGTTCAAAAAAATTCCCACACTTTAGATCGGGCTCAATATTTTTGTAATAATTTTTGATTTTCAGCATGCCCTGGAGTCAGAGCCGCCATTGTTGCGAATGAACATAAACAGCGCGATGAATCAACGCATTCTACCCAAATCGACTAATTTATGTAATCGATTACATCGGCACGTCGTTCCAGCCCTACTCACTACTCTTGAAGGAATAACTTTTGTAGCTTTAATAAGAATCAGTATGTATTCATTTCATACAGTGAAGTCTAAGTAGTGTTTTATTTTTACATTTGATTATTTAACTTCTGTTGTTAAATAAACCTAATGTAGGCCTACCTGAAGCCCTAAACCCCGACACTGATGTTAAAATGACACTTAGTTTTTATGCAGCTAATACTACCGTAAAACACTGCTGTTCACTTTCAGAAGTTGTAGGGATGATTTCTTCCACACAAAAAGAATGTGAAACATGTATGTTGGTTATATAATTTTCAGTTTTTAAATATATAAATTTATTTTACACAGCATTATCATATCACATATCGAAATTATTTAACAAGTTATCGCATATCGCATTTTTCTTCAATATCGTTCAGCCCTAGTATGTATTCATAAAGTGCATCCGCCCATCCAGTTTCTTGTAGTCTTAAAGAATAAGAATTGTTATAGAAGATTTGGAATGTAAATGTCAAAACCACAAATTAGCCATGTACTGGATATGCTGTTGTTTATTATTGTTATGCGTGACATTATTTTAATTCTGACAGGTTCCTCAATTAGTTCCAGTGAGTCCCGGAGGTGGGGGTAAGGCCACACCACCCAGCAAGATGAAGAAGGCTATTATGGATAAAGACAGCGACGAGTACCGCCAACGGAGAGAACGCAACAACCTGGCCGTAAAGAAGAGCCGCATGCGCAGCAAGCAGAAGGCGCAGGACACCCAGCAGCGCGTCAATGAGCTGAAGGAGGAGAATGAGAGACTTGAGGCCAAAATCAAATTGCTTAGCAAAGAACTGAGTGTGCTCAAAGACCTGTTTCTAGAGCATGCCCACAACCTCGCAGACAACGTGCAGCCCCCTGCTTCTGGAGGAGGCCCTGGAGACCTCTGCAACAACAACAACAACAGCAGTAACGGCAGCCAGTGAGGGCCTGATGTTAGTTTGCAGTATGCTATGCTGTGGGCTGTGTGGAGGCTCTCTAGGCAAATCATTTTACTTAAAGGGTTAGTTCACCCAAAAATGAAAATTCTGTCATTAATTACTCACCCTCATGTCGTTCCAAACTCATAAGACTTTCGTTCATCTTTGAAACACAAATGAAAATCTTTTTGATGAAATATGAGAGATTTCGGTCCCTCCTTTGACAGCTACGCAACTGACACTTTGATGCTTCAAAACGTTCATAAAGAGATCGTAAAAAACGAATCCATATGAATTGAGCAGTTTAGTCCAAATTTTCTGAAGAGACACACTTTATATGCTTTATTTATATGCTTTTATTTATTGCTTTATATGAGAAACAGATTTAATTTAGGCTTTTATTCACATATGAACATTGATCAACAGAACCTGCTTGACGTGCGAGAACAAACCTCTTACGGAAGCTCAAACGTGCTGAATAACCCACAAGAATGAACCTCTCAATTCTGGATTAGTTTTATGATCTCTTTATGAACTTTTTGAAGCGTCAAAGTGGTAGTTGCGTAGCTGTCAATGGAGGGAGAGAAATCTTCCAGATTTCATCAAAAAGACCTTCATTTGTGTTCAAACATGAACAAAAGCCTTACAGGTTTGGTACGACATGAGGGTGAGTAATTAATGACAGAATTTTCATTTTTGGGTGAACTAACCCTTTAAACGTATTATGCTTTCTTTCCCTCCTGTTCCTGGAATGTGTACTGTCCGCAGTGTTTAACTTGTGTGTCTTCTGTTTGTACACTCAAATTTATTTTCTTTTTCACTCATCTTGTATCTCGTGCCGAATGTTATGACATAATGGCCATAGCAACCACAGAAAGTCCAACCCACACTCTGATTTGATGTGCTGGAGATAACTTTTATTACTGCCTTTCAATTGTAAAGCAGCATGTTTCAGTGTCTTGAAACTTTGCAATAACTCAGAGGACTGTGAAAGCTTCTCGGTAGACAATTTTAAAATCCGGCCAAAGCTGGTCACAAAGGTTTGACAGTAAATAAGAGTAAATATGTTCAGTCACTCCACTCTATTGTCTGAAGATAGGATTCTAGGAAGCTAATAGACATTCCCAGGTGAAAAAAAAAAAAAGTACATTTCTATAATGTACTTAAAGTGCTCTATTTTCGTGCACTAATTTTGTACTTAATATACTAAAAATTCTTCTTTAGCACTTCTTAAGATAATCTTAAGAACATCTAAGTGTACTCAACAGTGCTATTTTGAGACACCATGAAATATGAACTAAAATGTGCTTTTAATATACTATTTCTGTATTTAAAAAATGTATTTAGATACTACTTGTAGTACATTTGAACCCATAGTGTACTACAAGTGGTAACTAAATATATTTTTTAAATACAGAGATAGTATATTAAAAGCACATTTTAGTTCATATTTCATGGTGTCTCAAAATAGCACAGCTACTTTTTTTTTTTTTTTTTTTTTCTCCACCTGGGTTACCGCAGTCTGTTAACATTATTCATTATGATTTGGAATTAGGGCTGCCAGAAGTTTGATCAAGTAAGGATGTCTTCAAATGCAAAGAGTAGATATTTTGTATTCCTGCTTTTTTGCCTGTCAGCTTGGATTGATTTACACTCTTTATTTGTTGACCATGTCTTATAATAGCAAGTACACTGTTGTTTCTATGGTAACAGACTGTAGACAGACAAAATGTATTGCATCAGACTCCAGACAGTGTCTGCATTACCAGTAGTCCTTAAATCCCTACAGTTAAGCCTCCAATTTTGACAAGGGTGGAGAGGGAGAGATAGAGTAGAATATTAGCTCTAGCCTGTATGTTAGGGTGTTGGTAGCTAAATTAACACAAACTTCTTTCTTAACAGTAACTGTTGTGTCTGTGTAAATACTGTTGATGATGCAGATAAGATTTAGAATGACTGGTGCTGAACATTTAAAGTCATAAATCACCTGATGTGCCCCAAATTTATTAAATTATGAGTTATATTGAAAAGTTCCTTATCCGAAGAAGCTTTTATCTGACCACATCAAATTTTGGCCGTTTTGTTTCCCTGACCAGTCTCAGAAGTATGTGTGAATTTACATATGCGACAGCAGGTGTTACTAAAAGTTGATGGAACGGCCACGTGACCTTTGCCCTCATTGATTCTCATAGAGCTGTGTGTTCTTGGAGTCGCTGTAGATAGACTTTTGTACCTCAGGCTATATGTCATAGCCTCACCAGACAGCCTTTAAGATGTATATTCCTGTTTAAGAGAAATTTAAAAAGGAGGATAAGAAAAGACAAGGCAATCTCTTTAAGATGTCTGAAGCATCTTTAATTCTAATGTATATTTTCATTTTCTATACCTGAAGTTTTAAACATTAAAGCATGAAAGGCAATGCATGATTAGCACTATTTAAACAACTAATTAAAAATGATGCTCTATAGAGAAATAGCGAATCGGCGACTGCATACTTTTGTATTGTTGTATCAGGTTGGGCTAAAATAAAGCTATTGTGTAAAACTTCTTAAAAACGAGACTAAAGTCAATATTTCATGAATATTTGATTGGCATATTTTGCTTAAGTATGAGGGTTGCTGGGCAACTTGCTTTTTTACATAATGTATACTGGGTTTTTGTGCATTGTAAATTAAAATTGAATACAAAATACATTCCTTGTGTTTGTACTAACTGTGAGGAGGGGCACAAAACCTAGACATTCATTTACCAAATCAGCTGAGGTGCCTGCAGTGCACAGTGTCCTGCTGCAGTTAATGCAACTGGACATAATTCTCAACCTGAACTCAATTCAAACTTAAGAGCTACCGCTGTAGGTCTGAGCAAAAATGACATTCCATCTGAAGTCCTTATCACAAATACCACAATTTATAATCACAAAAATCTAGGAATTTAAAATCAAGAGTACTTCTCTGGCTGACCGTTTGTATATCCCATTAGGTGCTTTAAAATAAAAGAACAATGGTCTTTTAATCAATGTTGTAATAGCCAGACTTCTGGTACGTTTACACGACAATGATGTAAATGGAAAAGTTTTTCCTTTGTGTTATTTTCGTACAGATGACAACATTGTCAAAACGATCCCCATTCACAGGGATCCGCGAAAACGAAGTTGTGTTTTAGTTTTAGTGCTAAAAACACTGTGTTATGCATGCCAGGTCAGTAGTTGGCAATGTCACTTCGTAAAGAAACACAGAGGGTATGTACATTTCACTATACCACTGCATGTCGGGCTGATAGACCTACCTATATCAGTCAAGCACAGGGTAAACTACTAGCCTATTTAAAGGAAAAGTCAGAGTTATCTTTGGTTCAGAGTAGTCTAAACCCAAGATTGAGACCAAAGACCCAACATGTTAGTACAAAATAACTTTTCACACAGAGTTTATATGCTTTGAATTCAGTACACCGTACTAAGATGCTTATTAAGAGCTAGTTCAAAGTTATTAAAATATTATTTCCTCCATTTAATGATAATAATATTTTTCCATGACATAGTCTAAAATAAGTAGACTGTCAACTTATCTGGGTTACATTTCCCAATGTTTTTTATGGTGCAAATGATTAAGCTCTACTTAAGTTTGCTATGCTTTTTGGGCCCCGGCCAATCAGAGAGAGAGAAAGAGGCTTCTTCTTCTGAATATCTGAGAAGAACCACTTGCATTAAAGTGATAGTTCACCCAAAAATGTAAAAGATGTCTTCATTTACTAACCTTCGTGTTGTTTCAAACCTGTATGACATTCTTCAGAAAGGAAGCTATTTTGAAGAATGCTGGGGACCAAACAACATTGGACCCCACTGAATATCATTGTGCTGACCAAAAAAAAAAAAATTATCTTTTGTGTTCCACAGGAGAAAAACGTAAACAGGTTTGGAATGACATGAGGATTTCATAAATTAAGTCAATTATGAAAGAATTTTCATTTTTGAGTGAACTATCCCTTTAAGTGCATTAGCAGCCTGTTTGAACGCCTGTTTTAAAAAACTGCAAACAAAGAGAGAAAAGAAAATGGTGGAGGCAAATAAATTGAATAAGACTGAAGACTGATGTTCCGAATGACAGCGAGAAGGTGTGTCATTCTGTACTTGGACTTTGGACTGTTGTAGGTGCGTGCATGTGAGTACGTACCCTGTTCAGTGAGATAAGATGTGTGACGTGTAATGGAACACAGACAGTTTCCCAGTAGAGAGGAAGGACACAGAACACCAAGTACTACATACAACTCACGCCTCTATGTTCTCCTTCCTCTTCTCATTTTTCTATAAACTTCTCTCGTTTTGACACATCATCTCTCTAGCATATTGTCTACAGGAGATGAACACAGTGATAGGCATTTTACAATTTATTTTTTTACAGCTCTGTACATATTTTCCATTGCACTGCATTTCTAGGCCTTAAAACTTGCTATAAAGCCAATAGTTTACTCAATACAATAAAATGGCTTTCAAGATGCTGATGCATTTGGTGACCCGGTTTAAGCGGACAAGGCCATAGACACTATGTCACTTCAGTTGGCAAATGGCTAGAGACAAGAGATAGTAAAATGCTGATTCAAAAGTGTGGTACATTTACATTGCTGAGGCTACTGTAATAATCTGCTACAGTCCATTCGTTAGTTAATCTATAACCGACTGACATCAGCATCATCCGACAGATAACAAGTTATAAGTGAGTTGGACTGATTCATTTTGGATATGCTGAAGGTTGATAGTCAAGTAGACAAGCTCTAAGGTGCACTGCAACCTCAAGCTCCAAGCTTGTATCTACATTTTTGAACTCAAATTTTTATGCTCACACCCTTATAGTTTTAACATCTGCTTTTTAACACCATTAGATAAATATTAAGTCTAATGTTATATAACTTGAATGAATGAATGAGACACATGAAGTAGCCTCTACTCACAAAGATCAGCGTTGGGCAATTGCGTCACTTACAAAACGTTAATTTAACATCACTATTTTTTAACTTTCGTAGCTTTTAAGTTTAATTAAATAGCAGTGTAGAGTTGATTAATTGCGATTCGCAAAATAATCACTCTTTTGTGTCAGTTCTTTACAATGAAGCGGTCACATGGATTAGTAATGCAGAATCGATTCGTGATTCAGTCTAAATGATTTGAACAGATCACTCTTTGGCGCCGTTTCTCAGTCCATGAAAACTAATAACAGAAATGTCGCTGAATAAAGTGGATCTTATGGAACCTACAATCATTTGAAATCAAACCTGCACCAAAAACGCTGTACATAAAAGCACTGTAGCATTACCATTGACCATGGTATTTTTAAGTAGCCTACCTTGGAGTACAATATTCTGACTATGGAAATCATTGATGATGTTTGTATATCAAATTAGTATATCACATTAGCCTTTTGAACGGAAATTTTGAGAACCTTAACCATTGTATTTGGTTTGAAATCTGGGTATAATCGTTAAGATCATGATCAAATTGACCCTAATTGGATTCAGTACAATTCACCCTATGAAAAAAAAAAAAAAATCTGGTCAAAACAGCAGACCTTTAAACTTTTCTGTGTCATGTGAATGAGATACTTTGTGCTTAACAATACTCTATACACCTTGCCTATTTTCCAGTTTTAACCACTTTTTTTCTCCACATTAAAACACACTTTAGTTTTCACATTTGTAGTAGGCTATAATTGGGTACACAACATCTGTCAGCTTATCTTAAATAATGATTTTGCTGGTAGCTTAGCTTGCCCAACACTGCCAGCCAACACATGTAACCTGGACTGCGTTTCTCAGAAGCATATGAGATAAGTCTCTCACAGAGACCATAGGTGGCAATGGTTCTACGATCTTCTTAGGCTTACGCTGCTTTTGGGAAATGCAGCCCTGTTTAGTTCATCCAAATTCAATGCAAATCAAATGGGTCTGTTTAAATTAGACTTAGCTCCACGTTTCCATTCTGCTTAACTGCACTCAGACCAGTCCAACTGAACTGAACAGAACCATGATGAACTTGGCTCAACTCTACTGCATTCAACAAAACTGAGATTAAGTAATGTTTATTCATCCTCATGAACTGTTTGCATCCATCATGCACACTGGGATAGATGAACTTTAAGTTAGCTGTCAACCATTGAAACACGTGCCATGTGCTTAAAGTACTCCGTCATACCACAGAGGCAGTTCCTAAGGGTTAATGAAAAAAGAAGTGGGTGTTTTAAAGCTAGAGTCAGAAGTCATAAATTTATGGCTCAATATTTCATTCTAGGGTATTTTTTCCCCTCTGAACAGTGTTGATTTCTTGAACTATGAATGAGTGCAGCTCTTAATCCCAGTAAAAGACTGCAGATGGTTGTGTAAAAGGGAGGCAAAGAACAAACAGGGCTGGAGCTGCACTGTTCTGATTCATGTAGAGGAGTGGAATTCAGTGGGTTTACTCTAGGAATGTCAGCTATGCTGGGACTGTTTACTCTGTTGCTTCTCTCTCCATCTCCTGTTTTAATATGCTCATTAATATCATCCACCACATCCTCCTACCAACAGGCTTGACTTTATCTAAAGCTCTGGACTGACACTGTTATCTCCCTGTTTACTGCTTCACAGCATTCGTCGTTATACAACAAATTCATCCATCAATCTCATTACCTCATACTCTTATTTACATACTGCAGCTTAAAATTGTTTCAATTACATGTTGCCAAACAGGAGCTTTTCTGTAGTTGAGGGTGTTTAGTGAAAATGCTGATTTATCATTTCAATATATTAGGAACTGTTGTGTGGTTTTAATTTGTTGTCCTTAATGAACATATTTTTGTATTGAGGTTTTTTTTTGTTTTTTTTTTTGAATGCGTGCCAAAGAAACAGCATTTAAATTTTGGTAGTTTTGATGTCTTTAAAAAAAAAAAAAAAATCTTCTTGGTTTATGATATTGTTATTTATGCATAAATGTACATAAATGCATATATTTCTTGATAATATTTATTTTTAAATGCAATAAAATCCATGTATAATTGATTTTTTTTTTTTTTTTTTTTTTTTTTTTTTTGCTTTACTCATTTGTCAAATGTATTAATTGGAAATTGATACACAACCTTGTGTGTAGGATGGCTTGTTGGTATCTGTATGGAAAAGTTCATTGGCTGGTTCAGGCTGGTCAACAAAAGGTCATTGGCTGTTGGCCCCTGTCGGACGATGTTATTGGCTGTTAGCCCGCGTAGGAGAAGGTCATTGGCTGGCCATGGTGTTTTGGTTGCCAGGTGTCTCTGGCAGAATCCTCCCCCTGATAAACAAGCATATCAGATTCCTCTTCAATCCTCTGCACATCGCACAACTCTGTTCAAACCCCACTTAAAGAGATAGTTCACCCAAAAATGAAAATTCTGTCATCATTTACTCACCCTCAAGTGGTTCCAAACCTGTATGAGTTTCTTTCTTCTGCTGAACATAAAGGAAGATATTTTAAAGAAAGTTTGTAACCAGGCTGCTTTGGGGCACCATTAGTAGGAAAAAAATACTATGGAAGTCAGTGGTGCCCCAGAACTGTTCAGTTTCCCACATTCTTTAAAATATCTTTCTTTTTGTTCAGCACAACAAAGAAATGTATACAGGTTTGGAACAACTTGAGGGTGAGTAAATGATGACAGAATTTTCATTTTTGGGTGAACTATCCCTTTAACACTTTAAGGCACCTCATCAGTGCTCAGGGAACCTCATTCAGCTATTCAATTCCTCAAGCCTAATATTAAGACCGGGATTCCTTTGATTTATTTGCATTGTTAGTAGAAAAAGCACATGTTTTTCTTTGACGAACATTAATGGCCCCATATGTCACAATAATGGTCTGGACTACAGTTTGTTTGGTATTCATAAATGAATGACAGTGATTTCCGCATGCTAGTTTTAATGGAAAGACAACACAAGAGTAGTTATGATCATAATACAGATTTCCTCGGCAGAAAAGGATAAAATATTTTTTTTCCCACAAACTGCAAAAATTGACGTTGTTTCACTTCGTGTTGCACGTTTCCTAACAGATGGACGGTCGAAAGCATCCAAAACCTCCACATAAAAATGAGCGATGAACCTTTTGTAAAATCACCCTCCTTTTCCTTGCTGCGCACGCCAAGATACGTTTGTTTAAAGTAAACCTCCTCAGAGAACTTGGCGAGAAACGTCCTGCAGCAGCACATCTGGAAAACATGCCCTATAGAGATAGATTTTATTGTGTGTCTTTTAAGAACCAAAGCCCCCTAATGGTTTTCATAATTTAGCATAAAGTAAGGGATATTAGTTTCAATAATCTCTTATTCATACAATCTCCCCATAAAACACAGAGCCACGGAGATGTCAGCTGTGACTGAGCACAGCACATGCGCCAAGAACATTCAGCCTCATTACAACAGGTCAGATAAGGCAAGAGAGAGAGAGCGGGAGAAACTTTTGTGCCTTTTCACTTTTCCAGATTTTATGTCATCACACGCGATACAGAGTTCAGATACATCATGCAGCCTTCCATATTTCCTGAGGGTGTGTGTGTGTGACGAAGAAGAACTTGTGTGTGTGTGTGTGTTTGTGTTGCGTTTGAGGCTAGTATTCTTACTATGCTGCTTTGTTTTTTTCCCATGGCTTTCCTGCACACGTGTTCAAGTTTTTTATGGAATGGATGACTGCAGAGTGACTGCTCTTCAGAAACGTCATAAACAGCCTTTACATAGAGAGGTCCTTCTGCCGACATGCATAGGTATACACACAGTCCCTGTGCTCATATATAATCATCTGTCAAGAAAACACTTTCTCTCACACACACAGTACGTACGTACGCACACACATTCATTGATGTGAGGAAGAATATGCGCACTAAGACACATGCCACAGGGGCCTCTACTCCTACTGTTTCACTGCCAACAATGTAAAATTTGTGCAGGCACAGCAGAAAAGCTTGGGATGGATGGATAAATTTGATGTAAGTCACTTTGTCTTTCCTTTGCTTTTTCTCCCATTCTTTTTATTCTCTTTATCTCTCATTTTGTCCGGGTTTTGACAACACGGGAGAAAAGGGGATCTATAGTCTCACTAAAAGACATAGTGAGAGAGGAGATTTGAAAAGGGGAAAACATCTGAAAATAACCATGGGATCGACATTTCACATCTGCTCATCACCCCCAGGCGAGGCTGGTTTTTCTCCCACAAATATTGTTTTTGTGTGTGTTTGTATGTAAGGCTGAGTGGAAGTTCGACAGTCTGTGTTTGAGATCATCGCAGAGACTTTGTGTTTAATGATTAAGCATCTGAGCTATTAATTAAGCTATTAGATGAAAACTATTCAAAATTTAAAAATGGGATAAGGAAGTTCTTAATGTTACATTATAGAATCTTCAGATCAGGATTTTAGTTTTTTCATTCTGTTGAGCACTATTACATAAATAACTGAACAGTGAACACTGTAAAAATATCATATTGGTGCTTGTATATCTTACAACTTATAGCCTATTTCATTAAGTGATATATTGTTAATATACCAGTATACTTGAACTTTCAAAAGCTGTTTTTTACCCTTAACCTGTAAAGGGTAAAAAGAATAGCTGACTGACAAAACTATAGACACAATATAGTTTGCATATGCGTTTTATGTTTGGTATCATATTTGATACATCAGGCTTTTATGGCTCAAATAGTATGATATATAGTGAGAATATGGAGCTCACACTCGAGGAGAAAAAACACATCAATTTTATTCAGAGACCCAAACTGGGCACAAATGTGCAATTTGGTGCAGATGGTATTTACATGGCCAAAAAGTAAGATGAAGTTCTAATAGCATGTAATGTAAATGAGTGTAAGAGACTACTTGCATAAAATTAAATTGAAATGCTTAGTTTTATGATAATACAGCTCTGTAATACAAAGCTCTGTAATTTTAATAATACAGTGTAATACAATGATGATTGAGAGATGTACAAATAAATGTTCCTCAAAAGCCTACCATTTTTTGATACATAGCCTAATGTCACAGTTATGTTCAGTTTGTTTTAGGGTACGTTTACACGACAACGATATGGTTAAAACGGAGAAGTTTTTCCTTTGAGTTTTCTACGTACAGACGACACCATTGTCAAAACGATCCCCATTCATACGAATCCGTGAAAATGACTAAAAACGCCGTATTCTGCTCGCAGGCCATTAGATGGCGATGAAACACTGTAGACTGAACATGTAATGCGCATGTGCATGACGTCATCGTTTTCACAGATTCGCGTTTTTGTTGTTGCACGGAGACCGTTTTCAAAAACTTGCACTTTGAAACCCATTTTCAAAAGTTTCCGTTTTCAGGCCACCAAAACGACGTTGTCGTGTAAATGAACGGCCAAAACGCATAAAAAGTTTTCCGTTTTTAGTTGAAAACGGTGTTGTGTAAACGGCCCCTTGGTTATCATGGACTTTTAGTTTGTTTTCATTCATCACATGTGTTCCTTTGTTTGATTTTCCCGCCACTCCTATGGTTCTTGTTCTGTACTATTAGTTCATTCTGTTCAGGTGCGCATCATTAATTATCTTGTTTGAGTCACTATTTAAGTTCTTCACATTCTTTCAGTGTCACGTCACGTCTACATTTAGTGTGTGTTGCTCTTCCTGTTTGCCTGCTTTATTATTAAACTCGGTGTTGGGACTTTATCATCAACATCTTCATCTGTTTACCTGCAACTACCTGTGACATGTACATTTTAACATGATTTAAAAAAAAAAAAAAGTAATGTAGGCTATGGTTAATCAAGTAGCCTAAACCCAAGTTGCTCTGTCAAATGTTCATCTTAAAATATTAATGACAATATAAAAGCCTATGCTTTTTACTTCAAAATGTATATATCAGATATTATATAGTAGACTTAAGGTTAAATATTTTATTGATAACCTCATAATAAAACATGGTAAAACTGGAGGCCACATGATGAATCAGAGTTCATCACAATAGCCAATATTCACATATAGATTTTTTTTTTTTTTTTTTTTTTTTTTGATGTTTTTCCACCATAGATTATTTTCTGTAGCATCAGGCTTTAAAAAAAAAACAAAAAAAAAAAACAACTGGTTTTAATCTTCTTGTGCTGTACTGTTCATCTCTCCAAGATAAATGTTGGTCATTGTTGAAGTACTGTATGTTCTTTTGTAAGATCACAAATCTTTATAGTTTATTTAAAAAAGTTTATTTTGAAAGCAAAAATGTTGTGTAAACAAGTGTGGGACTAGTAGGCCTACAATTATAAGAGTGGTCCAGGTTTCTCATGGCAGTGGTTCTGACTGAGTAATTTCTCAAATTTAGTTTTAAATGCCTCAGTTTCATTCAACAATTCAGCTTTGCTTTTTTTTACGTCTCTCAACTTGAATTGTGAAGCTGGAAGTGAATTATTTAGAACAGATGATACCTGCCAGGAAGAAAAAAAAGAGAAGCTACATCTCTCTAGAGCGAGCGAGAGAGAGAGAGAAATGAAAGAGAATCCTATTTCAGTTGAGTTCTTTGTCATTTTTGTGTGTGAAGCTGACACTCTAGTGTCACAAACACACTTTAGCCATTAGCATGAAGGACAAGATAAATGAGCGTAGTGTAGAATATCAATAAGACAGTTGACTGTGTGTTGAAATTAGTATTTCCTTTACAAGAATACAATAAATTCTCGTGTGAGTATATTTCTTTAATCCCTGAGTGTCTGTCCCAAATGTGCTTTATGATAGACTACAAGTGAGAATCTTTTAAAACAAAAGTTTGCTCTCAAAGTTTCTCTCACTAACAGGAGAAATGAGTGCCAGTATTGACATCATATGTAAAGTCTCCTTTGTGGTCCAGAAGAGAACAGAGAGGAGAGGCCAGAAAAAGTGAGAAATTAGGAAAAGTAAAAACATTTTACAGCAGTCATGACCAACAATACACACAATCTAACTGGAACTGAATCCAAGATTGTTTATTTTATTGATGTATGTAGTATGAGATGGAGAAAAACAGACAAAAGGGGAAAACTGAAGTGGAGCAGTTAATATACAGGTCATGGATCCATGCCAGTAGGTGTCAGTATAAACTCCAAGACCACTGGGACAAATAAGAGCTGGTGTCATGACAAATCCTCTCCCACCCCATCAAAATCCTACAATTCTCTTTCTTGAGGATTTCAATTAGGTTTCGGTAAGCAATCTAACCAATTAGAATGACTGAAAAATTAAGAGTAGCATGCAAGTATATGACTGATATGCTAATATATGGTATATATGTGGAAGAATGAGTAGTATGCTATTCTGAATTCATCCATATTCTGTGCACTTTTTATTCATACGTGACTCCTGAGATATTTCACAAAATCGCAGCAAACCTTCATAGAGGGCTTTTTGATCAGGTATTACCTCCTTAATGTTTGATTTTGACAGGAGGTTGGATTTTGCATGACACAAGAGAAGCAAACAAAAACTTACTGAGATAATCTTTAACATATACCTCTAATTGTTTTTTAGAATGAATACAGCAAGACAGCCAAAAGCTATTCTCTCTTCTTCACATTAGTGCTCAATTTTGTGTTAGTGTCATATACCTTGGGGTAATGGACTTCTTATCCTTAACCCCCATTCCAGGGCTTAGTCAAAGTTTCTTTTGGCTGCACTCTGTATGTACACCCCCAATGGATGAACACACATTTAAACACACATTAGCATTGATAATCCTACCATCTCATGACTACTTGTGCAGTTTTTCCAGAACAGATCCATCCACTCCCAGAACAGAAAAACCCAGTGGCAAAAAACAACCAAATATCCAGCTACACTAGTCTTACACACGCACACACATAAGCGAACCCCTTAAAAATAAAATATATTCAAGCACATCTAGCTCACACCTCACACACAACATGCATGATGTTCTCCCACACCCTGTGGTTGTGCACATGCGAGTATAATTAGAGATGTACTCTGGAGATTTGAATGTTCCAGAGATAGCGAGATTTACTGTTTGAAGAGTATTTGGCCAAATCTGGGCTCTTAACCCCCCCTAAGAGAGAAAGAGCGAGGATCTAGAGATGTGAGGTGGGGAGGCTGGAGGGGGGAGGACTTTGGCCACATCGGCCAAAATCACATCAATACTCGACGTTCTCCTCTCTTTTCAGTGTGCATGTCCGTAGGACTGATCTGGAACCTAGCTAACCCCGGCATCTGTCCAAGTGTCTGTAAGCAATCACAGCTGACTTGATTGACATCCTAGAACAAAACAATTCATGCTGATTGTCAGAGTGAATTACAATATGAAGTTGGGGTGGGTAGGGGGGTGAGAAAGTACATGAGAGAGGTAGAGGCATATATATAGTGTTCAACTGCTGTCTCTAATCATTAAAACGCATGTTTGTATTAGCTCATAATGAGCTCTGATCTGGTGCTGTATGTTATCTCTCAACTCAGTATGTGTATATCTCTTTATAGTGATTTACACTGCAAATGTATTCTAAAATGCACACGGACACATTAACTTACACTCTGGCGCTCTTCCATTAGCCAGCTGCTGATATGGTCCTCTTCGCCTGTGTTGTGCTGAGGTTGTTTAAGGTTTTGTACTTGCTGTGTCAGTTTAACTGTAAATAAACTTCATTCTCAGAGCTCTATGTTTAAGAGCTGCACCCCAGTGCACAAAATCAATCTGTTTTCACAGAGTTTCTTTCTAAACTTTAATATCCATTCACATACGCATCATATTTTAATTAACCTAAGCAGATTACTTCAGGGTCAAAGATCATTTCTGAAGCATTTTACTTTTTAATCCTCTGTGTCTTGAATGGCAATGACTGTATCAACTTTATCTTATCAATTTATTGAAATGTTTTATTTTGTGTGATAAGAATCAGCTCTTGGGTGGTTTTATGCTCTGACTGACCCATATTGCACTGAATGCAATATTTTTGCGGTGCAGTTCGTTTACACTGCTACACTTGGCACGGCATCTTGATGGGCTTCTCGCTGGTGGGTTAGCAACTCCAGATTTCTCTAGCAAAGTTGATGGTCTCCTCAGAATCTCTAAGTGCTTTCTATGATCTGCTTTCACGTTATGGCCTGTCCTGTCAATCTGTCTCTGTCAATGTAAATGCTTACAAATAGTGATATCTGCTGTCGTTTCACTTTACAAGCATTCTTCTGGCAGAGAGGGGAGATTGGGGATGGTTGTAACACGGTGTGAGTTATAACACTGTCAGCTGAAATTATGTACAGGGATGAAATATCTGTCATACATGAGCACCACCCTCCTGAGGTGACAGTTGTTGAGTCTCTGAGTACAATTCTAAAGGATTTATAGAACAAAAACCAGGCAGTTTTGAGATAATCAACATTTCACATGCGAGTTAGAATTTGATTTGAAATCATGTTAATGAATGTTAAATGATAGAACTGGTGTCAGTTGAATCAGTAGGTTTTCTTGTTTAATTTGATATGAAACATTTACTCAAAACAATCATCTAATTAGAAGAAATAGCAGTAACATGTCTGAGATGATCTTCCCTAATTTTAAGAGGAGTTTTAGGGCCCAAGCACCGATGGTGTGAGGACCCTATTGTAATTGCTCGGTCAATTATTCTTCTTCTCTAAAATGAATCGCATTTTTGAGGGCCTAAACATGCTCGAAAAAAACATGAAACTTTGCACACGCGTCAGAAGTGGTGAAAATTTATGTCTGAGATGGATTTCAGAATTGTGTGGAAAAATGGCTCAATAGCGCCACATACAGAATTTAATTTAAGCGCCCTTCACGCTACGTTTCACAAACAAGTATGAAATTCGGTAGACACATGTAACAGCCCAATACCTACAAAAAAGTCCCTTCTGAAAACCAACAGGAAGTGAGATATTTTGAATTTTCTCTGCAAATTTTTTGCAGTTTTTGCCATTTCCAGACATTGCATTTTAACAAACTCCTCCTAGAGTTTTATTCAGATCGACATCATATTTGGTCAGTCTAATCTAAAGGCCTTTGCGACGTTAAATTGTGAAGATCTTGAGTTTTCGCTGAAGGGCGTGTCCGTGGCGGACTGACAAAATTTGATGTTTCGCCATGAAACAGGAAGTTGTTGTAACTCAGGCATACAGTGTCTGATCTGCCCCAAACTTCACGTGTGATAAGAGTCCTGGCCTGAAGACATCTATATGCCAATATTCAGTTAGTTATAGCGCCACCTGCTGGCAACAGGAAATGGCATGCATTGCACTGTGATTCACTCCCAAAAACACATTTTGTAAATGCCACGAAGTACCAAACATACTAGAAACACGTTAAATCATGCAACACTTGGCTAAGTGTTAAAGTATGCAACACAGTGTTAAAGTATGCAATTAAGGCCACAAAACAGGAAGTTACTGTAACTCAGGTATACATGTTTGATAATAGTCCTGGCCTGAAGACATCTACATGGCAATATTCAGTTATAGTCAAAGCACCACCTGTTGGCAGCAGGAAGTGTGGCACGTCAAAATGACTTTGTCATATTTCTACTGTATTTACTCGCTTACCTGCATGTCACCCACTATTCACTGTTTTCCTAAGGCCACCGGGTGGCGGTGGCCCCGGGTGTGAGGGCCCTTTCATCTCTGCTTGCAGCTTTAATACTTTAATACTAAATTTATATTTTTATTTCACCCATTCTTTATTATTATTATATTGTGAAAAAAGTAGTGTTTTCAATCATTTTTCAATCAAGTTTTGCACAGCTTCTTTCTCTGTTCATTCTTTTTGGCATGAGCATTAGGACCCAATTTTTAATTTTGTATTTTCCACATATGTAAACACCACATTTTGGTCATGCGGCCCTTTATTTATATGTACAGTGGTAATTGTGGCTAAAAGAAAATAAACTTGTCTCCAGCAGAGGATATTCCCCCTATATCCTGTAAAAGGCCATTTGTGTTGAAGGCAGTTTCAGTTGTCACGGATACTGTTTATAGTTCATCCCCCTGAGTTTGATTCCACATAGAGGTGATGTGATCAGCAGCATAATGACACCCAGCTGACACACACAAACATGAACACAAGCTGCAGCTGGAAGAGATCTGACACAGCCTGTGAGGAAATAGAGGAGTGGGTTTTGCCAGACTGAACTGACCAGAAGAGGGCAAGAGAAAGAGATCGAGAATAATGTGTGACCTTACTGAAATCTGTGCAGACGTGCAGCCAAACAGACATAATGAGTGAAAATGGGAGTGAAAGGTTGAAGATTCAAGGGTCTGTAATTGATAAAGATAACAGCTGTGAGAGAAAGCAGCCATGTCTGGAAGATGGGACATTGTCTGTCTGTGCCTTTCTGACATTAAAAAAAAAAAAAAGTAGTTGATTTGATGGCTATTGAAGGAACAATAATCTCAGTATGTTTGAACAACATGGTTGGGTCATTGAACTTCTGGATAAACAGTTTCTTGAACTGTGAATGCAATGTTCTTTTTATAGTATTTTTAAAGTTTTATTGCCATATTATTTTCCAGTAAAAGAAGAATGCTTTGAAAATGAAAAACATGCCTTTATGGCAGTTGTCTCTCTGTCTCTCTCTCTCTCTCTCTCTCTGTGTTTATCACATACTTTCACAGGCATAATCCACTGCATATCAGTTGCATTATGTCACCTCACATCTAGTCACAAATCAAAATAATGTCATTTATATTTGAATTTCAGCAGGCCGCAATCAGCCACCAAATGTCAGAAAAATGATCACCAAGTGACAGACCTCAGAGTGATGATTTTCTGTGGTGTAAGGCAGCAGCTAAGCGTGTGGCCTGGAGGATCCTGCCCCTCATGTGGCCTTAAAGCTGTGTTTGAAATATCAATTTCAAGTTTCATGCACATAAGTGCTGTATTTCATTACAAGTATAAGTCTCGTATACAGCAAAATATTTAGTCAACTAATGTAATACTAAGGACTTGTCTTTTGTTGTTTGCTTAATGTAAAATAATTCATAATTTGTTTTTATAGAGGTTGCATAAAATTGACACAGGTTTATTCAGTTATGCTTGTTTATTCACTGGTGTCATTAAGTCCATTAAGTAAACTATAAACATGTTTACCACCTTTTTTTTTTTTTTTTTTAACAAAATCAGAAATCAAGCATATAAGATGGAAGCACTGATTTACATCTTCATATCAAGACCTGAGAAAAACTTGATATCAAAAACTGATCCGATTTTTGACAGTTATCAGCATATCACAGAAAAGATCTTGTGTCAGGTCATTGATTATGTGTTTGTTTAAGTTTTGGCTAAATCTGTATTTTGTTTCCTATCTGAATAAATTACATAATGATAATAATGACTGGTTACTAAATGCACATGAAGGCAGGTCAGCCTTTATTTTTTGTCAGATGTAATTTCCTAATAATAATACAGGCATTACTTCTAATACACCATTCTGATCAGTATGAATAGCAAGAACATATACTGTTTATTATAAATAGAAGTGAATGTTTTTCAAACTAACATATGCATTGATAGAACCTTGAAGCAACCTGAGATGAATTGCCTTGTTCAACTGCAGTGATATGGTTCTCCATGTAATTCCAGTTTATAGTTTCTTCTCAAACATGACAATTTTGCATCGGTATAGCCTAAAGCTTTAACCACTATCTATGCCATCCACTGCAAGCTGCAGGATCGCTAAGCAAGAAAATTAATTTAATAAACAATCTAATATATGAAACCTAGTTAAAAAGTGTTTTCTGATGTCCTTTATGGACCTTTTACATTCTCAACATTTTATTTTGTAGAAGAAATGTTTAGTGTAGTAGCATGTGACATGCATTCAGGATAGGCAATATACTAGTAGATAAACCAGTAGAACTGGTAAAAAAATGTTGTATTATATCATTTATGCTATTTTTTTGTACTTCTTTGGTGAACCGAATCTAATTTTAATCTGTGCTGTTGATTGGCAGTGTTTTTGTTTTTAAAGCTCACCATTCTTTTCTTTAAAGGGACAGTTCAACCAAAAATGAAATTTCTGTCATTAATTACTCACCCTCATGTCATCCCAAACCCGTAAGACCTTAGTTTGTCTTCAGAACACAAATTAAGATATTTTTGATGAAATCCGAGGGTATCTGATCCACACATAGGGAGCAACATCATTGCACTTTTTGAGGTCCAGAAAGGTATTAAAGACAAATCAATAAAATAGTCAACGTGACTACAGTGGTTCAACCTTAATCTTATGAGGCAACGAGAATACATTTTGTGTGCAAAACGCAGGCTCAGTATTGACCAGCTCCTGCGTCAGCATTACACGCATGCGCTCACGTGACCAGAGCCGGCCAATACTGAGCCCGCGGTCGGACGTAAACGAAAGCTCTGCAATGAAAATAGCGTAGCAGTATGACAGGTTACAGATGAATTTGTTGAATAAAGTCGTTATTTTTGTTTTGTTTTTGCGCACAAAAAGTATTCTCGTCGCGTCATAATATTAAGGTTGAACCACTGTAGTCACGTTGACTTTTTTATTGATTTGTCTTTAATACATTTTCTGGACCTCAAAAGGTGCATTGACGTTGCTGCCTATGTGTGGATCAGATACCCTCGGATTTCATCAAAAATATCTTAATTTGTGTTCCGAAGACAAACAAAGGTCTTACGGGTGTCGTCTCACACCCGTAAGACCTTTGTTTGTCTTC
This sequence comes from Ctenopharyngodon idella, assembly GCF_019924925.1. NCBI lineage: Eukaryota > Metazoa > Chordata > Actinopteri > Cypriniformes > Xenocyprididae > Ctenopharyngodon > Ctenopharyngodon idella. The sequence goes on from NC_067226.1 coordinate 11,753,161, forward strand.
GGAACACAAATTAAGATATTTTTGATGACAGAAATTTCATTTTGGGTGTACCAACCCTTTAAAGTGAAGGATGTTGCTTTTGAGATGTATGAAATAGGATTGTTTACATGTGCTCTCATGTTGGGTTGGGCAACTTGTGCGTGATAGATAATCGGTATATTGTATTAAAGGGGAGCTATTATGCAAAATTCACTTTTGCATGGTGTTTGGACATAAAGGTGTGTTGGCAGTGTGTGTACACAACCACCCTATAATGATAAAAATCCAACCACTCCTTTTTTTTTTAATCCCCATAAATCATAAGCAGTGTTTCAGACACTGGTGTCAAAAGTATTTACATTCATTACTCAGGTAGAAGTATAGATACTAGGGTTTAAAAAGACTTCTGTAGAAGTTGAAGTATCAACTCAAGCTTTTTACTCAAGTAAAAGTGTAAAAGTACTGGTTTCAAAACTACTTAAAGTATAAAAGTAAAAGTAATGTAAGGAAAAAAATTCCATTAAGGACAAAAGCTTAGGCCACGCCACAGGGGCCTATTGTGCACTACCCCACCTCCTCAAAAAAAAAAATTTCTAAAGGCCATAATGACTATAATGTTATATTAAAATGTTAATGTTGAAAAATTTGGGATGCACTAGGCTACCTGTTTCTACCAACCTCCTCGCTGGTGCTTGGTTGGGACATTTCGCTCGAGTTCTCTTCTTGAGTCTCTGCCACGGACATCTTCGTACTTGGCTACATACGTCTGCTATGTCCAGTGTTGGGGGTAACGAGTTACAAAGTTAGTATAGCCTACTTATCACAACATTGTCAATCGCGTTGTCAATCGTTGTCAATTGAATTTATTCAAACGTCTCTCTACCGAACTACCTACTGTAGCTTAATTTGCGGAGGGCGAAGAGAAAGCACCAGTTTGATAAATGAGCCAGTAGTGGAGAAATAATAACTTTTAAGAAATTATGATTTTTGAGTAACGACCCCAACGCTGGCTATATCCTCCTTGCTGGAGTGTGACGTGATTTGTGTCATGTGCAGATGCGATGGATCGCATACAAATCAATAGGGTGTCGGAATGGTATATGTTTATACTTCTCATCCAACCACAATCAAATTCACTCTATCCGGATGGCGCGATTTATCAGTTTTTTTTGTTTTTTTTTTGAACGATGACAAGCCGGAATGAAAACAAGCCGAAATGAAATAGAAGTAACGAGGCTATTTTTAAAATGTAAGGAGTAGAAAGTACAGATAATTGCGTGAAAATGTAAGGAGTAAAAGTAAAAAGTCGGCTGAAAAATAATGACTCCAGTAAAGTATAGATACCCAAAATTTCTACTTAAGTAAGGTAACGAAGTATTTGTACTTCGTTACTTGACACCTCTGGTTTCAGAACAAGCTGTTTGCAGGTTCCTGGCAATGTGACGTCACATTAGCCACAGGCCCCGCCCACGAATGTTGACAGACACTGCTGTTTTAACATAGAACCGCCCTGAGCGAGTTCACAGCGAGTTGTACACAGTCTGCCATTACTGCACTGACGAGAATGTCTCCCAAACGTTTTAGGTGTTCTGTAGCTGGATGGATTAATCCACATAGCTATCTCCATTTACTCCCTAAATCTGAGCCGCTGAAGACGAGGTGGATTAATTTTGTTTTCGAAGAAAATGCTCCCTCAACTCTACTGCAATTTGTTTATTTCTGCGCGAATCATTTCACACCGGACTGCTTTGTGAACGAATGTCAATACAAAGGGACAATACAAAACAGAGGTTGTGCTAAAAATTTGTTACTCAAGGATAGATAAGTACTGTTCGTGACCCAGCTTACAGCCTCCAGAGTGATACTGGATACGGCAGTAATGAAGGTGAGAGCACTTTATTACAATTCATCGGAGTTGATTTACAGATATAAAGTTTACCAGTTTATTAAGCACCACCCGAAAAGGCATAAGGTCTTTATATATTTTGGTTACTGTTAGTTTTAACAAGTGTTTCTGTGTACTTCGCTATGTATGTTGATGATAATGCAAGGGAGAGAGAGAGTTTATGGATAATATTTTAATGCACACTTGCACGTTTATTAAGCTCTTACAGTGATTTTCTGGAGTGAAAACAGACACTTCATATTTTGTGTGAAGTACAATAAACAATTGTACTAATATAGCGGCTAAAAACAAGAAGACAATATAATTAAACTAAACTATACCTGTTCTATCTCCATGCAGTATATTCACAGTTTCTGACATTATAGTGCGTCCTGACCGGAGAATCAGCTCTTGAAGCTCCGCCCTCTTAGGCCAAGCGCAGCAGCTCATTTGCATTTAAAGGGCACACACTGAAACGGTACGTTTTTGCTCAACCCCAAAATGTGGCAATTTTAACATGCTATAAAAAAAAAATTATCTGTGGGGTATTTTGAGCTAAAACTTCACATACACACTCTGGGGACACCAGAGACTTATTTTACATCTTGTAAAAGGGGGCATAATAGGTCCCCTTTAAATTATGCGGAGGGAAAAACACACACACCACTCGGTTTCTCTGTCTCTGTTTTTTTATTGCATATCAATTTATGGAAAGCAGGGTCACACACATAATGTGATCAGTATGAGGGCACACCCATTACAAACCCTTCACTTGCTCTCATACTGTACACTATATATTGTAACATAAACACAGTCTTGAATTTCTCTTGCATTGCATTTAGATGCAAAACATAAAACTCTTGAATATTTCTAACTTAAACTTTGTCACTGGTTTATTTATGGCATCAGCCACCATTTCTTCTGTTCGCTGTACACACAGTGATCAGCTGAATTCAGCACAAAATCATTCTCACTGAGGTAACATTTTGTAACATTTTGTTCCAGTTTCTACCTGACTGTTTTAAACCATACAGTGACTTGTTCAGCTTGCAGACTAAGTTTTCTCCTATGTCTGACTTCACTTCAAAGCTTCTGGCTGGTCCATGTAAATCTCTCAGTCAATTGGAGCATGCAGATAGGCAGTTTTTACATCCATCTGATGGAGGTCAAGATCATATTGTGCCGCCATTTGCATCAAGGCTCGTACTGAAGTGACATTTGCTGTTGGGACTGAGAAAGTCAAGAACCATCACTTGGCTATAGCCTTTAGCAACATATCTGGCCTTGTATGTCTCATCTGCATCATTTTTGATTGCATAGACCCATCTACCCCCCACTGCATGTTTACCTTCTGGTAGAGTAGTTAGGGTAAATGTGTCATTTTCCTTAAGGGAGTCTATTTCCTCTTTCATGGCCTTAGCCCACATCTGTGACTCACTTGAACTTATAGCTTCTTAAATGTTTGTGGTACATCACACATTCTGTAACCGTAGTCAACAATGGTTTAAATCTGGTCATCACACTCGACATCAGAAACACGATCAGTTAAATACTGATTTATCTTAGGGTTACGTGTACAGTTATCAACTCCCTCTGTCTGAGCACTACCCTTTTCTGGGGTCTGATCGGTCACATTCTCTTTTGACTGGGAGGATACATATCTTTCCCTATGGAAATCATCATCTGACATTGAAATGTCAGTCTGTGTCTGGTGCTCGGTAACACACTTTGTTACAAATCTCGCAAACCTGTGCTTGAGAACTTTTCCTGTTTCTGGATAGTAGACCAGGTATGCAGAGCTGTTTTTGTCATACCCTACAAAGATTTCTTTTTCACATTGTGCATCCAATTTCTTTTCGTGTTGTTTGTATGGATAACACACTGAACCAAATGCTCTCATTTTAGAAAGATCAGGTTTTCTCAGTGCATAGTATGGGGTTTGTCGTATTCTGCCATTGTAGCACCTGTTGCGAATTACTGCAGCAGTCAGTATAGCATAGGTCCACAACATCTTATGTAGATTGCTCTCTAGGAGCTTACATCTTGCCATCTCAAACAGGGTTCTCCGATTTCTCTCAGCAGTCCCATTTTGATGGGGTGAATATGGTGCTGAGGTCTAATGTCTAATACGATTCTTGCTTAGTAGTGACTGAAACTCTTTTGCCATGAATTCTGTGCCATTGTCTGACCTAACACACTTTATGGTCCCATAAGAGGCTGTGTCAGCAAGGAACTTTTCAGTAGCTTTCACTGTGTCACTCTTAGCTTTTAGAAAACACTGCACCTGAGTAGTCATCAGAAAATGCTAGAGCATACTTGAAACCATCTTTAGCTTCTGTCAATAGGACCAGCTCCTCTTATCAGAGTTGTCAGGCCAAGGCCCGTTGTCCCTTCGGTGTAGGTGCAAAATAGATAGCAGCTAAGGTAGCAGACCTGGAAGTATATAAGGAGCGCCTAGAGAACCAGTCAGTACCTTATCATCTGAAGGGACTGTTCAGCAGGCAGCCCCGATGCATGGCTAGGAAACGCAGTGTCTCGTTCCCTGTTCTCAGGGAATCATGGTTACATACGTAACCTGAGATGTTCCCTTTCGAAAGGTAACTCTACACTGCGTTTGAAACGCATATGGGGAACGATATACCCACGCCAACATGCTTGAGGGGAGTGCATGCCAAAAATGGCTAGACAAAGGTCAGAACTAGCAGCTTCAACTGAAATGCCAGAACCACTCTCTCTACGGGTCATACATAGGCTGTCAGTGACAGCATTCCCTATGGCCAACAGCCCAAGCTATAAGCCTCAAAGAGGCCTTCCGCAGAAGGCCTACCAAGGCCGCTCAAAGGCTTCTGGAACCAAACTTCTTTTCGAAGAAAAGAGGGTACCTTTAAGGGAATGTGGCCAGGGGGCCCGAGGGAACCCTAGCCAGTCACTTGTCAGGGAAACATACTCAACCCTGATTGCCACCAGGGAGGCTGACCTGGTCTACTCTTACAGAAACCTAGTCTTGGCCAACAACCTGTCTGATCAAAGAGTCTCAAATCACATTCTTCAGAGAAGATATCCAGTAAGCGTGACTGCGAAGAGGCAATAACCAACTCAGACCAGAGCGTAGAGACGGGCATCCCGGAGAGCAAAACTCAGCTCAGCGCTTTTTACCCTTACCAATGAGGGGAGTAACACTGCTCAATCCTAGGATCTACTCAGCGCATGATTATTTGCACTAAGGAGGCTGTGCACTCTAGAGGAGCCCAACAAGGGGATTACATTTACTAGCCTGGGGGCTGATCTCAATAGGGAGGCCTCAGAGAGGCCTTCAACCACTGACCAGCTTAGGGAGCTAAGTACTATGCAGGACAACCCTCAAACGAGGGGAGTACAGAGCTCAACCTAACAGATAAACCGTACTGTAGGCACAGAATCATGGAGGCCCCGAAAGGGGCCTGCAACATGACGCAAATTCTACATTGTGTAGAAATACCTCACAGCAGCCTTGCGAAAGGCCAACATGTGAAACTACATGCTCAATCTGCTTAAAGAACACCCAGATGTGGGGGGAAAAGCTTAAAGGGCGGCCTGTGAAGGCCACACACCTAGAAAGCTTGCTTGCTGATAAGCAAGATCCCACAAACATGGAACTCACTCAGAATGAACCAAGTTTAACTAGCAGATAAGACTGTAGAGTGCCCACATATTATAGTCTACCTCAACACATTCCAACAAGCAGTGTACTCAGTAAAAAACACTTTTTACTCTTTAAGCAAGAGTACAACTTGTGTACAATGGATGATTTCCATAGGGAAAGATATGTATCCTCCCAGTCAAAAGAGAATGTGATTGATCAGACCCCAGAAAAGACAAAAAAAGGGTAGTTCTCAGACAGAGCCATCGTGCTCTAGAGGAGGTCCAAACAGAACCTGCAACTTCAGAATGACAGGGGCGTCAGCTAGTGGCCATGTCTATGCTCTAAGGGAGCCAAACCTGAGAACCAAACTCTCCAGTGAGGTTGACTAGTTTAGCTCAACCTGAGCACACATTCCAACAAGCAATGTACTCAGTAAAACACTTTTTACTCTTTAAGCAAGAGGAGTACAAATTTACGCCATCATGCTCTGAAGGAGGTCCAAACAGGACCTGCGACCTCAGATTGACATGGGCGTCAGCCAGTGGCAGTCTAAACTCTAAGGAAGCCAAATCTTAGAACCCAACTATCCAGTGAGGTTAACTAGTTTAACTCAACCTGAGCTAATTCTATCCACACATTCCAACAAGCAGTGTACTCAGTAAAAACACTTTTTACTCTTTAAGCAAGAGGAGTACAAACTTACGCCATCATGCTCTGAAGGAGGCCCCAAACAGGGCCTGCGACTCCAGAAAGACACGTGGCGTCAGCTAGTGGCAGTGTCTATGTTCTAAGGGAGCCAAATCTGAGAACCAAACTCTCCAGTGAGGTTAACTAGTTTAGCTCAACCTGAGCACACCTTCCAACCGGCAATGTACTCAGTAAAAACACTTTTTACTCTTTAAGCAAGAGGAGTACAAACTTACACCATCATGCTCTGAAGGAGGTCCAAACAGGACCTGCGACCTCAGAATGACATGGGCGTCAGCCAGTGGCAGCTAATCTTCTCCACACATACCAACAAGCAGTGTACTCAGTAAAAACACTTTTTACTCTTTAAGCAAGAGGAGTACAAACTCACGCCATCATGCTCTGAAGGAGGCCCAAACAGAGCCTTCTACTTCACACAACATGAGTGTCAGCTTGTGGCAGTGTTCAAGCTCTAAGGGAGCCATATATAAAAACCAAACTATGTAGTGAGGTTAGCTTATTAAACTTAACCTAAGCTTATACATTCCAACAGGCAATATACTCAGTAAAAACACTTTTTACCCTTACAGCAAAGGGGAGTACAAACTATGTCACCATACTCTAAACGAGGCCAAAGTCAGGCCTACTACTCAAGAACACACGGGTGCTAGCCTGTGGCAGTATTAGAGTCACTGAGCTCACAAAGTGTAGGGCAGGAATCAGAACTAACATATTAAAGTACAAAAACCTTGAACAACAAGGGAGTACTATTAATCCAACCCTGAAAAATACAGCGTGGGTACTTCACATCAGAAATTCTCACCAAAGACAGATACAATCTGTACTGAAACCTAGGGAACAGGAGCTTTCATAAAAAGCTACAACCATATCACTCAAGGGGTTCAGGGGAAAAACTGAAGTCAAAGTACCACTAGATAGTTCTGGGGGAGCGGGGCCACAGCAACAAAGTTTCTATTCACATAGTGAAAAGGGCCTACACCGCCTGAGACAACGGCACCAGGGAGACTTAGCAATAGTCTGCTACCTTAGCTGCTATCTATTTTGCACCCACACCAAAGGGACAACGGGCCTTGGCCTGACAACTCTGATAAGAGGAGGCCAGAACTAGGAAAACTACACTCACATAACAGGGGTAGTATAAAAAGGGTGCAAAATGCTACTAGCAGACCGCCTAAACCCTAGTTCTAGCCTAGGCCCGCTATAGCTGTGGGCCTATAAGGCCAACACATAAGCATAGATCTGCCTGGGGCTAAGAAACAACAGCCTCTACCAACGACTCTCAACTGAGAGGAGGCTAACTCTGAGAATACTAAATTTCTACAGTAAAGCTCAGAGGAGCAAAGCTCAACCCAAGCACACAAAGTCAGGCGGCCTGTAAGGCCGACGCTAAACATAGATCTATCCGAAGTTAGTGAAAGCTAATCTCAAATCTCTAGCATTTACTAGAGGAGAAAGCTAATTAACCAAAAGGTGGCTAACAGTGCGGCTTAGTTAAAGCCGACATCTGAATACATATGAACGGTGGCTTCATTATCTGAAGCTAACACATCCAAAAAAGGGGATAAACAAAGTACTACCCTAATAATATATCGTTACAGCCAACCTAATGGAACTTCAGGGCCCTAGTCCGCATCCTATACAGGAAACTGATTAAAAATATAAAGAGACCTACCAAGCCAATTTCAGCAGGTCTAACTGATATGCTTACAAACAGACATTGTGTGTAAAGCAACACCTGCCTGACCCGCTGCCCCGTATGGAGCGTTGGAGCCTACCTATATCACGAGATAGTTGCACCCATCTCGTCAGTAGGAGGCATTGAAACGTATCCATACTCACTCCATCAACACCAGCGAATTAACCTGCTGATGTTGATGAATGCGAGCTGAATACAGCTCCTTCCATCCCTTCTCGATCTCAGTATGAAGATCAAGAAGGAATGGAAAGCTTACAGTGGCTGGAGGATTATGGCAAAAAAAGGAACCGTTCGACGAACAATCCGCGAGCGGATTCTTTCTTAACCTGCTCCAATGGCAGCAGCAGTCTGCCAGAGGTGCGTTCCATAATCTCATACAGCTGTACATACGCAGGGGCAGGGTGGCTTTGAGGATTCAGGAGGCTCACCATCTTCATCCTCATTAGCCATCTCCTGCTCTCTTGTTTGGCTTAGAACAAGAAGAGCAACTTCTGCTGAATCTAATGATGTCATAGACAACACATCATCATAATCCCGCAGCTCTCTGCCGTCAGCCGTCGAAGGTCGCGGGGAATTTCACCCCTTCAACTCTTCAACAAGCTTCAGCTGAGAACCCCATGATCTAGTCTCTACTCTGCCTCAGCATGAGTAAGACCCGAACCATTAGGTGCAGCTGCCGGTCCTTCTCCTCTCGAGGAAAAGACCAGAGGAGAGTGGAGCATTTTACAAGTAAAACACATTCACAATAACAAACAGACAGATCCAACAAGAACTGCCTGTACATGCTCTTTTGTTCTCATAAAAGACAACGTTATAAGTTATGTATGTGATCAGATGTCAACACTATGGGATATAGATGCACACACTTCCTGAAACGTTTGTCAGACATAAATTGTCTTACCTTAATATCGGTTTGATATCGTTCAAAACAGAACAGTCCCTGAAGACGAAAAGATACTGACTGGTTCTCTAGGCACTCCTTATATACTTCCGGGTCGCGCTATGATGACGTCATAGGCTGTCGCTGGCCAATAGGATTGTCGTGAGTTGATATTGTTCTCAGACACCGGTTCACGTGGAGGCGTTCCCCATATGCGTTTCAAACGAAGTGTAGAGTTCCCTTTTGAAAGGGAAAGAGATTTAACTTTTTGCATCTTTTTTTATTACTTTTCACCAGGGATTTGTTAACATGAGAAAGATTGCATCTATCTTTTGATTATTTCATGTCAGGAGCATTAAAGTATAGCTTTAGATGCTGGTGAATAAGATATGATCCAGAGACTAAACGGAGAACAAATTACCTACATACAATTAATGTGTGGGTGGCTTTTTGTTTGAGGGATGTTAAAGAATTAAATTAACATTGCTCAGTTTCTAATCTCAGCAGACCTTCAGATCTGGGTCAGAGATCCCTCTTCTTGTGTCAGAGGCCCATTGCTCTAGTAAAATGGCCAGCTGCTGGCAGTGTCCAGGCCATTGAGTGCGTATGTTTTATCTATGCCTCTCTTGACTTCAAGTTCACACATACACACACTTAAACAGCCACAAAACACACTCCTGTCAAGCTGTCTGCTCAGGCGAGATAAGAAACTCTTGTGCTCTCTGAGGTCCCAGAGAATAATTAATCCGAGCAAACGCACACTGAGCACACACGTCATGTCAGTGAACAATCTTAATTCAGTGTAACCATGCACATACGCATGCAAACTGAACACACTCGCAATGTTCAACAGGTGAGCAATTTTGAACTCCACATAGTCCTGGCATACAGTTAACAGTGTAATACAGAAAAGCTCTATTCAGATCTGTTGCATATCACATATCACTATTATAAACATACTGACCTCAATGCTTTTTCAGTGTGTTTGGACTGAGTTACTGCAAGCTGATTTCATGGCTCCCTGGAATCACCAAAATAATGACTACTGACTCCAGATTACAACTGCAAGATTGCAGTTACATCATAAACTTTGTTTTCAGAAGCTGCACAGCCGCAACTTATTGTTACTTGCACATGATCTCAAGAGAGGTGCAGGACACTAACTGCAAGAACAGCCTCCCAAGAGCAGTCTGATGTGTTTTTATCACTGGCAGAATAAGGATCATGCAGTATTGTGATTACAGTCTCTTTTGTCACCCTAAATGGGCTTGAAACTGAAGTCTTGGCTAGCAGCCAGAAAAACACACCTATCATTTGATTTCAAAAATAAATTCTCCTTTATGCATAACGCATTAATTTAACTTGTTCTGGAGGCATGACAGAAGCCTCGTGTTTTGAGATACACAAATAACAATCCTCAAATACTAATAATTATATATAATAGATATAAGAGCTGCATGATTCTGGACAAATTGAGAATCAAGATTTTTTGTTTAAAATAGGGATCATGATTCTCTTGCGATTCTAAATAGACAACTAAACAAAATAACATGTAATTTACTAGGTTCTGACAAAATGTTAATTGCTGCGGGCTATTTAAGTAATTTGAATGAATTATTTAAAATTGGTTTGAGTGAATGATTCAAAGACTAAAACATTTTCATTTCAAGACTTGTTTCATTACTGGATGAATCAATGGTTTTGAACGAATCTCTTGAATGAATGATTCAATGACAAATACTTGTGCTGCGTCCGCAATTGCCTACTAAGGTACTTATTTTGGATAAGTAATTACTTCACGACTGCTAAAAAAAATATATGTTATATAGTATGAATGTATGTAGTATGAATGTAATCTGGACGTACTGGATGTTGCCTTTATCACGTGACCTACCAGCGTCAGTTACGTAGCGTCACCGCCATTCATAAGTCCTCTCCTGTTGCCTCATGGGATAGTAAAGTGTCCATCGTATGTTTCAGAATCTCGCCGGAAGAAGTAGGTCATCCGGGTACTTTTTGCCTATTCTTTTATGAGTACTGTGAATTCAGACATACTTCTTTTGTCGCATACAGTTTTTCACCTACTATGCAATTTCGGATGCAGCCAGGGACTTTGTAAACAGACACTTGTCGCCAACTAGTGGCGTAAAGATGTAATTGATACAACCATTATTTTAAGCGTCAAGTTCTTTCAAAAGGTGATTTGCTTTATTTTGATCGCTACAGTAGACATCAATGTTTATATGCAAACTATGAACTATTCTGATTATCCCATACTTCCCAATATTCTTCTAGTATTTGAGGATTACTGCTGAGTATAATGTTTTTAAATGATGGCATTTGGTATGGAAGATGAATATTTTATGTATTTAATTTTATAAATTATTACAATAAACAAAATTGAAAAAAAAAAACTGAACTAATAAAATAAAAGGATTTAATTTTAATTTAGGATTATAGTCTAAATATTGGTGGTTTCCTCAACCTGGTTTTGAAATCAAAATGTCTTCATTACAAACATCCAGTACATCACAAAAAATCCATAGTGGTTTAATATAACATGCGGGAATGCTTAAAAAGATTCAAGCTCTGATATACAGTATACAGAGGGGGAGAAACACTAAAAGAATCAGATTTGTTTTCAGGATGTTGGCTGTTTTCTCTTTCATCACCAACAAATTGCACATCCAAAGATGGAACAAACAATTTTGCACTCTTGGCCTCTACTACCCCTTTCGAGTCCCCTCAATCTCTCCACCCCGTCACACCATCATCCTCAACTTGGAAAATCTCTAAGCCAACTGGACGACCTCATCCTGCACCGACACCCCCATGCCCCCAACAGGCGCATTGTGAGTGCTGATTGGGTAATCAGGATTTCTGTGTCTGACAGAGTTCACACATTATCAGGAGAGTCTGTGGAGGATTCACATTATTAAATATAATGTCATAGTTACAAAAAGCTTTTATAGAAATGCTGAATCAGGACTGTTGAGACAATAGGGACGGAGGTACACTGTAAAAAAAAAAAAAAAAAAAATCGTAAAAAAAAACAGCTATGGCTGCCAAACAAAATCTGTAAAATTAAAGTAAAATATTCTAGTTTAAATAAAGTGCAAAAACTTTAACAGAAATTTTTATTAAACTTTTTTTTACTGAAAAACACTGTTATTTTACAGGTATTACCTGAATTATTACAATAAAACCCCTTTACTGTAAAAAAAAAAAAAAAAAAAATCTTTAAAATGACTTTCAGCAACAGCTGCCAAATAAAAACTGTAAAGCTAATGTAAGATATCCTAATTTAAGTCAAACACACAAAACTTTTATAGAAAAATACAGGTATTTTTTGAACTGTTACTAACAAAACACATTCATCGTAAAATGTGAATCTCTTGCATTTAACCAGAAATAACACACATGAATGAATTAATGTAACTATACATCAGTGCATCAGCAACTACACAGTTACTGTCTCTGAAATAAAGCAACATGCAGCATAACACAAATGTTTTTGTGGCTCATCCTGGACTGAAGCACAGGCTCTACTCTCCAGCACAATGGTGACACACAAAACAGGCGATTCAGAAACCCTTTAAATCCCAACAGAACATTAAACACTAACAGATCTCTCAAGATCTCAGCATCTTCACTTATTACAATCCAGACTTTATTTCATATTAAAGTTATTATTGAGAATTAATAGAGGTTTAGATGTTGATGTTTTATTGAATAAAATAAAGTCACCATTCTGGTGGTCAGTGCTTGCTTTAGTTGAGCTCTTGACCCTTGACTCTTTAACATTATACTTCTTTGGTTGCTGTAACTATGTGTCTCTGATGCATGTTTGTTATAGCAAAGCAAAAAAAAAAAAAAAAAAGGCCAGAGATACTTAGATCTGATGATATAGTCATCATGAAATGGTCTGATTCACTGATAACATAGTCTGATCTTTGATTAAAATGTTTAATATTAAGTTAATTTAAGTGGAACTTGTGCTGTGCTACTATAAAGAGTTTTATGAAATCATTATGCAAAAAATGTTTTGACAAGGTCATGCAGACTCACACAGACATCAAGAATCAGCATATGAATCTCAACAATGGTGACAATTAAAAGAATTCAACTCTGAAGCTTTGTTTCTTGTCATCATTGCTGAAATTCATATGTTGATGCTTGATGTCTTTGTGCACCTAAAAAAAAAAAAAAAAAAAAAAACAGCTCAAAACATTTTCTGTATAATCACTTAAAAGTCAGAATAGCAGGTTGTCATAATACTGATGCCACAATATCACAGTAAATCATGTGAAATGAACAGTTAATATGCTCAGAGATTTGACATCAAGTAATATCAGTGAATCAGGCCACTTCTTGATGATGATATCATCACCAACATACAGCCAAAATCATCTAACTGGACTTTCTCTTGCATTTGTTGCCATAACAAACATGTATCAAAAACACAGTTAAAACAATCAAAGAAAAACTAACAAGAAAAAGTCAAGGGTCAAGAGCCCAAATAAAGCAAGCACTGACCACCATAACAGTGACATCAAACTTTTTTTTTCAACAAGACATCAACATCTAAACCTCTATTAATTCTCATTAAGAATTTTTTTTTATGAAAGAAATAAAGTCTGGATTGTAATAAGTGAAGATGCTGAGATCTTGAGAGATCTGTTAGTGTTTAATGTTCTGTTGTTGCCAGTCATTTCAGTTAATTCAGGAAATACCTGTAAAATAACAGTGTTTTTTTTTTAACATTTAAAGAAAATTTCTTTTTGCACTTTATCAATATTTTACTTTAATTTTTTTGGTTTTTGTTTGGCAGCTACTGATGCCAGTCATTTGACTGTTTTTTTTTTAAATATTTTTTAAATTGAAGATATTTGATCCTAATAATTCAGAAAATAGCTGTAAAATAACAGTGTTTTTTCGGTTTATTTAAATTAGGATATTTTACTTTAATTTTACGTTTTTTGTTTGGCAGCCGCTTCTGCCAGTCATTTGACCGTTTTTAAAAGATTTTTTTAAAGTGAAGGTATTTGATTGTAATAATTCAGGAAATACCTGTAAAATAGCATAATTTAATAGCAAAATAAATTTTTGGTTTATTTAAATTAGGATATTTTACTTTAATTTTACAGGGGTTTTTTTGGCTGCCATTAATTTGACTGTTTTATTATTTAACTGTATTGTTACTGTTTAGTAGGGATGCACCGATCCGATATTCAGATCGGGTATCGGCTCCGATACTGCCATTTTTGCCGGATCGGGTATCGGCCGGACGGGACCGATCCAAATCCGATACTGTGCGTATCAGTATATGGCTGTAATACATAGTCTGTGTTATTGTTAGGCTCCACAAAAGGCACAAAAACATTAAAAAGCACCAGAAAGTTTCTGTGCACTATATTCCAAGTATTCTGAAGCCATTCCATAGTTTAATTTGAGGTACAGATAAATATTTAAGTTGTTAAATTAAAGTTAACGTAAATGCCTCCCTCCGCTGCGGCTGTCAGTCATTCTCAATTCAGCATTCAAACTGCCTGTCGCGTTCGGTTACAACAGTCAACACAATGAAACTCTATCCAAGATGAATCCATGTTTCTATTATTATACTTCATCTGTAGATAACGATACCGGTAATACAATACGCATCAATATATCTTCACTTTGTGCTTTGAACTTTTCAATGCGGAGCGCTGCCGCTGCGCGCTGTGACTCCATGATGCTTCAAGTGCATCATTCTGCACACGGGATGCGCATAAGCGCTTTGTGCCGCTCTGTATGGGAGCCGTTCATATTATAATACTTTTGCGCAATGAAAGATTGTTAATAGCATTTTTTTGTTCTGTCCTATCTATCATATGTTGCTGCCTCATTAAAAAAAAAAAAAAACTCGGCTATAAATTTGAAAGAAATGTCTTTTAATTTTATAGTATAGCCTATATTTATATATAAATATATTTAGTTTTCGGTTAACGCGACCTTTGAGATTATACCCTGATGGCACACGTACATCTTGGAGATGTCTATTTGAGGTGTGTGTTTACGTCTGGAAGATGTATTTTTTAGAATGTTTGCTCATCTGGAATACGTCTATTGGACGTTTCCTGTCAGATGTCAAATAGACGTTTAGAAGATGTCTTTAAGATGTTTATGATTTAGAATGTATGTAAAACTAACATCTAAAAGATGTCTATCAGATGTTTGTAAACAGCAGATGTTTTCCAGATGAAGTGATCTTTAACAGACATCTTGCAGATGTATGTGTGCTATCTGGGTATATATATATATATATATATATATATATATATATATATATATATATACGTCACACTACCGCCGGTGACACTCCACGACCGCGGTCATGCCGACCGTCAACAGCCCTAAGTGAGGCATACAGTTTATTAGGCAATTTAGCACTTTTTTTATTATTACTTGAATATCGGATCAGTATCGGCCGATACTGAATTCCAGGTATCGGATCGGTATTGGAAGCAAAAAAAGCCGGATCGGTGCATCCCTACTGTTTAGTTACAGATTATTTTTGTAATTTTACATACATTTGTAATTTAAGTAAACAGAAAAAAAATACTGTATGAAAAGTACAGTAATTTTTCTGTATAAAATATGTGAATTACTGTAATTTTTCATTAATGTCATAAAATAACAGCCGAGTTGTTAATTTACATATATTGTGTGAAATTTTACAAATTT
The DNA here is from genome assembly GCF_019924925.1 of Ctenopharyngodon idella. Classification (NCBI taxonomy): domain Eukaryota; kingdom Metazoa; phylum Chordata; class Actinopteri; order Cypriniformes; family Xenocyprididae; genus Ctenopharyngodon; species Ctenopharyngodon idella. The sequence goes on from NC_067226.1 coordinate 11,768,654, forward strand.
TACAGAGTTTTGAGTATAATATAAAATAAAAGAAAACAACCGTAAAAAAAAAAAAATCAGTTATTTTCCGTAAAATTAGGATTTTTTTTTTACAGTGTATAGAATATAGAAAATAACTAATATAGATAATATAGAAAAATAACTTCTTTTATGCCCTACAAAATAAAAATAAAAAATGTCGGTTTGGGTTTGAGAGTGAGTAGGAAATGTCTTGATGACAGAATTTTCTGTTTTTTTTTATTTATTTATTTATTTATTTTTGGTGAACTATTCTTTTAATCAGATAAGGCTAGCTGAAACTAGAGCTCTCAATGATCTTTGCTCTGCTGTGAGAAATTAAGAAAAGCCAAACCATTGATGTTCCCAAGATTAGCAGTGCTTGTTGATCAGGCTCACCTCTCAGCGGAATTAGAGGTCTTTTAATGCTGCTTATAGTGCTCTGGTTTCAGGTTAGTGGGAAGGTGCAGACCCATCTTTTGATCAATGGGCTACTGACTCAAGCAATCAGGAAGTGGCTGGTTAGTGTCAACCCCTCAGCCACTGCTGGTAGATGCCGTAACCATTATAAGCTAATTTGACTATAACAACTTTTAGTTTTAAAGCAAAGGTATCGTGAATAAACCACATGATCAAAATCACTTAGACTGAAATATATTACAGCGTTTTGAAGCCTCTCCTCCATTGATATCTATTAAAATATCCAACTCCTTACAATGATAATGAAAACCATGCAAAATATCATGTCATGAAGACAAAATTATACTACAGCAATTGATGATGATAAGATTTCCATGTCCTTCGCATCAGTGTATTGATGACAAAGCTCATGGAAAGCAATGGGTTTATAGGCAGCAATCACAATAAAGACAGCAGAGGGCATCTGTATATTAACACACAAATGTCTTGGATATGTGGCATTTATTGGACGACTGATGCCTAGGGAGTAAAACTCTGATAGCGATGACCACATTGTTTTTCAACCACTGTTGGCAGGTTGGCGGGTGTTAATTTTAAACCCTATGGCCCGGTTTCACAGACAGGGCTTAGCCTAAGCCAGGATTAGTCCTTAGTTCAATTAAGATTTAAGTATCTTTTATAAACGTACACTAAAAAAGTACATTACTGGTGTGCATCTTGAGACAAAACAATGGCAGTGATATATTTTAAGAGATGTCAGTACAAGTTGCTTTCAGTTAAAACAGCTCAAACATGCATTTTAGTCTAGGACTAGCTTAAGCCTTGTCTGTGAAACCAGGGTTAACAGTTATATAATCTAAATGTATACACATTTCATTATATAATTGTAACCGCCATTTTAATGGAAGGGGAATGCTAATGGATATTATGTTCCAAGTGCAAAAAAGCTATTGAATATACTTTGACTTTAAAATTCATAAATCAACATGTCCTGCTTCATCACAGCTGGATCTGACCGAGTCAAACACAAGCACAAGGGTTACATGGCGGCATCAGCCTGATAAAAGAAATTAATTACTTAGGTTAAGTGGAAGGGAAGATTTTTATTTAATAATTAATATTTTGGTCGTCATGACTTCACAAGACTAGCACAGAACTGATATTTATTACAAATTTGTTTCCTTCTGCTTGACAGTCACTAAGAACATCTCTGAATAGAAAAGAGAAGTGAAGATTCTTCAAAAATTCTCTTCTTGTGTTCTATATGGAGAATATAATTGCATAAAGGTTTGCAACAACTTGAGGGTAAGTGATGACATTTTTAATTTTTGGGTGAACTATCACTTTAACAGAATGAATTAACACATATTTATACAAAATGAAAGTTCATGCATTATTTAAAGAGAGAGCATAAGGCATCTGTTGGAGGATTCAATTATAAGCAAGATCAACCATTTTACCTAGTTGGGCTAAAACTGCTGCATGGCTAGACAGTGTCTGGTACACAAACATACTCAGACATGCCAGAGACACAAAAATTCAAGAATTCCCCACTCTGGGGAGGGTCTTTAACAGTGTGACCTTTGTCCCTTGACCGTGTTAATACAGATATAAGTGGGAGAAGCAATTATAACAACATCTAAACAGTAATAGACAGAAAAAAGATAGACAGGCGAATAGACAATGAGAAATGAAATGCAATAATTAGACAGCTTAGGTTGGGTCTTGCTCTGGTATGTCTGACTGTAGAGCCAGAATAACGGTTAATCACGGGACAGCGAGTGCCTTCCACAGCAAACACACTTACACAGGGAGGGTAGAGTGGCCAACAGCTCTTTAGGGACAGTATTGTCTAGGCCACCGACATGTTTAAATGGGGAAAAAGTTCAGCATCAATCCTTACAGCACGCAGTGCAGTCACGACTCGCACACGCCTTTGTTACCCAATAGAACAAACAAGAGAGGGACAGTGTATATGAGAGAGAGAGAGAGAGAGAGAGAGAGAGAGAGAGAGAGAGAGAGAGAGAGAAAACACGTTGGGCTCTTTTGCAATGCTGTTGTTTGGAATGAAGTATGTGTTTGGTCTTTGGATTGTCAACCCAAATGCTTCAGCTGGCATGAAGCAGATGCATGCACACACAGTCACTAAAATATACTTAATGGTACAGTGAGCAAAGGTAACAGAGTTTAAATCAAACACAGGTGAAGAAGTGACATTTTTAAAATATAGTAGTCTGAACAGCAACTTCAAAGACTTTTTACAGTTACTAGCAATAGCACATTATTTAGAGGGAGAACTGAGTGACCAGATGTCCCCATTTTCTGGAACTGAACATTGTACAATAAATATTAAACATTAAACAGTCTATAATATAAATTTTATTTTTATTGTAAGCTTACTTTCTTTTCTGAAGTTAAATGGGAACACATAAAAAGGACAGAACATACTGTATTATTATCAAAGACTATAGAATAACGCAAGACGCGTCACTCGTATTGTTTTGAATGGGAGAAAACAACATCAAATTCTCCAAACGCGCAATATGGCGGAAGTCCCGCCTTCTAAATAAGAGCCAATAAGAGCCAATCGCCGATTGGTAAAATCAACATGTCACTGCAGCGGCCAGACGCGCGCCTCCGAAATGAGGCACGAGAGACGCGCATTTAGGACTGTGCATGCGCATTAGCTTGATCCAGCCTGAAAAATATCATTTTTTTGTCATGAATTGAGCGTTTAGAAACATGATTTATGAGACAGTTGTTGTCAGATTCCATTGGTGATTTCAAATATGAAATTTAATCGAAAGCTTGGCAAACAGCTTTGGAGAATTTGATGTTCCCCTTTAAAAGAGATAGGAGCTGCACTTGAATGCCCGAGAGGCGTTTCAAAGATGTCCGCCGAGTGAAATGACTTGTCTTAAAGGGACTTTTTATTACCTAACAGTTATTACTTATCATGTTTGGATTTTTCCTTAGTCTACTGCATTATATCGTGCAACTGAACTGTATAAATGTCCCTGAATGGTTCTCAAGCACTTGATTGTAGGCTAGTATTTTCTATTTTTTAATATATATATATATATATATATATATATATATATATAAATCTTAAAATCAGAAAAAAATAATCTTAATTATGTCAAATAACACTTAGGCCTAAGCAAAACATGGTCAGGTCAAAGTGTCTGAATAATTTTTGGTCCCAAATTTTTATCAGTTTTACTTCTAGTCCACTGTATGAACATGGAGTAAATATTTTTTCCCAACTCTTTACTGCCAACCAAGGCTTCAACTCTTCTTCACTGTGGTGGAGGTCTACAGCTTGTGGTAAAGTCAAAATGGCAAGAAATACAAAGTCCAGTAACTTTCAAATCAACTTTCTCATCACAGTCCCTATTTTCACTCTCACATCCACTATTTCATCAGATTGGAAGAGGTATTAGATATTGCAGCATTCTTGCAATATCTTACTCTCATCTACTATAAGCTTTATGCTGTAGAATATGCTCCATACTCCAGTCTTTCATGTTTTTTCTATACTATTAATCCATGACACACAGGCCAGAAGAAAAATGAGAGACACAATCGACTTCCACACATCCCACAAACTCTCTTCAGTGTTACATAATAAAAACATGAAACTCCACCGTCAGTGTAGCACAGAAATGCAAAGGTGGGAAGGCAAAGTAAAAACAGCAAAGGGAGATAAAAAGAGTCAAGGGAGGAATAGTAAAGATAGGATTAAAAGTGAATGAGGAATTAAAAAATAATTGGAGAGGGCAGTAAAAAAAAAAAAAAAAAAAAACCAAAAGCAAGAAAGGGAGTCAACGAGAGATGAAAACATTTCTGCTACAAGATGACAGAACTAATGTTCATGGATTTGTGCTTGTAGGAGATGACTAAACACAGACAGTAGGATATAATCCAAACAAGCCCTTTTCCCTGCTCTGGGCCATCTCTCCGAGAGCACACAGAGCCAGAGGGTGCTGTAATATGCCACAGAAACTCCAGAAACTAAACAAATCCAGTCACTGTATGCATAACACACCATTTACACCCACATAAGTGCAAGATATGTTGATCTTTTCCTTCAAGGCTCGAGGATAGGGTTTGAGGCACTTTTAGGGTCAATTTGAATGAGGGTTAACCCTTGTGTCAGGCTTAGGGATGGAGACAGTGGTAAGATTAAGATTAGGGAGGAGTCTGAGGTTGTGTCAGGGTTAAAGATAAAGGACTTAAAAGGAGGAATATAAAGTTGCATTTGCAGCAATATGCCGCGTTGCACATAGCTTTAAACTTAGTTTTAAAGTTGCGGCTGGGTTTGATAGGAAATAAAAGAATAAAAAAACATCTCTGTGTCTGTTATTGTAGTTTGTCTAAGATTTAACATTCTGTCATGATCAACTCTTTAGCACAGAATGGTCATAAAAAAATACACCTACACACATAGATCTTGCATATATCTGGTAACACAGCCAAGGCTGAATTTTCTTTTACTGTGAGGACAGTTTTTAGACTATCTATTACATTTTTTTGAAGGGATAATTCATTCAAACTGATCATTTGCTCACCCTTATGTAGCTTCAAACCCATATGACTCGTTCTTCTGCGGAACAAAAATGGAAACATTTTTAAGAATATATTGGTGACTAATGCATTATACAGTATATAAGCCATACGATAAGTTAGTGTGAGGAACAAACCAGTGTTGTTGTTATTAGCTTAACTCAAAATCATTAATTGAAATAAAGCTTAAACTTAAAAAAAGTTTAAGCTAGAGTAATAAAATTACTACAACTGAAAAAAAAATTAATTAAAGCGAAATAATAAAAAAAAAAAAATATATATATATATATATATATTAAAAAGACAAAAGCATATAACAAAACTACTAAAACTTAAACTAAAATGAAAATGAAAACTGAAAAATATAAAAAATAAAAGCTAATTCAAAATGTTAATAAATGGTAAAATAGTATACAAAAAATATTAAAATAATTCCATTCATTTGTTATTCACTGATAATCTTTCCCTACAGTGAGTTGTTAACTGCTGCAACCAAATCATTGATTCATTGACAGCTGAATCAGTTGGACTGTTTAGACTGAAATACAGTGCATGAATGTAACAAGTTATGTTGTCCTGAGTGAACTGCACAGCTCATCTCTACCCCACTGTATTTCAGTTAACTTGCACACATCTCTAAAACAGTCCCTTTTGTGAGCGTTTCCATAGCAAAAGTCCCAGAGTAAGCAAACTTTATTCTGAATTATTTTCCACCAGAGCCTCATTTAGGATAATTTAACACAGAAATCAAGACATTTTGAGAATTCCCTCATTCTGAACTCGCCAACAAGATTAAAATTAGACATCTTTTTTCACTTTCACTGAATTGCACGCAGGGTTGCATAAAAAAACCCGCAACCATCTTGTTAAGATGATTTAGAATGATATTTAGTGCTTAACTGGAAGGTGTTTAAATATGAGATAATATAATATTGTGAAATTCTGAGGACAGAACAGCATTCCCAAACTTCCAAAGATCTCATAATTTAAGAGGACTAACTACTTCAGGGTGAAGCGTTCACACAGCGGATTATGGCCTCAAACACACTGGAAACTTTTATCACTTTCTGTCTAATCTTTTGAGCTACTGGAGTTTTTAACACTTAAAGCTGGACATCATCTCTTAGTCAAAATGTTATCAAAAGTAGCTCACTTTGTGGCTTTCCGCTGACTTAAATAATTGTTCTTTTCAGCTAAAAAGAGATATTAAAAATGACTAATAGCCACTCAGACTGAGCCATTCAACCACATCTTGACAGAGATGTTCTCGCCCTACATCTTCTGAAGATTTAAGATGTCAGGAAGCTGAACTCACGCTGCAGCATTGCTGTCATAACCACTGATTGCTTAGAATTTAGGAGATGCTTTTCTTACGAAGCATGTTATTTTACAAAAACACCTTGGAGAGTTCCCACAGAGCATCCTGGGGTTAAGTGTCTTGTTTGATGGCACTGGTGATAGCGTTCTTGCCACTTAACTTAACATTAACACAGTCCAGACAGCAACAACCAGCACTGGGTGAAGGATGGCAGTGGTTAAGTGAACATGGAAAAGGAGCTAGGGTGAACATACATTAAGATGTGAACACCTCAGTCCTGATCTCAGTTGCTTTCTTTATTGGGCCTGATGTTAAACAGCTACAGTTTATTTAACAGTTCTTCACCCCCATCAGAAAAATGCCCCGTGATTGATGTTGTTTCAGTCCACAAATCAATTTAAGCAATGATAAATGCTCCCATTTGCTTTTATAGTGCCTCTGTTTTTTTTATTATATTTAATTCATGATAATGAGATTGCCCAATTAGGATTTACACTTGTTCAAAAGTTTGGGGTCAGTAAGATTTTTTGCATTGCATTTATTTGATTCAAAATTCAGTAAAAACAGTAATATTGTGAAATATTATTACAATTCAAAGTAATTGTTTTCTTTTTGAATATATTTTAAAATGTCATTTATTCCTGTGATGCAAAGCTTAATTTTCAGCATCACTACTCCAGTCTTCAGTGTCACATGATCCTTCTGATTTGCTGCTCAAGAAACATTTCTTATTATCAATTGTGAAAACATTTGTGCTGCTTAATGTTTTTGTGGAATCTGTGATACATAGAATATGTGAATCCAGGATTTTTTTATTAATATAGAAAGTACAAAATAATGGAAGTTGAAATCTTTTGAAACAGTAAAAGTCTAATGTAAAAAAGAAAAAACAATCTTACTGACCGTCACCTTTTTGAATGGTAGTACTAGAGCAGTGTTTCTCAACTTCAGTCCTTGGGACCCACCTCCCAGAATGTTTTAGATGTCTCCCTATTCAACACACTTAAGAAGCTGACAAGTTAAATCAGGTGTTTTATTTAGTGAGACATCTAAAACATTCTATATGCGAGTCCCCAGGACTGGAGTTGAGAAATACTGTTCTAGAGGACAGTGACTATAGCACGGATGAGGCATGAGATAGATTCAGCGCAGATCCCTGAGGGAAGTTTGCAAGGCATTGCACAGTAGAGAGTGAGTGCACCCTGGATTTACAATGTCTGGCACTCAATCTGTGGCCTTCACAGCTGCCTTATCTGTTTCCAGCACTGAGAGACTGCTGCATGGGGTTAGTTCAGGACAGGCACAAGCACTCGTGCACGCATATGTCAGAACACATTTTCACGTACATACTGTACATACGCTCTTGGTATAATCACATGCTCTTACACATTCATCCCAAAAGTCTGGAACTGCTAATGACAATGCTTCAGTTTTGCTTTTTTGCTCATTGAATAGATTTTTTTTTTTTGTACATGAACTTCATATGTACATTAACTATTTCTCTTTAATGACAGCATAAGTTGCATAAACTCCACTGCATAAATCTAATGATCATGCGATCTGGCATGATGAGATCATTGAAAGTGCATCTTCAGTAAATGCAACTGACCTTTTGTACAAACAGTTAACATGGTCAATGACACCAGTTTGCTTATTTGATTAGTGTTCTAAAAATAGCATGTTTTATGTCAATAAGTTTACTGTTTTAAAAATGTCAAATTCAAAATGTTGGTCTAATAATTTTTCTTCTATATATATATATATATGCTTGCACATATATAACAAGCAACCTGGTTGCATTGCTCTAGGGCACAATGATGATTGTTTTTTGCAGGTCTTCATTGCAGTTTCTGAGGTTTTGCAGCTATGCCACATTATTCCAGCATAAATAAAAGACATATCCACTTTACTAATCAACAAATAATTCTGCTCTCTTAACTTTTTCTTTCGTTGTCTTTCACCTGTCACAGTGATCTATTGGTTTGAGTTTCCCTTGGTTTCATCTGCAGCCTCAAGCGGTCCTGTTACCCCCTACAGCCACCATCCTCTGACACTGTCCTCATTCATCAGTTTTGAAACTTCTTTAGGGATTTGGGACACAATCTAAAGGCCAGAAATTAATAATTTCCAGTGTGTTTGCTGAAAGAGCACACACAATGAAAATATACAGAAATCAACCATTCACAAATTGATGTTTTGATTAATCTAAAGAAGAGCCCGGGGTCTTCAGTGATCCTTGTTGCAACACAGTGAAGGGCTATCACTTTTGGTCTACTTTGGTGTCAGTTTGTGAGTTTTTGCATGCATATGTATACTGTTGTTATCATTAGCACGGCAGAATGCATGAATAAATTCAACTAGCATAATATGGGGGAAAATGTTTTTTTAAACTTGAAACTTCTGTGTGATTCTTTATAAACGAAAGTTGTTATAGATAGAAGCATAAGTTAAGACAGCAAAATTATCCAATTTGAGACCTGATCCAAGTTCCTAAAGACTTTAGACTAGGATCTTGATATGAAACAGGCAAATCATGTGAACAACAGCACTGGTCTTTTACTTCTCAGCACCAAATTGAGTTTAAAAAAGTTAATTATTTACACAATTACAAAGATTGAGTCTGGCTTTTTGTTTGAAATGGCATAAACCTCAAAACATATTGTAAAAGTTCAGACAGTACAGCACCTGTGTCTGATATGACCAGACAGCCATAGCTCTGCAGCCTTACCTTCAGCCTTATATGTGACGTAACGTTAATTTGAACACACCTCCGACGAAGGCGTTTTCCATTGGTTAGTGTAAATGTGTGTTGTCTGGGTTGTCTGATTCGGAGTAAAGTCTGTACGCTGTCAGGAGGAGATAAACTCTAATGACACCTTATTAAAGCAAGTTGATAAGTTAAGAGGCTTAGTTCCATTCACACTTTATTTGTATTGCTTTACCTACATTATGGTGATTGAGGAGTCTTAATGGCTAATCTGCCATCTGATGTCACTGTTTCATACTATATTGCTTAAGGGGTCACATCACAATGTTTTGAGTGTCATTTCAGCTGGTCCAGAAAACTTTGTGACATCTTGTCAACATTCTTTGCATCAACACCTTTCAGCTTCACCACAGACTCTGAAAAAGCCCTTGATAAACATTGAGCACAGAAGCAACAACTGGCAGGACCTGTGTATGAAGTTGGGAGACATTTTAAATGGAATATACATATAGTTGTTTATATGTGGATTGCTATTTTTAAAATATAACAAAGGCTCTCATCTTGCTGTATATATATATATACACACACAAACTACTGTTTAAAATTCAGATCAATAAAATTTGTTTTTGAAAGAATTCTCTTATGCTCCCTAAGGCTGCATTTTGTAATAAAAATACATTAAAGACAGTACTATTTAGAAATATTATTACAATTTAAAATAACTGTTTTGTGATTTAATATATTTTAAAATGTAATTTATTCCTGTGATGGCAAAGATACATTTTCAGCAGCCATTACTACTTTATGTACTATATAGATACAATTAAACAGTTTAAAGATACAATAATGACTAATTACTAAATTTCATGTACAGAGGTCTGATGGACTGCCCTGTGCAGAAGTTATGAAAAGAAGGTACCCACACTGCACTTTTTTAAAGATAAAAAGTACACAAAATGGTCATGTGAAAAGATCATATTTCAACCATAATTTCATTGTATGCACTCTCAGACTTGTATGAATGAGGTTATTAGAATGAGTGCCATGACTTTAATTGAGTAGTGTTTAGCACTTCAAGTTTCATGTGGCGCCTGCAGAGATCTTAGCAAAGTGACAGTTTTATGATTATTCACGCACACACACACACACACACACACACACATACACACACTTGTACACTCATGGCTCCTTAATTTCCCTGCACAACACATTTATGTTCCTCAAAGGATGAATGAATTTCTGAGCTGGAAGCAGAGTTCTAATGTATTCTGTGGAGTGTTTAACTAGGTTTAAGACTTAGCCAAACTTATCTTTGAATAATCCAAATTCAACATTAAGTATATTTGTTGGTATCCCAGTAGGTTTAATTTTATATTTCAAAACTAGTTCTACTGATAGACCTGCTGAACCCAATGAATAACTGCAACTCTTGCCCTACATAACTGTTAACCATGTGTGATGGTTATTTCTTACACTGTTACAGAACTGACCATTACTCATCAGACCGTTATCTCCAACGGGACTTGACTTGGCCGTAATGCCAGCAATTCTTAGAAGCCTGTGCCATGATGCCACCGCCTGGCCTATCTTGCCAAGCCCCACCCATGTCCCCCAAAGGCTTTTAGGGACAGACCTTAAGGTCATATGTACTCTGGCAACTGCTGAACTATCGAACAAAAAAGCTACAGTATGCATGTTTGCCTCCTTTTTTATGTGCTCCTATAACGCAACAGAACTGATGTTGCATAACACACAAATAAGACCCCTGATAGTCATTATTCTAGACATCACTCTCCTGATATGACACACAATTTTTAAATATCACTTTCCATTTGGTACTTTTTGTGGTTGGGTACTGTTATTGTGCAAATGGTCCAGTCCCTTGGCAGGGAACTGCTGATTGTGGGCTCAGAACATTGATATTGTGAGGCAGAAAGAGAGGTAGGCTACAAAAAAGTGCATATTGTGTCCAGGTGCAGCTCATATGTCACGGTATTGAGTTTGATCAAACAGAGTGAATGAAGATCAAAGTCCACACCCATAGCTTGTTCAGCAAACAACTTATCAAAACTGTTACTTTTGTCTGAGTACAGACGACCAATTCAGTCTCACACACTCACACACGCAATAAAATAAATAAATAAATAATTTAGGCATTCATAGTCTCTAAAGATTCTGATATAGGACACTTTTAAGGAGTTCTTTTGCCCATATAATCTTTAAGGTATTAGGTTAACTTATTTGGCTTACTGTCCACTGATGAGGGGCGCGATGAAGCAGCTTCAACTCAAGCTCTGATATACCCCCACAGTGAATAAATATAGGATATGATTACATAGGGCAAGGTACCTGAGATGAAGGTGGAGGGATGCTAGAACAGCTGAGACTGAAGAGATGTAAACAGCTGCTTATATACTCTGGCTGTTGATTGGAAGATTAGATGGGCTCGCTTCTCCCTAAGTTACGTTTAGGAACTTTACTAATATTTTTGGTTGATCTATTTGCTTACTTACATCTTTGACACCTAAGGCAGACTATGCAGCCCGTACACACAACTTTAAAAGCTGTTGGATTGTTGTACTTTTCATGCTACACAACTGTCTGTCATCACATTCATGCTGCAGGATCACAGACAGGTCAAGATATTTAATCTGCTAAATATCTATATGGCCAAAGCATCAATGCCTTTCTCAGATTGCATCTTTGTTTGATTATACAGACATAGTGATCAAGTACAGATTTGCCTCTTATTTTGGGCTTTTGTTGACAATCTCCATTAACTGTCGGTGAGCAGACAATTAGGGCTAAAATCATGTAGTGTAAGACATGAAACGGAAGTTGCAATAGTCTTTTCTTCCCTATTGTGACATATATCCGAGTGCAACGGCTTCTTGAACAAGAAAAAAATGCAGGGCGGGATGATTTTGTCCATTTGGAATTGATTGGATTGTTGGATCATGTGGTTTGCTTTTGCTGTGATCTCAAGTGATTGACAGGCTGTTCCACCCTCGAGCCAATAAACACGTCATCAGAGAAGAGATGACGATGCAAGTGGGAGGTTAAGCTATTTTGATTAATGATTATGAGGGCACATGAGTTTTAAGTGCATGGATATCACTTATAATTAAAGGGTTAGTTAACCCAAAAATGAAAATAATGTCATTTATTACTCACCCTCATGCCGTTCCACACCCGTAAGACCTTCATTCATCTTTGGAACACAAGATTAAGATTTTTTTGTTTAAATCTGATGGTTCAGTGTGGCCTGCGTAGCCAACAATGACATTTCCTCTCTCAAGATCCATTAATGTACTAAAAACATATTTAAATCAGTTCATGTGAGTACAGTGGTTCCATGTTAATATTATAAAGCAATGAGAATATTTTTGGTGTGCCAAAAAAACAAAATAACGGCTAATATAGTGATGGCCGATTTCAAAACACTGCTTCATGAAGCTTTGGAGCATAATGAATCAGCGTGTCGAATCAGCGGTTTGGAGCGCCAAAGTCACGTGATTTCAGCAGTTTGGCGGTTTGACATGCGATCCGAATCATGATTCGACACGCTGATTCATAACGCTCCGAAGCTTCATGAAGCAGTGTTTTGAAATCGGCCATCACTATATAAATTGTTATTTTGTTTTTTTTTGGCACACCAAAAATATTCTCATTGCTTTATAATATTAATACTGAACCACTGTACTCACATGAACTGATTTAAATATGTTTTTAGTACATTAATGGATCTTGAGAGAGAAATGTCATTGCTTGCTATGGAGGCCTCACTGAGCCATTGGATTTCAACAAAAATATCTTAATTTGTGTTCTGAAGATTAACGAAGGTTTTACGGGTGTGGAACGGCATGAGGGTGAGTAATAAATGACATTATTTTCATTTTTGGGTGAACTAACCCTTTAATACTGCAATATTCCAAAAGAATTGTCAGTTTACACACACACACGCATAATATATATATATATATATTTAAATATAATATAATTTAAAGATTATACTTCTATATATATTACACCTTATATCTCTTGTTTGGGATAACATGACCACACAAGCATACAAGAATATGCTGCAAAATCAATGCAAAATGTGAGATACTACATTTGCGTACAAGTAATTGAGATAATGCTGTTTTGGTGTCTGTAATGTTTTGTTTATGCTTACAGTTCGGGATAGAGGTATGTAATTACTACTCAAATCTTTCCGAACACTGGACAAGGGCACGCTGTGCCCAAGGAAACAGGTTATTGTGCTTGCGCAGTGTGGCATGATGGTACTGTAGTAGCTCTACCAGCTTTGAAAATTTAAAAAGTATAAACTGATTTTAGCAGCAAAAAAAACTATTATTGCCGTGTGTATTTTTTGTGTGTATTTCGTAGATGAAATGAACTAATATTATATTATACTTCTGTGTGTATTTTGATTAAAGTTATTGCCTACTGATCATCAATTTTGTATGTTCCTCTTTGGTTTTCCTTTTTATATTCTGTAGGAATATATTCAGACACCAATTAACTTTTCAGCTTACAAATGAGTGACATTTGCACAATATGCAAAATGTTTAATAAAAAATACATTATAAATGGCACATAATATGGCTTGCACGTTTTTTTTTTATTATTTGGTTTAAAAAGTGCACTAATTTTGAGTACTCACATACAGATCATGTTTCCAAACAGAAAATATAATGCAGTTATAGTTCCAGTTATAGGGTCTTCACCTAACAGAAAGGTTGCCTGAGAGCTTGAGATGAGCATACATCTGCATTCACTCAGAGGTGATTTAAACAGCTTATCTGTTCATATGGAGGGTTTCAGTAGGGAAAAGGTTATTGCATTGTAGTCAATCACTTCACACTGTTAATGGGGCCAATATGTCATCAAATGTTGCAATGTAAAAGGTTAGGGTAAGTGAAAGTGTCTCATCAGACTTGTGATTACAAATTCTGTGTCCAAAACCCTGCTGCTTTGCTACCCAGTTAGACTTTGCAGGCCATAGTTTTTGGGGATTTATTTTTCATAAAGGCAACTTGTTTTCAGACACACTTCCAAGGCACCATATCTTCATGTCTAATGGCCTAGAATAAATTTGAGTAAGCTTTAGACCAAAAAAATACTTAGTAATTCAAATTTCTTGGTTGAGTCAAAGTTAAAAAAATTTATGAATAAAATTACTCTTTTAACTGAATCAAACATTATATTTAGATGTGCTTTGATGCCTTTCAACGTCTGTATACTATTGTATGGACGACTTTAAAGTATCATTAACGCCCCGTCCACACGAAGCCAGATCTTTCCCTATCCGATCTTTTTTTTTCCTCATCTCAAGAAATATCTGCGTACACACGAAACCGCTGAAACTGGCTCAAAATGATGTAGTATGTGACGCTGTATTTCTGCCACAGAGATACACTAAAAACAGAGAATAAGACTTGGAGCATGCGCATAAACCTTGCGCGCTGTATACAAACTTTAATAAAGCTTAGAAATAATGCTTTATTTTGGCTCAGTAGCTTCTGCGTCATGAACACAAGTACCTAGAGTCTGCTATTGTTGCTGTTGCTGTTTTGTGCTGTTAACGGTGTCTGACTAGGGTCGACACGTGGGATGATGACATCATCGTTTCACAAAATATATACGGATTGGCTGTACACACGAAAACGCAAGGGCGGCGTTTTCAGATTTATCCACTCTGGGACCCGGTTTCAAAAAATATTGGATTCACCTTCTGAAAACGCCGGATTCGTCTGGACGAAATGCCTATCTGATACAAAATTTTTGTGTATACACCTAAACGTGTCTCCGTGTGGACGGGGCCTAGACTTTATGTATCATATGATGTGCATGTATGGTGATAAAAATAATTTAAAAAAAATGATTTCTTTGGGTGAACTAATCCATTCAGGGAACCTGGACAGCTTGTGCATAAGAGCAGCCTCACAGAAGAAGAGATGTTCTGCTGGATTTATGGCAGCAGTGACGGCATTAACTTCAGGTGCACTTCCACACTTGCTGCCAGCAGCATTGCGCTTTCAAATGGCAGTGGTGCAAAAACATGCTTCTGTTCTTGTACCTTTTGCCAGTTAGATACTAAAGATCCAGCTAAATCCAGGAAGGCTAGTCTGTTTGACTGCAGAACAATATCAGTGGGTTAGCTTTATCAAACACATACTCAGCATAATAGCTGGTGATATATTATCACTATCAAACTTTGAGTTTGAGACTCAGGAACGAACCGCAGGAAAGAAAAGATAAAGACGAGGTAAAAGAATGTCCTTTGTGTATAAAGTCCACAGAACAATCTCAGTTCCTGTTAGGTTCAATAGGCCAGTTTTACAGCTCACCGACTACCATATCTTATCCAGAAAGAGCAAAAACAAGAGTGAGGTTGGGTTTGAGTCAGATATTCTTGGAAACATTTGAGAGGATTAACAGGTGTTGTTCATACATAGCTGAATGTGGTGGCATGACCTCTTAAAAATGTTTAATTTGGTCACAGTATTGAAACCTGTCAATACAAATGTGTTAGAAATATGGTGCATTTAAATCTGATATCTGGTGTTTAAATATGTCCCTGATGTAGCAGGTAAAAAACCAGGTTCCAGGTATACCTGATTTAGTTGACTCAGATTGGGAATTCTTTCTGTGTAATAGTGTGAGACAGGAAATGCCGTGTTACCACAAGTACATTCTGCTGATGTAGAGTCATGACACTGAATTTGATTTCATACTTTTAATCCACCTCAATATATTCCACACTTACCACACCCAGTACAGCTCTGTGCATATTCAACTGGCTGAAAGGTAATGTAAACCAGGGCCGGTGATTTATGAGCATCTTCTCTAAATCACAATTTGGGATTTTTTTCCTGTGAAACCACGTGTCATTATCGCCACCACAACTAGTTGACAGAGATGGGAGAGATGTGCCTTTTAGGCTGTTGTTGTGTGCATGTTAAAGTCACCATGAAATCTAAACTGACAATTCTTATTTTTTATTGAACATTGCAGTATTTATTATAAATTATTTATCTGTGCACATTATTCTTTTTTAAATTCATGTGCACTCATAATCTTTCATCAAATTTACTTCCCCTATACCTCCTGCAACAACATTTCTTCTCTGATGATTTGTTTTTTAGCAGGACAACCTGTCACTCACTTGAGATCACAGCAAACCACAACGATCCAAAGATCCAGTCAATTCCTGAGTCCAACCCTACGTTTTTTCTTGTTCAAGAAGCCATTTCACTTCAATAGGGAAGAAAAGACTATAGCATCTTCCTGAACAGAAACAAGCGGAATGTGTTCAGCTTTTGGGTTCTTCAGTGTGATTAGCTGACTTGATTTAGTGTAAGTACACTTAAAGATGCAATATGTAATATGAATTTTGCAGTAAAATATCCAAAATCCACTAGGCCAGTGTTATATATTTTGTTCACTTGAGTACTTACAATATCCCAAATGTTTCCAACTATTTGTAAATCATGAGAAAATTGCAATTTTAACCAAGGCCGTGTGAGGAGTCGCCTGTCAATTGCGTCATACCCCCCTTACCCTCTGTTTCCGGTTTTATTTTGTAGAAACCATGGAAACACCAAAGACACTTTAATATATTACATGTTTTAATAGACAAGGGAACAACTGTTTTGATATATTTATAGGCAGAAAACTAATTATTGTTATATAGCTCAACACGTTTAGTCTTATTGCTTAAAGGTGCTCTATGTAAGAATAACAGCTAGTGGTTGAAATGGGTACTGCAGTCCAAATTCAAAATATTGTTTGCCCCGCCCCCTCCTCCTCAGACTCGACGCTCTCGCGGGTTGCCAGTTTGAAGACACACAACAGGAGCGAGCAAAATTGACATTGGAAGGCGAGGAGACTTACACACTGTAAGATAATTAGTTGATTTATTGATTTATGATGAGTTGATATCGCATTTTAATATGCTCCTGTTCATAGAGATTTTTAGATGGATGCTGAGGCTTTTTAGGTCAGGTAGAATCTGTGATCTCTGACCCAGTTTGTTTGCTACCTTCCATGGCTGCAATTCGCTGCATGTGTTTTCCGCCGACTGGCAACCCGGGGTGGCAAAATACTATTGGGTAAATTGGCAACATGCGGTCTTGCGCAGACCGAAACAAAAACACGGAACGCAAATTTCAAAGTAAAATAACTGGCTGTAGCAATGGTTTTAAGAGAAACGAATGTGTGAACTGAGCATGTTTAATAAATATCTGCAAACATATGGTATTTTTATGCTTTAGTACAGTCAAAAACTTACATAGAGCACCTTTAAATCTAATTTGCTTTATCATGCCTTAGAGAAAAACACTATTTTGTGAAGAAGCTAACATGGCATAATCAGATGCAGCTTTATTTTTAGCAACAGTAATACAGAATTTTTTCCATCATACAATACGTTTTAAAATTAATTGCATGCCATTTATCAGCACAAGCCAGCATTTAATATGATATTCTAAAATTGATCTAGCTTACTGCAGCGTTCAACAAGTTCTCACAGCAGCCACCGAGCGAACGCAGAGAGTAACATTATAACATAATTTTCAACACACTCAAATGTATCTAATATGATAAACAGAGCTGTCAGGCTGTTTCTCAATATGCGTTCTTAAGCGATCTTGCGTCCTTGTGTTCTTGCTCTACATCATCATCAACTGTCGAAGTTCAATTCCAAGGCTGCGTTCCAGTTCGTTTTTTAAATGCCCTTCCCTTGCTATCTTCCCTCAGTCTCGTTGACTCGGATGTACGTCATTGCTTACGTTGCATGAGTGCCCACTACTGGGGGAACCTTTGCAATGGGCTGAACTGGAACGTCCTAAGCCCTTGATCACTTGGAATCTGCATATGGAGCTTATTTATTATATATTTTTTCCCCTTACAAAATTGTTTAATGCAGCATTCTATATATATATATAAGTGTGTTTTAAATATTTTAAAAAATAATTAATATATCATAGAGTTGTTTGTGGTGGGGTAAATTAAATGCGATATGCGGTGACGTCACAATCGTGTTGCATTGTGGGTTATGGAGCTGCCTGAAGTGTACATATGAAGTAGACAATTTTGACAGAGGGAGCGAGGGTCTGTCCATATAAACTTCCATCTTCACGAAGTGGAACACACTTCAAAATGGTGGCAGGGATTCCCCTGAGGGGAAGTGCTTAGGGAAGTTCGCGAGTGCGTGTCTAAAACTGGAGTGGAACGCAACCCAGTACTCAAGAACGTAAGAACAGAGGACGCATGAAAGTACTCGGATGTGTTCTTGATATTGAGGATGCATCGAATGCAGACTTGAGAGAATCGAACCGTTAAAAATCCCAGAAGACGCTGCGGGCGGGCGGTCGACGTACAGAAGCCTGCAAGCTTTAAAGTTCTCGTTCTCACTTATGAGATTCCCGCTACAAACTCGCAAATACGTGACGGCTCGTGAAAGTAAACATTTGTCCATTTGTTTTACTTAATTTTAATAAAGTGATAACCTGAATAAAGCCTGCAGTATTTTTATTATCATACAAAAAATAATCTTAACATTGACAAAGCATATAACACAAAGGCTACTCATTTTCATAAATACACACAGTAAAATAAACAGATATAAAATTATATGAAAACAATATCTATAATATTATGATAGAAGTCTTTTAATAGGTTATTACATTTGTTTGTGATGTTATATTGCATTTATTGTGCATTAGCCGCTACTTATAATATGCTGGGACGGTCAGTTGAGCAACAAGGACACAGCACATCTCAATTCTCACAAGGATGCGTTCTGTGTCCTCGCGTCCTTCTGAGTTCATTCTTTCAAGGTCGCCTGGCAAGACCGGTCTCCACGAGAACGCAAGTCCGTTTCTTGCATTCTTGGAATTGAGAAACAGCCTCATACTCATGACCAGAAAAGCGGAAGCAGCGCCGGCGACTGTGGCATAATAAAAGTTCCGCTGCTCACGGCGTGTGTTGCACAATCGCTCCAGCGGCCTCATTCAGCTCCCACAACGCTCGGTCCTGCTCTACTTCATACTACAGTGACGTTATTAATCGCATCCATGAACATGATTTTTTCCGGAGTCCTATCCTGATTCTTTTTTCACCGGCTGTGAGGTGAAGACCACATGTCCCAAGATTCCGCGCTCAACTCTTGGCGTCATCAAGCTACGCCTTTGTTTTGAATAGGCCTCTAGCGAACAGAAAATTCTACATATTGCACCTTTACGGTCAGGTTTATTATTATTTTTTATCATTTTTTAGTAGTGATTTTACAAGACTTTATTGAACATAATTATGACCAGTAAGAACAACATATTCCATGTGTTTAGTTTATTATTTATTGTAACTTGTAAAACAGTAATTTCTTAATTAGGGCAAGAAGTAAGAGATGACATTATCCCATCTGTTACACATCTATACTCACTCAGTCATTCACTCACTAGTGGTGTAAATAAATACTTGGACATGAAATGTTGATTTGAGTTTAAATAATTGTATAAGTTTACTTTTTACATTTTCTTTCACCGCTTGCAAAATGGGCTTTCAATAAAACTTGGCTGCATATACAGTAGAAAGTCAAGTCGCCTTTATTTATATAGCACTTTATACAATACAGATTGTTTTAAAGCAGCTTTACAATGATTAACAGGAAAATGATTCAATGATGCAAACAGAGTTCTTTTAGAGCTGTAAATAGCGTCATTGTTCAGCTGAAGTCAGTTTAGTGTTGATTCAGTTAATGGCACCCGCAGCTGAATCATCCATCCATATTCCAAACCGCTGATCCATTGTGGCTACAGCGTAATATCATACTGGTATAAATTAATTTTTAAGTGATTATTAAATTAATTAAGGGTTTATACATAGTTTCCAAGACAGAGTTCAAGATAAATATTTTCATCTTACTACTGGAGCTGCCAATTTGCTATGTTTCAAGTGATTATTATATATGAAAAGAGTACTATTTTGAAACCGTTTGACTTGCTTCAATTTCACCAAACACAAGACAAATGTCGTCCACATTACGAACAAATGTTCCCAACCTTTCTGCTAAAAAAGTAATTGTAAGCATCCTGACTGCAATATGCTTTTACCCTATCTCTCACCCACAGGGTTTCTGCAGGTTGTACAAAGGTAAACTAGACTTTAAACTAGACTTTTTAAAGAGCTTTTTAAGACCAAGTTAAGGAATAAATTTAAGATAACTCAATACAACGTGTTCTCTAAATGTAAATATCTAGGGAGAACAACATTGAGTTGTATTACCAACAATTCCAACAGATATCCAACACTTTTTAATTTATTTTACAAAAAAAAAAAAAAATCTTGAATTGCTCTGCTACCAAACAGTAGAATACAGAAATAACTTTTACTGTACTGTAAAATTGTCTTGTTTTCCAGTGCAAATGTCAATCAAAATACATTTATTGGAGATACAATATGACACAAAATATGAAGTCTTGTTTTCTGATAAATTATCAAAAAGAAGTGAGTTTATGATTAAAACAAGAACAAATATCTACCAGTGGGCTCAAAAATTTCGACTTAATTCAAAATGAAATTTTCATAACTCCTTGACACAGGTATTTGTTCTTGTTTTAGTCACTCATCTACTTAGTAACTCATCATTTTATTCATATTTTCAAGACTTTATTTTACATTTGCAACTCAAGTAAATGCATCTTGATTTAAAGATATTTGTATCGGAAAACAGGACAAAATACTAAGGTGATATTTATTTTTTGCAATGCATGCAACATTTAATGCCATGAATTTAATACTTGCTGCCCCCCAGATAGCAACTTTGTGCCAGCCCAGATCCGGCCCACATCTGCCATGCATGGTATGATGATCTGGGCCACATGTGGCGTGGAATGATGGCACTTGGGCGGACCGCTCCTGTTTGCCATATCTGAGCCACAATCAGGCCATAGCAATGCCACATGTCAGCCAAAAGCAAAGAAATAAACCAGAACTGGACCTTATCTGAGCCACAAAATCTTTATATATTATTTATCATTTATTATATTTATAATTTATTTATAATTTTATAATTTATTTTAGAATCATCTTAGCATTAACAAGCCTGTTAACAAGCAGAATCACTGAAGAAGAGAAGAGAACAGAAAAAAGAGACAAACAGAAACACAAGAGTTACAAATGACTTCAGCCACCCCAGACAGCAACATGATGTGGCCCAGATCTGGCCCACATCTGGTACATGTGAATTACACGCGGACCAGATGTGGGCCGGATCTGGGCCGACACTATGTTGCTGTCAGGGAGAGCCTGAAGATAAAAGAAGACATTACATCTCTCCAGATCTCAGCAGAGGAGGATTAAACAACTCCACAAACAGCATTACATTTTCACATATTACAAACCGGATTGACTTTATTTCTGTCATTCATCTACAGAAGTTCTTATTGAGAATTAACAGAAGTTTAATGCTCATGATTGTTTCAG
Source organism: Ctenopharyngodon idella (assembly GCF_019924925.1). Lineage (NCBI taxonomy): Eukaryota > Metazoa > Chordata > Actinopteri > Cypriniformes > Xenocyprididae > Ctenopharyngodon > Ctenopharyngodon idella. The sequence goes on from NC_067226.1 coordinate 11,790,154, forward strand.
TTGAAGTCACCATAATGGTGATTGGTGTTTCCATTAGTTGGGCTCTTACATCTTACAATATGCTTGTTTTCTCTGGCTGCTGTGACAGTGTGTTTGTCAAACACATTTGCAGTAGCAAAGAAAGCTAAAATTAGATCAGATGTTTGTTTTCAATGAAAGTTGGGTTTGTTCCATTCTAAGATTTCAATGGCAGTCGTTTTTGTTTGGTTACGAGATTTCGAAAATGGTCGGTTTTGGTGGGTTGAGATTTCAATGACGGTCGATTTTGTTCCCTAAAGAGATTTTAATGAAAGTCGGTTTTGTTCCTTAACGAGATTTTCTCAATAACAGTCATTTTTTTTTCCTTTGCAAGATTTTAAAGATGGTTGTTTTTTTTCCATTACGAGATTTAAATGACGGTCGGTTTTGTTCCTTTACAAGATTTCAATGTTAGTCGGTTTTCATTGTCAGTCAGTCAAATTTTCATTTGTTCAGATACGAGATCTCGAAACGGTATGTTTTGTTCTTTTATCAGATTTTAATGACAGTTTGTTTTGCTATGAGATTTCAATGACAGTCGGATTTGTTACATTACGAGATTTTAAATTACTGTCGGTTTTATTCGGTTATGAGATTTCAATCACAGCCTTTTTTTTCAGATTTCAGTGACGGTCGGTTTTGCTGGGTTATGAGATTTCAATGACGGTCGATTTTGTTCCTTTACAAGGTTTTAATGCCACTCGGTTTTGTTCCCTAATGAGATTTTAAGGATAGTTGGTTTTGTTCTGTTACGAAATTTCTACTGTCATTGAAATCTTGTAAGCGAACAAAACCGACCGTCATTGAAAACTCGTAACTTGTTAATTTACAAGATTTCAATGACTGTCTGTATTTTTTCCTTTACAAGATCTCAATGACAGTCAGTTTTGTTCTTACAACGAGATTTCAGTGACGGCCTGTTTTGTTTCTATTACGACATTTCAATAATGGTTGATTTTGTTTAGTTACAAGATTTTAATGACGGCCGGTTGTCAGTGTCAGTCAGTTTAATTTGATTACAAGATTTCAATAAAAGGTTTTTTTTTTTCGTTATGAGATTTCAATGACGATCAGCTTTTGTTCCATTATGAGATTTCAAGGATGGTCAGTTTTGTTTCATTACGAGATCTCAATGACGGTCGGTTTTGCTAGGCTATGAGATTTTAATGACGGTCAATGAGATGTTAATGACAGTTGGTTTTGTTCCGTTACAAGATTTCTATGATGGTCGGTTTTGTTCCGTTACGAGTTTTCAATGACGGTCCGTTTTATTCGGTTATGGGATTTCAGTGACGGCTGTTTTTTTTTTTTGGTTTCGAGATCTGAATGACTGTCAGAGATGATGGGTTATGAGATTTCAGTTTTGTTCCTTAACAAGATTTTAATGACAGTTCATTTTGTTCCGTTACAAGATTTCTATGATGAACGGTTTTGTTCAGTTACGAGATCTCAATGACAGTCGGTTTTGTTCCATTAAAAGATCTCAATGATGGTCAGTTTTATTCCGTTATGAGATTTCAATGACAGTAGAGTTTGAAATTATTCAAACTGTTGGTCAAACTGGTCTGTTTTGTTTAGTTATAAGATTTCAAAGACAGTTTTGTTCTTACAACGAGATGAGATTTCAGTAACAGTCGGTTTTGTTCGCTTACAAGATTTCAATGACAGTCGGTTTTCATTGTCAGTTACAAGATCTCAATATGGTATGTTTTGTTCTTTTATGAAATTTTAATGACATTTGGTTTTGATCAACGATTTCAATGATGATCAGTGTTTTGTTCAGATACAAGATTTCAATGACGGTCGGTTTTGTTTCTTTGTTCTTAATGAGATTTTAATGACGGTCGGTTTTGTTCCTTAACAAAATTTTAATGACAGTTGGTTTTGTTTTGTGATGAGATTTCAATGACGGTCGGTTTTGTTTCTTTGTTTTTTTACGAAATTTCAAAGACACAGTCAGTTTTGTTTCGTTACAAGATTTCAATGATGGTCGTTTTTGTTCCATTACGAGATCTCAATGACAATCAGTTCTGTTCCTTTACAAGATCTCAATGGTTAATGGTTTTGTTATGAGATTTCAATGACAGTTGGTTCTGTTCAGTTTCTAGATTTCAGTGACGGTCGGTTTTGTTCCTTTATTAGATTTCAGTGATGGCCGATTTTGTTTGGTTGCAGGATCTCATCGGTTTTGTTTGGTTACGAGATCTCAATGACAGTCAGTTTGGTTCTGTTATGAGATTTCAAAGATGGTCAATTTTGTTCCATTATGAGATTTAAATGACAGTCGGCTTTCATTGTCAGTCAGACAAATTTTCATTTTATCAGTTACGAGAGCTCAATACGGTATGTTTTGTGCTTTTACGAGAATTCAATGACAGTTGGTGTTGTTCCTATATGAGATTTTAGTGATGGTCGGATTTGTTCGGTTACAAGATTTCAATGAGTGTTTACAATGACAGTCAGTTTTGTTCCTTAATGAGATTTCAATGGTTGAAGGTTTTGTTTTGTTATGAGATTTTAATGACAGTTGGTTCTGTTCCACTTCTAGATTTCAATGACGGTCGGTTTTGTTCCTTTATTACATTTCAATGATGGTCGGTTTGGTTACAGGATCTTGGTCGGTTTTGTTCGAGATCTCAATATGGTATGTTTTGTTCTTTTACGAGATTTTAATGACAGTTGGTTTTGTTCCATTATGTGTTTTCAATGGCGGGTGGCTTTGTTTCTTAAACAGATTTTAAGGACAGTTGGTTTTGTTATGAGACTTCAATGATGGTCGATTTTGTTCGTTTACGAGATCTCAATGACGGTCGGTTTTCAGTGTCAGTCGGTTTTGTTTTGTTTTGTTATGACATTTCAAAGACGGTCGGTTTTGTTCCTTTGTTCTTTTACGAAATTTCAAAAATGGTCAGTTTTGTTCCTTTACAAAATTTCAATGACAATCAGTTCTGTTCATTCACAAAACCTCAATGGTTGACGGTTTAGTTTTGTAATGAGATTTCAATGACGGTTGGTTTTGTTTAATTACGAGATTTCATGATGGTCGGTTATGGTGATCGGTTTCGTTCTATTATAAGATTTCAATGATGGTCGATTTTGGTAGGTTACGAGATCTCAATGACGGTCGATTTTCAGTGTCAGTCGGTTTTGTTCTGTTATGACATTTCAAAGACAGTCAGTTTTGTTCCTTTGTTCTTTTACAAGATTTCAAAAATAGTCGGTTTTGTTCCTTCACAAAATTTCAATGACAATCATTTATGTTCATTTACAAGATCTCAGTCGTTGACAGTTTTGTTTTGTTATGAGATTTCAGTGACAGTTGGTTCTGTTCCGCGTCAAGATTTCAATGATGGTCGATTTTCTTCCTCAACAAGATTTTAATGACAGTTGGTTTTGTTTCGTTACGAGATTTCAATGACAGTCGGTTTTGTTCTTTTGTTCTGTTATGAGATTTCAAAGACAGTCGGTTTTGTTCCGTTGCACGTTTTCAATGATGGTCGGTTTTGTTTGGGTATGAGATCTCAATGATGGTAGGTTTTCAGTGTCAATCTTTTTTTTTTCTGTTATATGATTTCAAACACGGTCGGTTTTGTTTCTTTGTTCATTTACGAGATTTCAAAGACAGTCGGTTTTGTTGCGTTACAAGTTTTCAATGATGGTCGGTTTTATTCTGTTATGAGATTTCAATTACAGCTGTTTTTCATTACGAAATTTCAATGCCACTCGGTTTTGTTCCTAATTAGATTTCAATGATGGTCCGTTTTGTTTGGTTACAAGATCTCAATGATGGTAGGTTCTCGGTATCAGTCGTTTTTTTTTTTGTTGGTTTTTTTTCTGTTATATGATTTCAAACACGGTCGGTTTTGTTTCTTTGTTCTTTTACGAGATTTCAAAGACAGTCGGTTTTATTCGGTTATGAGATTTTAATGATGGTCGGTTTTGTTTGGTTACGAGATCTCAATGATGGTAGGTTTTCAGTGTCAGTCGTGTTTTTCTGTTATATGATTTCGAACACGGTCGGTTTTGTTTCTTTGATCTTTTACGAGATTTCAAAGACAGTCGGCTTTGTTCTGTTGTGAGATTTCAATGATGGTTGGTTTTGTTTGGTTACGAAATCTCAATGATGGAACAGTGTCAGTCGGTTTTTTTTTTCTGTTATATGATTTTAAACACAGTCAACTTTTTTTCTTTATTCTTTTACGAGATTTCAAAGACAGTCGGTTTTGTTCCCTAATAAGATTTCAATGACATCTGTTTTATTCGGGTATGAGATTTCAATTATGGTTGCTTTTGTTTGGTTATGAGATCTCAATGATGGTAGGTTTTCAGTGTCAGTCATTTTTATCTGTTATATGATTTCGAACACGGTCGGTTTTGTTTCTTTGATCTTTTACGAGATTTCAAAGACAGTCCGTTTTGTTCTGTTGTGAGATTTCAATGATCGTCGGTTTGTTTGGTTACGAAATCTCAATGATGGTAGGTTTACAGTGTCAATCGTTTTTTTCTGTTATAAGATTTTAAACACGGTCGGTTTTGTTTCTATGTTCACTTACAAGATTTCAAAGACAGTCGGTTTTGTTGCTTTACAAGTTTTCAATGATGGTCGGTTTTATTCGGTTATGAGATTTCAATTACGTCTGCTTTTTTTTTTTTTCATTACGAGATTTCAATGGCACTCGGTTTTGTTCCCTCATAGGATTTCAATGACATCTGTTTTATTCGGGTATGAGATTTCAATTATGGTTGCTTTTGTTTGGTTACGAGATCTCAATGATGGTAGGTTTTCAGTGTCAGTCGTTTTTTTCTGTTATATGATTTCAAACACAGTCGGTTTCAAAGACAGTCGGTTTTGTTGAGTTGCGAGTTTTCAATGATGGTCGGTTTTATTCGGTTCCAAGATTTCAATGATGGTCGGTTTAGTTTTGTTACGAAATCTCAATGATGGTAGGTTTTCAGGTGTCAGTCATTTATTTATTTATTTTTCATTTTAAACACGGTCAACTTTTTTTCTTTGTTCTTTTACGAGATTTCAAAGACAGTCGGTTTTGTTCCGTTGCGAGTTTTCAATGATGGTCAGTTTTTTTTTTGATTACGAGATTTCAATGACGTCTGTTTTATTCGGTTATGAGATTTAAATTATGGTTGCTTTTGTTTGGTTACAAGATCTCAGTGTCAGTCGGTTTTTATTTGTTCTTTTACAAGATTTCAGTGACAGTCGGTTTTGTTCCGTTGCGAATTTTCAGTGATGGTCGGTTTTATTCGGTTATGAGATTTCAATTACGGCTGCTTTTTTTTTTTTTCATTACGAGATATCAATGCCACTTGATTTTGTTCCCTAATGAGATTTCAATGATGGTTGGTTTTGTTTGGTTACGAGATCTCAGTGATGGTAGGTTTTCAGTGTCAGTTGGTTTTTTCTGTTATATGATTTCAAACACGGTCGGTTTTGTTTCTTTGTTCTTTTACGAGATTTCAAAGACAGTCGGTTTTATTCGGTTATGAGATTTAAATTATGGTTGCTTTTGTTTGGTTACAAGATCTCAGTGTCAGTCGGTTTTTATTTGTTCTTTTACAAGATTTCAAAGACAGTTGGTTTTGTTCCTTTGCGAGTTTTCAATGGTGGTTGGTTTTATTCGGTTATGAGATTTCAATTACAGCTGTTTTTTGTTTCTTTTTCATTACAAGATTTCAATGTCACTTGGTTTTGTTCCCAATCAGATTTCAATGATGGTCGGTTTTATTTGGGTATGAGATCTCAATGATGGTAGGTTTTCAGTGTCAATCGTTTTTTTTTTCTGTTATATTATTTTAAACACGGTCGGTTTTGTTTCTTTGTTCATTTACGAGAGCACGGATAAGTGGCGACGCCCCCTATGGACGAGACGTTCGCGAACTATCTCATTGGTGGTGGAGCTTCATCTTTGAAGGCTCCGGCCCTGCCTACTAGACCACTAAAAACAACTTTCATTTCAAAAGACAGTCGGTTTTGTTGCGTTACAAGTTTTCAGCGATGGTCGGTTTTGTTGCTTTACAAGTTTCAATGATGGTCAGTTTTATTCAGTTATGAGATATACGGCTGTTTTTTTTTTTTTTTTTCGTTACAAGATTTCAATGCCACTCGGTTTTGTTTCCTAACGAGATTTCAATGACATCTGTTTTATTCGGTTATGAGATTTCAATTATGGTTGCTTTTGTTTGGTTACGAGATCTCGATGGTAGGTTTTCAGTGTCAGTCGGTTTTTTCTGTTCTATGATTTCAAACACGGTCGGTTTTGTTTCTTTGTTCTTTTACGAGATTTCAAAGACAGTCCGTTTTGTTCCGTTGCGAGTTTTCAATGATGGTCGGTTTTGTTTGGTTACGAGATGTCAGTGATGGTAGGTTTTCAGTGTCAGTCATTTTTTTTCTGTTATATGATTTCAAACACGGTCGGTTTTGTTTCTTTGATCTTATACAAGATTTCAAAGACAGTCCGTTTTGTTGCGTTACGAGTTTTCAATGATGGCCGGTTTTATTCAGTTACAAGATTTCATTGACATCTGTTTTATTCGGTTATGAGACTTTTTTTTTTCGAGATTTCAGTGCTACTTGGTTTTGTTCCCTAATGAGATTTCAATGACATCTGTTATATTCGGTCATGAGATTTCAATTATGGTTGCTTTTGTTTGGTTACGAGATCTCAATGATGGTAGGTTTTCAGTGTCGGTTTTTTCTGTTATACAATTTCAAACACGGTCGGTTTTGTTTCTTTGTTCTTTTACATGATTTCAAAGACAGTCGGTTTTGTTTCGTTGCAAGTTTTCAATGATGGTTGGTTTTATTCGGTTACAAGATTTCAACGACATCTGTTTTATTCAGTTATGAGATTTCAATTACGGCTGTTTTTTTTTTTTTTTTTTTCGTTTTTTTCATTACAAGATTTCAATGCCACTTGGTTTTGTTCCCTAATGAGATCTCAATGATGGTCGGTTTTATTAAATTATGAGATTTCAATGACATCTGTTTTATTCGGTTATGAGATTTCAATTATTCTGAAATAATTATTCTTTTTTTTTTTTTTTGTTATATGATTTCAAACACGGCCGGTTTTGTTTTTGTTCTTTCGCGAGATTTCAAAGACAGTCCGTTTTGTTGCGTTACAAGTTTTCAATGATGATCGGTTTTATGCGGTCGTGAGATTTCAATTACGGCTGTTTTTTTCTTTTCATTTCGAGATTTCAATGCCACTTGGTTTTGTTCCCTAATGAGATTTCAGTGATGGTCGGTTTTGTTTGGTTAGGAGATCTCAATGATGGTAGGTTTTCAGTGTCAGTTGTTTTTTTCGGTTATATGATTTCAAACACGGTCGGTTTTGTTTCTTTGTTCTTTACATGATTTCAAAGACAGTCCGTTTTGTTGCGTTACGAGTTTTCAATGATGGTTGCTTTGTTGCGTTACTAGTTTTCAATAATGGTCGGTTTTATTCAATTACAAGATTTCAATGACATCTGTTTTATTCGGTTGTGAGATTTCAATTATGGTTGCTTTTTTTTAGTTACGAGATCTCAATGATGCTATTTACAATAAGTAAAAATTGTATTATGTTGAATTAACGACTTATGTTGAAATAATGACTTAATATCTTAAAATAATGAGATAATTTTTCTTTCTTTTTTTTTTCACCATGCAGTTCAGGGCTTCTGTAGGTTTCCAATACTGATAATAAAACAGCTTTGCATCACAGAAATAAAAAACATTTTAAGGTATATTAAAATAGAAAACCATTATTTTAAATTGTAATAATATTTCACAATATTACTGTTTTTCTCTATTTTTGATCAAATAAATGCAGGCTTGATGAGCACTTCTTTCAGAAATATTAAAAATAGTTATGAATAAAAAATAGAGTGCTTCCATGTAAGTTGTAAGAACTAAATAAAGTACTATATCATTTGTGATGTGAAACAATCTAACTAACTAACTGCATGGTATGTGATGTAATAGGGATTATTTTTGCCCCAGGGTTACACCCCTTATTTTCTGGGGTTTATTTTAACCCTTTATTCAGTACAGTTTATGGCGACTGCACTGGGGCGTTGGGCGGGATGTGATGTGCTGTATGGACTATTTTACCCCAGGGTTATACACCCCTTATATTCTGGGGTTTATGTTATCCCTTTATACAGTACAGTTTATTACGACTGTACTGGGGCGTTAGGACCCACTAAGGCTACAGGTTGATCAGACCGCTGGCCTCTCTAACACCTCTTCCCGCAGCTACTCAGTCTCTCAGGAGGTCGCCCATCCAGATATAAACCAGGCTCAACCCTGCTTAGCTTCAGTGGGTGTGCAGGTGAAAGGCAGTCAACAGGAAGCATCTTTTTCAACTATAGACCCTCTTACGTAGCAAAAATATATGGGAATATACAGCAAAATATAATGTGATATATTACATAATACATTTCCATGTATGGGAAACTAGTGCTTTTTTTTCAATGTACTGCTGTGGCTGAAGTCATTTGTAGCTCTTGTGTTTCTGTTTGTCTCTTTTTTCTGTTTTCTTCTTTTCTTCAGTGATTCTGCTTGTTAACAGGCTTGTTAATGCTAAGATGATTCTATAAATAATATATAAAGATTTTGTGGCTCAGATAAGGTCCAGTTCTGGTTTATTTCTTTGCTCTTGGCTGACATGTGGCATTGCTCTGGCCTGCTTGTGGCTCAGATCTGGCAAACAGGAGCGGTCCGAACAAGTGCCATCATTCCACGCCACATGTGGCCCAGATCATCACACCACGTGTGGCAGATGTAGGCCGGATCTGGGCCGGCACAAAGTTGCTATCTGGGCCTGATTTATGACTTTTTTAGTCTTAATTTGTGTAAGGGCAAATTACGATTTTTTTCCCCACAGAAATCCTGCAACCAGGTAAAGATACATGTCTGGATGAGATACTTAAGGTAAACATTTAATGTTCTTTGTAAAACGTTCACACATCAGAGTCTTATTTAAAACATCCAATAATTCAAATTCATCATTTATGTTCATTTTTGGTAAACACTTTAACCATTCCATTTTTGCTAGACTTAAAAAGTATGCCTTTTGTCATTTTGTTTTGTTTCAGTATAGGCTAATAAATCAATCAGCTGTAACAGCTTTTAGTGCTTGCCTAAAACAACTGTCCTTTACAATCATCACTCTCAATTCTCTGGTTTAAAATAGAATGATATTTAAAATGATACCAGATATAAAATATAAAATGATACCAGAGTTCAGCAGAGCCCAAAACGTTTCATTACCTTTTAAACAAATGACTATGATTATGATAATGATAATGATGATGAGTATTATTATTTTTTGCTAGTATAATTTTATAAGCAGAAAAATATCCCTTATGCCAAAACTGACAGATCACAGTAGGACTTCACAAACAGACTGAGAAGTGGAATGATTCCTCTTTTTCTTTGTACTGAGGAATAGCTTCACTGCTGTGTGATTGAAGACTTCCTTTACTAACATCGCATGGCCAAACTCTCCAAAAGGGAAAACACAATTATATGGTGATCGTTCTGCATGTGCAGAGCTTTGGGGACTATTACAGGCACATCTGGCCCCACTGAGCATGTCTGCTTACTGTCTTTATCATCTTCAATTAAGCCTTGGCCTGATCAAAGATCCCTTTCATTGATTAGAAACAATGCATTCAGCTTTGTCCAACAGTGTTAGGAAAGAACTAGTTAGGGCCAACTGTAATACAAGGCTAAGAATAGAGTTCACATTTGTCAATGATTTATTGTTCTTGCAAACTACCAACCGGATGAGAGAGAGAGAGAGAGAGAGAGAGAGAGAGAGAGAGAAATGGGGCCTAAATTAGTTTTAGTTCAACAAAGGTTTGTAAAACAACTGCAGATCTTTACATCATTAGTTAGTCTTGGCGTTCAGGCTGATGAACATATTTCGTACGTACACTTGTACGTACAGTATCTACAGTGGACCTTAAAGTTTTGGGACACTGAGTCACAATTAAAATATCAAACCAAGCAGCATCTGCAAACTATTACCTATGGATATGTTCCACCAAGTTTGAAAACAAGAAAGAGTCGAAAAAGGTTTTATTTTTATTTATTTTTTACTGTAGCCTATATAAATTCTATTGTTGAAATGAAATGTTTGTTTTATGAAATGTTTTCCTTGAAAAGTATATTTCTTTAAAAGACATGGTGCTTGGTTTGATGTTTTCTCATCTTATGTAATGACACTGATGCATTTTTAAGTCTGACTTAATTGTCCAAGTGGGGCCACTGGATGTGTTTTTATGCCAAGTTAGTTTGCACGCAGTTTTCCACTTTCTCAGACAACACTGCGCCCTAGTGGGTGCAAGACAATTCAAAGTTAATACAAAGAAGTTCTGTACACAGTCATTAAGAGTTAGGTTATCTGACGAGTTTTTTTTTTTTTTTTAATTCCATTTAGTATTGTTATAGGCAATAACTAAAGCCTTAATTTAATGTTTAAAGGTTAAAGATTCAACATTCGGTTGGAATCCAGGTTAAAGGGAGTGAGACTTGGGCATCACGTGAAGGAATATTTGATTTGATGACTAATTCGATACTGACAGGTCTGGCAATGAATGACACTCTGTATTGGTGTGCATGTCCCCGTGTTTCTCAGAACAGGCTACATTTTGTTTATTGGTGAGTAAACCTGCGGGTAAAGTTTAAATAATGACTAATGCTGTAGTTAAACAGAATCTGCTAATGACGGGAAAAGTCTGACAGGAAGTCAAGCCGGTTGGTTTATCCTCTCACCTGATGACAGACTGACAGAACACGATGACATTACAATCAAAAACAGTAAGTGCCGATGGAAACTTGGTGTACTCAAACAACTTCAGCTCATGGTACTTACATGGTTCAAATTATAAATACAAAAAAACATTGCTTAAAATACAAGCGTATTTAAAAGAAAGTCTGTATTTTCAAAATAATGCGTCTTTTGGCCGCATGAGCGTCACTGCATAAGTTGTGCTTAAGAATATTGGACTCAAGCAATAAAAAGTCACTGATTTCTGATTAATGTCTTTCACGCTGTCTCTTCACTGAGTTAAAATAATTCCCTCAATCCCTCATCAGTCTGAGATGCACGCTGATGCTGAAATTTCAACACATTTCATCAGTTAGTGTCTCCACTGATGCAACCGTGGCCCAATAAGCTCTGGTACTGGAGGAGGAGAGAGACACCTAGCGTCCAAGATGAGAAACACACACTGACTCACCTAGAACATTCTTAGAATCATCATTTTTTAAATATACTATATAACAGTTTTATACTACAAAGTGAAAATAAGTGTACAAGAAAGAAATGAGAGTTTATCTGTGCATATATTGTCCTTTGATATTATATCTGTTTCATACATATAAAAATCAAATAAATATTTTAAATACATCTGATGAACCTATGCAAACTAAGTGAACATTTAAAGCTTAGTCTGTAAATGCTGTCAAGAAGAAGTTTGTAAATAACAAAATATGAAGACAAACATATAAAGCACATGAACAAAAACGTGCAGAGCCCTCTGAAAAATTACACTAATGTGAAGCGCAAATAAAAAAGTGCAAATCCATGTGCCTGTTTACCTATTATTGTAATGTTGAAAAGAAGTGTGGCAATGTGCTATGGTGTATTCATCATATTAGTGACAGCTCATATGTAAAGATTGATGTATGAGGTCACGCACATATTCTGTAAGAGTCATGTACATCTAGATGTGGTAAACCACTTTGTGTATATCTGTCAAATTCTGCAACAACATGTAGTATGAGAATGTTTCCGAGTCCTTCACGAGTTCACTTGATTAGCTGCTGCTAGAAGTGATGCAAATAGAGAGTTCGGTCTCTGCTTCAGGTCCTGTGGCGAATCAAACTCAACCACCTGGGAGAAAACATAAAAGAGGCCTTATATTCACCTTATTCTTAAAGTAAGAGCGGACACGGCCAATGTAACTTCCATTTTTTTAGCTGTACAAAAACTTCTCATTATGCTGCTTAATATTGCAAACTGATGTTTGTTATCATATTATTTTAATTTATTATCGTAATCATAAACACACTGAATTGTAGTGCAAATTATTTTACCATTTACAGCATTCTGTTATTCTTCCCGTTATTTACCTATAGCGGCAAAATGAAGCTGAAGTGCCCACACAATTATAGAAAATACTTCCACTTATAGCTTACTGTATAAGGGGAATATAGTACTTCAGTAATGCTAATATACTGTATTTAGTTGATTGTAATGTCAATTTATATATAAAAAGTGGTGGATTACCTTGCCCTGGTCCATGACGAGTATGCGGTCACTCTCCAACACAGTGTTAATCCTGTGGGCGATCGTGAGCATAGTGCAGTGCTGAAAACCATCTCTGATGGTGTGCTGGATCAGGCTGTCAGTCTCAGAGTCTATAGACGCCGTTGCCTCATCCAATAGAATGATCTATAAACACAACTTTATCAGACACTTATAAGAGCAAGGAATATTTTTGAGGGGATTCTGGGTGTGTTTTGTATTCTTACTTTGGAATTACGGAGCAGTGCTCTGGCCATACACATGAGCTGCCGCTCTCCGACAGAGAAATTCTCTCCATTCTCCACTACTGGAGAGTGCAACTTCTCTGGCAGCTTAGCAATCTGCGAGAGAGAGAAAGAGAGGTGCGGATGGCTTGAATGCATGAGTGTTTCTTTTATACTCTGTGACTATTATATTCGATTGCTGTTTCTTCTTTTTTTTTTTTTTTATGTTACCATGGCCCAAAGTGTGAAAAGTACTGAGAGGAATTTAAGCAGGTATTACGTCTATGTTTCATCACTATAGTGCAGCTCACAGTAACATGCCCACTCTTATATTGTGATTTTTTTTTTTTTTGCTCTCTCAATAAATTATATCTTCACATAAAAGGCTAGATTAACTTAATGATGTTTAAGCTGCTCCTAGTAGAAACCGTGACTGTTGAAATAACAATGAAATCATGGCACCCCACCGATCACCTGAAAAGTAAACTTTATCATATTCAGTGAAAGGAGTAGAAGTGCACAATCAGTTGATCAAATACCGGCTACTTAAACAGGTAATGTTTATTAAGTTTGAAACCTGTAGCTGAAAAAGTGTGAGCATTCAAGCTGTTTTCTACTATTTGAAAAATGAGGAACATGTTTGGAGAACCCCCTCTGACACAGGATCTACAAAAGTATGTACTTGAAACATCATCAGAACTATATCCAGTATTGCCTGCAGGCCTCGTATAGAGTAGGTCTTTACCGTGTCCTTCATGTAGGTCTTTTCTAAAGCCAACCAGAGCTCCTCATCACTGTAGCTGTTAAAGGGGTCCAGGTTATACCTGTAAAACAGTAATCACACAAACAAACACATTAAAGTCACCATGAAATCAAAATGGACAATTCTTTTTTTATGGAATGTTGCAAAGTTTAATATAAATGATTTATCCATGCACATCAGTATTATAAAAATGTGTCTTGAACATGTGAACAAATGAACATGTGCCCTCATAATATTTGATCACAAACATTAAAGGGATAGTTCACCCAAAAATGAAAATTATCCCATGATTTACTCACCCTCAAGCCATCCTAGGTGTACATGACTTGAATGATCTTCTTTCAGACGAACACAATCAGAGATATATTTAAAAATATCCTTAGTCCTCCAAGGTTTATAATGGTTATAAATGGGGGGGGCACGTTTTGAAGCCAAAAATAATGCATCCATCCATAAAACAAGTAATCCATCCGACTCCAGGGAGTTAATAATGTGTTCGTCTGAAAGAAGATAGTCATATACATCTAGGATGGCTTGAGGGAAAATCATGGGATAATTTTCATTTTTGGATGAACTATCCCTTTAACATTCCGCCCCCATTGCAATGACATCTCCAGGTTTATTATAGTTAACTAAAACTTTAATGAAATTTAAAACCATATAAAACACCAGCATGAGAGCTAGGTAAAAATGTTGTCTTAAGCCATATTCGGACAGGACTAGTTTTCATGGAGGACGTTAGGACGTTTTACAGGCGTAGTTTGTGATTTTAATCCTGTACGAATCTGCCATGTCTGTTTTTCTCACACAACCTCAGTAAATAAGCCAAACTCAACGGTCCTCTGAGAAATTTAATCCCCAATGCTGTCTGTGATTGCTGATATTGTATAATATTATTATATTGTACTAACGCTTCTCCTAGCGTTTTTTGACCTACCTGAGCTACCGTTTGCACACCAATATTTTGTATGTGCTCATTTGATTTCAATATGGATGGTATCTGACTAAAAAATAAAATTATAAAATTAATAAATAGAGCCAAATCGCAGAAGGCTTTTTAATATCAGTGTCAGGTAAGATACTTGTTTAGATGTCTCTGCTAACTTATTTGGGTTTATTATAAACAGCCACTTCTATAAACTCATGTGAAGTTTATTTAAATAGAGTTTTTATAATAAATTAAAATTATATCAATAAATAATTCATTAAAAAACATGTGTCATAAGTAATGCACGCAAGATGACCTTCTGTAACGCCCACATCAAAAAAAAAAAAAAAACACTCCCTCCCACCCTATAATAAACACCCGTCTGAATCGGTACATAAAATCACAGACCACAGGTGATAAGAATTGTAACTCAAACATCATTTAGAAAACTAGTCCCATCCAAATAGGTCTTAATAGCCAGACGAGTTTCAATCCTTCTCCTCCAGCAACCTGTCTCATATGAAATGGCCACAGAAATGACCAAACAACAATGATCCAATCAATTCTCGATAGACAAAAATCAAATCCTGCCTTTTTTCTCATTCAAGAACCCTTTTTACTTGGATATACATGTCACAATTTTCAGTTTAACTATAGTGACTATTCCTCAATCTGCACACTTGAACATGTACAAGAATACAATACACAAAAAATTATACAGATTAAGGTTATAACAAGTATCGAAGATTTTTGCCATTTTATTTTTTGATATCTCACAATGGATGTTGCCCATTTTAGTTCAGGTAATTTTCTGACAAAAACAATTCAGTGAATGAGACAAAGTGATTCACTGCTAGAGTAAGTACTTATTGTGAATAAAACAGGAGTAAATTAAATCATTATGACATAATGAATAGAAGTATAGAGTTGGAAGGTCAGAGGTCACCTGACAGTGCCGATGAAGAGTACAGGATCCTGTGGTATGACGGAGAGTTTGCTGCGAAGATCTTTCAGCCCCAGCTTGCAGATGTCCACATCATCTATCAAAATAGTGCCCTCAGCCGGCTCTGCCAAACGGAACAATGCCACACCCAGAGAGGACTTCCCTGAATCAGAAAAGAACGGCAATGAATGAAACCAATAGGAAGAGACATAAAATATTCATATTACATAACTTTACTGAAATGCACAAGCTACTTTATGCATGTTTATGAAGGCAACCACATTTTTTAAAGAATACTTTAGTATGACGACTTTAATATAGATTCCATTTCTTTATTTTATCCAGTATGCACAATGTCAATCTGAACTTATAACAATTAGAGGAAATTAATGTTAACATTTAAAAACATAAAATTAAGCTTTGAATAAAACATTATATGTTCTCTCTCACCAGAGCCAGTGCGTCCCACAATGCCAAGTTTTTCCCCTGGCTTAATCTTTATGTGGAGATTATTGAGGACAATGGGTGTGTTGTCCCTGTATCTCATACTGTAGTTTTTAAAGGTAATGGCGCCCTCCTGTGGCCAGTCGGTGGGGATGTGAGCTTCCTTGACACTTCGTGGACCCTCTGATACACAACTCTGCAGCACACAATGAAGCATTGAAAAAATCAAAACTATATTCATGATTATCTGAACTGGTTAAATGGAATATGAATGCATGATAACCAGAAGGTTAACCTAATGTCTCTTACCGTAATATACTCCAGTAGTCTCTCTACACTGGTGAACTTCGCCTCCAACTCGGTGGACAATCTCACCACAAACTGAAGAATTCCAGTCAACTGTAATCACATAAACACAAAGTGCTCAGATATACAGCTGGATTTGACATGAGATAAACTGTCAGTTGTTAACCTACTGTTTTAATCTAGCTGTGAGAGTTACCTGTATCGTGTAAGATAAAGCCAGGCCCTTCAGAGCAGGGTTTATGGCCTCATTGGGGCTGAGCACTACAAACAGTGCTACCATTAGAGTAACAGAAGCAGACAGGAAGTCTAACCAAAATGACAGCCAGCGAGTCCCACAATTAAACAACATGAAGTGATTAGAGTTGGTGTCACTCAGCATCTTAAACCTGTTATTGGAAACAATATGAGGATTTTAATTAATTGGATGTTTGCTACATTTCTGTAATGTGAAGTCAACTTAGGCTCTGAGCTATTAGACTGAGCTATTAGTGCTGGCTTTGTGTAAAGAGAAAAATATTAGTTTTTGACTTTAGTACTAAGTTCTCTTTAAAAGCCACAGTTCTAAATTTATTTAAAATGATACAACAGTTAGTTCTGGTCCTTGAATCTGCTTGGCCGTATATGGTCAAACAGCACTGGGACTCTTTTTGCAGGTTACAACATTACACCAGCAGTGACTCAACTGATTCGTTCAAAAATAGTTTCATTCAGTAACGAAATACCACATAACAGTTCATTCTGTTTTGGCTTTGTTGGTGGAGAAAAACAAAGTCACTGTGTTGCAATTCAATTTTAGTTTCAATATTAACTTCTTTTTTATTGGACTGTTGCATAAAAGCAATATCACATTTGTAATCATGTTGTTGGTCTAAATATTAACACTCTTGCTTGTGTGCTATAGCTTACTGTGCTGAATAATTACAGAGTCATTCTAGAATACGATTCATGAGGGTCATAATGATGTATCAGCAAGTAACACAGCACGTTGCCCTGCACTGTTTGTCTTTCTGAAATATTTTCTAATTAAAAATAATATCTTAAAATATTGTCATAGATCTAAATAAATTGTCAGTAATATCTTACTGTTCAATGTACTGCTGTCTTTTGTCATAGGCATGGATGGTGCTGAGTCCCTGTATGGTAGAGGTGGTGAGAGAGATCCAGGGAGAACGACTCACATTCTCCATCCTCTTCATCTGACGAATGCTCCTTTGAAAAACACTAGGGCAAAAAGAAAATGGACGGTTTGTACATTTCATGGCATCAAAACATAATCCTGTTTGGTGGATCTGGGATTGTAATCTTTATGTTCTTACTTCTGAATATTAAGGATATTAAGGTGCAATGTTTGTGTCTTACTATAGGATTGTGGCAAAGATGACTCCGAGAACTGCCACGGCGATCAGGAGGTATGGGAATACTATGCAGACGGTGAGAATGGTGAAAGTAACAATCAGACAGAACTGTAAAAAGTTCTCCATGTTGAACGGTAAAACTGCATCAGTCTCATCTTGGTCTTTACTGAAGCGGTTCACCAGGCGGCCAGTTGGAGTTGTGTCAAAAAAACTCATTGGGCTGCCAAGGATCTGATGAAAAATACAGTCACATGGTATCAAAATGCTTGTCAAATGGTTCTCATTTTACTGAACTAATAGTAGCGCAATGCTTATATTCCATTACTAAACAAACTCTTTCATATTAAACTTGATCACTCACATTAAAAGGGGAGTTTGTGTGCTATGAGGAGGGTTTAAAATCAACAAAGCAATATAGCTATTGTTTTTATTAAAGAACAGTACAGTTCTTGAAACTTCTGGAATCACAAAATGAATCATGGTTAATCTAATATATCATAATCAAATATATTAATAATAATAATACACTTACTCCCAGTTTCTGTTAAAAAAGTTCAAAAACAAGCAGCTTTGTCATAATTACAGTAGAAATACTGGAAATATCTTAAAAAATTTGGACATTGAGGGGGGCTTCAAGTCAAAAAGGTTGTGAATAATATGATCTAAAACCAAAAATTCAGGAAGTGTAAATCTGCTAATAATTTGTCTTACCCGTTTGAACATTGTGTCATGGAGTTTGGAAGAGGCACGCAGAGTGACTTTAGTGAAGGCGTAGCCCTTGGCAATACTCAGCAGTACCATGGCAACAATAATAATGCCATAAATCATTTGGTAGAATGGCAGGTCTGGATTCTCTGAGATATTACCGCTGTTTGCTGTTAGATTAGAACTGGAACTGTTCTACAAGAACACACAGAGAGTTTGAAAAGTAATGGTAAGATCTTCATGAGTCAAATGAGTAGTTATGCATGAGTGTGTGTGGGGGGGGTTTACCCCTGATCCCTGGCCTAACCAGTAACTGAGCCACCAATTGCTGAAAACAGTCGATCCCACAAGAAGAGTGAAGAGAAGTATAACAACTACCAGCAGTATATACCCTACAGAGATATAAATAGGCAAAGAGAAAGACAGAATGAGGAACAGTGTTACAGCATTTATAATGTAAAGACAGCGAGGCAGAGAAGGAGAGGGAAGAAAAAAAAGTTTAAAACAAAAAAATAAAAACCTCCAGCAGCTTTGCAGTATTGGTGGTAAGTCCTCCATTCAACTGAACCTTCAAGGGACACTTCCTTTGTTACTAATTGATCCTTTTTCCCTGAAACACACATGTACACCAATGTACAAGTCATATTAAACTGAATATACTGTGTGTACATAATGGACATATTCATAATAATAATGTGATTATATAATGTGAAGATGTTTATACATCTACCTTTTGTTTCTGTGGAGTCTTTGGGTAATTCATTTATTACATGCTTCTCATCAGACATATCAAAAGCTAGAAAGATAAAAGAGAGATGTCTGTTAGCAGATGTTTGTCTAACCAAAAGTGCACAATTAAGAGGATGAATTTCTTATGAATGCATGATCATTGCATTTAATAATATGTAGAAGATGTTAGGACTGCATATTTAAACTGTAACTCCTCCTAAGCCTATAAAGTTATGTGAAAACAAATTTGGCACAATTCTCTAGCTTTATATCTATCTGCAACACACAAAAACACACAATTTAAACTTTGATTTGATAAACTTTCCTTTTATAATTTAATTAATATTATGTTCAGCTACTATTTAATTATATTAAATAATTTAGATATTTCTTATATAAATACATTTATAAATAAATTACATATTTGCATAGAGTATGTTTTTCTTCTTATTTATTACAAAATAAAATAATAATGACAGGAAATATATAACTGCAGTTAATAATGAACAATATATATATATATATATATATATATATATATATATATATATATTTAAATAATAGGGTTCTCCTGAAGAGACCCAAAATGAAAGAAAAGTAGATTCTAAGATTCTAGAGACTTTGGTGCAGAAATTTAGCATGAGATAGGTAACATATTTAACCACTAACCTGGGTTTTCGATGCCGTTGACTTTGGGCTTATCTGCTTCGGTCTGGTTAGAGTCATTGTGTTCAGTATGTGTGGAATCAGCTTCTGCCTCTTCCTATATGATCCAAAAGTGAAAATTAAGAAGAAATTCAGTGACATACAACTGACACAATCTGTTCTCAGATTTTGTTTGTTTTAGTTTAGTATTGGAAACCAATACATGTCAACAGAGTAAATAAGTTGTATTATTTTAATGGCTTATTTCATGTGTAAAGTAATTGAGGGTGGTTACTTTGCTCTGTTCCAGCTGGACGTTGTTAATAAGATGAGCATAGCGGCCTTTAGCTTTCATCAAATCATTGTGAGTGCCTGCCTCCTTTATCTCTCCATTATCCAACAGCAACACCTCATCGCAATACTCCAAATACTGCAAAGACAACATCAGTTGAGATGAACACACAAAAAACTCAGAATCACTGGTGAAAGGCTATGATTTTTATGTAGAGTTGCGCATTAAAAGGCAGCTGTGCTGCTAAGACCAACTGACTGACACAGATGTGCTGTGTGATTAAAGGTGATTAAAAGTTTGTGTGTGATTTCTCTGATGGTGAATTTTATAAATGCACATGAAAGAGAATGTGTTCCTGCCATTACATAATGGTGAGGCAGGCTTAGATGAACCTTTTGCTAACCTGAGGAGGTTATATATTAAATGTGTTATGACAATACAAATGAATCATTACTGTTTATTTCAGAAAACTGTCAGCATGAGCTTTATATGCATGTTTTATTGTATCTTCCTCCAGGACACTGGTTATCCATTAACTTCACAAACAACTGTGACCCCTTAATATTGGAGAGAAACATCTGTTGACAAAAAGCAACTTATAAAATCAGCAAACCCTCCAGAGTTAAGATATTTACTTTAAGTTATTTTTCGAACAGGTTTCAGTGTACACAAGAGCAATATCTTATTTTTTATTTATTTTTTTTAATATTTAAAAGTTTTAGATCAGAACTAGAATAATCTAATTCCAAGAATTGGAATCTTTTCTGGGAGCAACCTAGGCTCTTCCGTGCTGATGTTCCTGCACCCCAGCAGATTCGGAGCAAATCTTCTGTCGGACAACAACTCCAAGATGCTATGCACCATATGACTAGTAAGTCAAACCTCAAATCACAGTCTTTGTTGTTATACCCACTTAACTGTTAGAAGTGTGTGTGTAGTCCATTCTATAGAGACTGTCTATTCCCCGAACAGTGAGGTCAAACAATAAATCTACTATAGGAATTCGAAAAAATCTGATCACGATTAAACCAGAAAAATCACAAAATTAGCGAACAAGAACAATTTCTAAAGCTTATGCTCCTAAACATTAGACTGCTCACACTTACAGTGGATATTGTAAATTAAATGATCCCTTTTCTCCAGCTGACCATGTACATACATTTTTCATTTGCCATAAATTGGCCTCATACTGGGCTTCCTTTTTTTAAACTTTCTTTCAGGGGCTTTACATATTTCTCTCTCTCCATGTCCTATGGTTGCCATCTTTGGTGTGTCTGTTTTCTCTTCTCTTCTCACTAAACAACAAGCAGATGTTATTCCTTTTCGCCTCCCTGATTGCTAGAAGAAGCATTTTGCTACATTGGAAGTATCTAACCCCACCCCCAAGTACCTCTTGGTTAAAAGATCTTATGTCATTCCTTTCTCTGGAAAAACTGAAGTACGCTACCCAGGGCTCAACTGATAAATTCTACAAAACTTGGAACCCCATTCTAAATTTCTTTGATTCTTTGAACTCACTAGATTCTGATTAAGTTTGTAATGCATGTAGATATACTTATACTTATGTATGGATATTTACAAGTTGCATGCACTTTTCAATTAGACGTGGCACAAGCCACGTCTAATTGATCGTGGCGGCAGTGTTGCAACAATCTATAGAGATATTCTTAATGTTACTCAGAAAACAGGACACAGGTTTAATTCATTCAAACAAAATGCACCACTGCCAAATTTTCTATATATTGTAATCATTAGGTTCACAACTTGTAATAATTACTTCAATGCGCTCATTGTTTCTGCCTAAAATTGCATGATTTCTATATGTACATTTCTGAAATACATTACTTGGACACAGTCACCTCTGATAACAGATCACTCTAAACTGTAATGTATACATGCATTTTCTGTAAAGCTGCTTTGAAACGATATGCAAGCCCTATACAAATAAATGTGAATTTAACTGAATTAAATAATCTATATCATTATAGAAACTGGCCTGACTTGTGCATTACTTTAAAAAAAAAAAAAAAGCCTTTTTATTAGAGAGTATAATGACTTTTAAGATTTTATTGATGTCCATGGCTTTTCACAAACACCATTTTCAAGAGTTCACACTTACATATAATTGAATAGAGTAAAGAGTATGTGTATTTGGTGCTGTCCTGGGGGAGGGCTCCATGCTCAGAATTTGGCCTGAACCCAGAGTACTCCCCCCGTATCCCTGGCTGGGATAGGATCAGATAAAAGTGAGGAGTTGTTGTGGAGGAGGGATGCTGGAAAACTGTCATTGGACAGAGGTGAGTCGGCTATTTATTTATAGGTCTCCTCGCGCTGAATGGGTATATTATCTGAACGTGCTCCTCCCGAAATTTGTTAATAAAACATCATTTTTAATTTCCTGATATTTTTAGTTTTTCAGAAGGTACTGGGAATCACATATCTATAGATGTTATCTGGTGTAAGCAAATATTTACTCCACTAACAGCTCAAACAGAAAAGAAGCCTGCAAAGAAAATGAAAATAATTGACATAATGGATTAATGTTAGAGTAAATTACCTGCAGCTGATGAGTGACCAGAATGACTGATTTGCCCTTCAGCTCTTTCTTGATGCATTCCTCAAATATGTGCTTCCCAACATGTGCGTCGACAGCAGACAGAGGATCATCCAAAAGGAAAATGTCTCTGTTAGAATACACTGCCCTGGCCAAACTGACCCTCTGTTTCTGACCACCTGAAAGATTAATACCTCGCTCTCCAATCTTGACACACACACACACACACACACACACATAAGTAATTTTATTATTCCCATATGTTATATAACTGTATTCCTTAATATTATAAACATTTAATGGTTCAATAAAAAAAAAAATGTAAAAAAAATAATCTTAGTACATCTAATCAGAGTACTGTATGTTGGTGTGGAAACAGACCTCTGTCTGGTCTCCATATGGAAGTATTGCCAGATCAGGTTTCAGAGAGCAGGCATGAATGACACTGGCATATCTAAAACACAGCAAGCACACAACCACATTTTTTTAAATGCAGCAATTCATCTCAGTACAAAGGATCAATGTTCAACAACAATTTGACATTGATTATAAAGCAGCTGAGACTGTGTCCAGAACCAGAAATTTACCCCATCCAATAAAAGCCATTATAAGTAATAAAAAATACACCATAAAGTGGTTCACTGTCTTTATGGCACTAAAACAGGATCTTAAAGATTACATGTGTTAGAAAAGTGAGGGGCAACTTCTTAGGAGCATGGTAGGACTGACATTGAGGTAAATTAAAATTTGCCATTTCAAGACGAATGGGTTAGTGGTGTCTAATTAGTTTTATTCTGAGGCCTTGCTCACTAAATTCATACTTACCATGGGGAAATAATTTCAAGTTTCATACAAAGCTACTCTTTTACACTCTGATTGTGATATTGATCTGCTTAATATTTCGATAATATTTCGATCTATCAGAGAGGCTAAAAGAGCAGTCACATTTACCATTGTTTGTCATTTTAATAATTATTTTAATAATTATCAGCTAAATTTGTATTACACATATATGCTGATCATATGAGATTTGATCATTTTTAAAACACTATCTTCATGAAAGTTTTCCTTTTGCCTTTTTATGTAGATCAGGCTGTAAAGCTTCATCAAGATCTATTGTAGCTAAAAAACCCATAACAGCATATAAGGTGAAAGGCTGCAGTCATGAATAATTTCATTGCTTTAGGACATGACTGTACATTTTCTTCTTAGTTCAGTTTAGTGCTGTTTATCACTCTCAATCACCACGTAGCCTTTGAGTTGGTGTTGGCATTTGGCCTCCAGTAAAATCTCATACCATAACTTCAAATGTGGCTTTGTGGGTTTGTAAGTAAAGCTCTGGCACCAGCTGTTTTTGATTGCAAATTTTGGTAATCATTTTACTGTGCAGTAGTGAAGTCTCCTGACACTTTTCGAAAAACAAATATGTAACTGTTGACACATTCTTTGACCTGTTTTAGTTGTTCTCTATAGTTTTACCTGGTTTGGTCAAATGGTTCTCCCATGAGGATATTGTCCCTTACAGTCCCATGGAATATCCAGGCTTGCTGGGAAACATATGCTAATGTTCCATTAGCTGACACAGACCCACTCACAAGATGCATCTGCAGGAATAAATGATTATACTGACAGTCACACCTCATCACATCATGAGTCTAGCTAGTAGGTAGAAAAGACAGAGGCACCACACCTGCTCAAGAATACTTGATATCAAAGAGGATTTTCCACTTCCAACATTGCCACACACCCCAAGCAGACTTCCCTATAAATGAAAAGAGAGTTTCATTAGTCTCTTGTAGTGTCAGAACACATCCTGTCTATCGACTACTGGAATTTTATAGTACCCCACGTTATAATATATTAATATCACACCTTTGGAAGAGTGAAGCTGATGCTTCTGAGTGAAAGTTGTGACCCTGACTGGTGTGTGGCACTTTGAGAGGGATCTTGTGGTTTTTCAGTGCCGTTCATGTCACCTGGCAGGCTCCAAGAGAATGAGGCCTTTTCCATGACCAGCGCCAAATCCATATTTTTATCCTGGGTAAGATAACCTTTGGGGTTCTGTACCAACATAAGCTTCTGTAGAGATGCAATCATTAAATATTCTGTTATTTGCATTGTACTGCTGAGGAAAATCAAGAATTCATTGTAGAAGACACGTGTCAGATTATCAAGTTACTACAGCATGTGTAATATACTCTGAAAATATATTTCCCACACACTTATCTCTATAAGTTAATTGTATGAACAATATTTACATCTTCCTCAATATGTCCTAAACTAATGCCTGATTAGAGCAGATAATGGGGCCAAAGGTACAAATGCATGGGGAAAAGGAGGAAAACTTTTTGACAGTGAGGTATAAATGAGAGAAAATTATCTTTGATTTTGATTTAAACCGAGAGAAACATGTGAACATGTCCAACCTTGAGTCTCGCAAGAGCCACTTTAGCCTCAGCCACAGCTTTAACAGAGAATGGCAACAAGCCCATAGACATCCTCATGCAGTTAAATACAGCGATGATAGTGTACGCCTGTGGGGAAACAATCAGATGATTAGAGAAGGAATTACAACAGTTAAGCCAGTTACAGTATCTCACAGAAGTGAGTACACCTCTCACATTTTTGTAAATATTTTATTATATCTTTTCATGTGACAATACTGAAGAAATGACACTTTGCTACAATGTAAAGTAGTGAGTGTACAGCTTGTATAACAGTGCATATTTGCTGTCCCCTCAAAATAACTCAACACACAGCCATTAATGTCTAAACCGCTGGCCACAAAAGTAAGTACACCCCTAAGTGAAAACGTCTAAATTGGGCCCAAAGTGTCAATATTTTGTGTGGCCACCATTATTTTCCAGCACTGCCTTAACCCTCTTGGGCATGGAGTTCACCAGAGCTTCACAGGTTGCCACTGGAGTCCTCTTCCACTCCTCCATGACAACATCACTGAGCTGATGTTAGAGACCTTGCGCTCCTCCACCTTCCCTTTGAGGATGCCCCACAGATGCTCAATAGGGTTTAGGTACCCTCAGCTTCTTTAGCAAGGCAGTGGTCATCTTGGAGGTGTGTTTGGGGTAGTTATCATGTTGAAATACTGCCCTGCAGCCCAGTCTCTGAAGGGAGGGGATCATGCTCTGCTTCAGTATGTCACAGTACATGTTGACATTCATGGTTCCCTCAATGAACTGTAGCTCCCCAGTGCCAGCAGCACTCACGCAGCCCCAGACCATGACACTCCCACCACCATGTTGACTGTAGGCAAGACACACTTGTCTTTGTACTCCTCACCTGGTTGCCGCCACACATGCTTGACACCATCTGAACCAAATAAGTTTATCTTGGTCTCATCAGACCACAGGACATGGTTCCAGTAATCCATGTCCTTAGTCTGCTTGTCTTCAGCAAACTGTTTGCGGGCTTTCCTGTGCATCATCTTTAGAAGAGGCTTCCTTCTGGGACGACAGCCATGCAGACCAATTTGATGCAGTATGCGGCATATGGTCTGAGCACTGACAGGCTGACCCCTCACCCCTTCAACCTCTGCACCAATGCTGGCAGCACTCATACATCTATTTCCCAAACACAACCTCTGGATACGACGCTGAGCACATGCACTGAACTTTTTTTGGTCGACCATGGCGAGGCCTGTTCTGAGTGGAACCTGTCCTGTTAAACCGCTGTATGGTCTTGGCCACCGTGCTGCAGCTCAGTTTCAGTGTCTTGGCAATCTTCTTATAGCCTACGCCATCTTTATGTAGAGCAACAATTCTTTTTTCAGATCCTCAGAGAGTTCTTTGCCATGAGGTGCCATGTTGAACTTCCAGTGACCAGTATGAGAGAGTGAGAGCTATAACACCAAATTTAACACACCTGCTCCCCATTCACACCTGAGACCTTGTAACACTAACAAGTCACATGACACCGGGGAGAGAAAATGGCTAATTGGGCCCAATTTAGACATTTTTACTTAGGGGAGTACTCACTTTTGTGGCCAGCGGTTTAGACATTAATGGCTGTGTGTTGAGTTATTTTGAGGGGACAGCAAATTTACACTGTTATACAAGCTGTACACTCACTACTTTACATTGTAGCAAAGTGTCATTTCTTCAGTGTTGTCACATGAAAAGACATCATAAAATATTTACAAAAATGTGAGAAGTGTACTCACTTCTGTGAGATACTGTAAGTGTTTACAGAACAGTACTTTGAACAGAATTATTCAAATACAAAATAAAAACAATAAATTGATTAATCAATGCATAAGTAATGAAGTTTTACACATTTACACTACCATTTAAATGTTTTAGGTTTGGTAAGTTTTTTAATGTTTTTGAAAGAAGTCACTTGCATTTATTTGATCAAAAATACAGTAAAGCAGTAATTGTGAAATATTATTACAATTTAAAATAGCAGTTTTCTATTTTAATATATTTTAAAAAGTAATTTATTCCTGTGATGGCTAAGCTGAAGTTTCAGAAATAATTCCAATGTGCTGATTTGGTGCTTATTATTTCTTATTATCAGTGTTGAAAACAGTTGTGCTGCTTAACATTTTTGTAGAAACTGTGATGCACATTTTTCAGGATTCCTTGATGAATAGAAATTTCAAAAGTAGAGCATTTATTTGAAAAAGGAAAAAGTAATAAAAGTATACATTTCTTATTTAATCTCTCACCACTAACTTTTGAATGGTAGTACACTTATCCATTTAGCAAAATGTAAGCTTTTTTTTGCACTCACAGTAGAAGGATGAAGAGGCAGTTTCAGTGCAGTGTGGGCAATGAAGGTGAGGATGGTTGCCAGTGTGGGAACTATTGTTGTTAAGGAAGCGTTTAAACTCTGAACATAACCAGCCTTTTGTAATAGCAACTTCTCATTTTTCCTGATATCTAGATCCGAAAAAATAAGGAGAGAATGTGTGAGAGAAAGGACGGAAAACACAGCATTTCATAGAGTCATGAGTAAAATTGGATGGATGGATGGATAACCTGTGATTGTTTTCTCAAAAGACTCCTCCCACGCATACATCTTAATGAGCTTGATGCAGTTTAGAACCTCATTCATTGTGCGAACACGTCTGTCTGTCACAGATACAGCCCGCCTTCTGAACACACCAATTAGCCTGGCAATTGAGAACTATAGCAAGCACATACAGACAGACAGGGAAAATAATAAAATATTACTGAAACAAGTTAATATTAAATGTATATGCCGAAAATGCATTACACAAAACAGAAAAGACCATCACACCTGTATTGGTATGAACACCATGTAGACCAGAATTCCAATAAGTGCAGTGTATCCCAGAATAACGCATGCATATATGATACATATGATAAGCAGTATCGGAACAGACAGCAGAAATGTTCCAAACAGGACCGCCTCAAACAGCCGATAGCCATCACTCGTCAACACATTTATAGTCTACACCGTAGAGAAACAAAACATAGATATAATGCACACAACCATTTATGACAAACACTATATTGTATATAATTTAAGTAATTAAAAAGTGGTTGGAGTAATAGAGTAAATAAATTAATTCCTTATCAAGTAACCAATAAATACATTCTACAGACAATAAAATGCCAATACTCACTGCTGAATCAACAATTAATAGCTTACCTCTCCTACACTGATGCTGGTAAGATTCCTGAGAGAGATGATTTTCTTGAAAGCAAGCATGGAGAATGCTCCCTTCACTCTCACAGCAGTACGCAAGTTCACAGCCCACAGGAGCGATGCAAAATATGCCTTGCTGAACTCAGATATGAACAGAGCCACACACACGCCAACACCATGAAACAGAGTGGATGCCTCAGGCTGCTCGACGTAGTTCAGGATTTCATACACTAGAATTGACTAGAAGACAGACCAAATGTAAAAATAACATTCAAACAGATCCATGATGTAAGGCAAATAAATAAATAAATAAATAAAGCAGCACTGAATGCACATAGTTTGTGAGAAATAATGCACTTGATTTAAATTTCAAATTTAAATGGAACTAAAGTAGTCAACATTAATCAAAAAAGTTCATCAAAGTTGTCCTAAGAATTAAGTTGTCCTAACAAGAAGGTTTTAGGCCAACTTTGATGAAAGGTTTTGATCCACTTCAAATGTTGACTACTGTATTTTATTCTACTTAACAGATAATTTGGTTTTAGTACAGTGACAATATAAAATTATTTAATTAAAGGAGATAACATGTCTTTATAATATCATGCTTAATATTTTTCTCACACAGTATAAATGGGTATTTATACATGAAAATATACAGATGCTACTATATTTTTTCAAGTGGGTCCCTCAAAAGGTGATCGATTTTAATATAAACTGTAAACCACTTTAAGGAACATGAAAGTAATATGTTTTATTCATTTTTCAACTGAATGATACTGTGTACTGCTAAGCCATTTTACATACCGGACCAACAAATACGGCAAAAGAAAATAGGACCGAGGCGAAGAAGGACACTATTAATCTTGTCTTCTGAAAACGCATGACCACGGCAGAAACAGATGCCTTCTCTAGGCCCACACGGGCAACCTCCTCATCCCACAGTCTCTGAAACCTGAACACAACAGAAATCACAATCTGTTTTCATTTTTTGAAACCCACAAATACATTCTTCCAGACTCATCCTAGATACAGAAAAAACATCTTAGACCTTAGACAACAACAGTAGAATGTCATACACCATGTGTCAGAATGAAGATTTATGACCTATAATTTATGACCATAATGTCAATTCAGATTTTTTAAGTCAAATGTGTATTTCTTCTTTTGCAACACACACAAACACACACACACACACACACACGTGTTTGTGAATTGTGGGGACATTCCATAGACGTAATGGTTTTTATACTGTACAAAACGTATTTTCTATTGGCCTACACCAACCCTACCCCTAAACCTACCCACCCAAACTGTGCACATTTTTATTTTCTCAAAAAAACTCATTATGTATGATTTATAAGCCTTTTGAAAAAACGGGGACATGGGGTAATGTCCTCATAAGTCACTCTCTCCTTGTAATACCTATGTCATACTCATGTCATTATACGAATTTGTGTCCTGATATGTCACAAAAACACACGCACACACACACACACACACTCAGTTGTTCTAAAAAGAATATGCCCAGACATATTATTTTAATGGTTATAGCCAGTGTGGTGTAGGGGTAATAGTATTCCTGAATGACTTGACTCAAATATTTTGACTCAATTAATATATACTCTACTGATCAAACGGCACTGATTTTTGACACTGAGGTGTCGACATAACGTAAAACTTGCTTGTGTGACTTTCAACCGCAACAATCAAAGGAAAACATGGTCACAAACAATCTTTCTCCAGAACAGACTGGAAGGAGCCAGATAGCCTGGATTCAACAAATGTCATAAAATGCCAATCTGCCAACCCCGCATAAATATACCCATATATCTAACTATAAACCCATCTCTAAATGACACTCATGACCTGCCAATCAGTGACACTGAGTTATAAATCTGACCATAAATCATATTTGACAACCACTGACCAGTCAGCTTGAGTGACAGGGGGCCATAAATTATGATCATAAATTATAGGTCATAAATCATCATTTTGAAACATGGTATATGATATTCTACTAAAGACTTAACAAGTGTGACCAGTGATTTTTGTGTTCGCCAAATGCCACACTGCAGCTGCTCATTCGACCGAGACTTCCTGAACTAGGCTAAGATTTAAATGGAAAGATTATGAAGAATACCTCTCTCCATTGATGTGGGCTCCATCATGAGGTGAGATAGAAAGAGAGTCCTCATCCAACTGATTCCTAAAGAGCCTCCACATCATGGGTGTCATCCATGCAAACGACGTGAAGGAGAAAAAACCAGCATCATCAACAGGGTGTGAGCTGTGCAAAGTAAGAAAATGTACATTAGACATAACATTATGAATTTATCAGACATTTGGAGTTTCAGAAATGTCACTTGAATGACAGATAAAATGATAAAAACAGACATTTCAGTCATTAGTAATCATGAAAACTTGAGAAATCTATCTTACTGTGAGCCAAAACGGAACGGGATGAGGGTTTTCAAGCTTTGCTGGTATTTGTGCTTCTTAGGAGGAGGTCCTGGTTCCCTGTAATCTAGAACTGGAGGACCTTCAGGAAAGGCACTCATGACTGAAGATGATGCTGGTGGTGTCCACGCAGCACTATTTCTTCTTTGTTTCTGCACAATAAGAGAGATATGGAAAAACAAAGAGATAAATATCATAAAATAAAAGGAATTGTAAGACAATAGAAAAATGAGTCAAAAAATATCTCATAACAGGACATATGTTGTTACAGAAGAAAAGTAAAATATGCAGTCAGCATCTCACTTACAAAAGAAACTCCTTCCACATTCTGTTTCTCTGTGGAGGATGAGAGGTTCTTCATTTTTTCAGCAGTTCCTGTAGGTTATTAATAAAGATCTTCATGTGAACATGAGGAAACATAAAACATAATGTTTAAATTAAATAAATTAATAAACAAATAAATAAAAATCAGTAGCTTTCAGGTGGTAAATGGTAATAATACCGAGATGTTAACAGTAAGCTCCTTACCGTTTACCAGTTGTCTTTGTCTCTGTGCTGGTCAATGTTGTTGCCAGGCTGAATGCCTTATTAATCTGAATGCCTTTCTCTAACACACTAACAATACTCTAACAGAAACATGCATCAAAGTCCTGACGTTGAGTTACATCACTATTTTACCAGGCTCAAAGGTTACCAAAAGCAGAGGTCTTGACACTCCTCCTCTGTCTCTCCTTGTCACCACAGGATGCTGCAAATCTTTTTTTTTTAACCTGTGAAATAAACCAACTTTATAACAGTTGAGGAAACTGGCTCTGGGTGAGAAGGCAAAAACACAAGTAGGTTCTTTCACCTCAGATACTACTTTTCATGTAGGTGTTATGTTACTGAGCGTCACTCACCATATTAGTTCACATTTAAGTCTAAAATGAGTTACTTTCTACAAATGCAAATTTTAACATTAAGTTGGCAGACTCTATAACTTTTATTTCTCTCAGTAACAAAAAGATCTCTAGGGTAAATAATTTTTAAATAACAGAAATACCAGTCATTAGTTGCTGTAAAATATATTTCTACAGCAATCTTGCAAACTTATTGAACTTTAAAGTTTCTTTTATCATTTAGAGACTTATTGATGCTGTGTAAGGTCTGTCCTGTTTGTCTATATATTAACCATCATAACCTCTCAGTAGGTGATGGTGCACCTGACCTCAGTATGAGCCAATGCTGCTTTAAAGCTCTTCTGACCTATGAACATGTATTTCTGATGAGTCAGTTTTGTTGACATGACAGTTAGCAAAGATTACTATCCTATTAACTTGTCCATGCTCTACGTCGTTAAGTTACATTGTAAATAAAATAATATCATAATATCATAATTATGTTGGCTTTGATTGTTGGCTTTCATAATATTGTAAGTTTATAGTTTGTTTTTGTGAATTGTGGGGACATTTCATAGACGTAATGGTTTTTATACTGTACAAACCGTATTTTCTATCGCCCTACACCAACCCTACCCCTAAACCTACCCATCACAGGAAACTGTGCACATTTTTACTTTCTCAAAAAAAACTCATTCTGTATGATTTACAAGCCTGTTGAAAAATGGGGACATGGGGTAATGTCCTCATAAGTCACCCTCTCCTTGTAATACCTGTCATACCCATGTCATTATACAAATTTGTGCCCTGAAATGTCACAAAAACGCGCACGCACACACTCACACACACGCACTCACACAGTTGTTCTAAAATTCCAGTTTTCCAGTTTTACTTTCGTAGAAACCATGGAAACACCAAAGATGCTTTAATATACTATGTGTTTTATTAGACAGGTGAGCAACTGTTTGGACATTTATCAACAGAAAACTAATCATTGTTATATAGCTCAACACGGTTAGTCTTATTGTTTGATTGCTCGTTTTCTTGATTTACCACGAGTACCAGTTTTACCAAGCCTCAGAGACAACACTATTTTCTCAAGTGGCTAACATAGCATAATCAGAGAGAGCTTTTTCCATCATACAATAGTTTTGGTAACACTTTATTTTAAGGTGACGTAGTTACACGTTACTACATGTACTTGCTATAGCAATAACAGTAAATTGTGCATAATTACAAGTAATTAACCCTAAACCAAACCCTAACCGTAACTCTATAGTAAGTACATAATTGTACTTACTATAGTAAGTACTTACTGGAGTAAGTACAATGTAACTATGTCACATTAAAATAAAGTGTAGCCATATTTTTAAATAAATTGCATGTCATTTATCAACACAAGTCATATAGTTTTTATTAATATGACATTCTAATATCAATCTAGATTACTGCAAAGTGCAACAAGTCTCTTATACCAGCCACCGAGCGAACGTACAGAATATCATTATAACATAATTTTCAACACATTCAATTAGTATTTAGTATTTTAACCATGTAAAACAGCACTGCGTTACCCCACATACACAATGAAAGAGCGGAAGCAGCCGACTGCAGCATAAGCATTAGGGATGCACCGAAATTTCGGCGGCCGAAAATTTATGTCCAAAAATGGAATTTTCGGTTTTTGGCTTCGAAGCAACTGCTCAATGATAAGCTCCATGTGTGCACTCCGCTGGACTCCCGCGGCTCTCGACCTGCTCTGCTTTATATCACAGCAATGTTAAACTTTAAAACTTTAGCTCATCCATGAACATGATTTCTGCTTGAGTCCGTCGGATTGCTTTCTATCAGCTGTGGTGGTGAAGACGACAACTCCCATGATCCCACACTCATTCACAGCGTCATCAAGCTACACCTTCGTTTTGAATAAGCGACCTCTAACGGCGAAAATTACATATTGTGCCTTTAACATTGGACAAAACGTTGTGACATCATATCTCCACATCAGAATGTTGTAGAGACTTGTGGGTGGACTCATTTCACTAAATAAATGGTGACATCATAGCCACCCTAAAGACTTCCACTGAAAAAAGTGAACAGGGTTATCTGTGGATCAGAACATGGTAAAGACAAGTTAGCTCTTTTGATTCAGACACACATTCGGTCAATTATTTTCACCCTGGTAACTGTCTAGCCACACCTTAGCAATCATTTACTGCACGCTAGCAACCATTTGGCAGCATGAATAAGCCATATATCAGCACCAGAACATTGTAATAACTTAGGGTTGGCCTCTGTTGATTTGGGGCAGAGTACTATTACCATAAAAACTCTATAGCAACTCCATAGTAACCATCTGTGACACCTAGCAACACCCTAGCAACCACCCAGAGTACCGTAGCAACTGCCTAGCAACCACCCAGAGTTCCCTAGTAACTGCATAGTAACCACCTAGAAAAACCATAGCAGTCACCTAGCAACCACATAGTATGTAACAACCACCTAGCAACACCCTAGCAATCACTCAAAACAGCCTAGCAGCTACAACACAGTATACCCTAGGAACCACCTAGCAACACCCTAGAAACCCCCCAGTACCTTAGCAACTGCCTAGCAACCACCTACCAAAAAGTATTTATCTATCTATTTTGTGTAGCTGGTTACCTTCGTATTGAACTGGAGGAAAGGCAAATAAATAAACACAGAATAGCACAACAGGGAGCATAGCTGTCCAAACTGAACATGGGAAACTGTATAGCAGAAGCAAAATAAAAACAAATTCCGTACAAGTAGTCAGACCATCAAGCTCTGGCAAGATTAGTACACATACATACCTCGGTATCAATAATCACTAACATTCACTCATGTAGATAAGTGATGCTTTAGGATACACCAATAGCCTTTATATAATTTCTTCTTCGTCTTGTTAATGGCCGCTCAATCCTTAACATAACATTATTTTTATAATTGGTTTATTCAAATTATAAATGATTTCTCATGTTTTTTGGTTTTTTTTTTGTTGTTTTGTTTGTTGTTGTTGTTGTTGTTTAATTAAACTGACGGGTTTTTTATCACACGACAAAAACAAACTCCGTTATGCATGTTTGTTCATCACCGATTAGCCTACCTTTTTTCTTACGAATCGCCAACAAATCCTCCTGCGCATGCGTTCTCGGCAGCAGTTTTCAGTTCATTCCAGTCGAAAGTTTGGTTCAGTTCCTTTTGCGAACACGTTCAAAAGATTGACAGATTCAGTGTATCCGATAAGATCAAATGACCGTGACCAAATGACAGTTGACTGAACTAGACCAAGAACTTACAAGTGTAGATTGAAATGCATCTTTTCAATGAAAATGAGGAACTGTTACAACTTAGCAGTGCATAAATGAAAAGAAAAAGACAGCATAGGCTGCGGTAGACATCAAAGCATGTCCACAATTATCCCATATTTGCGTAACATCCTGTCTCCTTGACATCCTGTCTAAAAAGCCTTTACTTATCGTTTTGAGGCATCCTTCGCTGCCTAAGTAATTTATTTATTTATTTTTATTTTTATTTTATTTATTTTTTTGTAACAGGCTATATGTCTGGAGAAAAAAAGCAAGGTGGCCAATAATTATTTGCTTGGTTATGACAAAAAATCACATAAATGTTTTCTAAATCATTAGACGTTGTTTTATGATACCTTGGGTGCCCGTCTAAAAACAATTACTCCTGTAAGGTGCCTTTATACAAAGATGCAGTTTGACTGGGCAGTCCATAGCATAGGTGTGTGTGTAGGCTACTGTACATTGTAAACATACATAGGCCTATATTAATTTAAGGCTTCAAACAAAAAGAAACAAAATTTTCTTCAGTCTTATGAATATTAAAATTTAAATGTAAATATTAATATAGGACTACTATAAATTTACTTTAAAACTTCCAAAACAACGTATTTAACAAGCTCCTTGTTGAACATTATCAATATAACATCATCATATTGATGTAAAGTTAAACAAAATTATGTTTTTAAAGCCAGGAGCAGATTAAATTTCAAAGAGAGAAAAAATAAACAGAAAATGGAAAATACCTTGCATGACTTAAAACTTCTCATTTTGCTGTGCAAAGAACACTGGAAAAAGGAATTTCCTCCTCTTTGACTAACTCGTGATATGGTTTGTCTCCTGATTCAAGTGACAAGTGCTTCTGATTCACAAGCTTTAGAGTTTGCTCAGTGATGCATGTTTTTCCACAACAACAGCTCTGTGTCTGACCAATCCATGTTAAAACTCTCACTCACTCTTTCTGCTTTTCTTCAGTATTGTATTGTATTGTATATCTTTATTGTCCACCGAGGTGGAAAATTGTCTTTGGCTCACCAGCACATAATATAACTATACAAGTAGTGTTAAAAATAACAAAAAACAGAACAAAAAAACAGACAAATTCACATTTCATAAAGAAATGACAGAAAAGACAAAACAACTTTGAGTTGTGAGTCACTATGACAGAACATTATAAAGTCAGTCTCAAAATAAAAACTTTCCTACGAGTTCTAGTCAAGAACTGTTTCTCACTCCCTTTCCACTCCATATACTTTTAATGGTGCTTGAATACCTTAAATATATGTTTCAGACAGCCATTAAAAGCACAATTTGATAAATTAAGAGGAAGATATTGCCAAAATAAAACTGCTGGACATGGTGTGTAAATATATGTAATACTATACATCATATATAAATATATTCAAGTTCAAGTTTATTTGTCATTTGCACAGAGTACACTGGACATTAAAATTTTTATGACAAGGCTCAGGTCACAGAAAACAAAATGTACTCGGTTACTAACGTAACCTCGGTTCCCTTAGATAAGGAACGGAGTACTGCGTCGTCTGCCTTTTTAGGCAAGACGCAACGGGAAACTCCTGTTTTCACCGATTCTTAAGCCTTTTTCAATCACGCAGTGAAACTGCACGACCATTGGTTCGTGGAGTTTAATAAAACAAACCAATGGGGCCACACGAGCCAGTGGTGAGTGAGCCCGCTCGAGCCCGCCAAAATGGGCAGGGTCTCGGGTTATATAAGCAGCCATCTCGCCTTGGCAAACTGATTTAATTCGATGAAGCGACGGCATGAGGCATCCTACAAATAGCACGGCAAATTACGCAGTACTCCGTTCCGTATCTAAGGGAACCGAGGTTACGTTTCGGTTTCAGGACAACTTTAGAGTCGTTAGGCCCAAACTCAAGACAGGAGGGGCTCATGGAGAGCGCCTGTAAATCTCCGACTCACTTTACCAATGCTAAGGCTAGCAATGAGGCGTTTTTTAGCGTCAGAGGACATAAGTTGACAGTCTGGAGCGATTCAAAGGGAGGGCCCTTAAGGCCCCTGAGAACCACAGACAGGTCCCATGTGGGAACTGTTCGGGGGCGGGGAGGGTTCAGCCTCCTAGCCCCTTTTAGGAAACGAACAACAAGGTTGTTCTTCCCTATCGACTGTCCTGCTACGGGAGCATGGGAGGCTGCTATGGCTGCAACATAGACTTTAAGGGTAGAGGGGGAACGGCCCCTATCCATTAAGTCCTGAAGGAAAGACAATATCAGAGATATGTCACAAGTAAATGGGTCCTTGTCCTGGGCTGTACACCAGCAAAGACTGACCATTTTAGGGAATAGAGACGTCTCGTCGACGGAGCTCTAGCTTGTGAGATAGTGTTCAGGACATCTTCAGGGAGGTCTGAAGGCTCCCGTCTAGAAGCCATACATGGAGATCCCACAGCTCAGGTTTGGGGTGCCAAATCATCCCTCCCGCTTGGGAGAGGATGTCTCGTCTCAGGGGAACTGGCCATGGTTCCATGGACGTCAGCTGAGACAGGTCCGAGAACCATGGTTGGCTCCTCCATAGGGAAGCCACCAGGAGGACTTTGTGGGCACCTTCCTGATTCGTCTGATAACCTGGGGAATCAGAGCGACCAGAGGAAAAGCATACAGGAGGAGGCTGGGCCAGTCGTGGGCCAGCGCATCCTTGGTCTTTGAAAAATAAATTGGGCAATGAAAGTTGTCTTCTGCGGCGAAGAGGTCGACCTCTGCCTTCCTGAAGACATCCCAAATTTCCTGAACCACATTCCTCCGAGGGAAGGTTGCTCCGGTACAACATGTCCGCCCCTTTGTTCACTATGCCCTGAATATGCGCTGCTCTGAGTGAGAGCAGGTTGTGCTGGGCCCACTCTAGGATGTATCTCTCTAGAGTGAAGAGGGGCTTGGATGAGAGCCCTCCCTGGCGATTTATGAAGGACACCACTGTCATATTGTCTGATCTGACCAGGACGTGGTGTCCCGCCAAGAGAGGGAGGAAGGATTGGAGAGCTAGATACACCACCATCATTTCTAGGCGGTTGATATGAAGCTCGCTCTCTTGGGTCGTCCAAGCACTGAAGGCTGGGTGACCGTCGCACAGAGCTCCCCAGCCCATTTTGGAAGCGTCTGTGAAAACGACTTTCCTCTTGCACATCGTCCCTATAGCCACGCCCTGTTCGAATCAGCAGGGGTTCATCCAAGGAGCCAGGGTTGCAACGCACGCCTGGTTCACTTTGAGCGAGCAGCGACCATGCTGCCAGGCTTGGGGCAGGACCTGCGGTTTCAGCCAGAACTGTAGTGGGCGCATATGAAGCAGGCCCAACTGGTGCTGGTGATGCTGAGCCCATTAGACCTAGCATCCTCTGAAATGTTCTGAGCGGCAGAGAGGATCCGGGCGTGAAAGTTCTCGCGAGCTGCTGAATGGCCAGGGATCGCTCTGGCGAGACCACGGCCCTCATGCAGGTTGAGTCAATAATAATTCCCAGGAATGAGATGCGTTGGCTGGGAGATAAAGAGCTCTTTGGAAAATTGACCTTGAGCCCCAAGCACTCTAAGTGGCTGAGGAGAAGGGATCTGTGTGCCACTAGCCCCGCCTCCGACTGGGCCAGGACGAGCCAGTCGTCGAGGTAGTTGAGTATGCGTATGCCCATCTGCCTCAGTGGGGAAGAGGGCCATGCAGGAAGGACCGTGTATTGATACGCCACCCCTTCGAAGGCGAATCTCAAGAATCGTCTGTGATGGGGGGCTATCTGGATGTGAAAGTAAGCATCCTTCAGATCCAGGGAAAAGAACCAGTCTCCTGGGCGAATTTGCGAGAAGATCTGTTTCAAAGTTATAATTTTGAACGAGCGCTTTATCAGGGCCCGATTCAGATATCAGAGGTCGAGGATGGGTCTGAGACCGCCATCCTTTTTGGGAATGAGGAAGTATCGGCTGTAGAAGCCTGATTCGCTCAGAGCCGGGGGAACCACTTCTATGGCTCCTTTTGCCAGCATAGTGTTCAGTTCGGAGCGTAGGACGTGCATGTCCCTGCTCTCTACTGAGGTATGGAACACTCCGTTGAATAACGGGGCCCGCTGAGCGAACTGTAGTACATAACCTCGTTTTACTATGTTTAGTACCCAAGTTGACACTCTGGGGATGGCCTGCCAGGCCTCGGCCCGGGTGGCAAGGGGCTGGATTGGTTCGAGCACCAAGTCGCTGTGAGGAACTGTGGTGCACATAAGGGGTGGAAGAGGAAAATTGCTCTCTTTCTGAGAATGTTTTTTATTATGTCCGCTATAACAGCGGTGCACTGCCAGGGCATTTGAACAGGCTCTGTGCAGGCAGAAAACACATTTTTTCGAGCGCCCGGAACTGAACGGGGCGACGGGAAAACTGAATGAGGTTTTTTTTTGAGGGTGGTCCGGAGCTGATCCTCTGGGTGGCGCCAAAACGAATGTGACAGTCACGCAGGTTTGGCAACTTGAATGCGGATCCGTCTAGGAGTCTCCTGCTGTGTGGGGAGTCAAAGAAGACGGCTTTATCCGCGTTCTTTATCTCCGTCAAGTTTAACAATAAGTGGCACTCCAGCACCACCAGGCTGGCCATCGAACGCCCAATCACCTGGGCCGTGGTCTTGGTGGCTCGCAGGGCCAGGTCTGTGGCGCAGCGCAGCTCTTTGAAGGCGGGCGAGTCCTGCCCAGGCTGGTCCAGGTCACGCAGGAGTTTGGCCTGGTACACCTGCAATACCGCCATCGAGTGCAGGGCGGAAGCTGCTTGGCCGGCCGAGGTGTAGGCCCGTCCAGCGAGGGTCGACGTGGTGCGACACGGCTTGGATGGGTGGGTGACCTTGGTTTTCCAGCCAATGGTGGCGGGCAGACACAGGTGTGCGGCCACAGCTTCATCCAGAGGCGGCAGCTTGTCATAACCCTTCTGCTCCATGCCGTCAACCGAG
This sequence comes from Ctenopharyngodon idella, assembly GCF_019924925.1. NCBI lineage: Eukaryota > Metazoa > Chordata > Actinopteri > Cypriniformes > Xenocyprididae > Ctenopharyngodon > Ctenopharyngodon idella. The sequence continues at coordinate 11,829,616 of NC_067226.1, forward strand.
ATGAGAGCATGAGAGGTAGAAGAGCGAAGGCGGGCAGAGTACGGGGCACGCCACGATTTCGTGAGCTCCTCGTGAAGTTCAAGGAAAAATGGAGCTGCCCGCTGGGGAGGAGCCTGGCGACGTCTGAGCAAAAAACACTCGTCAAGGCGGCTGCGTGCTGGTTCCTCAGGCGCAGACCACTCCAGGCCGAGCTCTTTAACGGCCTTAGAGAGCACGCGAACGAGCTCGGAGTCAATAGAAGCCCTGGCGTCGATCGGCTCAAGAGACGGCAAGGGGGCGGAGTCAAGACGTGAGTCCGGCCAATCCTCAGCGTCCGAGGCCGCTAGGAACATACTGTCATCCAGCGGCTCGTCGTCAGATCCCCCGAACAAGACCAGGTCGCTTGCAATGGCAGAGGGGCACTGGTCTAGGCGGGAGAAGTGGACGGGGGAAGGCTCTCTCTGTGGAGAAAGTGAGGCACGCGGGACCTGAGCCGACGTGAGCTCACTTTCATCCGAGCGCTGAGATCCTCTGCTCCACTGTTTTTTCCTTATAACAGTTTAAAATGGCTACATAAATTCTGTTAAAATTGTTGCATTGTTTCTTGTAGGGATATAAGATATAAGGCTTCAGAATCGGTGAAAACAGGAGTTTCCCCGTTGCGTCTTGCCTAAAAAGGCAGACGACGCAGTACGTAGTGTAGTATCAAAAGGGAACAACATACAGACAGACAACAATAACATACAGACTGGCATGTAGACAAAGTGATCTAGAAATAGAATACAATAGAATATAATACTCTTCAGTATAATACTATAATAGTATAGCCTAAGTATAAGACTCATTTACCAAATGGATTCAGACCAAAGTCCCTTTAAGACAAGGCATTTCACTCGGCGGCCATCTTTGCAAAGCCTCTCGGGCATTCAAGTGCAGCTCCTATCTCTTTGAATAGGGAAACATCAAATTCTCCAAAGCTGTTTGCCAAGCTTTCGATTAAATTTCATATTTGAAATCACCAATGAAATCTGACAACAACTGTCTCATAAATTTTGTTTCTAAACGCTCGAATCATGACAAAAAACTGTATTTTTCAGGCTGAATCAAGCTAATGCGCATGCGCAGTCCTAAATGCGTGTCTCTTGTTCCTCATTTCAGAGGCGCGCTTCTGACTGTTTCTATAGGAACCGGAGCTTCTAATGGCCGCTGCAGTGACGCGATGACTTTACCAATCGGCGATTGGCTCTTATTTAGAAGGCCCCAGTGACAAGCTGTTCTACCCCTAAAGGTACAACTTTTATACTTTTTTTCTCTGTGTGCGCCCAGACAATCTGAAATACACATATTATGTTGCACAATCATCACAGTCTGCATGTGGTTCATTTGCAGTGTCCCACATGCAAGAGTGTCTCTCTGTTGGAAACGTTCAACCGGTCTTGTTTAGTTTATGGAAGCTTACATTTATATCATGCTTTCTTTTACACTGCAAGGACGGACAGAGCAGGTTGATTTGCAATTGTAAGATGCTCAGTTTCTCAGAATATTGTAGATTTTATAGTGGATCATAATTTGCACTGTATATATTTTTTTCTGAATAAAAAAAAATGCTAGTGTTTTCATTTTTTCTGTTAGATTAGATTAATATCAAAGAGGTTGTGTCTGGAGAACACCAGTATTAACATTCAGGATTGCTATATAATACATTAGTTGTACTTATTCAGCAATTAAACAGAGCTTTTATAAACAGTTACTTGATGCGTGTGTGTTGACATCAGTTTTTAATACAGCAAATAAAACTGATTCTGAATCTTAAACATTAGCTTGATTAAACCACTTGAGGACGCTGTAGAACAATTTTAAAAAGGCTCCTGATTTGAGCCTTATTGTCCTTCTACACAGGTTTCAAGTGTCCGTAAGTGTTAATATATTTTTCTATTTTAGGCATCATAAGTTTGCATGTTATTATGTTTCACAATAATACGACAAGAAGTATTCCATTTTAAGTAACCATATATTCCTCATAGACTGTTATCTGATGAATTTAACGTCTGGGACATTATAAGGCAGTAGCCTGTAGAGAGTACAGGTCTAAGAAATCTAAGAAACAATTTTATGATGTATTCTCAGTCGATTCTAGCAGAGACATTACACAGTAGATTTGGGATCAAACTGTGTCTGCCTAACTAATTTTAGCAACAGTCCTAAGACAAGAAGCATGCTGTATCATGGTCTGCAACTGAAACAAACAGAAAAGCTTGGTTTCGATTTCCATCACCGGTAGTGTTACTCTGTAAAGCACTAGTTTTGTCGTCTGTCACATGATAGTTTGAAACGCGGTAGTAATGAATACTGCGTGTTGAGTCGGACAGAAACGTTATTTTTATGGATTTTGCCCTGTGTATATATCATTCATAGTTAATTTATTACATCTAATGACACAGTTCTGTGGTTCAAGGGTTCTTGTGTTATTCAATAACCAGTCCTTCATTTTGCACACATTCTCTCATTCTCTCTACAACTCTCACTGGATTCATCTTAAAGGTAGGATTTATATATATATATATATATATATATATATATGAAAAGAATGACATTTAAAGTTCTTTATTGCTTGTTGTAAATGGGTCATTGACGAATAGCCTAAGGTTTTTAAAAGTGTAAAAAAAATAATAATAATAAAAAAAAGGTGGTTTTTATAATCAATTAACACTACTTTTGTCATTTTTTACAATATGGACAAAATTTGTCACCAAAAAAGTCATTCGGTTTAACCAAAATTTCGGTTTTACCGAATGACACGTTTGGTTATACCGAATGACGATCTTTACAAACAGTGCTAACAGGCTGATATCTAGCGATTGTACCGAATGACCTGATGTTTTGGCCCTGTCCCAAATGGCACCCTAAACACTCACGGCCTTCCTACGAGTCCGCACTTTCGTGACGTAACGTCGCTTTGACTGTCGGGAAGGAGTCTGCCGCGGAGCTCGCACCAGTGCGGGCTCAGCAAAGTGCGCATCGAGGGCGCATATCGGCCGCAAAGGGGGTGCTCGCGAGCACCCTTCTGAAGCCTAAAATTGACAAATGGGACACCCTACGGTCTCGTGGACTTAACGGACACGCGCACGCGGCAGCCATTGTAAGTCCACAAGACCGAAAGTGCATAGAAAGTGTGCCATTTGGGACAGGGCCCATGTGGTCCTTTGCAGACATCCTGTCATATGATATTGACCGCATGACTTGATCCAAAAATTTTCTTAAATATATTTTCAATACATTGTCCATTTTTATTCATTTATCCACAATGTATTTTAAGATTAGAAATATATTCTCTTGCTCCGTGAAGTATATTTTGGCATTTGAAATAAATAAATAAATAAATATATACTTTCGCATTCTGATTTTCCTAAATCTTTCTTTCTAGATCTCCATTGTTGCAGTTTTTGCTATTTGATTCATTTTTGAGTTCCATAAAAGGATAACGTGGTTAATATGCTTTATCACATCAAATTTCTTATACATTATAACAGTTTAAAATGGCTACATAAATTCTGTTAAAATTGTTGCATTGTTTCTTGTAGGGATATAATGGATCTGAAAGAGTACTTAAACAGGATTGGGTTTACTGGCCAATATGACAAAGCCAACCTGGACAGTTTGTTCACCATCCACAAGCTGCATGTTATGAATATTCCATTTGAGAACCTCAGCATCCACTGTGGCGAGAAGAACACTATGAATCTGCATACCATCTATAATAAAATAGTCAAGAGCAATCGGGGAGGCTGGTGTTGTGAAAACAATCTCTTGTTCTCATGGGTTCTAAAGGAGATGGGGTACAAATTCACCATACTAGGCGCCAAAGTGTTTAACTCGCTGGAAAAGGAGTACCTCCCCACGGACTGTCATCTCATCAATCTGGTGGAGATTGACGGGAAGCCGTACATTGCTGATGTGAGCTTTGGAGTGTCATACCAAATCTGGCATCCCTTAGAGTTGATCTCAGGTAAAGACCAGCCACAGCCTTCGGGTGTGTTCCGCCTCATAAATGACGGGGTGAAGTGGGTTCTGGAGAAGACTGGAAGGAAGCAAGTGGTCCAAGATAAGGCCTTTGCTAATTCTAGCCTCATTGACAAAAGGCTCATCAAAACAATGTACTCTTTCACATTAACACCCCGTGATGCTGACCATTTCCTGGAGACATCAGAGTACCTGCAGACTAATCCAGAATCTCTGTTCATGCTCAAATCCATTTGCTCCCTTCAGATGCCCACAGGTTTCAGAGCTCTGATTGGTTGGACGTACAGTGAGGTCACATTCAAAGAGGATACAGACTTGGTGGACATGAAAGAAATCCCAGATAGTGAGATAGAGGCTTTACTGAGGGAAAAGTTTAACCTGGTGTTAGTTAATAAATTCACACCTAAAAACAACAAAGTTAATTATTGCATCTAGTACTCAGCTAATCTACTCATCTAAAACTTTAGTACCCAGTGTGTTTTGTTTTAATATTAAGATGAAAAAAATCAGTGTTTGTGAAGTTGTGTGAGCAAACATAGCCATCAATTTTGCCTGTTTGAGAACAATAATGACTGCATTTGTTTATAGTATTCAGGGACCAAAAAAAAAAAAAAAAAAAGAAAGAAATGAAAAGAGCAAAGAAAAAGAAAGAAAACATACTTCAGCTTAAAAACTTAAGTTCAGTTGCTGCCTTAACATTTTAAGTATATTAATTTGGCTGTCATTTCAACTCATTGTTGAAACTGGTTAAATTATTTTGATGAGTTCAAGTAGGTTAAACATTTGGAGTAAGAGCTGAAGGCCATAATCGAGTCATTTGTATGATTTTAAATAAGCTTTTTATTCAGAAGTAAATGTAATATCCTCTGTATCTGTTTGTCTGTGTGCTTTATTCTTAAAGTGGTTATTTTGTCAGAAGTAAGCTTATGTATGTGAGAAACCAGCTTCAAACCCAAAAAAGAATATCAACCCAGCTATAAGATGGTTTTAGGTGGTCTTACCAGCTACCAGCTCCCATGGTCCAAAACACAGCTTGAGCTGCCATGCTGGTTTTTCCAGTAGGGAAAACATTTGTTGCCATGACTTATTGATCATATCATATCATATCATATCATATCATATCATATCATATCATTTTTTCTTATCATCCTGACTTTAAATAAGTTCAGGGTCATAAAGAACAGATTTATAAACATATATTCAATGTAGTAAATTAGGAGGAAAAAACAGACATAAAAGTAGGCTTTAAACGTCTTGGCAGCTTTGGAATTTGATAGTTAAAATGGCTTGAACATCGTGTTTGTTTTCGGTTTAAATAAATAAAGGCTTAGTTCAGTGAAAATGAAAAAGCATTTAACAAATAACTAACATGTTTCTTTAAGATGACGCATTCCTCTCTAGTAGCCAATGAGAAGAGAGCTTCCGCGATTGGCCGGTGCCCGCTGACGGTAGTTGCGTGTGTCTGCAGGCCTAAACTGAGCGTCCTCAGCACTGGTGGGAAAAGCAATGAATTCATTAGAACAAGCCGAAGGTACTTTTCAGTAGATAGATTATTAGTTTAATGCACTCGTCTCCAAGTGTCATGTTCATATATTAGCAGAGCATCCACGTGTTTGTTATGGCATGTTAGATGTATTATGTTGACACTGGGTCGCTAGCATGTAGGCTAAGACTCTCAGCAGTTATCATCGAGATCTCGGAAAAACTGATACCTCAACAAGAAGTGCAGCTCTTCTGTCATTGTAAAGTCCGGGTCTTGGCTTTAAACATTGTTGGTCAGTCATAACACCACTATACCAGACACTGACGTATAATACATGCCAGTTAGTGTACGTGTACTGTTACTTGATATGCCTATAAACTCAATCAATGATATTTAGTCTCTCATCAGTCTATTTTCCTATCTGTATTTTTAGCACTTGTTTATGCATTTTTCAGAGTGATGTGAAACTGCAGCATGGTGACTTAAATGAGTAATTCACCGCTGGCAAAATATGCTCTTTTAATAAAATTTGACTGTCTATGCAGTAGAAAGGTTAAATGATTTTGAAAGTGGTGTTACATGACCAAAAAGATCTGTGTTGTTTAGTTTTGCCAGAAAGGTAGGGAAACTCCAACACCCATAATTCTCTGGGCTCGTTTAGATTGTCTGCAGACGGGAATGCAAAAATGCGGAAGTATGATCTGTAGTTTTAACAAGCCCTGGAGCTGTCAAAAAAGCCCTTTATAGCTGACAAAAATTGCATACACTAATATATATACATATATACACATATATATATATATATATATATATACACACATATATATATATATACACACATATATATATATATACACACATATATATATATACACACATATATATATATATACACACATATATATATATATATATATATATATATATATACACATATATATATATATATATATATACACACATATATATATATATATATACACATATATATATATATATATATATTTGTCCTCTGGAAATAAATAAATAAAAAAAAAAAAACCTAAATTGTGTTTAGATTTTCTGCCTCAATATTTTAAAAAGAGAGATTAGAAAATAGATGTTACTTACCTCACTGTCAGTACTGTGCTGATATAAATGTTTTCCTCATCCACAGACCTGAAGGCTTTTGAGAGGAGACTGACAGAGTATGTGTCTTGTTTGCAGCCGGCTACAGGTCGTTGGCGCAGTAAGTCAGTCCAGCTTGCCTGGTCAAATCTTTACTGAATCTATCTCAAGCCATTTAAAACCTGGACTATGTGCCTATACTCTGAGCCAATAAGTGTACACACTTACTGAGTCTTCATAACTCTCATATATCCACAAGGATTGATCTTATTGTGCAGTACACTGCCTCATTTTAATTCATGAATTCTGTCTTCTTTTTGCAGTGATTTTGATTGTGGTGTCTGTGTGCACAGCCACAGGAGCCTGGAACTGGCTTATAGATCCAGACACTCAGAAAGTATGTGAAATTAAAAGATGTTGCAATAAAATCAGATTATCATCTGATTTTGCATTAGTCTTATGTCATCTCTCTCCACAGGTTTCTTTCTTCTCATCTTTATGGAATCATCCATTTTTCACTATTAGCTGTGTGACACTTATTGGCCTTTTCTTTGCTGGAATACACAAACGAGTTGTGGCGCCATCTATGTATCCTTCTCAATGCTGGAAATTTGCAGTGGTGTTCGTTGTGCTTAGCCATTCTATTGAGTATTAACCATTCCAAGACTGCAGATTGTCAGTGACTACTGGATCTCTCCTTAACTTCTTGTTGCAGTATTGCAGCACGCTGCCGAACAGTACTAGCGGAATATAACATGTCCTGTGATGATGTAAGTACTTGTGTCCTTTGAATTATTGCCCTTTATGATCTCTCAGTTTCACTGATTTAAGAATTCAAAAACATTTTTCTTGTGCATTCATTTGTATTTTTCCTCCTCTTATGCTAGACGGGGAAACTTATCCTGAAACCACGGCCTCATATCCAATAGCACCTTGAAGAGATGGGAGTGGAGAGTATTTCATATCAACATTAATTAAAGATTGCACATCGGCCTCAGTGCCAGGAGGAGATTATCCAAAGTGTGTGGGGATCCACTTCCCAAATAGGACTCTAACTTCCCTTTGCAACATATGAAGAAGCAATGGGAGCTCAAAAGGAAACATTTTGAAGAAAAAAAATGGTTTCTGCTATTTTTAAATAACATCCTTATTTTTCTTTTGGAAAATTTGAGTTTTATTTGATTGTGGGTTTTGATATCCTCATCTGTAATACTGTGGTCTTATTTTAGATGCATACGGTGTATGTATTTTTAAGTAAATTGCTGAACACATAATAAATATTAAAGTGTAGATATTTGTTCACCTTAAGCTGACTTTTACATGTAGGAAACATTTATGAAATGTTTATGCCTATGGCATGATGATGCGCTGCTTTTTGTTGTTTTTAAAGAACTTTTATGCGACCAAAGGCTGCACTAGTTTAACATAAAAGGGTAACAGGCAAATGCATCTTAAGTGAGTGTCATGGTTGGCTGAGATTTTATTTACTTTCACTCCAGAGTTAAAATCTACAAGAATATCTTAAAGTGAATTGTGTTGGCAATAATAAAAGTTGTTTGTTGTACAGAGTTTGTTGCTATTTGTTGTTATTAATGTCACTGAAACTGAGAACTAGTTAACATGCATCTGTCAGTTGAGACTGCTTATTAGTTATTCAAATCTGAGTTGGAAATTATTTTACACTTATTTAAGTCATCACGTATTCTTAATGTCACGCGTGGTATACTATAGGGCCTATAACATAAAATAAAGCATTTCAAGAAATCTACATCTATGCACATATTGGTGTTTGTTTTTATTGTAATTTTTTTTCTCAGTTCAGTTTGTTGCAGCCGTGATACACTTAAAATATTTTATTAGAAGATATAAAACAATTCCTTTAGGACCTCAGTATAATTTAAGGTTACACTGAAATATACAGGCCTGGTTTCACAGACGGTTAATTCAATTAGGACATTTAAGTAGCTTTTATATACACGCCTTAGAAAAAAACATTAGTGGTGAGCATCTTAAGACAAAATCATGGCACTGACATATTATTTTAAGACATGTCAGTGCAAGGTGCTTTCCGTTAAAACTGCTTAATAATGCATTTTAGTCTGAGACTAGTCTTAAGCCTTTTCTGTAAAACCGGGGGTATGAATCTTACAATCGAAACCATTATGAATCGTTCATATCGGTGGGTTGATTCGAGAACCGCTCGGACCGACTTATGTTGTGATCCCGTTGAAGTGATTCGAGTCAAAAGAACGATTGGTTTACGAATCGGACATCGCAAGAGCTCACGCGGCCACCGTACTTATTGTAAACATGGCGTCCGACGAAGATAGCGATGAGGATTTCGTGACTTACGGAACTCCTTTAGAGCCTCTGGAAGAAGGTATTATATGTGTACAATAAAGCTGTCATTTGTTTAAATTTGCAGGTTTTTAATGCATAAGAGCTGTGAAAATTTAATGAAAACAGCAGGTGCAGAAATTTCACACGTTCCTAGTTATCAATTCCACGTTGCTCGTATATGTGTATTTCAGATGAACCCAGCAGAAAACCAGTACCTGTGCACGAGCAGACGGTTAAAGATGAGAAGGGTCGATACAAGAGATTTCACGGAGCTTTCACTGGTGGCTTCTCCGCTGGTTATTTTAACACAGTGGGCACCAAAGAAGGTCAGTGCTAGCCTTGCTCAGTGCAGTAATGCTTTTGATTCTATTAACCGGGTCTTGTCGTAGTTTAACTAATCTGCTCTGTACTTTAGGCTGGGCACCTTCAACATTTGTATCAACTCGACAGCAAAAGGCAGAGAAACAGAATGCTAGACCAGAGGACTTTATGGATGAGGAGGTAAGTGTGTGAATCTCAGTTCTCACACGTCAATAATACTGTGCCTTGATACCTGTAAAGTTCTTGCCGTGTAATTTTTTTCAAATACAGAATATGTTTTGTTAAAGGATTTTAGTGAGCATGGTATTGCCCCAAGAGAGATTGTCACTACAGATGATTTTGCATCGAAGAGGAAGGATCAGTTAAAAGACAAAGCACGAGCCGTCAGCTCTCTTGCTGCTTTGATACCTGGAGACACTGGACTGCTGGAGGAGCTTATTGCCCCTGCACGGTATGCATCACTCTAACTAATATGGCCTAACTATAATGTAATTAAAAACTATACTTATTACATGGCATTGTGTAATTGCCAGGTCATCTATTGGTGTGGAGCTGCTGAGAAAAATGGGCTGGAAGGATGGCCAGGGGGTGGGACCAAGACTGAAGAGAAAGCAACCCAAGCAAAAAACTGGTGATGAGAGAAGATATCACAGATATATATATATATATATATATATATTTTTTTTTTTTTCTGAAGTGCCATTTTTAGGCTTCAGGTGTGGAAAGGATGATGTCCTGAGCACCATGTTAACATTTCAAGAAGCTTAGTTTTGCTGTTTCTCGTCTTTCAGATGTGGTTAGAGCTTATGGCTGTGCTTTGCCGCCCAATGGATCCGAGGAATCTGAGGTGAATATCGTTTAATGTTTATAATGGCTGCATCCGAAAATCGCATACTCTCTGAGTAGGTACTCCTTTTGAATAAGTACTTTGTGACCGTTAAAAATGTATGTTCTATATAGTTGCTTCACTGCTATTCACAAATCTGTCCTGTGAGCTCATTGGATAGTAAAGTGTCAATCAGATGTGCACTTCAGAATCATCCAGGTACTTTTTGCATACCGTTTTATGAAAACTGTGATTTCTGACATACTACTCATTTCACATACTGTTTTTCACCTACGACATAGTAGAGAAGTTTGCATATTCGGATGCAACATATGTGATTATTATGTGAAGAATTTAGTCAGACTGAAAAATCTTTTTTTGTTCAGGAGGAGGATGATGAATTTGCTCCAGAGAATGTGACCTTTGCCCCCAAAGATGTGATACCAGTGGACTTCACCCCTAAAGTGGACTCCCATGGTCTGGGTTACCGAGGGCTGAACCCTCTACAGGCCTTGGGTGGCGATTCAGGTTCAGGACATATAAACCTCTTCACGCTTCACTCTGACAGGACAACCAGCTTATTTGGAGACAGAAAATCAGGACAGCAACGCAGGGGCGGGATTGGAGGACAGGTAATGCCAAAGTACTGTGCAAAGTACAGTCAGTAATGGCCTAGAAAACTAAATTTGAACACTTCTATTAGAAGAAACATGCTGACATCAGTGTATATGTAGGCTTTTGGAGTTGGTGCAATGGAGGAGGAAGATACCGATATTTATCATAAAGACTCCATGTCCAACTACGATACTGTGCTGGGAGGAGAAGAACCAGGGGATGGACTCTTCGGATGGACCGCTCCCCAGCAGTACACCAGGAAGAAGAATGGTTGGTGACAGGAAGTCCTTAGCAGTGTCCTTATAATGTCATGATGCATTTATGTTGCATCAGGATGTCAGAACTGGGTGCTATTTGAGTGTCTTTTGTAATGTGACCATACTCTTTCATGTGAAATTGTAGGCTTAGCAGGAAAGATGGCTCCTCTATGACAAATGTATTTGTTTTTGTTCCAGACTCAAAAAGAGATGTGGCGTATTCGGGCAGAATTCTGGAGGGGTTTACATTGGCCTCCCAAGTCACAGAGATTAAAACTGTAATATACTGCACTAGGCTTCATTTCCTATATTACCTTATTTGATGTGAAAAAGTTGTGCTGTTAAATTAGGCTCACTGGTTTTGTTTCTAGGCCTATCCTCCCCCTGATCTCCCCCGTGATTATCGGCCTGTACACTACTTCCGTCCAGTGGTTGATCCATCCTCTGTCAGCCCCATTGTTGCCCAGGCACTGCAGGCTTCACGTGGACACCTATCACAGGATGCACCACAGCAGAGTCGTCACAACTTAGACTCTACTCAGAGACGTGACATGCTGGGAGAAACGCCTCTACAGGGTAAGGGTGTCTCTGTGTATGTGTTGAGGTTGTTTAGGAGTGATTTGAATCATAGATTTGTGATTGCAGGTAGATTCGGATCAGGGCTTTCACATTTTCATTACACAGTTACCAAAAGAATTCACAATAACGATATGATCACGTTATCTATAGAAACTCTGGAAAAAAAATGCCATTAGTCAAATTTATCTTTTACTTTATTTTGTGTTTTCTATTTTTTTTGGCCAAAGAATCACTCAAAATCTGAGTGTAGGGAGGTGGAGAGAGAGTTGTACAAATAACTGTAACTGTAACAGTAACTGTACAAATGCATACAAAAAAGAACTTGCTGTTGATCAGCTCTTGCTGACTGGGATAGATGTACTGTGTCTTGCTTTCGTCTGTCATCTCCATTGCATAACGTGTGGCAACCAGCATTAAGGTGCAATACCACCAACTACTATGTGTCAACCAGATAGTTACCGGCACTGGATTACAGTATTATTAATATCCTGTAAGTTTCAGATCTCATAACTTCCTCGTTAGTCCAAAAACACTTTCAAATGATGAACAATGAATATAAGAACGACAGTGCGACAAATGATGGTACATTCATTCATAATTTGTTTACACGAAACACCGTAAGTCATCCTTTGGCAACTATAACTGTAGTAACTCCAAGTAGTTTAACTTTATTTGCCACAACCAAGGCTTATAAAGCATATGAAATATGCATAAATGTTTCACGGTTGGCAAATGTTTCAACTATGTAACGAGATAAAATATTTTCTGTAGCGTCTTTGTTTCAACGCTAATATAATGCAATAAAATACAATACTACCTCACAAATACATAAGGAATAAATATAAAGAAAGATGATTAATAATTACCACATGGAGTATTTGAGTGTAGTTTTTCTTCTGATTCGGGATCAGACTCTGGCTCAAACATGTATGTGAACAAAAAGTTTTCAAAACAGTTCTACATGTGTAATGGTGGGGACATCGAAAATTATTTTATTATGCAAAGCTGTTATCAAATCATAACAGTGGGCGTTTACTTTCAAGTCCTGAATGCGGCACGCATATCAAAACGTGTTTCAAAAAGAGGGTAAAAAAAACAGGATAAAAAATAGCTCATTACTTCTAAATTAGGGTGTGTTTTTTTTATGTAAAAATCTTGCTAACATTATTAAGTGGACCTCAAAGGACAAAAAAATTAACCCTTTAATACAATTTATAACCCTAACTTTTGTCTAAATGTTTTTTTATGTTGTATAGGCCCCAGTTCTGTGTTTGAGTTGCTTGACAGTAAGGACAGAGAGCGGCTGAATGAGATCCGCAGAGCGGCCGAAGGGCCGAAAAAGTCAGCGGGAAGCATTTCTTCAGCTGCGGATCGAGCTGCTGTGGTGGCTGCGGCTAAAGCAGCTGCTTTGCAGGCCCTGTCCAGCCGTTTCCAGTCAAACACCCCACAGCCTGATTCCCACACTCAGGCTTCATCTGAGTCCCAGATGGCTTTGAATGCTTGGTCTGGTCCGACTGCAGATGCTAGCAAAACCTTTAAACCATTTGCAAACAATCCTCAGAAGCAGGCCCGCTATGATCTGTACATCAACAAACTCAAACAGGGCAATAAAGGTGAATTTAAACATTTATGTTTGCTCTGATTTATCCTGGATTTTCCTAATCTGTGCTTGGCTAAATACCTGATTTCGGCACTATTTGTAGATGCCCTGGAGTCGAGTCTGGACTGCTCCATGACGGAGTGGGAGAGAGGGAGAGAAAGGGACGAATTTGTACGTGCTGCATTACTCTATAAGCCCAGCAACTCTTCTCTCTCTTCACGCTTCACGCGTGCCAAACAAGAGGATGACACAGACAATGTGGAGGTCACACGGGATCAAGAGGTAAGAAGCTCCACCTTAAGTTCAAACAGTTAATCTTTGACATAAGAATCTTTTTGACATAAATCATTTATAATTAAAAATAATAATAATAATAATGAATTGTACTTTAATATTCACTCTATTTAGAATGATGTGGATGACAAGCAGGCTGCTGTGAAGATGAAGATGTTTGGGAAACTGACCAGAGAAACATTTGAGTGGCACCCTGATAAACTATTGTGTAAAAGATTCAATGTTCCAAACCCTTATCCAGGGTAAGAAGTAGACTTGTGTATCAAATCATATGCTGTATCTAAAGACATTCATTTACTATTGGAGTAAATTAAGGACAAATATCTCTAATAAAAAAAAATAAATAAATAAAAAAAAAATATTGGAAATGTTGGGAACAAAAAACTAATTGGGGGGAAAAAAAAACTTACATTCATATTAAATTGCAGTCTCAAAAATGCAATTACTATTAATGCAATGTGTTTTGTTGTTGTTGTTGTTTTTTTATTAGTGCAATACAATGTTTTTTTATGGAAGGTATTTTCTGCCAACCTTTAAATTAATGGAATGATAAAAATGTAATTAAAATGATTACATATTTAAGTTTAAATTATTATTATTATTATTATTATTGCTTTAGCATTAGGAAAGGTTTGTAACAAATGTATTTAATTTTCTTTTTCATTTGGAGTTTCATTTATCTTTTGTCTGTTTTGCAGGTCTAGTGTAGTGGGAATGCCTAAAATAAAGAGAGATAAGTACTCAGTCTTTAACTTCCTGTCCATAACGGATAGCAGCCAGGTCAGCAGGGAGGCCCCAAGTGCTCCCAAACCTCCCAGCTCCAGCACAACCCTTCCCCGTTTGACTCCAGAAGTCTCCAATAAGAGATCCAGGTGGGACGTACCAGGGAAGGCATCTGAACCCAAAGACCCACTCAGTGCATTCCTCAGTGAAACTCGCAGTGAGGTTTCAGTGGCCCAGCAAAATGAAGCTGACTCCCCACATACTTCTGTCACTACAGAGGTACCAGTGGATGCTTGATTATTTTGATTTAACATGCCTGAAGAATAAATTCAGAAAGTTTTCACTTACAGAAAATTAACTTGAAGCTAAAGTATTTTTTAAATTAGTACTATATACAGCAAAACCTCAATGTAATGATCACATTTCTGTTAGGAATGTCACAATACCAAAAATCTAGCAGTCGATACTGAACAGTATTCAAGTAAAAAATTAATGCTTTTCCTTTGTTGTTTGATAATCATTAATAATACAGACAGCCAATATTAGACAGTAGCAGGTTTTAAAGGCTGTTGTCACCTGGACGGAGACAATTTGCTGTTACACATGATGTTCACATTCACATAACTGACTGTGCTTACACAAATATTCGCCAAGACAGGCTTTTGACATAACTGTGTGTGTCTTTTGAACATTTAATAAGCCGTAAAATCTGACACTTGCAAGAGGCGGTTATGTGTGTGCGCTTTGATTGAGAGCGCACTAACTGAAGACCGTATCTCAGAGCACACGAGTAGTCTACTTCATAGTTTTTGAGAGAGAGAGAGAGAGAGAGATGCAGTACCCCTGAATCACTCACACTTTTTGAGAAATTATGTTTCACAGAAAGTTTTAAAATTACTGATTTGCTCTGATAATCTGTTTGGGTTCAACCTACATGCTTGCTATAGTGCATAAAGTAGCATCGGTACTTACGGTACTGTAGAAAAAAGAAAATCTAATCTTTCATCAGATTTTTTAAATTGATGATACCGAAGTATCGGTTCTCATGACATCCCTAATGTCTGTGCAGGTAAAAGTGGAACAGTCCGATGGGCAGCAGATTGAACAAAAGACTGAAGAGGAGGAGAAGGAAGAGGATGAAGAAGAGGTGAGGCCTCCAATGGATCTCTTTAAAGCCATCTTTGCCAACTCGTCAGATGAGAAAAGCTCATCGTCATCTGAAGATGATGGCGAGGAAGATGAAGAGGTGGCTCTTTCAACATCTGAACCAATTCAAAGCAGTGCAGGAACGGTGAACCCACTCATCTCAGCTCAGATCAGTCTTGTTCCTGACATCAGCAAAGTGACAGGTATAATCTAAATATGCTTTATAATGAGCAGTTCTACAAAAACCTCTTTCAAGGATTCAGATGTCTTTGTAATAAGCATTTACTGACTTTATTTACTCTTCCCCTCAGATCTGAAGCATCTTACAGTCCAGAGCATGCCATCTGCTGAAACTACAGCACAGAATACTCAGTCCTCTGATAATGCTCCTGCTAAATCACAAGGCCTGGATGAAGAGGAGTTTGGCCCCAGACTGCCACCACCTGGTCAGTGACTATAACCACTACATCACCACCACCCTCAATTTATCATTTAAACAAGGGGTGTCCAAACTCGGTCCTGGAGGGCCACTGTCCTACAGAGTTTAGCTTCAACTTGCCTCAACACACCTGTCTGGAAGTTTCTAGTATGCCTAGTAGACCTTGATACATGTTGAAGCAATAATATATATTTTTTTTTCTTCTTAAATAATAATGATTTCAGCTCAATCTCACAAGACATAGTTTCTTTACAAGACTTCATATACTATCTGATATTTTTGAATATACAGTTGTATATACTGTACAAGGTACAGTAATTTTAGAGTTATTACTTTTTCTCTTTCATCCAGAATATTGTACTAGCCCGTTTTTTTTATGCTAACATAAAGTTTTACATTGTTCTTCTCTTCATCAGGTCTTGTGCCACTTGCACGCTCACCGCAGCTGAAGAAACAGAAGAAAAAGGATAAAGAGAAACACAGAGCCAAGAAACACAAGAAAGAGAAAAAGGTACAGATTTACTGGAACAGAATTATTCGGTCTGAGTGACAGGCTTCTTTGCAAAACTAGAAATTACATTGTTTCTCTATCTTTTCTCAGAAGAAAAAGAACAAGAAACATAAGCATAAAGGGAAACAGAAGAAGAGGGTGGAGGAGTCCAATAGCAGCTCAGATGACACTGACTCCAACAGTGAAGATGAAAATAGAGCTGTGTCTACTAGTGAACTGCTTCAGAGGTCAGAGCTCATTTTAAATCATATAGCATTTTATAATGCATCGTTTAAATGGTAATGGTATCTTGGTATATATATTTGTAATTTAACAGTCTGAATGATGATTTCTCTCTCTCTCTCTCTGGTTTAGGTTAAAAAACATCAAGAACAAGTTATAGAAGAATTGAGAGTGAGGACGTTGTCTTACGGAAACATTAAGATAATACAGTGAATACTAATTGTGTGTGTGTGTGTGTGTGTGTGTGTGTGTGTGTGTTGGTGCATCTATTTACACAAGTGTACCTAATGGCAAAATGTGTTATGATTGCAGATATTTTTAATAAAAAACATTAAAAACAAAAAAAGCTGAGTGATTATTAGAATAAAATGTCAACAAACACAATGTGATTGACCTTATTGTAATCCAACAATAATTTGACCATATTCTGTTGTTTAAGATTCATGTTACTATAAAAACAATTATAGCAATTACGGTACAACTTGAAATGTGAAATAAAGCTTTACTCTGCTTTATTAACTGGAAAGTTGCTGACAGTTTAGGTGCAATAACAGATAAAATTCCCCTGAGGTCAAGAATGAACCAAAGGAGGAAAGTTCAGATGGGAAGACTCAGGTAAAACTCCAAACAACTGTGTCAGAACTGTACCTACTAATGGACTTTTTGAGACATGAGTTTACATGAAGTGTTTAGCGCCTTTAACTAACTGTTCTAGCCTGTCTTTTTTCTTTTCATTGTTATGCATCAATTTCATAGTCTGTAAAAGATCCATTTAAAAGCACGTGTATTACGTGTTTAGTCTAGGCATGCGCGTTTTTGGCGCAGGTTTGGCGCGAGTGCTCGGTAAAGGATTGCGTATGTGCGCAGGCGCGTAATCTGTAAACGACATCACTCGCATGTCCCACCTGAAAACTACACCTATGGATTAAACATATTGCTAATGCCAGTTTAGACAAGATGAATCTAAGCTGAATACTAGCTGGTTAGTTAAAATGACTTGAAATTAAATCAATATTCAGGGATTGACTTGATAGGAGGCGTAGAATCTGCTTACCCTAGTATACAAACAATATATTAAGTATCATTTCATTTCCTCATTGGGAGCTGAGGACCCTAATATTAAATTTCTACTATCGCGCCTGTATGCTCGCACGTTTATATAATCTCCTAATATATAGTATATATACCTCAAGTATTGGCCAATCACACATCGGCGCCGTGGCTTAGTTGGTTAAAGCGCCTGTCTAGTAAACAGGAGATCCTGGGTTCGAATCCCAGCGGTGCCTTTTGTACTATGATGACACAACTCTACTTTCAGATGCACAAAACACTGTATAAAAGTACGACAAATGCTATCAAACAATACATTTAAAAGGGACTAATGCGACTGGAAATATATTGCAAGACTTTCTAGTCGTATGTACGTTGAAGAAACAGAGCAAACTGTTTTGTATTTTGAAACCAATCTGTGCAGAAATATTTAAAATGGCTCTCATACGATATGCTATTGTTCAGCATGTAACTAATAAAATGGTGCGCACGCAATGATTTACAACTATGCATCCCTCCGTCCACGAGAGTGCAGGCTTTCACTGCCAAGACCTTACAGCTGGTAAGTCTCCCCCAAACAAACCATGAAAACAAACCAAGGCAAGAAAAAAATTCCGTTTACATGATTAGCCTACAGCAGAACGTCTTACACGAGTGTCCCCAGTCGATTCTTAAGATGTATCAGTTGTAAATGTTGGCGTTTATATCAGCTGCATTTTATCTTGGTGATTTAAAATTGACCTCAGACAGTGTTATTTATTTGCATGAGATGCGCTCCAGCGGTCTGCGATGGACAGGAGTCCACTGAGCTGCATTGCCGCGATTACTTCACCCTGCATCAGGGCTTATTACATAATTGGCAATTTGGCACAAAGTACCACTATAGAAGTAGTGAACGATATTATTACTCGTCCATATATAATGAAAACATACTATATAGTGACAAAGAAGTAAATGTCAAAGGTTTAGTGATCGCCTCAAGAAAAGCAATTCCTTGAGAATCATTGTGTGTCCTGCGTTGTCCCCGCTGAACCTCCAATCCCGTCTCTCCCCTGAAGGTCTTTCTGCCTTTCCCTCCAGACAGCGCAATGAGCCGCTCGAAAAGAGGGAGACACGTCGCTTTTGGTGCTCGAGCAAGAAGTTAAATCGACCGTATGCGTGAAACCGACATGAGATACGTAGCAAAATAAATCTGGATTATGAGGAAATGACCTGAACTGTGCAACAACAAGAAGATGATGGTGATGACGGAGAGAATCGGTGCGATTCGGCTTTACCTTATGAAATGGATTTGTCTACGCTGGGCTTGGGTTTGTGTGGGTGAGTAGACTTTTTAGGGATTGTGATATTATTGCATATAATTGTTATATATTGAATAGAACAAAAGAGTGTGATGTACGGTATATTTACTCGAAATCAGAAGCTGTGATCACTTTTTATTACATTTTACTTTTTTTCAGCCCACGTTTCAGAATAATATTAAATATTATTTTATTCATAAGACCTGATACAGGTGATGTATGTTGAAGTATGGGAATGGCACCGATGACAAAGAAAGGTTAAGCGGCGCGCGCAGGTTTTGCAGCATTCACCCAGGGAAAATCGAGGAGGACAGATCAGCGTTTGGCTTGTTGCCATGACAGTTATAAACACGGCGGTATCGTCTCTGATCTCCTCTCCTCGAAGACCGACTGGAAGATTTTTTTTTTTTTTTTTTTTTTTTTTACAAATCTGTATTAGTGTGCAGTCTTTCATGGATAAAAACAAATTAATTTGTTTACGTGCATTTTTAAACACCTTGTTGTAATTAAAACACCACATATAGGCTACCACTTACTTAATCACCACTGAAAAAAAAAAAAAACAGTTTTAACTCTTCTAAAATGGTTTATTGCTCTCCCTGTCTGGTTGGTTTGTTGGTTTAAAAAGGATTTGGGACACTTTTCAGCAGGTCAAACTGGGCTGGGAGAACATAAGACTAACAAACCATCACCGGCTGGCTTTTTAGCCGGTCCCTGATTGTTGTAGAGAAAAAAAATCTTTTAGAAAACTATATTATGATCAGATAACCTGATAACATATCATTGATGACTAGTGCACAGTGACTTTTTCAACCTCTTCAGCATTCTGAGCATCAGTTTTGAAAATAACATTTATGTCCACAACAAGACGGCATCG
This sequence comes from Ctenopharyngodon idella, assembly GCF_019924925.1. Lineage (NCBI taxonomy): Eukaryota > Metazoa > Chordata > Actinopteri > Cypriniformes > Xenocyprididae > Ctenopharyngodon > Ctenopharyngodon idella. The sequence goes on from NC_067226.1 coordinate 11,849,306, forward strand.
AAACTGAAGCTAAAGCAACGACTTCACAATCTGCCATGTTTTCGAGAACTGATCTCACCCACAATCTATTACTAGACTGCACTCTATGCTTGTTTAAGACACATATGATCTGTTGAGATCAGCTAAACGCTCAGCAAACTATCACAGATAGAAGAGAGAGAATATGTAAGAAAGAGACATCTGCTTTTACTCAAGCAGATCCTCTCATGTCAGAAGCACAGAAAGAGAACGAATGTCTGTTTTATTGGCGGTGGGGTGGTGACAAAAGAGGGTTTGGTTGGGGGTGGGGGTGTGTTGATAGCACCAGTGACACCTAGAGCTCTCTTCGTCTCACACACACAGACAAAGGGACCTTCTTCTCTCTTTCTTATCATTCTCATCCACGCACATACAAGCCTTTCTCTTTGACTACAGATATTCCATGTCCAGGCATGTTCTCCCTACTAAATGTGTGTATTACTGATATTGACTCATTTTCCTTTTAGAGCATGTTCTGTCTGGTAAATGAGGACAATGAGTATGTTCTTTTATTGTAAAACAGTGCCAGATATCTCAATAACAACAAAATGTTCTTTTTTGTGTGTGTAGAGGTAATTTGTTAGAATTTCATTCCGAGGAGTGAAACAGCAGAAAAGTCCATTTTAAGCAGCTAACAGATAAGAAATATGGGGAAGACTGATTTGAGTTCAGGTTCTGAGTGGTCTTTGTATCTGGGGATGTAAAAGTATGTGAGACTCAACATCTAAAAGTACTCAGAAGTTATTTCTTTTCTGTTCTCTCACACAAAGAACAGGGTGGTAGCGTCTGCTCTTCAGCTTTGCTGTCCTTGGATGTATGAGAGATGTGCGTTTATCCTGCAGGATAATGAATAAGTGTTGGAGACATGATGATGTTTTTTTTTTATTGTATGTGTGTTGTAATGTATGGTTGTATACATGTCTTTCAGGAGACCTTTACTCTCCAGCCAGGCTGTTATTGAAAATAAGAACTTGTTCTTTATGATTTGCCTGGTTAAATAAAGGTTAAATAAAAACATAATTAAAAATGATAGAGTTATATCACCTCATGTGCTGCCTTTTATATTCAGGGATCTCACTTCATGCCAAATGAGGAAATATAAGGGAATTTTAAAATTGTGATTTCTATTTCTGATAAAAAGTCATGGAAATACTATAGAGAATATTTTTGTTGTTGTTATGTTCAGCTCTAAATATATTAATTATACAATATTTAAAAACCCAGTAATCACAAATGACTGGAAAAGTCAAGGATTATTATTACTACTACTACTACTACTACTAATAATAATAATAAATTAAATGCAAACATTAAAATGGTTTACATGTAAATTAAAAATCCAAAAATCACAAATGTTTAAGTGTGAGTTGAAGACTCACAGCTTTCTTGAAACTACCTTTGATAAGCATTGTCTTCCTAAATCATCTTCCTTTACAGATTTTATTTTTTACACACATAAATAGACAGTCATGTACTGTCCTTTTTTTTCTTTAAAGAGACTTTACAGTGATTCAGCATAGATAAAAGGAGAAAAAGATTATGAAAATTAGAAAACGGTGAATAGTTATACACTCACTTGCACTTTCCATTTCTTCCTGGACTACAGTATTTCTGTTGCTTCCCAGACTATTTCTTTCTTGTCTTATTGTGTTTCCGTCCAAAAGCGTAATCATTAGCACACACTCTCACACACTTCCACACTAAATTGAGTATTGTGTGTCTCTCTCTGATCCTTCTTGAGTGAGTGGATCAAATTCTTGCCCTGCACTCAGTAATCCATAAAGGCTGATGTGATGTTGGTGTCATGTCAATCACAGTGTGACAGCTGTGGTCACACACAAACAATGCCTATGTCTTCTGTGTGTGTTCCTCAGCTGCCTGTGGCGGTAAGGTGGAGTTACACACTGAGAGGAGAGGAGTGATCTACAGCCCATCATGGCCCCTCAACTACCCAGCCGGAGTGAATTGCAGCTGGAATATACAGGGAAGCCGTGGAGATGTGATCACAATAAGGTAGACGCACACAAGCAGTCTCTCGCTGTGGTGATTATGTGAGGAGTGTCTTATTTATTTCTGTTAACATACATTGCAAGATTATAATGCCTCTTCAGTAGCTGTCCGGTTCATGGGATCTTGATATAGGAAATAATGTTATTTCTCCTCAGTGCAAGGAAGAAATGCTGTTGTTATGGTCTCCAAAGGCTTTTACTAGTTGTATGAATGTATGATATTTCCAGACCAAAAACCAATGTAAGGGCTTTTTTTTTTTTTTTCAAACTAATTAACTGTTTTGTGCATTTCAATGTTTATGAGCCTGTTTGCAAGTGCGCATGTATATTAGTCTGCGCATTCTTTCGTATGAGAGCGCTTAGACTGCTGTATGACTAGAGCTGACTCCAGGGATTTTATAATGTACTATTTCTCGCCTCTCATACCGCTGCTGTGTGTGTGTGTGTGTTTGTGGGCTTTGTCTCTGCTTTAATGTAATGATTTTATCTAAAAGCATTACATCATCTCCTGGTTCTCTTCAGAGATCTGTTCTTAGAGGAAAGTTGGAAAAGGATAATAGTTCCGATAAAGAGAATTTCAATTTCTTTTAGTCCATACTGGCTAATTACTCAGTGTATAAAAGCTGCAGTAGAGGTATTTATGCTAAACTCGATCAAACAGATTTCTCAAATTGCCTCAGACAGAGTGGCATATGGAAATTTGAACCCACTCATCTAGAACTAGGATGAGATGGAGAATTAAAATTAAAGATTTCTTCGCTGATCCTGTTGACTTTTGACTGTTGACTGCTGATATTTTCACTAGTCCCAGGGTAAAAAAAATAAACATTTTATTTTACATGTTAGAAAGCACACTGTGATATATATATATATATATATATATATATATATATATATATATATATATATATATATATATATATTTTTTTTTTTTTTTTTTTTTTTAAGTAACTAATATTGTTTTAGGGTTTTAATTTAAATTACATTATTGCTGGAAAGGAAACTGATGGTATTCAGTGATTTATTTATAATTTTCAACTATTTCTAAATCTTTGTTTCTTCGACAAAGCCTCATCTGTGTCAGCCAGACAGACATTTTTAGCATATAATAAGCAGTTTTCACAACAATGTTTAATATATCACAGAAAACTAAACATTTAAGTTTGTAGGGCATAAAAACACTTTATGATCACCAAATATAAGACATTGTGGCAGTGCAGCACTGGTGAAGTGATGGTTCTGTCAATTGGCCCAAACCTCTCTGGCACCAGCCCCAGGCCATCAGGTCATCAGATCATCCTTATTGTTGAGTCCTGTCTGAAATATTCAGAAGCTTTGCATAATGTGTATGTGCATTTGATTGACAGCCAGAGGAAATTTGAATATCTGTATTTTAATGACTATACAGACTACTGCTGGGACAACAGAACATCAGACCAGGCTTCATTGTGAGATTTGATTTCAGTGATAGTGCAGTTCAGTAATGTATATCATATAAATTATAATTATTAATATAAATTATATTCATATATAAATTATAAGTATATCATATAAACTGAATTATTCTTCTGCAGACTTATTGTATTACTGGGTTGCATTTTATGTGTTATGCTAAAATCTATTCAATAACACCTGAGCATGTTTTCGTCTGACATGTTTTGTCATTCAAATGGTCATGAAACATCTTCAGATTATTGTAAAACAAACAGTAGAGGAGGCTTTAAGCAGCGGGGTTTGGAGAGAGTGTGCAGGAGAAAGAGATAAGAAAGAGAACAGGCCAATAGATGTGTAACATTGTCAAGTTATTGGCTGCAAAAGGCCCATTCTTCTGTAATGGTGCTGGATTTTATCTCTCACTCTTTTGTGTGTGTGTGTGTGTGTGTGTGTGTGTGTGTGTGTGTGTGTGTGTGCACTCTGATAGCACTTTTGTACTCTGTCTAATGTAATAATAGTTCCACTGCACATATTCACTCTCTCATGCTTGAGATTCCTAACTCTTTGATATCTCTGAAATATTATTAGGGTCATTTCTGTTCTGTAAAAAAATGAATGTGAGTGTGTAATTTAAGGAGGTATCGCAATGTCAATCACAGGAACAACTATATAAAAAGAAATTCAAGTGAGCATGTTGAAAGAATCTTGATTAGAGAAATGTAAGAAACACCTATAATATTTCTTTATGAATTGACTTTTTTTTATTTTATTTTAGACTTTGGCATGGCAAAAACCAAAGAAAAACTCACTCTTTTGTTGTTATAATATAAATCTGATATGATTTTTTAAATATATTAACATACAAATCATATAATTGTTATCTTTAAAAAGTTGTTTAATATCTTATACAGTATATTAAGACAAATGTGATGGGGACATGAAAATATGCTGCAAAGACCATTTATTGTGAAAAAGGTAAAAAAAACAATGAGTTAGTTTTTTTGTGTAGCAAATTAGCTCAAAATATGATAATTAATCATAACTAGTTATAATTAATTATAAATATTTGGATCAGTTAATAAAATTAACTTAATGTAATAAAATTAATATTACAATCAATTAACCTGTTTGGCCAATGAACACTCAGTGTTAATTGTTTATTAATTCTAAGAAATGTTCATTTCCAGGTCATGGGAAATAACAATCTTATGTACAGTACTACTCAGAGCATGTAGTCAGGATCTGCATGAATAGGGACTCCAGTATGAGCATGAAACACGGACAACTTTACGTGTGACATGAACAAGACTTTATTAACTAGACTAAACACTTAACTACTCTAACATTCACACACATACATGCATAGTTTACCAAGAGAAAGAGAGAGCTGAAGCAGAATACAGGAAAGCAAGAAGTTACAGCATTGTTTGAAATTCAGCAGATCAACAGCCTTGAGCAAACCATCAGTTTAGTTTTAACAGGCCCTTCTTTAAAAGGGGGTAAGGATACTCAATGTATCAAATAATGAGACTAAGTTTGATACTTGCATGTCTCGCCCATTTGAATTAAAACTGTCCTGATGCAATTTGTGGAGGCTCCCGTTGAATCTTTGCTGATATTTATTCTGAGCTAATTTGCTACATTTCTTTGTTTTTTTTTTTATTCGAAGAGAAGAAAACAGAGCTCTGCTATGCATGGATAGTGTAAAAGTTGTGTTGTATTTTTAGAGCGTTAATTTGACATTTTCTGTAAATCTTTTTTTTTATCAATTCATTTATTGCGATATTGTTCTGGAAGTTTTCTTGTACATTATTACAGTGGAAGTGCTGATGAAGCGGTAGAGATTCCATTGCATGCATTAAGCACCATGTGTTTACTGTGTCCAGTTTTCAGAGCTTTGATGTGGAGGACACGGGGGACTGCAGGGGGGACTGGCTGCTGCTCGGCCCCACATGGAAAGCTGACTATCGGTTCTGTGGCTCAGTTCTTCCTCCTCCCTTCATTTCCTCCAGAGGACGAGTCTGGGTCTACTTCCACTCTCAGGCCAACAGCTCCGGTCAGGCACAGGGCTTCAGACTGTCTTATATACGAGGTGAGTGAGCTTAGAGTGTTCCATTAGAACCAATTCAAGGAGTAATTCACTCAAAAATGTAATCATTTACCTTCTCATTATGTTCCAAAGTAGTTATGCAACTTTATTTTCTATCATTTTCACTACTGCCAGTGCACACAAATTTCATTTATTCTCATGCACATTCAAACCTAGTGCCTCACGATGTTTTAAATGTCATTGGTTATTGCGTGTCTCGTGACAATTGACATGAGCCTAAGCTCTTTTCAGTAAAATCCATGCAAAAGTTAATATCACATAATTTTAGAGTACAGTATAGGACTATAGGATGTACCGAAAATTCTTCAGTTATATGCAAAACAGAAATATGACAAATAGAATATTAGATCTCTGTCATATGGCCAAAGATAAATGCAAAAAAAAAAAAAAATGTTTTTTTGCATAGTTGTGTTTGACACATGTAAACTGTAACAATGTATCTTACAAGGTAACACGATGTAACCCACATTAAGTCCTTAAATTTGAGGGTATTGGACCTGGAAAGTCCTTGAATTTGAAGTTAACCAAGGTGTGGGAACCCTGTGTATTGTAAATGTATGTAAATGTAATCTAATGTAAGAAAATTTGTAATGTAACATTATGCATGTCTTTACTGTTTTAATGCATCCTTGCTAAAAAAAAAAGAAAAGTACTGATTAAACAAACAAACAAAAAATCTTACTGACCAATAAACCATTATTTAAAGTGCAATGTTGCAAATGTTTAATTTTTGGGTGAACCATTACTTTAAGCCTTCAAACAGTGTTGAGAAGAAGTGGTGATGCCATGTGTTCTAGGGTTTAATATAAAATAATTTGGCGTATTTTTATAATAATTTATGCATTTTCTTTTGATTTTGAAATATTTCATCAGATTTAGTTGTGTTCCTTCATTAGATAACAGCTAAATCACAAAGTGAGATCACAAAAAACTTGCCGTGGCATATAGATTTACTGTAAGCGCAGATTGACCAGATGAATGCAGGCGTAGAAGATCAATAGTGTATAGCCATAGAGCCGTGATGAAACGCTAATGCTTTGCAGCACTTGTTACATAATATACTGTGAAAATTGATGTGCATATTTGGATAGCACTACTGTCAGTGTGTTTTAGACAGATCTCCACTGTTGTTTATTTAGTTGGATCTAATATGTAGCTAATGAAGATGAAGGAGATAATGGGCTGTCGTTACTCAACTCCACAGGACGTGTGTGCTTGTCATTGAGTGTGTGTGTGTGTGTGTGTGTGTGTGTGTGTGTGTGTGTGTGTGTGCGTCTGTGTGTGTGTGTGTGTGTGTGTGTGTGTGTGTGTGTGTGTGTGTGTGAGGGGTGAAATGCTGTATTTGTGCATTTTCCTTAGAGGTGCAGTTCAATCAATAATACTGAATGGCTGTGTTTGTTAAACTGTCACCAGGCAAACACCATCTGCAGAGTGGGTAGATTTGATTGGCTTATTTCAACAGTGTCAGTGTTTACGTGTGCAAAAGACTCAGTTCTCTTCTTCTCTCTGTCTGTTTTTTTCTCATTAGGTCGACTGGGTCAAAGTAGTTGTGAGAACGATGAATATTTATGTGGAAACGGTAAGTGCGTTCCACGTTCCTGGCGCTGTAATGGATTGGATGAGTGCGGAGACAATACAGACGAAAGGATCTGTGCCGCCCCACCCACACCCGCCCGGGTGAGTCTGTGTCCGCCAGGCACCTTGCAGTGCTCTGATATCCAATCTACCCGCTGTCTTCCGGTGTCTCTACGTTGTAACGGAGCCCGGGACTGCCCTGATGGATCCGACGAGGCCCACTGCCCCGACACTTCTTGTGGAAAACGCTTAGTCAACTTCTACGGGACATTTGCTTCACCTGATTTTTTCCGTCCAAACAGAAGCAGCGGCACAGATCTTCACTGCATGTGGTTCCTGGACACACAAGTATGATAAGAACCTCAGTCATTCTCATTTTAAGATGCCTTTCTGCAAAATTGGTCTTTATGACACTGAATCATTGCAACATTGCAAATATGATTTTTTTTCGTTCTGTACAGGGGTAACTATTGTATTTCCACTTTTACATAAGCACCACCTACTGTGAGAGAGTGATTTTGCATTTTCATTCAGCCCATTTGCCAATTTTTTTTCAGACCAGTAGCATACACAGTCCTTATTATTAGGCTGAAATGTGCAGTTTATGATTTTATAAAACTTTGTACTTTGTCAAAACATGTATTATTTGAACTGTAAAGTTGTTTAAATCATAGTTTTAAAGTCATTTTACAGTTTTACAGTCAAAACAATGTTGCTCCCTAAACATCGTGTAGTTCTATTCTAATATCAGAATTTTCCAAAATGATTTCAACTGCTGATTCCAAAAAAAAGGTTTATTAGAAAAATCCCCCCAATTACCTTTTTTTTTGCCAGTCCAGAATGTGCAAGAATGATTGAATCACTTACGGTGTTACTCTGGACTGTTTTTGCTTTAGGACCCAAAGCCGCTGGTGCTGCAGGTGGACCTACAGCTGGGTGTGGGAGACTCTGTGCGTGTTTACGATGGTTTGGGAGAGCGAGCAGAACGTCTTCTGCAGAGTCTCTCCCACCATAATAACCACAGACGAGCCCTGCTGGAGTCTTCCCAGGGACAGATGAGCATCTTCTATCATGCTAAACCACACAGCCCTGGACACGGATTCAATGCCACATACCAGGTCTCTTATTCTCGGTCATGCTAATGACCATTTGTATGCTTCCTGCTAATAAATGATGCTCTCCATTTTTCATTGACATTGCCTGTTTTGTTAGAATGCTTTGCATCAGTACAGCGTAGAACTGTCTGGTCTTTATGTGCTTCCGTGCATCTGTATAGTCACGCATCTGTATTGTCTTAGCCTCAGACCACATTCCATTCACTGACTGCACACAAATTCACAATACTAGAAAATACTTCCTTCATCTGACAAGCTCTAATCTTATTGTTTGGCTGTATGCAACTTCTGATTGTAAGGGCACATAAATGTTTTTTTTAATCACTAGGCTTAGAAACAGAGTCGTTTTTACAGTGTTTGATAGAAGGGCTTTTGAGGATGAAATAATCATTAGAATTGCCCAAGTTTTTCAAATTAATGGCAACAATTCTTTGTATGATGTTTAGTGTTTGTTTAAGGCACTTAGTAACAAGTTTGGGTTAATTTTCTTTTAAAGAAGTCAATACTTTTATTCAGCAAGGATGCATTACATTGATTTAAAGTGACAGTAAATACATTGTCAATGTTACAAAAGATTTTGATTTCAAAATAGATTGAAAAGAGTCAAGACAAACATTTGCAGTAGTTTGTCAGCAGCAAATCAGCATGTTAGAATGATTTCTGAACTATCATGTGACACCGAAGACTGGAGTAATAATGCTGAAAACCATCACAGGAATTAATGACATTTTAAAATATATTATAACAGTTATTTTAAATTGAAATATTTAACAATATTAATGTTTTGATCAAATTAATGCAGCCTTGGTGAGCATAAGAAACTTCTTTCAAAAACATTAAAAAATCAACCCCAGACTTTTGAACGGTAGTGTATAAAAATAAGTTATTTATTTTAAGTGGTTGAGTGAAATTTGACGGTAAATTTGAGGTTTACATTATTATTAGTTCTTGGATTGCAGAAACATAACTGACAAAAAAAACCTCCAAAAGTAACCTGCAGCTTAATGTTTCAGCCACAGATGGCAATAGAGAGGCCAACGTTCCACAGTGCAGCTTTATTATAGATATCCATATGCAAAACTGTGAAGTAATTTGAACTTACTACTACAGTTTATGATTAGGATGGATACACTGTTACACTAAAAGTGTTTAACCTCGACCCCTCTCTCTGCAGGTTAAGGGGTACTGCTTTCCAGGTGAGCATCCATGTGGCACAGACGAGGGCTGTTACTCTGAGCTGCAGCGCTGTGATGGCTACTGGCATTGTCCTGGGGGGCGAGATGAGGAGGACTGCCCGCTGTGCCAGCCGGGAGAGTATCCCTGTGAGGGTGGCAGCGGGGCATGTTACTCAGCTTCTGAGAGGTGTAACAACCAGAAGAAATGCCCCGACGGCTCGGATGAGAAAAACTGCTTTGTCTGCCAGCCTGGAAACTTCCACTGCGGAACCAACCTGTGCATCTTTGAGACGTGGCGGTGCGACGGGCAAGAGGACTGTCTCGATGGCAGTGATGAAAGAGACTGTCTGGCATCTGTGCCCAGGAAGGTGATCACAGCGGCTCTAATTGGCAGCTTGGTCTGCGGCCTGCTGCTGGTCATTGCTCTGGGTTGTGCCTTTAAACTCTATTCGCTCAGGACAAGAGAGTACAGGTGAGGTCATTTCCATCTTCTTACTGTCTGCATTTAAACTCAACGCAAAATAAGTCAGGAAATGTGTGATTCTTCGATTTTTCTTTATTTTTTCCAAGGTATATGGCTTTTCCTTATTTAAAATCTTTATTGTTTATTTTATCTATATTGTTTATCTGTTTTGTCTTTAGAAAACAAGATATATCTATCTGATAATCAAAAGAAAGATAATACGTTTTATTTTTATTAACCCATTAGCAACTTTTTTCTCACAAAATTTTTCCTTTAATATTTAAATATGTGTTTTTGAAAGAACTTACAAGAGTGCATTTATTTGATCAAAATACAGTAAAAAAACAGTAATATTGTGAAATATCTTAATGTACTTTAAAATGTAATGGCAAAGTGTGGCAAATGTAATGGCAAGATTAAAAAAAAAACTTTTACCTCTTTTGTCTTTTTCTAATGATGTTTACAAAACATTAAAAAACATTGGAAAAAAAGACAAAATGTTAAGAACATTTTTATTACTTTTTGCAGCGTGTCAGTGTTTATCCTTTCTTTTCTTTTTTAATTGGTAATGTTCCTTATTTTGTGTTAAATCGATGGCAAGATGAGTTGGATACCTGTACAAATAATAAATTATATGAAATTCATCCTGAAATCTCAAGCAGAATTTTAATCTCCCTTAAAACAAGATCAGATCAAGTTATGTTCACCAGATGTCGTATAGGTCATACAAGATTGGCGAAGACCCAACTTTATGTATGTTCTGCAAGACCCCCCTTTCCATTAAACATATTTTATTGGGCTGTCCTGCTTTTGTAGAAAACATTTTTAGGAAGTAAGCTCACTTACTGACTTGTTTAGTCAAATTTTACCAAAAAAGGTTTTAGATTTTTTATCATGTTAATGTTAAAAATCTTATATAATATTAATTGTAATATTATATTGTATTGTAATTATATATTGTAATTTTTGTAATGAGTATTTGCCATGAAGATAGCCACAGATGCTGACATGGCATTATATAAAACTATACTGATATTGACACACACATAGTCGGTAGGAAACAGAAATGACTAAGTGCTTTAATCTTGAAACCTATTGCTGAAAGCTACAAAAGCACAAGTTGATCCCAACCTGAAGTGAGGGATGACTCTCTTGTTTCACTTTAAACATAATTGGATCTCCAGTAATGGCCCATATGTTGCTCTGGGAGGTGATGCACAATTTTTCTCCAGTTAGCCTTGTAAAGACACAGCAGCACCCAAGATACCTGCACTTCATCAAACTGTCAAAGTACCGCTGGTCTGCTGGTTAACAGCTCCTGGAGATTCTCAAGAGAAACCCTGCCTGCATGTGTGCAGTTTTTTCTTACATTTTTAAATGGCAACAATCAGCATATTTATAAAAGAGATCTTTATATGTTCCTTTTTCTCATTAGAGCTTTTGAAACCCAGATGACCCGACTAGAGGCGGAGTTTGTTCAGAGGGAGGCTCCACCCTCCTATGGTCAACTGATAGCTCAAGGTCTCATACCTCCAGTGGATGACTTTCCAGTCTACAACCCCACGCAGGTGTGTCAATATGACATTGAATTTCAATTAAGGTAATATACAAGATAGCTTTTCAAATTTGAGTTTAGGGAAGTACAATTTAAATGAACTCAAATTAATAGAAATTCAAACAATTGCAGTACGAGTAATTTTTAACTAGAAAAGGACGACAAAGTTTGAATAATGGCTTGGCAATGTCTTGTCAGAAAGTTTAAAATGTTTTGCATATTGATGTGTTTTAAAACACAGATTTATGCGTTTGAAATGTTACCATTTAGATATTTGTATTTTATTTATTTCTTTATTTCCGCTTTATATTGAATACATTTTTAGACCTAAAATGAAAAAAAAAAAATGCTTCATTTCTCAGATTGACTTTACCTGTTTGTCTGAATTGTAATTCAGTAAATTCTACTTCCTTTAATTCCAAATCAAATTCCAGTTCAACTTCCTGTGGGTTGTGCCAGTTCAGTTAAGATTCCCACAAAACCCACAAAGACACAAAGCAAACAAATATGATAAAAAATGACAAACAATTTCCATTTTTTCCCACTAAATTACTTTTTATTATCTATTATCTGATTCTTTCTCCTGCTCTTTTTCTCGCTGCCCCACGATCAATTTTCTTTGATAAAATATTTCTTAACTGAAAAGCTATATGCCATTTATCAATGGACTGCATATTTTAGTGCTACAAATTAACAACAGAGGTTTAAGATGAAATGCATAAGAAATTAGTTCTACACACACAAGAGCATTTAAGAACAAAAACAAATGGCTTGAAATAAAACATCTGAACAATGTCTTGAACTGTGGTAACTGTGGTAAGTTGAATTATTGAAAAATAATGCACATCCAAGATGAATTACCACCTCGGATGAGGCTTATTTTTTAATTATTCAATGACCCATCATCAATTATTTCTTACTTTAAGTACACTAGTTTGCATCATGTGATTAAAAAGGCAAATGCTGTCTCCATGGCAACTGTAGAGTTTTCTGTCTCTCTCAGGCGTCTGTTCTGCAGAATCTCCGTTCGGCTATGCGGAGGCAGATTCGCCGTCACTCCTCTCGTCGTTCCTCGTCACGGAGGCGGCTTGGTCGTCTGTGGAATCGCCTGTTCCATCGTGGCTCTCGGTTACGGGGTCAGATCCCACTCCTCACGCCTCCGGGTCCCACACACACAAACACGCACTCCGATCTGAGCCTCCACAGCTACAACACAGCGGACGATGGCGGCGAGGAGTCGCGAGAGAGCGCGGGACAGACTCCGTCACCCTGTTCGACGGTGGCGCTGGGATTGGCGCTGCAGGCTCACACTGAGGCCCTCTGCCTACCTGACAGAGAGTCTCCGGCCTCTCCTCTCTCTCTGCCCTCACCCAGCTCGCCCCGCTCCACCTCTGACACCCTGGAGGATGAAGATGATGAAGATGACAGAAGTTCAGAAGGGATGAGAGCGAGACCCAAACAGGGCATTTCCCCAAAACATAAAGATGCCGATAGTCCTCCTGGACCCCCCGATAGCCCCAAACGTAGCACGAGCCGGTCGAGATCCTCCAGACGGCTGGTGCAGGAACTAGCTGCAGAGCTCAGAGGAGTCTCTCTCCTACGCTACACCTCTGTGGGCATCTCGCCACTTTCTTCCCCAGAGTCACCAATGTCCTCCAGCAGTCAGTCTGAGGAGCAGAGGAGCTTTCCTACATTCAGAAAACCACACACAGACTCGCTTACAGATGCTCACGGACACTCCAGGAAATCATCAGGAACGGAAGATGTTCCCGGTGATTGTGTCAGGCTTTGCAGACTCACAACTAGTGAGGAAGAGGATGATGAGATTCTGTTAGTGCACTGAGAAGCCTTTATCCACCCCCCTCCCCCCATTCTGATTTTGTGCCAACACAGTGAGCCTTACTAGGTTCAACCAACAGCCTTGCATTTAGAGTCATAAAGTATGTTTACATGCACAGCTGTAATCAAGCTTTTTGCAAAGACGAGCTACAGTCTTCATCTGACTGAATATATGGCACAATTTGAATGCAGATATTTGAAGGATTAAATACCTTGTACGTTACCTCTGTCTTTTGGAGAATGTCACAATGCCAAGGCCAATTGTAGTCTGAATAACGTGTATACATGAAGCCGAACTCCAGTCACGCCTGGGTCTGTTAGTCCGACTTTGCAAAAACCAGACTGGTTCTATTTCAGTCAGGCTAAAGCGTTTACATTACATTTTAAAAAGACAAATTATTGCTTTAGTTAGACTGAAATTGAAGTGCATGTAAACATACAGTACCATTCAAAGGTTTGGGGTCAGTTAGATTGTTTTTTGTTTTTTAAGAAATTGATATTTTATTTAGCAAGGATGCATTGAATTAATCAAAAGTTACAATAAAGACTTTTACATTGTTACAAAAAATGTCCATTTAAAAAAAAATGCTGTTCTAGAATTGAATGAAGAAGAAAAAAGCAGCATAATTGTTTTCAACATTGATAATAAGAAATGTTTCTTGAGCAGCAAATCACATATTAGAGTGATTTTTGAAGGATCATGTGACACAGAAGAGTAATGATGCTGAAAATTCAGCTTTGCCATCACAGGAATAAATTACATTTTAAAATATATTATAATAGAAAACAGTTATTATAAACTGTGATATTTCATAATATTTACTGTATTTTTGACCAAATAAATGCAGCCTTGTTGAGCAAGAAGAGACTTCTTTCAAAATATGCTAAAAAATCTTACCAATCCCAAACTTTTGAACAGTAGTGTACTTGAAAGTTTGGAGCCTTGTAGTCACAGAATGTTTGCCCTGTCAGAGTAGAACACAGGAGAGTTGACCTCAGCTCAGACACTGCAGTTTTTTCTTTGGTCATACTTGATCAGATTATCTCACAGTTCAGCTCCAGCATTCGGTATGATTGTTCACATGCTAGAAATCACCAAAAACCTTATGAATGTGGCTACAACACTAAAGCACACATATGTGCATAGATACTATCCCTCATGGAATATCATGTCAATAACACTGAACTTCATTTGCTTGAATCTCTACTTCTCATCAATAACATTCAGCTATGACCTTCAGAAACTCTGAAAAGGCTTCAGAGTTTCCTCTCACCTCCCCAACGCCTTATAAGAGATTCACCGTGTCGCCTACAAAGGGTAACATTCCTGCACTCATGTCATGTTTATCTGAACCAGACAGTTGTGTCAGAATTATGCTTTACACATTCAGATCTGAGTGATTGTTGGTTGTGCTCTACGTTTGTTCAAAAGTTTGTGGTCAGTAAGGTTTTTTAATGTTTTTGAAAAGTCTTTTATGCTTACCAAGGCTGCATTTATTTGATTAAAAAAAACTGTCAATTTTTTTGTAACATCAATTTAATGCATCTATGCTAAATAAAAGGATTCATTTCTTTAAAAAAAAAAAAAAAAAAAAAAAAAAAATCATATTGACCCCAATCTTTTGAATGGTAGTGTAAGATTTTATACACTCAGACTACTGGAGCTTTGTGCTCATTTAGTGATGATCTATATCAGCTTTTTTGTATTTAAGGTTTGTTTGTTAGTCTGGCCACCAGACTGTAATATCATGGCAGGTCCAGCAATGACATGAGTTATTGTTAAGCTTTTTCCCCATGTAAAAGACCAAGTCTTTTCTTAAGGGAAGCAGAACTCAGGGATTGTAAAATGGTTAATGAGAGAGAAGCAGTTAATGTGAGTTTCCTTGTTAACAGCTGTAGTCTGAAGTTCTGAAGCAATCAGGACATCACAAAGTCATGGGAAAATGACTCAATATCACATTTGTGTTTGAGCTCACACCAGTTTGTGTCTTTGTTTTTCAATTTCATTTGCATTCATGCATTTGTCACTGGAGGCGCTTGTTTGCTAGTAAGATTACGTTGCTGCCTTTTCCCTGAATGTATGTTCTGTGTTTTTAAATGTAGTGCCACATACTCTGTGATAGCCATACTTGCTGCTTTAGCACATTTGGTCCTGGTCCAGAACTAATCAAACTAAAAAGCTGGTCCCATCTTTGAAGGGGTCAGTCTGTTCCTTCATTCATTCTCTCTGCTGGCCGACTGCTTGTTATTTCTCACGTCTCCATCCTCCTTGCTCAGACTGCATGATCTTTTGTCTGATCCCAGAAGTTCAAGAATGTGCCATTTCAGAGATTCACAGATTTTATACAGATGCAAATGATGTTTTATTACATTGTAAAGCATTTAGATTCAGTGCCATTAGGGAAGTCATGCATTTTCTGGGTTCAATTAAAATTGCTTAAAAAAAGTCCTGCTAAGATACTTTACTTCCTTGCAGTATCTGTGACTATTTCTTTGACATTTCTTAAATAGTGTCCTGAAGAATTCAAATAAAATTCAATGGACAAGATTAATCAACAGATACAGCCACAGTAATGTCTTTGGGGTTATTCGGCCAGCAGACCAGTGGTTCTCAACCTTTTTGACTCGGAGGCCATCCATTGTCCAACACAATATTTGAAGACCCCCATTTTTTTAATAACAAAAAGTAGTGTTGAAATGTAATTAATCAAGATTCATTTTGTGTTTCCAGAAGTTTCAAGAACTGTTTGAGCTAGCATAAAAACAATAGGTATTGAGGAGGGAAGAGAATTATGATTTTGATTTGTGTGTGTTTAGCATTTTAACTAAAATTATTTAAGTTAATTATATTAAAATAACTTGTCATCATGCAGCCTCCTTGGAAGTTTAATGGGGCCCCTGGTTGGGAACCACGGCCCTGGACTGACTCTTTTTTTTTTTTTTCTCATTGCAGTCTATGGTTACCTTTAACATATTTTGTAAATATATTTAAAAAATGTTCCCCTTCCAAACTGGTTATGCTTTGATGGATTTCATTTCCTGGAAAGATGAAAAATACTGTGTTTACTTGTACCTTGAATTAAACGCACATTTCTCCATTAAATATTCAGACTAATTTATTGTTATCTGGATAGAGTCATTCATAATCATAATCTTCCCTGAAGAACGCAATTAGCCCTTTAGCATACATAGACCAGGGGACATTTTACAGAAACTTCCTCCCAGAAGTCTTAAGATCCTAACCCTCCCTTGCCATAGTTACTAAACAGATAGGATTCTAAAGTTAGCATGTTTCTGTAAAATACTGTAAACTGTGTCTCATTTCAGAAAAGTAATCATTATAAAATTGACTGTTATTTATTGTGTGGCACAAATCTCTGTCTTTACAATATAATGGTAACTTTTCTGAATTGAGGAAGCATCAATGACATATCGTCCCCTTGGAATTATAAGGTTCTGTCTGACATTTTTGTCAAAATTGAGTTATTCACATATTCTTATTTTGTGACAAATTGTTTACATTATGTGATGTTTTTTGTGACCTTTTGGAGGACGCAGCTTTCAAAATGAGAATGCAAAGGTTTCATGTCCTTACTCAAACACACACAGAGAGAGTAACACACAATTATTACTTGCAACCTTTTTTTAGAATTAAATTTAATGTGCTAATATTGTTATTGATAAACACCTTTTAACTTTTTTTTTTTACAAAACACAAGTATATCAGCATACATGTCTATAGTGCATACAATATGAAACATATGTATACTTAATACATACATTTCACACTTTACTAATGTCAGGAATGTGATTTCACAATGAATCCCTGATGTATTTGAAATTTTAAGCAATATTTACATTAAGATTTCACTGTACTGTGCTTTTCATTGTGCCTTTGCCGCTGTGGGCAGTGAGAGCATGAACACTGCTAGTCTTGGCGGACATCGCTGAGAGACACTGAGCTGGACACATGGAAAGAAATGAGCACTGGGGTCTTCATACCGGGTATGATTGTGTGTCTAGAAAGATCTGACCTGAAGAGGGCGCTCAAGTGCAAAAGCCTCTAATCAACTCCTTCAGATCCAAAATCTGTTTGACTTCGGTTTGGTGGTCAGTTTCAAATGAAAAGATGGATATCATCGCTGTTGCATATAGCTCAGTGGAATGTCCATGTTCAGTGCCCAAAATCAAAGCCAAAATAGACTAATGTCTTGTTATCTAAAGGCATTAATGGGTGGAGGACTACATCTCCTTTTGGATAACAGTTAAAAGTGTCTGCCCTAGAGATTTTTTTAAAATGTAAAGCACCTTTTATGTACATAATGTTATTCAAAAAGAATGAACTTGGAACATCTCATGGTTCCTATCATCAGCATAAGGCTAAAAGACTGGCAGTGCTAATGAGTGCTGGGGCAGAGCCTCTGTTTAACAGTGGCAGGAGATTGTTGCTTATTCAGGAAGCATGGCAATAAGTTTAGCGTGCAATATGAGCTAAAAATAGGTAACTACATTAAAGTGCCTAGACTATTCTTGCATAGACAGTTGAGCGCAGCTAGACGTTATTACGTTTTTTGCTTGAGGGAGTAAGTAATAATTAGGAGGACTAGAGGACAAGGCCTAATCCTCTAGGTGAGAAAGTTCAGACTCACAAATGGAGTTTAGATTTCAGAAAACTGTTAAAAGGTAAACAGGCTTCAAGAAGTTGCTCACTTACAGGGGATTACTAATAAAAAGGTCTACTTAAAGTAAAGATAATAACCTCAAATACAGAGAGATCCTGTAAGGCACATGAGAATACACCAACAGTTCTCAAAAAACGAACAACTCCCAGAGAAAACATGAAGACGACATAGGAATTCAGCTCTGACAGGACAGGAGGAGGGTGCGTTCAATTACAAGGTGATGTCCGGACGAATGTATGCGAGGGGAGAACTGTTTCAACTAAGAAATGTGATGTCTGAGTGAGAAAACGTAAAATTTCTGTTTCTTCTGCTGTGATGGCTGAGTCTCAGAGGAGCTTCTGGGGAGCATCTCCTCACATACAGCATCAGACAAGGAAAACACTCAATAACGGATGGACAACAGGTCTTTGCTATTCCAAACAGGAGTGGAAGAAGTCCTGTGCTGATGCTCACAGCTCCGATTTCTCTGTAAGAGGCTGTATTTCAGAAGGATCATCCTGGGGGAAGACCACATAACACAACTTCTGCCCCAGATAGGTGACTTTCTCTGAAACACATGCACATTTACAGATGTCAGATGGTTTTTCATTGCAGAGTGCTAACAAAACAATGCAAAGAAGTTTTGGCTGGTCTTGCTCACCTACAGCACTGTAAACCCAGTATGGTTTGTTCTTCCACTGAACTCCAATGAAGTAGATGGGGACACCAGTGAGCATGATCACCAGCCCCATACCACACACCACTGGCTCCGAGTACAGACTAAAGCCCAGCAACACTGCCCAGAACACTAGATAGCTGCAAGGGACCAACAAGTTTACCTGCACAAAGTGAGAGAAGAAGAGGGAGGTGAATAAAACCAAAACACTGACCAGTCAATCTAAATCCATCTTCCTGATGAGGTCTGTAGGTGGCAACTCAAGTACCTTGATGGGTCTGACTAGTTTGGGTTTCTTCCATCTGTAGTACAGCAGCCCAGCTATAGTGACTCCATATGAGAGGTAGTTTATAAAAGACACGTAGTTTATCAAGTTATGAGTGTCTCCAATACACAGGATCACTATGGTGGCCGTACACTATGGAGAACAAGAGAGAAAGACACTTAGACCTGGTTTGCACCTGGTATAAGATTCGTCTAATACAGCGATTCTCAACCTTTTTGACTCGATGGCCCCACATATTGGCTAAGATATTTTCTTCCGGCATTTTATGTTGTAATAATGACAACACTGCTTGTTTTCTCAAACTTTTTAATTAACATAAACTGGAAATGTTGATTTATCCAAGATGTTCATGTCCTTCTTTCTTTAGTCGAAAAGAAATTAAGGTTTTTGATGAAAACATTCCAGGATTATAGTATGTCCTACACCTTCCCTATTCAACTTACGGAACAAACGCGGCGCCGGTTCCGTTTTATCCGTAAGGGAAGGTGTAGGACATACAGCGTAAGCTTTTTGAAGAATCCGGAAGGCGGTATGGCAGAAGCACTTGCAAGGCGATCATTTGTGTTTATAAAGACATTTTTTTTTTTTTTTTAGAAAATGACCGATCGTTTCTCTAGATAAGACCCTTATTCCTCGCCTGGTATCGTTTAAAGCCCTTTGAAGCTGCACTGAAACTAATTTTGACCTTCAACCGTTTGGAGGCCATTGAAGTCCACTATAAGGAGAATAATCCTGAAATGTTTTCATCAAAAACCTTAATTTCTTTTCGACTGAAGAAAGAAAGACATAGACATCTTGGATGACATGGGGGTGAGTAAATTATCAGGAAATGTTAATATGAAAGTGAACTAATCCTTTAATTAACCATGATTCATTTTGTGATTCTGTAATATTCAAGATTCTAATTCTGTAGTTCTTCAATAAAAACATCATTTATTGAGGGGAAAAATATTAATCTCAGTTTGGATTTAGATTTTTAATTTTTTTTTTTTTTAGCATTTTAATTAGGTTAGATTAAGTTTTAATACATTTACACTGGTTTCACAGACAAGGCTTAAGCTAGTCCTAGACTAAAATGCATGTTTGAGCTGTTTTAACTGAAAGCAACTTGTACTGACATATCTTAAAATATGTCAATGCCATTGTTTTGTCTCAAGATGCACACCAGTAATGTTTTTTTCTAAGGCATGTTCATAAAAGCTACTTAAATGTCCTAACTGAACTAAGGCCAAATCCTGGCTAGTCTTCCGTAGCCAGACCTTCCGTGAAAATGTTAAGTCTATGTCCCTACAATAACAGACCGCATTAATCTAATAAATTATTCATTCAAGAACGTTGTGCAAGTTTACTGTAACAATGGAGCCGTGAACTTCACATACTTTTCAAAGCGTTTAGTTGACCCTGGTAAGCACTCATTGTCACAGCTGTAAACACAACTGCGTTCTTTTCCAAGAGGGGGTTTGGCGTCATGGCATTTGTTTCCAGGCGGACCATTAAAGAATGCGACACACACGTCTCCTGGACATCCCATAGAATTCAACCAACCAGATGATGACTTTGAAACTCCTGAAGTGTTTCCAGATAAGTGTGCCATATGCATCAGACATTCAGCCAACGGTCCGTGGGCGTGACGTCTGAGGCTGAGACTAAATCCTGGCTTAATCTAAACCCTGTTTGTGAAACCAGGCCTAAACAAATTGAATTCATTCAGTGACCCCCCCTTGGTAGTTTGCTGGGGCCCCCCTGGTTGAGAACCACTTATTTAATGTGAATCAAAAAGAAAACACCAGGTCACCACGCTTGCTTTAAAATTGTAATCTCACCATAAATTAGATGTTTTGTGACATATTTTAGTTCAACTGCTATAGTAACTTTTAATGTGCTTCATATGATCTGTGTCATTGAATGTTCATGAAAAGCAAATCCGTGAAGTTCTGTGAAGTAAATAAAAAAAGTATTTTCCCATTTTTTGTTTAGTTAGTTATTGTAAAAGGAGCACATAACCAGCAAAGTTTGAACCCTTTTTTAGATCTTCGAATCACTATAAATCAAAGGGTGATCTGGCCTTTTCTGTGGTTGGGCCCAAGCTTTGGAATAGTCTCCCCTTTCATGTGATGTCTGCTCCTTCATTGGACATTTTTAAGTCTACTCTTAAATCTTATTTTTATTCTTTAGCTTTTGGATGTCTGTAGCTGTTGTGTTTATTGTTTAGACCTGCTTATGCACAGCCATTTTTTTTTCTATCAATTTATATTGTGCTTAAATGTGCTTTATGAGTAAATGTTGTTGTTGAACCCTTTTTTAGTGCAGATTGATTGACAAGTGAGTAGGCGGTCCTTCACGGTTGTCCAGAACGCATCAGGACAGATTAGTAAGTGTTTATACAACAAACACAATCACATGACTTTTCTGTTACCTTTCAATGTGGTTTGAGTGATCTGTTCACAAAACATTCTGGACCCTGTTTAGACCAAATCATGCAGACTGAAAGCAGTGTTATGTTGCATGTGCTGTGTGTGTGAATAGCTCTTTCTCTCTCACACAAACGAGCAGGGCGGGGATTGGTGTGCAGCTCTTAAGGTGGATCATAGCCAACAGGTAGGGCAGGTGACCCTCTCTGGCGCCTGAGAAACACAACCTGTGGAGGATGGGCAATGAAGCGGTGAATACTCTGGTTTAGGGGTGGCTGTATTAGGCCTGTAAAATAGTGCTTGTGTTTCTTTACCTAGAAGAGGTAAACAAGTATCCGTTAATCCCCCCAAAGGTGGAAAGAGCTACAGAGATGGGCATCACCCAGGAGAACATTCCTAGCAGCTTCTCTCCAAATGTCTGCAACACAACACACAAAAAACAGACACCGATTTAACAAAGCACCTGATAGTGTATTGTTTCTGCAGAAGAGGTCAGAGAAACTCACCACAGCAACAGCGTTCGACTCCAGCAGCTCTTGAGGGGACATGGAGGAGAAGTACGCAATGTTGGTGAGAGTATAGACGAGTGTGACCAGGGGGATGGAGATGTAGATCGCACGTGGAAGATTCCTAGACAGATACACAAGAAACCGTAACACATCATACAATATACATTGTATGAGAGCTGGGCTGATTTTCTGTAAGATTTATAAAAAAAAAAATAAAAAAAATACTGTATGTGGAAAAGTGAAAATTAGTAAGAAATCTGTGAAAATCAAGCATTAAAAGTAAATAATGAAAAAATGTAATAATTTAAATAGGCCTTACAGCACACACACACACAAACTATATTCAGATACCTCATAGCAGTTCTTTAGTACATTTGGTTAATTATTTTTTGGTTAATTAATTTAGTTATTTAATTATTTTTGCTCTGTTTTTTGCTTCTTTTTGTTGACAGTCTTTTAATTTGTTGCCCTGATTATTCTTAAGAAAAATGTGATAAGCCTTTGGCAACAGAAGTGCTGTTTTTGCCATCAAGACATGCTTGAAACAGGAAGCATCTCAAATAGCTGCGAAGTAATCCTTTCTGTGACCTGTTTTGTGCATGTCCGACAACTTCAGCACTTGTGAGGAAGGTGTGGAATCTGTGGATAATACAGTACTCAATGCTACATAACAAGAATAAATTATGCAGACTGTGGATACTTGTTTGTTTTACAGTTTGCTGCTTCTATTTATACTGTTGCTGCATTTATTGTCACTTGGTGACTGAAATCATTTGTCAGTTATTTGTCATTTGGTTATTGAAAGCTTATCTTTTACATAGGATTACTTAGGCTTACCGTCACTGTGGCTTCAGGCAATAACTGACAGGTCTGACTCGGGTGCAAAACCAGTCAAAACTTCCAGTTCAGCTGGGGGCAGGGTATTCAAATCACTAATGTTTCATTATTTTAGTGAATGTAAGCAAGCTATGCTCATATTCTGATTTTAAATCGTAATTTTGGCAGCTCCTTAAATGGGTCATACCACTGATATGACCAGAGCATTGAGCAGTTGATGTAAATAGAAAACTTGGCTCAAAGAAGGATGCAGTTGCATGGATGGAGCAAGAACAATATAAGTGTCTAAAATGCATGCACACAGTTCAGTTGAATGGTAAAGCTTGCCCTCTTTAACAATGCAGTTAAACTAAATGTATGAAACAAACTTCGTACAAAGCTGAAATAACCTCAACATTAACAACAATGGAATAAGAGCACATTGTTTATCTCTCAAACAGATGTTAAAGTGTAATTCGTTACTATAGCAACAGTGGACACCAGCACATTTTGAGTAGAACAAAAAAGAGCATTTTATTTAACATGTTAAACTGTACCCCACTTTATTTTTTTACTGACACCTTTCTATTCACACTGTTTTAATCCCTTATTTCTTTGATCAAACCTCTCACTTATCCTTCTTTGCCTTTGCCCTTTTTTTAAAAAAGACATTCAAATCATCTTAAGTGGACT
Source organism: Ctenopharyngodon idella (assembly GCF_019924925.1). Taxonomy (NCBI): domain Eukaryota; kingdom Metazoa; phylum Chordata; class Actinopteri; order Cypriniformes; family Xenocyprididae; genus Ctenopharyngodon; species Ctenopharyngodon idella. Next base: position 11,872,651 of record NC_067226.1, read on the forward strand.
TGCTTTTCAAAATTAGTTATAAAACAATCGCTCCTGGCAACAGGGATAGCTGGTACTGTATGTTTGCTTTGCATAGCATCAAACATGACAATTTATGTAATTAATACCATGTTTTGCTCCAAAAAATTATACAGTATAAAAACAGTTGTGTTTGATTCTATACTGTGATACAGGCTGTCGATTAGCGTTGTATTATAAATACACATCATTCTTATGAAAATACCTAAGATGGCTTGAAGAACACAGATAAGCATCATCGCAATCATGTGTTTTCTTCACGTTTCATCAGTCAAAACGTCTCTTTCTGCATGTTATTAAGCCTTACCAAGATCCAATGCATTTGTCCATATAAGGGATTTCCTGGGATGCATTTAAGTAAATTTTTTTATGCCCTTCCCTCTGTCTCCTTCAGTCAGATGTACATCATTGCTTACGTTACATGAGTGCCCACTACTTACGGAACCCTTGAAATGAACGCCCTAAGCCCTTGATCACTTGGAATCCGCTATGAAGCTGATTTATAATTAATATAATTAATTTGTTTTAAGCTGCATTCTATAGGCCTGTATGTATGCTTGGGCTGTTAAAAAATTAATATAAACAAATATGAATTAAATATAAAATATTAAAAAACACACAAATGAAAATGATAACAATACAATAAACTATACCTTTGTTTAAAAAGTCAGTCAGCTTAAGGTAGCTACAAGTATTAAATGCAGTTAAATGCCACAAAAACTCCAATATTATACACTAGAGTTATGTGGGGTGGGGGTAAATTAAAGGGATAATTCACCCAGAAATGAAAATTCTGTCATCATTTACTCACCCTCATGCTGTTCCAAGCCTGTATGAATTTCTTTCTTCTGCTGAACACAAAAGATATTTTGAAGAATATGGGTAACCAAACAGTTGATGGGCCCCATTGACTTCCATAGTATGGAAATAAAATATACAATACAGGTTTGGAACAGCTTGAGGTTGAGTAAATGATGATAGAATTTTCATTTTTTGGTGAACTATCCCTTTAAGCGAGACCTGCTGTGACGTCACAATCATGTTGCATTGTGGTCTATGTATCTGCCTGAAGTGTACATGTTGAGTAGACTCACTCCCTCGGTCAAAGTCGAGGGATCGAGGGTCTGTCCAAACAAACTTGCCTCGTCCACTTGACAAAGTTGAACGCACTTAGCGGTGGGGATTCCCCCAAGGGGAAGGGCGAGTGTATGTCTAAAAGTGGAGTTAAACGCAGCCCTGGAACGTCGTAAGATTTATGGTTCTCACTTGTGGACTTTCTGTGTGAGGGTGCCCTCCGGCTTCCAGTATGAATGAAACAGACATTACATGAGAGTGTTTAGTGCTCCATAATGATCACATTTCCTCATTTTGTGTAAAAATAGAAAAATAATACTGAAGTACTTAGTAATGTAGTTTTTCAGCAAACTACTTAATTACTCTTACTTGAGTCATATTATTTTTCTGTACTTCTACTTGTACTCATGTAAATTATTTCTTAAGTAGCAATACTTTTACTTAAGTACAATTTTTTAGTACTCTTTTCACCTCTGACTTCAACCGATCACCTGTAGGATGGCCCGACCCTGATTTTGACACATTAAAGACTAATATAGACTTACTTGCGAGGCTCAACCACCTCTTCAGTGACGTAGTTCAAGAAGTTCCATCCACTGTATGCAAATGAGGCCTGCAGGAAGGCCAGAGCAATCTGCCCCACTGATGGATCCTTTATGAACTCAAAAGCTCTCTGAGGCTCCAATGCATCATAGTGTCCTAGAGAGAGAAATAAATATCTGCTTAATTCATACATGATTTGCATTTGGCAGACACTTTTTCCCCAAAGGGACTTGCATTGCATTTATAGTACAAGTTTGATCAGTTCATGTATTTTCTGAGATTCAAACCCATGACCTCAGTGTTGCTATAGCTATGCTCTACTGTTTCAGCTACAGGAATACTCACCAAACATCAGATCCTGAGCTCTTTGTTTATTTTTTAGCATAAAACACTGTATTTTTCACATGCTCTTAGGATCAATCTGTTCACATTCATCCTGACACTCTAATGTCATCAGTTTGATTTTGTTATTCCACTAGATAGGAATCAATCAAGTCAATCAAGTGTGAAACTGCACTGCTTAGTTCTCTCATTTACTCAATTTTTTCTCTTGTCAGTTCAGGGAATGCCTCCAGACAAGCACGGTAAATAAAAATATATATAAAAAAGTCTGCACAGAACGTTCACTTTGTTAAAACACTTCTGCAATGGAGGCTTAAATTTTACATTAGTGCCACAATCATATGCTACAGTCTTTGCTTAGTTTGTTATGAACTGCCCAAATTAAATGGAGCTACTGTATATGCTGTACTGCTCAAAAAAACAAAACAAAAAAACAAACAAACATCCTAATATCCTAACATTCTCTGATTCATTCTTATTTTCATTCCAGTGACTGTGATTGAAGATATTAAATGAATGCTAAATAGAGTTGTGATGGTGAGTTATCTATATACTAAATGACCTTTGCCCTGATTTGCAGTCTGGAGTTGATGCTATCTGTTTACAAAAACTGTTTACAATCTGTCTGCAGATTTTGGGCAGTCAGAGTTGACAGATTTCACAGAAAATGCATATACACATAGTGTATGATGTGCATCCAGTTGGAGGATATCAAAGTGATATTTTGAGATGATTTTAGTACACACTGTTTTCATGTGTCATGCATCTCTTAGCAAAGAGGCACGTTTCTGAGTTTATTGTGTTCGGAACAACCTAACCATTACAAAGTCAGAAAGTGTATGATGCCTAGTGATTAAAATCTGTTCAGATTTTATAAGTCATGTAGTGTATTCCAGCCTTAAAGGTCACTGGTTCAAGTTTTAGTAGGGGTGATTTATGAACCATCTCATGATTGTGCCATTGACCAAGTCACTTAACCCCAGGTTTCTTTAAGTGGGCTAATCCCAGAAGTAAATGTATTGTAAATCACTTTGAACAAGAAAGTATCTTGTAAGAAACTCATAATACAAGAGATACCACTAGATGTCACTATTGAAAATATACACTATTGAGTTAAAGAAAAGCAACAGGAGTAAATAATGAAAGAATTTTCATTTTTGAGAGAATTAGTCATCTAATGAAAGGCTTTAGAATATATGGTTTTAGAAGGTTTCCTCTCTTTTTTCAAAACAGCCCATTATTTTTTTTCTTCTCGTGTTTTTTGGATTATTTCAGTGCCTTGCGCCCACTCAAGGTGAATCTTTTGCTTTTTATTCATTAGATAATAGGACTGTTTAGGCTAGCAGCACATGGGAGTGCTTGATTCATGGCATTTAATTGTGGGAATTAGTCACAGATGTGAGTTATCACACTCTTTTCTTTTCTCTCATTTGCCTACTCTTAATTTCTCTCTTTTAATCTCTTCTAAACTTCATTCTCTGCTTCAGTGGTTTACACACTAGCAAAGTACTGTTACTTTTCAGGAACGTACGTGTTAGATTGCTTATCTGTACTACAGTTTGGCCTAACAACTGAAAATGAGGGAAAAATCAATAGAGTATAGAATTTTGATACCCTTAATGTTTAATAATTAATTACTGTACATTTATAGACATTAAGAAGACATTTATAGACATTCGGTACTTCGTACTGCATCGATTTTAACAGCACAAAAACCCCTTTTTTTGAGAGAGAATAGCATGTTTCATTAAAAAGATGACAGCTGGCAAGAACATGCGTGTAAAGTGTACTGACAGTCACATATACACACACCTTTGGCAATCTGGACGATTCCCACTACAATGATGAGAACAAGGGCCAGCAGCTTCCCCACAGTGAAAACATCCTGGATCCGTGTCCCCCAGCGCACACTGGAGCAGTTCACCCAAGTCAGGAACACTGTAAACAAACACAGTGAGCCCACAGTTATTCGTTCCCATATTCCAAACTCACTAACAGTTTTAAAAATAATTTACCTTAAATATTATGAAAAACATTAGCAATATCCATAAAAGGAAAAGAAAAAATGTATTATCATTTATAAATAATTACTGCCGCACACTTCGGATGTCTTATCAAAGACCTGTTTCACAAGAAAAACTAAGTGTCATGGGGACAAATCAGGTTGTGATTCAGTAATGGAAGCAGTGTGGTTTTGTTGGCAGAGCAGCACTAACTGGTCACATGGCCCATTTTTATTAGCTTAAAGAGGGGAAATAAAGATCAGATGTAACTTATTTTACTGCTGCAGGCAAAACACTAACCCATTCATGGCTAATTGGTTCTCAAACAAGGGGCCGGGGCCCACTCAGCAAACTTTTTAAAAAGACAACATTTTCAAAAGACAAAATAAGAATTAAAATCTGCTAAAACAACTAAAAACTAAGTTATTTCTTATTTTAATTCACCCCCTCAGCAACTTTATTTTTCTTTAAATAAGCAGGGTTTCAACAGACTTGGGATACCTGCATTTATGATGTATGATATGATGCATATATGATTGTAAGTAAAAATATTTTTAAAAATCGTTCTTATCCAGTAAACCACGAATGATTGTAAAAGTCAAGTAAATTCATTAATACTTATGGAATTTAATTTACAGAAACTTGGTGTAGGGCACTCAAATACAGGGCCTTGGAGTCAGAAAGGTTGACAGGCATTTCTCTAACTGAAGGCAGTGTGGGTTAGTGCAGAGGAAAAACAGTGAGACGGTTACCTCATCTACCTTATAGATGTATTTGGTGTCTATCTTTATGCATCACAATTGGGACTTCTTTAGAAACAAACAACCAAAAAAAGAGTAGTTTATCAAGGGGCATCAATACAACAGCCTAAAGCTGACAGATCAAAAAAGTAAAACTATACATTCACAAACGGAAGTACGGGCATTATAGGCCACTGCTTGTCTGTACATCTGTGTTGAGGTTAGTGGCTTCTGTGTTTAGCCGCATTGTGTAACAGCTCCGGTGTAGATCCGGTACACAGAGGTCCGTCTCCAGGGCTTGATGGCACGGTATACCCAGGCATGCCGAGGGAGACACTGGGCAAAGGGGAGACGGGTTACCCCCACTCATCCATCAATGGCCGGAATTACCCGCCCACACACGCAAACACATGCAGGGCATCTGTCAGACCCCCCTAGACAAACAGCTTCCGATGCCCCACAACAAAACGGTCCAGACGCCAGCTGAATTTTTGGCCAGAGTAAGCAGTCGACAAGAGCAGCTCACAGCCTGCAAACTAACAGCTAACCTGCTCAACTTCATCCACTCGTGTAATCCTGAGCTCAATACACACCACCTGTGAACCTCCATACCCTGACAGCGCCTTGAGAGCCACTGCAATAATGCAATAATCTGCACTGCAATAATCAGAATTTAAAAAAAAAAAAACATTTACTAGGCAACATAGAAACTTATATAAGAGATAGTTCACTCAAAAAAATGAAAATGTTGTCATCATTTACTTGTGATGGTATGACTTTCTTTTTTCTGTGGAACATATACAGTCAAACCAAAATTTATTCAGACACTTTGAACATTTCATTCATTAATACAGTTTATTCACTATAGTTTAAAAAAAATGGTAATAAAATATGACAAGATCTCAGAGGTAAACCGTGTCAGAAAAAAAATGATCTTAATTATGTCAGATAACACTTAAGCAAAACACGGTCAGGTCAAAGTGTCTGAATTATTTTTGGTCCCAAATTTTTATAGATTTTACTGGTAGTCCACTGTATGAAGAATTTTTAGGTATAAAATGTCACAGTTTACTTTATTTTGCTATCCTCACTTACATAAATTAACTATAGTGTCCTCACCCACTAGTAAAAATATATTAAAAATATAAAAAATGTCTGAATAATTTTTGGTTTGACTGTATATACAAACACTTTTTCCAAAATATCATGTTTTATCTTTCACAGAAGAAAGTCACACAGGCTTAGAACGACAGGAGGGGGAGTACATGATGAAAATGTTCATTTTTGAGTGAACTAAAATGATTAATATTAATGCACATTAATACAGAAAGTGTTGTGGTCACATGTGTGCATTTAAGTATTTTATAATATAGGCTCAGAACAGTTACAGTGTTTGCCATGGTTTTGGTTGGCTCTTGTTTGGCTTTAACGGATCTGACTCCAGCTCCTTCTGTTTTGTATCACAGTGCAGGAGTGACTATGAGTGGCCAAATGAAGTTAAATGAACACAAAGCTAATGAGAGGAGAATTCTAATGAAGTGCTAACAGCCTTTAAATCTGCCAAAATACAACCACTCACTCCAAACCCCTGAGAGGGACATCCCTCTGCAGCTAATTGACCGATAAAGCCAACAAAAGATGCACTAAATACACAAAAATGTGCAAAACACTAGCCTACAACTCACTGTGGCCAAAGCCTAAAAGGAGTACTATATTTTTCACATTTACTCAGTATTATAGATGGCGGGCTTTTTGAAATGTTTTATTTAAAGAAAGGCATTAATAAATAAGTTTGATAAATAAAACTTCTTCAAGACTGTTTGAAAAAGCAACCCATGTGGATACCAGGTTGAGAGACTGTGCTGAATTGTAATATAGGCAAAAAGTTGGTTACTTTGAAGAATTTAAAATACATCTGAATATTTTTGTCACTGCATAACTTGTTCATTTGTTTCATTTAATCTTTTTGAATGTATTTTGATTGGTATTGTCTCTTTACTTTATTTGGCAGGATTTATGTATTTATAAATGACTGTCACATGACATTCATCAGAAGACATAAATCTGAGAAACAAGAGTTGAGTCACATGAACAGATCTCTTTCAGTCTCTGGAGGGCATGGCCTTTACTTTTACACAAGAGAGAAGCTTCCAACACACTCATAATCAATTACAATGCACTGGTAAATTACCTGTTACACACTGTTGTAAAAAAGCAACCTGACACACATCTTTTCAAATTCAAATTCAAATTAGAGATCAAGTTGTTATTTTATGCTGTATTGCATTATGCAAATTAAGAACACTCTCAGCAAAAGTTTGTGTGTCCAATCCAGCAGAATGTGTGCGTGTGTGTGTATCTCTGTTTGTAATCTGACTGCAGCAGACAGAGCTTGTGACATTCATTCAGAACATTCAAAAGGGGAGGGCAAATGTAACACATGCCGCAATATAGACAAATTCCCACACCGTGCAACTAAGAACATTCACTCACACATAAACAGGGGTTCATACATGCATCAGTTTACCACTAAAAATATCCACTGCTGCATCAACACAGGTACAGACAGCTTGAAAAGGCCCCAAAACCTTTTCAGACACTACAAGCTCTGGGTTATGCTTTTTCAAAACGTGTTCCTGAATTTGAATGAAATTAGAGTTAAAGCGAAGCGATGCATTTGTGTAAGAAAAATATCCATATTTAACACGTTTTAAAGTAAAATAACTAGCTTCCGCCAGACCGCCTTTCGTATTCAACTTACGAAAAAAGCGTAACTGACGTTAGGACCACTGCATCGCTTCAGGAGGCCTTTATTAACCCCTCGGAGCCGTGTGGAGTACGTTTATGATGGATGCACTTTTTTGAGTTTCAAACAGGTGGTTTCCATGCACTGCCATTATAAAGCTTGGGAGCATCAGGGTGATTATTAATATAACTCCGATTGTGTTTGTCTGAAAGAAGTCATATACACCTAGGATGGCTTGAGGGTGAGTAAATCATGGGGTAATTTTCATTTTAAAGTGAACTAATCCTTTAATTTTATATTTTAATATTTATAGTAAGTTCTTATTACAGATGGTGTAACATTTTGTGGTGCTGTCTATCAAAATTAAAATCTGTTTCAATGGCTGTGTTAATTGCTTATTTCTCTAAACATAGTTTTGAGAAGTCTAATCTTTTTAAGAATCTATTCAAAAATTAATGTTGTTGTTTTGTCACAACTTTTGTCTTACAGTTAAATTTCAAGTAAATTCCTCTTCCTGTCATTTTACTCACAACAAACTTCCTGTGGGCGTGGCCAATTCAAATTCCATTTCACAGACTAAAAGGGTGCCAGTTTTGTCCAACCCTGCTTTAATCCACACTACTGACTGACTCAGCGGCAGTTCATGAACACGTGACAAGCAGGTAAAATGTGCATCCAATGCATTTTTACAGTGCAAAGGACATGTTTTGTGGGCATTTGTGTGGGAACTGTGTGGGTGTATAATGGGGGTGAAAAAAGACATGTGAAAGTGTGTGAAGACCACAGGTGTTCTCCTGAGGTCTTTGAATGTCATAGCTTACAGTGCTCAGCGTAAATGAGTACACCCCCTTTGAAAAGTAACATTTTAAACAATATCTCAATGAACACAAAAACAATTTCCAAAATGTTGACAAGACCAAGTTTAATATAACATATGTTTAACTTATAACATGAAAGTAAGGTTAATAATACAACTTTAGTATAATAATAATATATATATATATATAATATATATAATAATACAAAATTATTACACCCCACAACAAAAACTACTACATCTAGTACTTTGTATGGCCTCCATAATTTTTAATGACAGCACCAAGTCTTCTAGGCATGGAATGAACAAGTTGGCGACATTTTGCAACATCTATCTTTTCCCATTCTTCAAGAATGACCTCTTTTAGAGACTGGATGCTGGATGGAGAGTGATGCTCAACTTGTCTCTTCAGAATTTCCCATAGGTGTTCGATTGGGTTCAGATCAGGAGCCACTGAATCACTTTCACCCTGTTCTTCTTCAGAAATCCAACAGTCACCTTAGATGTGTGTTTAGGATCATTGTCATGTTGGAAAAGTGCACGACGACCAAGGGCACGGAGTGATGGTAGCATCTTCTCTTTCAGTATAGAGCAGTACATCTGTGAATTCATAATGCCATCAATGAAATGCAGCTCCCCGACACCAGCAGCACTCATGCAGCCCCACATAAGGACACTGACACCACCATGTTTCACTGTAGGCATCATGCATTTTTCTTTGTATTCCTCACCTTTGCGACGCCATATAGTTTTGAAGCCATCAGTTCCAAAAACATTTATCTTGGTCTCATCACTCCAGAGTACAGAGTCCCAGTAGTCTTCATCTTTGTCAGCATGGGCCCTGGCAAATTCTAGGCGGGCTTTTTTGTGCCTGGGCTTTAGGAAAGGCTTCTTTCGTGGACGGCACCCATGCATGTCATTCCTCTGCAGTGTACGCCGTATTGTGTCACGGGAAATAGTCACCCCAGTTTGGCTTTCTACTTCTTTAGATAACTGCAGTGAACTTGCATGCTAATTTTCTTCAACCCTTCTCATCAGAAGACGCTCCTGTCGAGGTGTTAACTTCTGTGGACGACCTGAACGTCTGTGAGATGGTTGCAGTTCCATCTTTTTTAAATTTTTGTACCACTTTTGCTACAGTATTCTGACTGATAAGTAAAGCTTTGCTGATCTTCTTGTAGCCTTCACCTTTCTGGTGTAAAGGAATTATTTTCTTTCTCAGGTCTTGTAACATTTCTCTTCCATGTGGTGCCATTGCTGACAGCATGAAATGGGAAGGGGTTTTAACACCCTTTTATAGTCAACTGTCTGCTGGACACCTGTGTAATGAATAATTAGATTCACCTGTGGTTGAATTCTTGTTAAATTAGACATTTGTAGTCTAAAATTTAGCTTTGCTCTAGAGACTTTCAGTGGGGTGTACTCATTTTTGCATCATCCTAATTTGAGTAAAACTGAAAATTTTGTTCTCATGTTATAAGTTAAACAGATGTTATATAAAACTTAGTCTTGTCAACATTTTGGAATTTATTTTTGTGTTCATTGAGATATTGTTTAAAATGTTACTTTTCAGAGGGAGTGTACTCATTTACGCTGAGCACTGTATATCAGGGTATTTGCTTGGTCTAAAGGTTAATGACAGATGACGGGAGGGAACACATTACAACTGTGCCCTTCCTGAGCATGACTCACACACTCCAAATGGCTTATTAAAAAAAAATCATAATTCACTGTTTTAGCGCCATTCACAAAGTCCCGCCTCCATGCTCGTGTCCATCAAAGAACATTGGGGTAGCCAGGACAACGACAAGATCCCCAAACAATACACAATACAGAGACACGCCCACATGTTCAGCCGGCTCAAAGCCTGGCACCATTACGGAGTCTGACGCCACGCAGAGTGAGGGTCAGGTGCCCTTATAGCATGACATTGATACCAACCCCACCCTGTGATCTGGACCCAAACAAATACGTTCCTTGAATATTAGCCTAATCAGATGAGAGCACAGTGATTTGGGATGCAGGTCTAGCATCCTTTGATAGGGCACATACATGAGGTGTCTTCCTTAAATAAGCCTTTGGCCCTTGTCACCCTGCTCTCTGGAGTATGTCTGACTCAAAGCTTTAGTTGGCTGTTCTTCCGAACAGATTCTGGATTCTGCTGCCAAAAATAGGGATGGATGGCTCAACTCAGCCAGCACTGTCATTAGGACCACTGCCCTCACATTGACACACCCCTAGTACTCCTTCCTGAGAGCCCCTGTCCAGATCTGACAGGTCCAAACCAGCTGAGTCACGGGGCTCTTCTAAAACAAACACACATACACACACACACACACACGCATAGACACACATTTGACTGGTTCATCTCCACCAGCTCCAAAAATATCCTGCCATGCACCCATCAGGGTTAAGAACCAGGATCAAGATTAAAGCACTGTAAAGTGGTATAGACACACAAAGGAGAGAAGGCAATTGAGAAAAAGAGAAAGGCAGAATGAAGGACAAAACAACGGCTCTAGAGTAATCATGAATGAATCTGTCAGAATTAACTCTGTATGCAATAGCCATTTCCTCTGAGGAGGCAAGGGAGATGGTGCCTCCTCAAAAAACTAAATGAGAAAATAATCTATATTACAAAAATAAAACAACAGAAATATTACAAAATGTCACTTTAAAAAGTGTATAAATCGCTCATTTATCTAAAGTAACATTGTCCAACAGTGACACCAACAGGTAAAGGTACAGTGGGAGTCTCTCTTGCTCTCCGCGTCTCTCTTGCCTCCCCTGAGCACACTGAGTTTTAACAGACCCCCTAAAATGTGCGCTGGGTTTGGTGGAAGGTAATTGAGAATGAATGGGAGAAAGTCATGTGAGAGGAGGCAATGCCTCCATTGTGCTGTGATTGGATATAATTGGTTTGTGCGATAAATCCTGCCTCTTGTTTTCGTGTGCACTCTGAATTAACAAAATTGTAGCATTTAATGGGAAGACTAATTAAAAAGTAAGTAAACAACTCAGTCACTTAGATATCACCGCTTTATGCCACGTCAAAATCAAACTTGAAATGGCCTGAAAATATGACTGTGGGCAGGTGGGTTTAAGTGAGCAATCAGCTTGGCGAAATTAAAAGGTGATGATACACAGGGCAACTTTTTGTGCAATGTTGCCGGGTAATGTAGGCAAGCGATAATGCTTGGGCACTTTCCCATTGAGAATGGGCAACAAATTTCGAAAAGTTGCCCCGTGTATCATCACGTTAAAGGTAGGCTGTCACATGACAGCATTATTAAATCAGAGCTGACCTAAAGCCTCGTACACACCGGGACGAATATCGCGCGCGCTTATCGCCAGCATTTTTCGAGATGTTTTTCTTGTTCATACCCAAGCGATTTTCACTAGCGATGCGAACATGCAAATTCACTCCCTGACAGTATATGGCGCTTGTGCTGAACGGTAGTGCAAATAAACATATTTATGATATAAAATTAAAGAAGATAAAAATACAGGTATAAAATGGTATACAGTGGGTACGGAAAGTATTCAGACCCCCTTAAATTTTTCACTCTTTGTTATATTGCAGCCATTTGCTAAAATCATTTAAGTTCATTTTTTTTCCTCATTAATGTACACACAGCACCCCATATTGACAGAAAAACACAGAATTGTTGACATTTTTGCAGATTTATTAAAAAAGAAAAACTGAAATATCACATGGTCCTAAGTATTCAGACCCTTTGCTCAGTATTTAGTAGAAGCACCCTTTTGATCTAATACAGCCATGAGTCTTTTTGGGAAAGATGCAACAAGTTTTTCACACCTGGATTTGGGGATCCTCTGCCATTCCTCCTTGCAGATCCTCTCCAGTTCTGTCAGGTTGGATGGTAAACGTTGGTAGACAGCCATTTTTAGGTCTCTCCAGAGATGCTCAATTGGGTTTAAGTCAGGGCTCTGGCTGGGCCATTCAAGAACAGTCACGGAGTTGTTGTGAAGCCACTCCTTCGTTATTTTAGCTGTGTGCTTAGGGTCATTGTCTTGTTGGAAGGTAAACCTTCGGCCCAGTCTGAGGTCCTGAGCACTCTGGAGAAGGTTTTCGTCCAGGATATCACTGTACTTGGCCGTATTCATCTTTTCTTCGATTGCAACCAGTCGTCCTGTCCCTGCAGCTGAAAAACACCCCCACAGCATGATGCTGCCACCACCATGCTTCACTGTTGGGACTGTATTGGACAGGTGATGAGCAGTGCCTGGTTTTCTCCACACATACCGCTTAGAATTAAGGCCAAAAAGTTCTATCTTGGTCTCATCAGACCAGAGAATCTTATTTCTCACCATCTTGGCAAACTCCATGCGGGCTTTCATGTGTCTTGCACTGAGGAGAGGCTTCCGTCGGGCCACTCTGCCATAAAGCCCCGACTGGTGGAGGGCTGCAGTGATGGTTGACTTTCTACAACTTTCTCCCATCTCCCGACTGCACCTCTGGAGCTCAGCCACAGTGATCTTTGGGTTCTTCTTTACCTCTCTCACCAAGGCTCTTCTCCCCCGATTGCTCAGTTTGGCCAGACGGCCAGCTCTAGGAAGGGTTCTGGTCGTCCCAAACGTCTTCCATTTAAGGATTATGGAGGCCACTGTGCTCTTAGGAACCTTAAGTGCAGCAGAAATTTTTTTGTAACCTTGGCCAGATCTGTGCCTTGCCACAATTCTGTCTCTGAGCTCTTCAGGCAGTTCCTTTGACCTCATGATTCTCATTTGCTCTGACATGCACTGTGAGCTGTAAGGTCTTATATATACAGGTGTGTGGCTTTCCTAATCAAGTCCAATCAGTATAATCAAACACAGCTGGACTCAAATGAAGGTGTAGAACCATCTCAAGGATGATCAGAAGAAATGGACAGCACCTGAGTTAAATATATGAGTGTCACAGCAAAGGGTCTGAATACTTAGGACCATGTGATATTTCAGTTTTTCTTTTTTAATAAATCTGCAAAAATGTCAACAATTCTGTGTCTTTCTGTCAATATGGGGTGCTGTGTGTACATTAATGAGGAAAAGAAATGAACTTAAATGATTTTAGCAAAGGGCTGCAATATAACAAAGAGTGAAAAATTTAAGGGGGTCTGAATACTTTCCGTACCCACTGTATATGGCATATAAATGACATGAGGAGATAGTAGTCAGAAACTGTAGTGCAAATAAGTCACAATGACAGTAGTGCAAGTGAACAGTAGTGCAAATAAACATATTTATGAAATGACATTCTCAACTATATTTCTTGAATGTAAAAGAAAAAAAACAAACAATAAAAATACAGAAATAAAATGGCATATAATACACATCTAGTATTGGTGTGGCCAAGAACTGGCAGAGCACCCATAGTTTGTAGGGGTCTTCCTCGTCTACTTACCACTTCCTCTTCGTCGTCTTGGTATCAATGTGTGCTCGGCAAGACCGTTTTGTGCTTGAGCGCCTCCAAGTCGTGTTTTACTGTAACTTCAGCAGCTCCAGGCATGTGAACAAATGCAGCAATCTCATTGGTCGGCCAGTTTTTAACGCAGCGCGTCAAACCAAAAAAACGAACCCGAAGCGTTTTTTTTAAAAATTACGCTTTTACGTCTGCCGTTTTTCGCGTCAGTGTGCACACTCACATTGGCGCCCTTTGTTTAGTCACAAGGCGTTAAACATAATAATCGTGCAATATTTGTCCCGGTGTGTACAGGCCTTAAGAATGTCATATAAAACATCATTACTAATGGTGTGTGCTGTACTCACAGACGCAGGCAGTTGAGAGGACCCGGGTGGCGATGTATGGAGGCAGGCAGTTTGGGAAGGCAGGCTGTAGTACATAGTTGGAGAAGGTGAGCGCAATCACAGCCAGAGTAGTTGGGTACATGATCAACACTGCACTCCACAGCAACAAGAATCTGTGAAAACACATAAACAAATGACCATCTTTATCATCACCAATATAAAACAAACACAGAATTCTGAGCAGTGTTAGTGTTATAACTGAGCAAGCAAGTAAACACATGTTGAATCTCCCTGAGGAGAAGTTCCCTTGAGACGTCCATATTGACGTTTATACATTTGGTAAACACTTTCATCCAAAGCAACTAATATTGGATCTGTTCATGCACTTCCAGGGAATCAAACGTATGACCTTGGCATTGTTAGAGCCATGGTCTTCTGTTTGTATTATATGAATGCCGAGACTAACAACAGACCTACCCCACCAGGCCCCCGAAGATCTCTGTCACATATGAGTAGTCTCCACCTGATTTGGGGATGGTGACGCCCAGCTCAGCATAGCAAAGAGATCCCAGGGCACAGATACCTCCTCCGAGAACCCACACAATGAGTGAAAACCCCACACTGCCTGCATGATCTAGAACACCCTTTGGAGAGATAAAGATCCCTGAGCCAATGATGTTGCCTGAGAAAACACAAGAAACAGCAATAGGTTGTTTAGTCTTCATATACTCTTCATATAATGTAAAATAAACTTTTTGGACTGAATTATGAGGTCTTCACCTTACAACGCTTGCTTGATATTCTGTATTAGAAATAAATATAGACATGCAAAAGCTGATTTTTGCACAGTTCCACAGATTAGAGCATTTGAAATAGTTTAATTGTACTTTAATTGTGCGTGGGTGCATTGGGAATAAGTGAAGCAAAAATATTTGATGATGTGAGAATTTAATTATGCTATATCATGCTTTCATATCACTTGCTTACTTGAAATACACCACAGTTTTAACAAAATGATTGTATGAGTGAAAATCTTTTTTCCCAGTGCAAAGATGTGTCCTCGCAGCTGTCAAAACTCTGCAGTGCATTCCAGGCAAACGAACACGATAAATAAGATCAACAACATTAGAGTCAACATCAGTTGCGAAATCGAGATGAGAGTCCAGTATTCAGTAAAAGGTAAATGTTGTGCTTCATTGCATATTATAGTATTTTAGTCAAACCACCCATGTGCAGTGCCTGAATGATTATGCCTCAGGAAACTTAAACAAAAGACTTTCAATTATACAAGGCTCAGCCACAGTTATGGGCCAAAGCATTATGTAACCTTTGGGTCCTCTCATTGTATGCGAGTGTTCACATAAAATAGAATTTGATAGTATTGTGAGTGGATGTGAATGTTTGCTCCCAGCGCCTCAGACCTGTACAGAGGATAAGGCATTGAAGTTGATGAGACCCAGCGCATCTCAAAAACACTCAGTCAAATGAGATTCATGAATGAAGTTCACAGGGTCACACTACACCACACTTGACTTTGACTGGTCATACAACTCACAACATAACAAAACAATGTCCACTTGGCTGATTAACAGAAGTATTAACTCTACCTTGTGTTATTTCCAAAATTTACTGACAATCCTGTCAATGGATATGAAACCATTTCTGTTTTAAAATTTGTGTAAATAAAAAGTGTTTCATGTAATTTGCTGTCATTAAATTGTAGTGTATTTCATCATGAAATCGGCCATTGGTTACATCAACCATTGACAAGTGGTCAAATTAAGCGGTGAATGAGGTTACATTTTGCCCATATTATTTAAAGAAGTATTAAAAAGAAGGAAATAAACTGAGTACTGTATGGGTGAAGAGTTGTGTAAAGTAACTGATAAAACAGACGAAAAGTGTAAAGTAACTGATAAAATTTGTCACTGACCTTGAGTAATATCAGGAGGACATTCTAGCAGAGGAAAACTTTCCCATGGCCAGGAGGTAAAATAAGTCACCAGTTAAAATTCAGCAGTTATTTTACCTCTAGGAAATCCTTTGAGTAATATGCAATCCTATACTCTTTTTAAAAGTGCTTGTCAGAATAATGTCCAACATTTAAAAAGGTGAATGGCTGTGAACAAATTTTCTCAGCCTTACTACCCATAAAGCCACTAAACCATAATCATAACTGAAATCTACAGCTGCACCTGTATGCTGATGTTCCACTGGGACACCAAGCTCTAAACTCAGAACCACATTCACTTCATCTTACACAGCAATACATTTTGGGGTAAAGATCAAGGCCATATTGTACAGTTAACATTAATTATACCGTAAACGTATAACCCCCTATTATTGTTTCTTGTTAAAAAAAAAAATATTTATAAAAACCTCAAAGAGAAGAGAGACTAGTCATAGCAGTTATATATAGGCTAAACCTGAAAAAATCTCCACATAGTTACAGTTGAACTTTTGCACATGTGAGACTAAAATAAGGACAATATTTCACTTCTAACAAAATAATCTGTCAGGTTTACTGCAGGCAGACAGATACAGAGTTCTTTCTGTGTTCAGTATTACAGTATCTCTTGCTAATTCACTAATACAAGCAGGTCATTTTCAGAAACAAATATTTATTTCTCAACTACCAATATATATGTAATCTATAGGCCATATATATTTGTAGTTGAGAAATAAACATTTGTATCTTAAAAGGACTTATATATCCAAATGTTTAATGAATTGCGTAATGGTGGAAACGTACATTAGCTTTTTTTGTACCCAAGTCTTAAGTATGTGCCTATACTGAAACTGACATTATCATGGAGAATAGCCAAATATCACTGACTTGACTCACATTACAAATTACAATAACAAAATGCACATAGGTTCAATCTTATTAAAGGCTTCCATTAGATCAGTGTTTCTCAACCAGGGGTCCATGGACCCCTAGTGGTCCTTGACATAATGCCAGGGGGTCCTTATAAAATATCTGAATATGATTTTTTTGTATATTTTGACATTTGACATGTTCCCATAAAAGAAGAAGATAATATATGTATAATATAACTGAAGATATGACTAAATAGGACAAGTCAACTAACATAGTAGTAAATTATACTTGATTGCATTTGGTCGTCACGAAGACATTAATGATACCAATGAGCCAATTTTATTCTGGGGTCCTTGAGGATGGTTCCAAATATGACTGGGGTCCATTACTCAAATGAATAAATGAATAGTTTACATGTCTTGTTAAACCGCTGTAAAAATTATATATATATACGCACAACACACTGAGGATTATTCATTGGATGGATGGATGCACTCAAATGAAAAAACGAAGATTTAAAAAAAAAAAAAAAAAAAAGCTTTTTAAAGTCTGTTTAAAGGATGCTTAAATTTGAGGGTGCTATACAAAGGAATACATGCATTTTAATTTTGATGTATTTTCCTGTTCAGAATTTGTTTAATCTTACTCCATGGTTTATTAAATGAACATTTAAATCGTGTAATGCATTTAATTCTAGATACAGGACATGCATTACACTGGAGCTTTAAAAGAGCATTAAAGGGAGCAAAATGATCTTGCTTACATAAAAACGTCTACACTTTCTAAAGTCTACCTACTTTAATTCTATATATTACACTGCACTGCATATAGCAATAACAGACTCTTATATGGTCGGTTTGTTCAGCGCACGTGAAGGACACAGTATAGTGGGGTGCAGCCACGTAAGCGCGGAGTTGAGTTTCAGCCTGATTCTCTTCCTCAATGATGCAATCTGCGCTCTGATGAACAGAGTCTGATGGAGACTACTGTAAGTAGCGGCATGGCACGAGTCGCTCTTCTCTACGGAAACCACAAATTGCCGTTTGTCTTCACGTGGACTGTTGTCCTAACAAACTAAGACACTAGACACAAACACGTACTGCATGACGATATAAGTTTGGACAAGAGTTTTGAGAAGTAGCTTTTTAATACTCGACATTTACAGCGAAGAGAATTTCAGATAACACGTATCGTTGAAGAGAAAGGATATGAAAGAATGAGGACTAAATATCAAGATGAATAGAGAAAAGAGAAGCAGGCAGTGAGAAAATGACAGACAAAGAAACATGTGGAGTGAGAAAGTTCAAGCTGGTTAGAGAGCACGCGTTGACATTAATATGAGGAAACATCTCACCTATAATTATGGCGCACGCGCTCAAGAGACCAATTTCTTTTTTAAGAGTCACTCTGTCCTTAGATCCACTTTGGTTTCCTCCGGAGTCTAACATCTTCTGTTGCTCCGTTTTCGCGCAGTTTCTTCGGTTCGTTTCGGTTCCATCCATTTGTGCGGCTGTTCAAGAAAACGGCATCTGTATCCGCGCCCGGTCTCATATAGCTGGTTGATGCAGGACGCAGGGCTCTCACGCATGCGCAGAACTCTTGCTGCCTGCCTCCAGAAAGATCAACAGGTTGTCTTGTGCGTTGGCACGCGCCCGTTTACCTGCGCCACGGGGTTGCAATTGGGTACTTGACGCATAACATTTCTATAACATTTTTGTCTTAATACATTTTAAATGTTCCTGCAGTGTGACAAATAGCCTATTCCATTTACTCTCTCAGTATTAATAATTGCTACATGTACTATAGTTATGAAAATAGAATAAAATAATATTTTACATTATAGCATATCACTCCACAAGACACTGCTGAAACTGCTTGAAACTTCATGTCAACTACCATAATGCTTTTGAATGTATGCGTTAATGTATTCATGCTCATACCTGTGTCATGTTCTTTCACACACTGATATATGACTATATGGAATTTAAGTCTTGGACTTTTCTGTTACTGTATATATTAAGCAAAAAATAAACATAGGCCTAAAGATATTATTATTATTGTGAAGATCAAGCACTGGTTTAACTGGTGTGGATTAAAGCAGGTTTAACTTGAAAATGCTTACTTTGAAGTCAACATATTAGGAAAGCCTGGTTACCATTTGTATATTTGTTGTTGTTGTTGTTGTTTTATATACACTACCTAATTTTTCTAAAATAAAATTTTAAAAATTAGTCGGTGTTTAAACTTTTGACTGGTAGTGTATTTTCATCATATTTTTGCTCAGGGATTGATTTTAATGACTAGGCCCACATATAAATTGTGCACTTTGTCCCATTCACTGCACTATTTTTGGAAGAAAAAAAAAAAAGTAAAATATTTCAATATAAAGAAATGCAGGCAATTAAAAAGAGATGAAAACATTTTTATAATGAGCCAAAATATTTCACGAGTGAACACACCAGGTGTGGGGTGTGTAGAACCACGTGCATGAAGGATGTTTGTGTCTATGTGAATTTCTGTGAAAATTATTTTTATTCTGTGTGGGCCTTTTAATGACTCACTCCATCCCTCCCCCTCTCATTCTCTTTACTGAACACTTACTGTATGAGTGATATAATAGTATAAATATTAGTCATCATCAAACGCTCTTCACTTCTCTAGGCCTGATTTGCTATTAGACCATTTCTTTGTGAGTGGAAAACAAAAGAAATCCCAACAGATCCTGTTTATTGTGAATGTGGCCCTCTTGTGACTGATTGTGTAAGGTGATATGGACTGCTATGGGGGTACAGTGACACCTGAACAACCAGTCATTCCCTTCAGATGGTGCTTGTAACTCTATCATGGTTGTGACATCACAGACTATGAACAGAGACCAAAGATGAAAGTTTGTTAACAATGTCTCAAATGAGTTTGCAAGTATGTGCACACAGATGCACAGTGAAATGCACTGTTCACACACTAACCACTTATATACGCTTATGGTGTAATGATAGAAACAAGAAAATAATGCAGAGTACTCATTGTTCCAGTACATACTGTGCTGCTCGTTTACTGAGACTTGTTTTATGAAATACTTAGTAAATTTTGACATTGTTTAGCAAATTTTGTTGATTATTAACTTTGAATATTCCGTAAATTGACTGAATACTTACAATCGTTTAAAAAAAGCCATGAAATTAAGAAGGGCTTTTTTAGGCCTATAAAGCAAACTAATGCTTGGTTGAACATTAGGAAAAAGAAAACACAGGACAGAGTATGAGGTGGAGAGGAGTAGTCAGCTTGTAAATAAATACATCACAACATGTGAAGACACTCATTTTGAATTATCAACTCATGGGAGTCGGTGAGAACAGAAGCTCCGCCCCAGTCTTATGTGTACAGTGATCTTTGCTCTCTCTCATTCAGTCTTAAATTTATAGAGCCTATAGTGATATATAGCCTATATCTTACGATAATTAAATATAATAATAAAAATATACACATCATCTATAAATCACATCATATACATTTTACTCTATAACTCTATAGAAACTGTAAAAACTTAGTATCACCAGTAGAGGAACAAACATACAGAGTGGAAACCTTTATTCCACCGTCATGGAAAATTTTGTCAGCCATCTAAACCGAATAGCTCTATCTCCAGATATGGTTCACTATGTGAGCCAATAGATTGGGGGTGGGGGGGAGAGAGAGAAAAAGAAGCAGAATGCATTTTTCCTCTTGGCTTTTCCATCCGCACTACAGTCCTCTTGGCAGTTTGGAGTGAATATACACAGGCTGTTTAATGGTTGAGACACTTCCTGAACTCTAATAGTCTAGATTGCCAGTACAGAATGCATCTGTGTTTGGGAGACTGGTGGAACCAACGATTCTGTCATCAATCACTTTGTCTAATGTTCAATGTAACTGGTGTGGTCTTTCACACACACAAACACTCTCACCCATACATGCTCACTTCCATACACACTGACACACATGGACACACACATTAATTACACAATCACAACTTTCTATGCCAACCCCCTTCATCTCCCATTCTCACAAACACACACACAATTTATTTATTTTTTTAACAGACCAAAAAGAGATCTTTGAAACTTACTCAGATCATGTCACTACCTCGAATGGTCTGCCATTATGGATCACAAAACATAATTTGTCCAGTGAGCAACTAAAGTTCTTTGGGTGAGGTCTACGGCTGCATAGCAACTAAACTCTGCACCAGCCATGAGCGCTTCTCTGTTTCCACTGATCTGAGGTCAGTTTAACATGACATTTCTCACTCTCAGCCCATTCAGAGCAGGAAAAGCACTGCCTCGCACTCAGCTTTGTGCCTAGCCGAATAGAGGAGAGAAATGAGCGGAAACCTGTTGTTGTAAAAGTCATTCAGGCTCAGAGGAGGAACTCCTCTCTCTAAAAGTAGTCCGGCCTCCTTTACAATAAGTTGACAGATACTCACTCTCACTCACAAATGCTTTTTGGCTGCTTATTTTTGTGCAAAAATTGTCATATTTGCTTCTTTATGCTTTGTATTATCATATATTAACATTTTACTGCACATTAACATTTTAGTTATTTTTACTGGAGAGGCAAGCCTGGGAAATAATGGGAAATGTTCATTTGGATTCCTGAGTGCAGTTTCCTCAGTGATTCTTGAGTCTTTTGTAAACTTTTTGCTCCATCTAGTGGTGTACTTTTTTTTTTTTTTTAGAATGGAAAGAACAGCACATCTGACTCTCAGCAGTCCTGAAGCTAGACTTTGTGGAATGTTCCACGTGATACGCACACGCACAGGCTGAAGCAGCAAAACAAACCTTCGAGGTTGAAACTACCAGAAGCATTAAATAAAGTAAAAACTGTAATGAGTCTCAGTTCTTGAGGTGTGGAGAATGTAGGCAGTTAAAGGGGGGTATCACACACGGTTTCTGCCAATCTCATGTTAATCTTGAGTACATATAGAGTAACAATGCATCCTTCATATCTCCTAAAAGTCTTTAGTTTTACTATATTTATAAAAGATAGATACGCTAAACCGAGTCTTTCCGAAAAAAGCCGAGCTCCTGGAGGCGTGCCTGCCGTCAGCGCCGTGGGCGGAGCTAAAGAGTCACGAGCGCGCGCAGCTTTTGTGTAGAGATCGTCTGCAAGCTGCGACATCATTATTAATAAAAAGGGAACAAAAACGTTCGTGTTGTTTATATTATATGCACTTGTGCGCCGATTGCCAACAAAACACAGACATCTGATGCAGCTTTACTCACCACCCGCGATCTGCAAATCCAGTGCCGAACTGGGACTTGTTTACTAAGTATTCGTCACCGAAATCCCGGGAAAAAACAAACATACATGCACAACTCCGTTGCTGCCCCAGAAAAACAAACTTCATCCACTGTTCCCTTAACGCTGGGTTTTTTGGGAAGCTGAAAAAGGTAAACTTTCCCTCACAACCAAAAACACACTCCTTTGGTGACAGGAGCTGCGTCTCATTTCGGAGGCTGTGTCCTTCGGAGATCGCATTTGAAGACTGAATACTTAATCAAGTCATATTTTAAAAAAAGTAACCGTAATAAAATTGACAGATATTCATTGTGAGGTGTAAAATATTGTCATTTCTTTCCTAAGTTTTTCTTAAATGAGACTGCCTCGATGATGTATGAAGCCTTCAAAGGGTGCAGCCCCTGAATTAGGACACAGCCATTGTTGAAAAATCTCTCGGCTTCCGTATCCCGAACGAAGCGCGTTGATGGGCGTGCTCTTGCTCTTGCTCTGGGTGATGTGTGTGTGCACGCTTACCAGGGAGAAGTGCCTATACAAGGAATTCCACCGTTTATTACGTGATAAAGGACCATACTCCAAAAAAAAAAAAAAAAACTCTCCGAAACCGGAAGTAGTGTATTTGGCAGAGATACTCCGTCATACGTCCAACTCGTGTTTTGAAACTTTGGCCATGTTTAGCATGAGAATGCAACTCTTTAACAGTGTATATAAGTCAGAATGCATGAAATAGCATTACACCCCATTTAAAGGTGACGGTCTGTGGTGAGGCCTTTTTTCAGTTATGAGCCAGCCGGCTGTCCCAATTATCACTATTTTGATTACCCAGAGTAGTTTTAAGGACAGCAGCATTCCAAAGCTGCAAAATCTAGCTTATGCATCTTCAGTTTTTATCAAGCATTCTTCTGTTCTTTATCTTTTGTTTTTACAGTTATACCCTTGCACACATGAAAAAGCACATACTTGTTTTGAAAGGTATTCTACTGATGTAGAGAGTGCCCTATAAAGGAAACATGAGATCCATGATGAGATTTTTAATTGTATAAAGAGCTAGAAGTAAAGGTGACTTTTTTTAAAATGAGGGCTAATTATAATTACAAAACTAATGAAAGCTCAAACCCTAACCAAAATCTAGAGTCAGTCCACCCTTGGTAACACCCCAAGGCAGCAGTCATGGAAATACTGCTCCTATCTACTTGAAGACAGAAATGCTTTGTGCTCTGTTTGCCAGTAAGCAAATCTGACAACAACGATATCATAAATTGTTCTTCTTTAGCTCATATATACATATTTCTCCCATTATCTTCAAACAAGTGGACTGTCTCCAAGTTAAGGACATCGCCGAGGGAGAGAGGTTTTGGGATCTTTTGGGGACACACTTTATTCCAATGGAAACTTTTCTAGAAGAAACAAAACCTATGAGATAACCTGTCTCATTGTCTGTCAAAGCATAGCTCAGTAAATATGAGTAAACAAGTTTCATATGAGGCTACAGTGTTGCATGAGACCAGTTAAAACAGCTTTGACCTCAAATCACTGGCCCCAATGTCAACACACTGTCTGACAGCACTGATCCAGTTCTCAAAGAGGGAAACATAGTTAACATGAGCGCTCTCTCTCTCTCTCTCTTTCTCTTTCTCTGTGTGCGTGTTTGTGTACCAATGTTATGAGGGAATTTACTCATACTCCAGGGCTGAAAGGGCAAGAACAAAAATAACCCCCCAGACATTATTAAGTGGCTGTAGGATCTGAACAGAAAATTACAGACGGATTTGTAACAGCTGAGCTCACCCCATAGAAAAAGTAATAATCCTTGGCTGAAGAGAAACTGACTTACAAGCTCTAAAGCATGTACAAAAAATGTCCCCAATGCATAAAACAATGGCTTGTGTGTCTGGCATACTAAAACCATTCCATAAACCTGCTAAAATGGCAGGTATGATTTAGGCCAAACGTGAATTAAACACCTGGAATCTAGACACTAGAGGGCGCTTTTGTCCTAAATACAGAATCAGAATGAAAATTATTGCCATTGCTTTCACACGAAAAAAAAAAAAAAAAAAACCCTCTTATAAACAGATAATAAAGTAAAATAAGTGATATATATATATATATATATATATGTGTATATATATATATATAATCAAACACGTTTCATCACGGATCTCATGTTTCCTTTATAGGGCACTCTCTAAACAAGTAATATATATATATATATATATATATATATATATATATATAGTTATAATTTTTTTAGCTAATTGTATAACTACAATGAAGCATGTGTGGGTCTGACAGCAGACTGAGTTATCCAATGAGCAGGAAAAATAATGATGTAGTTGTCAGCAGTTGGTACGTTTGGACTATCCGTCTAGTTAAACAGTCACCAATGTCTGAGCTAAATATAACATTAATGCTGAACCTTTATAAGCAAGTCGAATCGGGGGCGTGGTTATTGCGCAGGTAAGATCAGACAGACTCCGCCCACTGAGGGGCAGCTCCCCTGACTCGTGACGCATCCGGAGCGGGGCGGGACGGGGAAGTACAGCGCAAATAGCGAATGCTGAATGTGATTAGGAGAATTTGAACAACAGTGGACGGAGCATCAAGAGATATCTGAGATCTCCTTAGAGACACACACCTGTTGGGCAGGAACTTCTTACGACTTCTGCTTTCTGAATCGGTCGAGAATTCAGAAATGACGGACACTCTTATTCCCAATGGTTGCAAGACCAACGGACCGGTGGAGAATGGCTACTTCAAAAAGGTAAGAGAGACTCGAAGTTTATTTCTGTTTTTCTCGAAGGTTCCTTGCTTGTCTGACGTTAAGTTCCTCAAGGCTTTTTATTAGTCACGGTTTTAGATGTAGCATCACTGCAGTTTTGCTAGTGTTGTTTTGAAATGATACGTGACAGTTTTATGTTCTTTCATGAGTTGTAAAACGTGAAGTGTAGACATCAAGTGAAGGAGCAGGCGTTCAGCCTCTCTCCTTCATAAGGTGTTTGTAATAGGATCTGTTGGAGATGAACACACATCTGCGGGGCATGTGGACGGTGGCGAGCTCTGCTGCCCACAAACAATGCCAAGGGAAGACAGTTTAGACTCAGTAGGACCAATTAACCCTGTATATATTTCTTATTTGAAGGTTCAGTATCCCACTGCTTTCTGTATTTTATTCACATATTCGTTTGGTTTCTTAATTACAACTTTTATTTCAATGTTCCTTACAAAAAATACCATGCTAACCATAGTTACTCCATGCAGTGTTTCTACAATAAAAACGTTAGCAGATTGTTATTAGGATTAGGGCTGCAACTAATTATTATTGTTATAATTGATTAAACTGTCTATTATTTCTTTGATTAATTAGTTATTAATAATAATGTTAATGAATTATTAACAACAATTGTTATTCCATATCCTGTCCAGTTTTGTCCTTCAAACAATGTGCAATTTGAAGGCAATGAAAACAAACGTAGTGAATGTATCTTAAAAATGATAATAAAGAAAAACAAAAGCGCAGACTAGGTATGAGGGAGGAACACATTCACCCATCTGAACATATTACATTTATACTCCATTACAGTAGTACATTCACAGCTACTGCTCTTATATAAAACACAATACAATTACTTGTGATACATATAGAATTTTATACTTGCATTTAATATCTATCAAGAAATATTTAAGAAAAATGTATGTTTTTGCCAAAGCTATTGCATTGATATTCAGTTGCGCTCTGTCTGACTCACCTGCATTCTTGAGCTGGTACTCATGCACTGAAGTCTGAAGATAAGTCTATAATAAAATTTGTTGTCAATTATCATTATCAATTATTAGAGTCTATACAAATGTATAGTCTAATTTGGAGCCACTGTCATCATAAATTTATAAACATTACAGAAGACAATCCCATATGATTTTGCAGAACTATCATATTTGGAGGGAAACTGTGGTTACTGTGGTGAATTATTTGTAAGCAAGTTGTGTAAAGATCTGATTTTGGTATTTTCTTGAGTTTTATTTGGACTTAGATTTCTTTAAATTCAGGTTCTGCAGTGATCATGGTGAAATTGGTTCAGTGTATTTGTAAATAAACCATTGAGTGACTACAGGATTCAGTATTACTCTTCACACTTATAAATGCTTATGAATATCTTGTGTCTTCTTGTGTGTGACTGAAGCCAAGTGTGCACATCTATATGTGTTTGCTGATTTTTGGAAGGGTAACGTGTGACAGGTTTCTGGCATTTATCCTAGACTCTGGAATTGTGTTTTTTTTAGTGTGAATGGCAACTGAAGAGGTCTATTGTCTCTGTTGAGCTCACCTCTCTTTGTGTTGAGAGTATCTATTGGGCTTTATTGTTCAGGGCTTCTTATTGATATTAAAGTGGTTGATGTAAAACTGGCCCAGATAGTGATTAGTTTCTCTTGGGATGTTTTTCCGAAGGCCCTTCCACACGAAACAGGAGGTGAAACAGCAAAATGAATCACAGACTGGGTTTTCTGAGTTAATGTGGGCAGTTAATATGGTTATGGTACTGCAAAGCTGAGTGGATTTTAGAGGAAATGCTGTTTGTTTAGAACATTTCCTGTGTCTCATTTTCATTTATTACATGAATTCTTTGAAAATGAGTGTGGTCGCCATCTACAGCGAGAAGATTTCAGGCCTGTTACCAGGTGGGGGCTGGTTCGGAGCGGTGATGTGGTTTTGGTCCATTTCCTCCTGAGCTGACCCTGCTTGGGCTGCGCTGCATGGAGAAACTGAATTGCAGATTCAGCATTTTTTTTCCAGTTTTCCTCCTATTAGCGTTGCATCTGCCCAGTGACAGTGCATAGCCAAACCACAAACATTAATGAAACACAGATGCTCCCATCTCATGTCCTGGCAAAGGCAGGAGAAGCTGTTCAGTGCTTTAGGATTAGTATAACATAGCTTCTGAACATCTCACAGCATTATGTAGATTAAGTAAAGTGATCAAACAGCTGTGAGTAAGAAGGAAAGAGTGCTCCTTAAACTAAAATGAAAACATTCATCAGAATGGCATACACTCTCTGTTACGTAATTCTTTAATGTTTACTGAAGCCCAACTTTGTGACCCCAATGCAGAGACAGAACGGTTAGTCACTGGTACATTTTTGTCCAAGGCTGAGAATAGAAATTAACATTTGTTACTGTAGTCTCATATTTGTGCAGATACCCGCCATATATAACAGTTGCATAATGCTGAACACTTATACAACTCAGTTGAGGCCCTGCTTTCTGTCACATTTGTCCCCTGTTTTGATTAGGACCTTGTTTCTGCTCTGCCTGCGCTGTTAGTCCAGGGTAATTGCTGTATGATTGTGGAACACAGTTGTGTTGGCAGCTCTTTGGTTCTGCTCCGCTAAACATCGCCCTGGTCAGTATTCTAGAATGTGCAGAGGTCACGTCTGGTCCCTTTGACAACCACAATTACATGTATTGAGACAGCCCATGTTTATATGGCAGCAGACTACGGTTTTCTTGTTTAAGGTTTCTACGTTCACATTCAGTCAGGTTATTAACAACAGTGACAATATAATTAAGTTGACTAGCTTAAATTCTCTGGGCATTTCGGTCAACCTGAATTTTGTGAACAAAACCGCACAGGGCAGCTAGTCTGTCATGTCATACAATACGAGAGGCACTCTGCACTGCACATGTTCGTATCTCATGTGTTGCGTTTTTTAATGTGGGGTTTTGGTAACTCGTAGAGACGGAGATATGAGCTGTGTGTTATCTGAAACTTTTAGATGTATTTACTGTCTCTCTTCCACCAGAGCTGTTCTCATCTGCACTTATAAATAAAACATTGTAACGCCACAGTCTCTTAATTAAGATTTGATAGATAAACCTTGATAGTAACCAATATTTTAAAAAAAAATTCTCAAATAAGACTTTCAGGTAGTATGAAATTCACCAGCTTTAACATTTACTTAAGTCACTGTGCTTCCAGATGTTATTCAAGGCTGTTGCAAGAATAGAAAATGGGATTGACTTTGGTTATTCATGCATACAGAGGTTTTTCAACCTGCTAACATAACAATTCAAGAGTCACATTAGTGAAATTTGGGTGAAATTTTGTGAGCATAAAAGGTCCATTGTCCATTCCTAATAGTATAGCAATACAAGAAGCACCACTCCACAGAGGTCACCTTCCAAACTAAACAGCTTTCCAAGGCTACTTCATGTGACCAACTTGAACCTAATGTGAAATCTATGATTTCTACATTAAACTGTGTTAATTACCATAAAATTGCTGAATTGACTTTCCCGTAAATGAACTATATCTGCTGTTCACACAAACAACATTCACTATCAGTATGAATCAAGCAGTCAGTTTCTCATAACTTAATACATTAGGACCAGGTTATAATGAAATAAAAATTCAGATCACTTGACCTTTCAAAGCTGGTGCTCTTATCTCTGTGCTCAGTCATATCTAGTGTACACTTTTAAAAATAGACATGTTTTCATAGTAGGATCTCATAGGAATGTATGTCAAGATAAGAGCAGTAAACAGTTTATTTTAACCATCTATATTGATACCAGCCTCCTATAAATCAGACCTCCTCCTTCAGCTATCCGATTTATGACAGGTAGATACTCTTTATAGGCGTGTCTGGGTGGGAAATTGATCTCCTTACATCACTAACTGTGTATGCCACACCTTACTGACATAGCAAGGTGTATGAGTCGGCTGGCATGTGCTTGTGTGTTTATCATTTATAGGAACAATGGAATGCATGCATTTGTAGTTTATAAGACTGTGAAATGTTCACAGTGTATAAAAACATGCAATAAATTCATTTTATATTAGCTGTCAATAAGGAGTCCTCGCCCCAGGAACAATGTGAACTGTTGTTAATCTCTTTCTCTCCGTCTCTTTCTCTGACAGGGGTGTAATCCATTTGCTCAGACGGGCCGCAGTAAACTGCAGAATAAAAGAGCACTTCTTAACCAGCAAATCATCAAACAGATGAGGATGAGAGCTGGAGCAGAGAATCTTCTCAAGTAAGTCAAGCACACTTATGTGTGGACACAAACACAAGGGCAAGCGCTCATTTATCACCCTCACCTCGCATGTTAGTCTACGGGCATGTGTGTGGATATGCAAACATATGCAGGACATCTTTCCCTAAATAACCCAATAATGTTTAAATGCATTGATGAAACATGTTTTTTTTTTTTATTTTTTTTTTTAAGAAAGTTCTATAGTCTTTCATTGACAATTTTGCTTTGGTTGCATAACAACATCTGTCTTGAAGTGTCTGGCACTGGACCATAGAGCCCTGGCTCTGCTGAGTAAATCACTGCCCTGTTTTGGAGAAATCCTTTGCTCTTTTTGTGGTGAGGTTTCAGTCAGAAGTCTTGCTGCTAACCTTTTGTCAAAGAATTTCTCTGTTTGTATGTGTGAATGTGTGCAGAAGCAAGTGTTTGGAGCTCATCTGCACTCTGATCTGGCTGTCAGGCATACCTTTAGCATTTTTACCTTTAGATTTGGAGTTGATGATAGACACAGTAACATTGTGCCTTTGTTAAAGCTGATGACTAAAGAGGCTGGGAATGCTATATGTGAGATTTTTCAGACCTGATAGATACCAGTGGAGCCAAGAGCCAGGACACTGAAACCTTAACTTTGTCAATTTTCAACCCGCTTTGTATTGTTACAATGTTGATAGTATATGTAAATGAAAATGTTTACTCGTTCTCTGTTACCTGGACAGAGAAATTCACATTTATTTGTCAGCAAAAGTCCGCCGGATGATGTGTTTGCTCCAGGGCTTTCATGAAAACATGAAGAAGCTGATTATACAGATTATACTTCCGCGTTTTTGTATCCCTGCCCTCGTACTGTCGGATCAACAGAGGGTTATTAACAAAACAGTCATTGTAAGGCTAGGTTTATCACTGAAAATTGTATCGCACCTGTCTACTCTTTAAACAGCATTATGGTAAAAACAGAACACTATGGCAACAGCTTTCTTACCTGTACGCGACAGCATCTTGCTTCGGGGGTTGGGCGGAACTAACAGAATGGCAGTTTCTTTCAGTTTTTTCCCCCTCCATTTGGCCTAAAACACTGTGTTCGTGTAGTCATCCATTTTGAAATGTTGGCTACAAACAGAGGTTTTTCAGATTTTCCGTTGTGGCATTCTCTCCATATTTAGGATTCTTCACAGTAGGGCTAAAAGTTTGCTAAAAAGTATTTCCTCCTAAAGCAAGGCAGTATTTGACTCTGGTGTATCCATAGCAGACTGGTGGGAGTGGCATTGGATGGCAACATGCGAGTGCATTATGGGTGTTGATGTTTTCCTACCTATTTGGCAAAAGGCAAGTTATTCTGTTTTCTTTAGCCAGGTAGCACCGTTTTCAAAAATCTTTTCCACTTTCTACTGTATAGGCAGCCACATTTTATTGAAAGCCCATTTTGCCAGAGATGAAGTACCTCTTTAATATCTTAAACTCAATTGTAGACTTGCTTTGCTTAGATAAATTTATTTTGATAAGTATGTTCTTTGAGATACATTTACCATGCAAGCTCTTTTTCGAACATTCTAGCAGCCAGCTGTCAGCTAGGAAATGCTGGCAATGATTTGAATGGTAACTGCTGGTCAGCCATGCGTACTACTATAGCTGAACTAGACGAGAGAGGAAAATACTGTCTGTCTAAAAAAAATGCAAAGTATCATGCAAATAATTTTTTAGTGTCACCTTTCTGATGTCCTGTTGCATGCTAATATGGTGTCAAGGGGAAGACTGTTTTCATACAAAAGAACACATCAGTTTACAGGATGTTATTGCCTTGGTGTTTCTAAAATGAATCATTGTGAATTTGAATTTTGAATTGAATTTTCAGTTTGTAACTAGTAATGTGTTTTGAGTTATTGTCCAAACTAAATACTCTGGGCCCACTGGGCTGAAATTCATTTTAAATTAGCCTTTGTTAAAATGAATAATAATAATATGTATATTTTTCTATGAGTACATTCACTTTCTTCAAATGGTGTGGCTTAATGACAAAATTGACAAAACAATATAATTATACATGTGTCAGTGTTGATCAGGGATATTTTTTTTTGGCACACACTAATTATGACGTGCAGTAAACAGAGTGCCATTACCTCAAAATAACTCTCACACTGATTATTTAATTACATACACTACCGTTTTTTAATGATATTTATTTTTTTGAAAGAAGTCTCCTCTGCTCACCAAGGCTGCATTTTTTTTTTTTTTTCTTTTCAAAAAGTAAAAGTACAATGTAAAACGGTAACCTGTGATGACAAAGCTGAATTTTCAGCATCATTACTCCAGTCTTCAGTGTCACATGATCCTTCAGAAATCAATCTAATATGCTGATTTGGTGCTCAAGAAACAGTTATTATTATTATCATTGTTGTAAACAGTTCTACTTAACAGTGCCACTTAATATTTTTGAGGAAACCATAATACAATAAGGATTCTTTGATAGATAGAGAAAAGGACGGCATTTATTTGAATCGGAATTCTTTTGTAAAAATGTAAATGTCTTTACAGTCACTTTTGAATTTAATGCGTTCTTTCTACATAAAAATGATTAATTTCTTTAAAAAAACTGATCAAAAGTTTGAATAATAAATCTACATATATTTTGGTAACACTTTTTTGTATATAATATGTATATAAAAAAATATATTTTTTTTCAGCTGATGAAATTTCAGTTTATCTCTGTTTTTAAAATACTGTAACTTGTTGCAAATTGTGTCAGGACAAGGAAACTCTGATTGCACTTTGGTTTGATTGTGGGATTTTATAATTTGCGTGATTTGTAACTGGCAAGGGCTGTTAGACTCTTTCAGATTTCTATCAGTTCTGTTCAAGGAAGCATTTATATAAATGAAACGTGAGCTGATAAGAATCACTGACATCTTATCTGCGAACACCCGCACTCGTGCCTGCACAGGCATTCAGAAAGGACAGATATTTGTGAAGTTTACTGAACTGCTGTTGGATCTTGTTGTGAAAACCACAGCTCATACATTACATTACCTCTCTCAAAAGCTCCCAGTGTTTTTCCCTGTACGATGAGAGCACACACTGTAACACTGGACAAACCGGTCGCCATGGGGATGTTAAGTGTGTCTGTTGTCTCCGTGGTTTTGAAGGACACACCTGCTGGGTTGGTCCTTGGAACAGAGCATTTGATTGGCACTGACGTCAAAGTGGCTTTAAATCTTAATAGAACAATAAAGTTTGGACAAGCTGTTTTGACTATATCTTTTGGTGATATGTTGGGGCTAAAATCTATGTTGGCTGAGTTATTGTCATCTGGCATTGGCTGGCGTTTGGATGGATATTGTGAGCTGGCTGACTAAAAAAAGGCTGGATCCAAGCAGATACAAGGCAAAAGCGGTTTGGTGCTTTTAATCCCAAAGGAACGTTTCTATATCTAGTCAAATTCCCTCTAGTCAACAGGTGAGAGTTGTGACAGGTACACTAGTGAGGTCATTGCAGTGCTTTTAAGGGTGTGCAAATGCATGTCAGCAGAAGCTGTTAAAATTAGGCTGTTTGAGAGGTGACTGTAGTGCGTCTCTCACACGTACATGCAAACACTGCCTGAGGATCTCTCTGTCGATACTTCAGTGAAACACTCTAATTACTTCTGTGTTTATTGTGTGAGTCAGATCTAAAGAAGGCCTGGTATGTATTTTAATGATATACATGATTCATATATAGGTTTTATAGCCCTTCATTAGAGGCGGATGTCTTGAGTGTTTTTCTTTACCTGAGCTCATTAATATTGGGATGAGGTGTGGATTCTTGCTCAATCTCTTTTCCTTTCATTCATAGCTGCATATCTTTAGAGGCAATCTGGAATGTTCCCTCATTCATGGGCCTCAGAGGTTTGTGGTTCATGGGAGAAAGGATAGCCACATAATAGATCGATTGTAAGAAAGTCGTCTGCTTTTAAGCAGTTTTAAGAAAGTCGTCCGCCCCCCCACCCATATTCTCTCTCTCTCTCTCTCTCTCTCTCTCTCTCTCTCTCTCTCTCTCTCTCTCTCTCTCTCTCTCTCTCTCTCTCTCTCTCTCTCTCTCTCTCTCTCTCTCTCTCTCTCTCTCTCTCTCTCTCTCTCTCTCTCTCTCTCTCTCTCTCTCTCTCTCTCTCTCTGTATTTCTCTTTACAGCTGCTTAGATCAGAAAGAATCCACATTCTTGTGTGTTTGTTTGAGTGAGTTACCATGCCGGACCGGTTTCATTGAATGCTAATTTTGTGACGCCCTGCCAATGTGCCTTTGGGTTTGTGTACAGAATAATACTGTATACACCTCATGAGGACTTTAAGATGTTTTTAGACCCCTTCTGCTGTTGAAACTGAACCACTGTATTATAATAGAAGATGTGTTGATGTGATTCCATCAGTGAGGGATGTGTTGGGTATTAACAAAGGACAAACATGGCTCATAAAAGTTATATTCACTTAAAGATGACAGAACACTCTGATCTACATTGTCACAGACCTCAAGGACCCACTGAAATAATCATGTAACAGATGGAATCAGTAATATTTCTTATTAAAGGCACAATATGTAAGATTTTTTAAATTAAAATATCCAAAAACCAAACCACTAAAACAGTGTTATATATTTTGTTCTTACATTATCCAAAATGTTTCCAAGAACGTTTAAATCCAGAGAAATAAGACATTTTAACCAGGGCATAGACCGTGTCTGTGCGTCGCCTATCAATGACATCATACCCGCGTTACCCTCGATTTCCGGTTTTATTTTGTAGAAACCATGGAAACACCAAAGATTTTAAAGATAAAGAAGCTTTAATATATTATGTGTTTTATTAGACAGGTGAGCAACTGTTTGGATACATTCATTATCCATTATGTGTACTAATAATAATACTGTTATTATTATTATTATTATTATTTATTATTAGTAGTAGTAGTAGTAGTAGTAGTAGTAGTAGTAGTAGGCCTATTAGTATTACATATATGTAATAAAGGTGTCTTGGTAGTCTTTTTTTTTTTTTCCTCTCAGTTGAGTGTGTTTATGATAACCACAAGGTGAATGTGATTTTAAAATAGAACAAAGTGAATGACAGTTTGACACAACTGTGTGTGATGTTGCTTGTGTGAATAAGAGGTCAGAAGTCTCCAGTCGAACCTGACCTGCTCACCTTCACCTCACTTCCTCTCATTTACAAGATTTTAGAATAGAATAGATTGGTTTTAGTCAGGCATATCTCTTTTTTTCTATTTAATATGTATTTGATCAGGGCTGTGTGGTTTAATTCTTAAGCCTTTCTTTGACAAGAGTGGCTGTACTGAACATTTGCCACATATTTCTATCATGTGCCTGGAAGCACACAAAATAACAAAGGCCCCAGTCTGATCAGCCTCTCCCTTTTGTATTGCAGATGTTGAACTAGCATGACATTTCAAACCAGAGACATTGTGAAATTGTGTGACTTATGCCATATTGTTTGGTGAGTTACTGTAGAAATGACCTCTGTTTATTCTCTCTCTCTCTCTCTCTCTCTCTCTCTCTCTCTCTCTCTCTCTCTCTCTCTCTCTCTCTCTCTCTCTCTCTCTCTCTCTCTCTCTCTCTCTCTCTCTCTCTCTCTCTCTCTCTCTCTCTCTCTCTCTCTCTCTCTCTCTCAAGGGCGACATCCAATAATAAGGTTCGGGAGCAGGTGGTGCTGGAGTTGAGTTATGTCAACTCAGATCTGCAGCTTCTTATGGAACAGCTGGAAGGACTCAACAGCTCTGTGGAAGTTTATCAGAACGTACAGTAAGTACATGCACACATAGCACTGATTAGGATGAAGAAAGATACAGTGAGAACTTACTCAAGGCAGATTAAGATCCATTCTAGAGACAGAATGCACAGTTACTACTCACACACATGTCCAGTTCATCTGGGCACACAGAGCCTCCCTGACGAAAGTAATGTAAGGGGTGTGCACAGAATGATATATATATATATATATAAGCAGACTCCCTGCTGAACTCCCTGCTCACTGCCCTGTATTATCACATTTTCTCTACTGATCCAGTAGGAAATTGTGGAATGTATTTAAATATGGTTTGAGTGTTAAACAGAACTGAGAGAACTACATGGTTATTGGTAGCTGAAACCATAAGTAAATTGGGCAAAATATTTAATGAAAAAAAGAAAGGGAAAAAAAAATGCAGAAGGGCCAGGGAATGTGTAGAATTCTCTCCGTGTTTGGAGACTGAGTAAACTGAAGGACAATAATGGAAATGTTAGTAGATCAGAAACTGCACAAATCATTATTTGTAATCTAATGACATCCACAAGTGGCGCGATGCGACAAAAGACAATAGAACCCATTATAATCAGTGATGTTGTCTACACTAGATGCGGCGTTGTTTGTTTTTTGGGTTTTTTTTTTTAAAGTCACAATAAAATCTACTTATGGAATATTGCAGTGTTTTATTATAAATGATTTATTCATGCACATTTTTTTAAAGTTCATATGTCTTCATAATCTTTACTAAAAATATTAACGTCCCCTCCCCCTCTTATCAACACCTCTGATAACGTGTGCATCGGAGGGCGGGACAATAATCCAGTCATTCAAATGAGATCGCAGCAATTTGCAAACAACAATCCCATCAAATCCCAATGGACACATTATTATTTTTTTTATTTATTTTTTTCTTGTTTGAGAAGCCTTTTCACTCAAATATATGTCACAATAGGAAAGAAAAGACTATTGCAATTTTCGTTTCTTAATGAGTTTGAAATCATTGCGACATGATTGCCACAACAACAGCAATAAACTGAATAAATACCTGGAAACAATGTGTTTTGAGCACCAGCAAATCTGAAAAGATCTGTATACATTGCCATATGCCATGCATTTTATGCCGAAGACTGATGAGCATGACTTGCAGCACTTAAATTAAAATACACCCCATAAAGGTATATGTGCGTTCTTACCATTTTGAGAACAAAGCTCCCGAAATACACCCGTGTAGCTGCGTAGGATATGAGCGCCTATCAGTTTTCAATGTAGCTATCTTCGGGCAGCTTGATGTCATCTACACACTCATTAAACTTTGATGGGTGAGGCATTGACAGAAGACGTTATTGCGACACTGTAAAGTGATGGTGCTATGAAGCCATGTGCTATTTTAAACCATGTTCATAGCTTGGAAAATATGTTAATTTGACTAGAAACACTGGAGACCAGAAACGCAAAGGAAATTCCGCTATGAGTCGAGCGAAACTTCCGCGTTCAGGAAAAAGGTGGATTAGAGAGTCTCCTCTACTTATGCTACCCAATGATCACTCCATTGCTATGTACCCTTATATTTGAGAAATAATCTAAACTTGGCTGAAGTTTAAAGAGAAGACAAGACTTGGGCTGCAGGTTCATTGGTCAGTCGAGTTCAGTCAATCTTTTCAAGTTTCTTTACAAATTCCCAATAGAAAGAGACTCCACTCCACACAACTGGTCAGACAGGTTTATGCGGAGGTGGTTTGACAGATTGATGATTCTGGTGAATCCTCAGGCTCATCCTCCCTTCTCACACACATGCCACATGTGTCCCCCCTCAAGTGTCAGAAGAGGATGTGCACAATTTTTCTTTTTAATTTTGTGTTTCTGCTTCCTTTTCCATGGTATCACATTCATAGCATGTATGATAAATTCTCTTACTCGCATCAGATTCTTTCAAAATATGTGAAAAAATGTCATTGCTTAGAATCGTCATACCCTAAGATAGATGGCAATAGAGAGAAAAAAACATGTCATCTATATTCAAGTATGTTTAAGCAATTCTTTCATTAGGCATACAAACCCTGCAGCCAAAATGAAAGGATTCATTAGTGGCACTGCAGTCATGCTTTTGTGACCGTCACGCTGTGTATGTTGTGTTTATTTTGTAGTCCTTGAGTGTGTTTCCTTGGTTACGGTTGGATTCTTGTCTTCTTTAAATCCTCTCTAAGCCCTCTTTTGCCTCTCAGACCACTGTGAGTGAAGCTGTGCGCACGTATACACCCTTGAGTGTCTTTGGCCTGCTTCATTCTCTGCATGAGAACAGCCGTCTTTCTCTGCTCTAAGAAAGCTCAGCCATATTTTCAGCTCAAACCCTGCTTAACTGAGCAGGGCTGGCCTAGTTCTTCATCAGCATTAGCTTCATAACATGTTGAGGCTTACAGTTAGAGGTTTGTTCCTCTAGGCCAAGCACTAATGAAAGAGTGTTTATCCCCTGTGCCTGGAGGGTTCATAGTAAACCAGAAAAACCTCCTGCAGACATCTGCACCTGATTCTGAGCCCCTGACCTACATCTGTAATTATAACTCACTGTAAAGCTGTAAACATGAGAGACAATCACCCTTTTTTTTTTTTTCTTTTAAGTAAAAGTATGGTATGTGTTAAAGGGATAGTTCACCCAAAAAATGAAAAAAATGAATCATTTACTCAAGTTGTTCCAAACTTGTATGACTTTCTTTCTTCTGCTGAACACAAACGAAGATATTTTGAAGAATGCTTTAACTGTTTTAGTCCATATAATGAAAGTCATTGGGGTCCAAAACAACACCATTGTATGGACAAAAAACAAAACAAAAACATAACAAAACCCAAATACTATTTTTCAAAATATTGTCTTTTGTCTTCATTTTCATTTTGAACTGTCCCATTTTGGAGAACTTTAGTTTAACCAAGGCACTGGTTTGTTGAAAGGATTAGTTCACCCAAAAATGAAAATTCTGAAAAATGCTGCGTAACAAATGAGGTTCATTCTCGTGTATTTTGCAGCACGTTTGAGTTTCCGCCTAAGGTTTGTTCTCGTACGTCATTCAGGTTCGGTTGAGCTTTTTATATTCACTGATCAATGTTTATATGTGAGTAAAAGCCTAAATTAAATCTGTTCATCATAAAAAGTGATCAAATCTCTTCAGAAAATTTGGACTAAACTGCTCAATTCATATGGATTAGTTTTACTATTTCTTTATGAACTTTTTGAAGTGTCAAAGTTGCAATTGCGTAGGCTGTCTATGGAGGGACAGAAAACTCTCAGATTTCATCAAAAAGATTTGTGTTCCGAAGATGAACGAAAGTCTGAAATTTCTACAAACCTGCTTTATTTGTCCTGCAAAACAAACAAAGCCTATCACCTTCTGAGTATGACTGACTGTGAGAAAGGGAATATTCCCATTGGTGCAGTGTTATCGCCTGTGTTTCATGCACAGAAGACCGAACAGAACAAGGTCTTCCTGTAGCTGCACACACTATGGCATTCTCTTTTGCACCTGGCTGCCAGCTTACACTGTGTGTGTGTGTGTGTGTGTGTGTGTGTGTGTGTGTATCAGTATAAGTACAGAACTGCATTCTTTCATTGCTTTCATGCCCTGCACCCCCCTCTATCCCTCTCTGTCTGTTTTTGAAACAAACTTTTTCTCATGGCCTGAAGAGCGTAAAGTAACAAAACCTGTCTTCTGTTCTCTGTGCATCACTGCAGTCAAAGTTCTCTGCACCGTGATTGGTTTGCATTCTTTGAAGTTCTCATTACATGGTGCACTGATGAACGTGATGTTGTGATGTGTGATTCAGTGCTATACTTGCAACATGGGAATGTTATTGTTATTCTCTGGGAGTTTGAAATGAACTTTGTTTCCAGTTTGAGAGTGAGATCTTATATTTAGACCTGCAAGTAATCTGTTCCAGAATTTGAACACCTGACTTACACAGACTTCTACAAATCTCCTGCCTCTTGTGTGTTTAATTACTTGGTTACACTTTACAACAAGGTTCAATTTGTTAACCTTAGTTAATGCATTTAGATAACAATGAACAATACTTGTACAGCATTTATTAATCTAGATTATTTATGAATAAATAATTGTTTGTTGTTTTTACATAATACATTAATTGTCAAGTTATACAACTCAAAATGTTAAAACTGTTTTAGCATACACTACCATTCAAAAGTTTAAATGTTTTTGAAGGCTGCATTTATTTGATTAAAAAAAACAGTAATTTTGTGAAATATTACTATAATTGAAAAACTATATTATTATTTAAAAAATATATTGTAATATATTTTACAATGTAATCTGTGGATTTTTTTTATTTTTTTTCAGGATTCTTTGATGAATAGAAAGTTCAAAAGAACAGCATCTATTTGAAATAGAAATATCTAATACCATCATAAATGACTTTACAGTCTTACTGAAAATCTTTCTGCATTTTTTTTTTTTTTTTTTTTTTTTTATGCATAGAGAATTTCGTTTAAAGGCACAATTCCTTAAAGCACGAGTGATATTTCCTGTCATTTCCTCTGATCCAGCAATATTTCTCACAAACATTTCCCAGAACCACACTGTTGCTGCACTGTTATCTGTCATCTAGACACAATCAGGAAAGACCAGGACTGCCTCTCATCAGTTCACACTCATGTATTCTCTAATCTGTCTTCACCCAGACTGCTTTGAGTTAATGCCCCACCAGTGCAAGCATGGTAACTTGTTAATGCAATGGCAACTTGTATATAATTATATTGTGCTGAAGTTTACAAAGTTTGATCAGCACAAAATGTAGCAGACATACCCACTCATACACATACACCTCTTTCTTAGCTCACATTTTTAATAGTCAGTATTTTTCTATAACGTAAGTAGGTTAATAGGCTTGTGATGGTAAACCATCCTTTACTCAAGAATCAGCTGTTTCAGTCTTAGAGCTGATTTAAACTTGCAGAGAATTGTCGTCATATTTGTAATGTGTGAAAGGGGTGACATACATAAGCATGTCTCAGTTCTGAGTCACATACAGATTAGGAGGTCTGGCCTTTCTGAGTCAGCCTTGAAGTCTTATTCTTTCCTACTAAAATACTGAAAGTATTCTCCTTTGGTTTTTCCCAATTTAATTTCTTCTTTTTATTCATTTCACAGAGAGACATCCAGTATTCCGCTCATCCCTCTGGGACTGAAGGAGACAAAGGATGTTGATTTCTCTGTTCCTCTCAAGGTCAGTTCTTTTCACAACACCTGCTCAATGTTTACCTCAGTTATCAGGCCTTCAGTTAGGCGGCTTTCGTGATTCTCAAAGCTTTTCTAAGTGAGAATATAAAGTGGGTCACAGAATAATAAACAAGGAAGCCAAAGACTCAATAAAACTTAAATTGCATTTTTGAAAGTCTACAGTGATGTTTGATGCAAGACATTTATTATCTTATAAATAAGTGGGTGTTGAGATGTTTGTTGAGAGACGAGGATCAATCAGATGCTTCCAACCTGTAATTTAGCTGATCTGTAATAATAGCCATGCAAGTGAATCTATGACACTGTGTCATTGTTACATCTGTTTTCTCACAGACAAGTTTAACAAGGAGAACAGGCCTGCGAATACTTGACTCTGTAGTGTTTTTGTGTTTGCGTTGTCATTATGAATAAATTGATATGAAAATGCTTTATTTGAACAGGACTTCATCCTGGAACACTACAGTGAAGATGGCTCAAACTTTCAGGATCAGATCGATGACCTGATGGACCTGAGACAGGTATGATACAACATCTGAAAAAGGTGCCAGATTCGATTCATGGTTGAAATTGAAGTTTAGGACAAAATAAATCTGATCAGTGATGATCATAAAAACATAATACACAAGGCAACCAATGAGACTGGTCTTATTAAAGGTCTTGAATTAAATGTGTGTGTTTCAGGCCTGTCGGACCCCCAGTCGAAATCCTTCTGGTGTGGATTTGCTTTCCAACTACTACAGTCAACTTTCCTTCTTGGAGACTCGGTTTTTCTCCCCTACACGCCAGCTTGGCATTTTCTTCACATGGTATGTTGCATCTCGCCCACACCAGCAGTAATGTGCTTGTAATGAACTTGTACGCTACTGTATCAGCTGTAAACATAACTCGTTCAGAGGTAGCACACAACTGGTCTGACTGGGCTGTCAGGCTGCCTTTGTTGTTTTTATGTTTATACATCAGCTTTTTGTTTCATTTATACCCTAGAAATAAAGGGAGATGACAGGATAAATAAGAAAATGTGTCATCATAAAAAAAGCTGGAGAGAGCTGAACTGTTAATAAGCTTACAATATGCAATTCCTAATAACACAGCATTGCATATGTAACTGAAAAAAAAAAAAAAAAAAGCCTCACCTGTGGTTTGCGTCAACATGAGTTTTAACACATATTTGTGCATACGCAGGTATGACTCCTTTACCGGCATCCCTGTGTGCCAGCAGAACGTCTCTCTGGAGAAAGCCAGCATACTTTTCAATATGGCAGCTCTCTACTCCCAGATTGGCACTCGTGCTGACAGACAGACACAAGCTGGACTCGAGGATGCCATC
Source organism: Ctenopharyngodon idella (assembly GCF_019924925.1). Classification (NCBI taxonomy): domain Eukaryota; kingdom Metazoa; phylum Chordata; class Actinopteri; order Cypriniformes; family Xenocyprididae; genus Ctenopharyngodon; species Ctenopharyngodon idella. The sequence goes on from NC_067226.1 coordinate 11,914,137, forward strand.
GCTGCCTTCCAGAAATCTGCAGGTGAGAGGTTTTGAGTATATGCACTTATTATATGCAGATAGGTTTGTGAGAAGGTAAGTAAAGTATCCAAAGATGGCCTAATGAACTCCTGCCTAATGAAAACAGATGTGTATTGAGGTTCTGGTTGTGTTTCAAGGTGGAGTGAAAATGATGTAATTCTTCCCCCTCAACAGCAGATCTGTCAGAGGCTCATGGGAACTCAGTGGCTTGTGTTGGCTTTTAACCTCCTTAAAATAACAGCAGCATAAAGAGAGATTTGACTGGCTTTCTTAAGCTATCAAAACAGCCAACCCCACTGTCTTTCATCACATAGAATGTTTTGTATATCTCCACCGGAAAGAAAGTCCAAATATGATCCCTCAAACAAAAACTGATTCACAAACTGTCTCTAAGATCTGTGTTGTTTGCAAAAGCATTAAATGGAGGAAATGACAATGCTATTTTATATAAGCTAAATAATGTTGTGAAGCTTAAGAAATTATCTAGAATTTTCTGTTTAATTTACACTGTGCTGCAGTGGACAGCAAATATAAGGGGACTGGTTTGTGTAGATGCACTGTTGAATGTTGAGTGTAATGTTGAATTCTGTCTGGTTTTGTTTCTGTATGTTCTGCTGTAGGTGTCCTGCACTTCCTGAAGGAGACATTTACACACACTCCCAGTTATGATATGAGTCCTGCTATGCTGAGCATGCTGATCCGGATGATGCTAGCACAGGCGCAGGAGTGTGTGTTTGAGCAGATCACTCTGCCAGGAATCCGAAATGAGTTCTTCGGCCTGCTCAAAATTGCCCAAGAGGCTGCCAAGGTATTTGTTAGACGAAAAAATTGTTCACACTAAAAAAATTCTTCATTTCTTTCTTTATTTTATTTATTTTTTTGTTTATTTTAGATATTTAATTGTGCATGCTCATTTCCCCCATTTTTACATTTTAGATTAGCTTTTTTTTTGTCATCAACTGTCCCTTAAAGTTAATTTTTAAATCTTCAGCAAATCTCAGAAAGAAATTCTGTACATTAAATAATTTTTAAAGCTAGTGAATTCAGACATCACAACATTATAAAGTAATTAATATTTATTTAGTAAGTATGCATTAAATTTATCAAAAGATACAGTAAAGATGTATAAAAATATTTCTATTTCAAATAAATGTTGTTTTGAACTTTGTATTCATCAAAAGGATCCTGAAATCCTTAATATTTAGTTTCAACAAAAATATTAAGCAGCACAAATGTTTTCAACATTGATAATAAGAAGAAATATTTCTTGAACAGCAAATCAGCATATTAGAATGATTTCTGAAGGATCATGTGACACTGAAGACTGGAGTAATGACTGCTTTGCCATCACAAAAATAATTACATTTTGATGTTACAATAGAAAACAGTTATTTTATATTGTAAAATATTTTACAGTATTGGTATTTTTACTGTATTTTCAAATAAATAAATGTCAAATAAATGCAGCCTTGATGAGCAGAAGAGCACTTCTTTAAAAACATGAAAAAAAGCACACTGACCCCAAACTTTTGAAAGGTAGTGTATGTATAAAAAACAAATCACAGAATTTTGCTATGATGTTATTTCTGTTTTAACTCAACCTTGGGGCGTTGGTATGAAGGGACATTTTTACCTCTAAATACATGACCTATTGTTCCTATCAGTATGCAGGTCTTTTTTAAAGCCTATAGTTACTCCTCTGTCCGGAGTGGTTGTGACATTTACCCCTCTCTCCTTTCTGTTCTCAGGTGGGGGAGACCTACAGTCAAGTTCACCAGTCCATGATCCAAACCCCCATTAAGAACAATGTGCCCTTTTTCTGGACTACCATGTCCCACCTGAAGACCAATCACTACAACTCACTGGCCCATTACTTTGTCTCCACCGCTCTGCTTGACCACCAGTGTAAGTCAAGCAGCCAATCACAGCTCTTGGCCAACTCCCATTGGCTGACAGCCCTCTGGAACCTTTAAAGGTTACCTTTGTGTCTCATTCATAGAAACTTTTTCCTTTTCCTTGTGAAAGTAAAGAAGGATTCAGGTATCAGTTCTTTAATGGACTTTATTCTGTGGAGTGTTTTTTTTTTTTTTTTTTTTTTTGAGGATGTAAAGAGGGAGGCAGATGAAAGCCAGAAACTGTTCAGTATCTCGGCTACTTTTGACAGTGTGGTAATAGACTGTGCCAGAACAAATGGGATTATGTAACATTCTCTTATTCAAACAGTCACTTCTCCATCCTCTCTCCCTCTCTTGTGTATTTACGTCTCCATAACAGACACTTTTGGCTATTAATGAGCTTATTTGGACTCAACAGACTTAAGGCATTTACACATCCCGTTGTGTATTTATTAACATTTAATATAGCCTCAGTGGAATGATATGAAATTTACAGGAATGTACCCAGTTTTATTGAACAAAACAATGCAGTGTTTAAATATTGGTGATATATGTGTCTTTATGTGTAGTGACACCTAGTGATGATGAAGACAAGCAAGAGAAGGCTTTGTCACAACTATACGATGCCATGCCGGAGGGGCGTTCTCCTCTTGACATCCTGAAGAATAAGGAAGACAGACGGAGAATAGGTGAGAGGCTCATACATTCTGACCTGTGAGTTGTAAATGATTGGGATATTCCACTTCAGCACACTGAACTAATATTTTCTGTCTGTTTGGTCAGGTAAAGCTCATCTGCAGCGCTCCATCATGGGACACGAAGAGGCCATCCGCACACATTCTCACTGTCGACACCTGCAAAAACTGGACATCCTGAGTGACATCCTGCAAGCTAGCCTCAAACGCTCTCTTACCAAGTTTGACCAAAATGACAAGGAAGACGAGTTCACAGACTACATGCTTGCACCAGATATTATCTGTAAGTCAGAGATAGATACTGTTTGCCCCTGATATTAACATCCACCCCAAGCGATCTGATCACAAGTGGTCAGTTTCAGAATGTTTAGTGATCACTCAAACCACATAAAGCCATGTGCTGTTAAGCCATGGTCACACTAGACTTTGAGCACACAAATTTTTTGTAGACACTGCAATGGTCATAATATAGATGTCACATTCTGTGGCGTCTTTTTTTTTTAAAAGCGCAATTCAAAATATAATGCATCCAAAATGTAAAAATATGCAGTCTACTCCACTTTACTGCAGTGCTGCAATCCTGCAGATTTAAAGTTTGTGTTCTTTTAATTCAGCTAAGCGGTCACGCTATGACAAATCAATGGAACTAAAAGTGCAGTGTGACCGCCCCTTTTGTCTGAAACGCATGTAACCATGTAACATTTGTATTATAAACACTAATGGATCTGGATGTGTCCTGGTACATTACTTCCAGGTATAAACAAATGTTCTGTCTCCCTTGATCACATGATTGAATTACTGGAGCTTAATGTTATTCACTCATTATGTAAACTTTGACAGTTCTATTGTAGTTTTTAAATCTAAAAAGTAACTTGTATGCAACAGTGAGTTTTCACTGAAGCATCACATTTTGAACTGTTTATGAGATTCTCAGAACATGACCCACATCTTACAGTAGAGAACAAAAGTGGTTATGTAAGTTCAGCTGACAGTGTAAACATGCTGTAACATTGTTTTCTTCCTTCTCTGTTAGCTAAAACAGAAAAGAAAGCTGAGATGGAGATTCCAGCTGCCACCAAGGTGAAAGTCACAGACCTATTCCATCGGCTGGTATGTGGGCTACTAATTTTACTCAAAGACAGTTCAAGCTCTTTTCACAGCACAGGAATGCTTGTGCAAATTTGCAGATTTCTTAGTGCACAGAATAGTTTTACATAATATCTAAGTATTCTGTGAGCATGTGTGCTGTTGAACAGACCCATGATGATTGACCTGTACACACTGGCCAAACAGACCATAACCTCAACAATCCAAGGTTTCAATTTCTTTTGCAAATCCAAAATACTGTGACCAGCTGGGGATGATGCTGAGCTGTAATTTTAAAATCTGTTTGGTCAGTCTGTAGAGTGTGATACTCCTTTTACAGTACTAATATAAATAACCCTGGTTTGAACATGAATTTCCAAGTGTTATAACATCCTGAAACTATGACTCTGTGAAACTCAAATCAACCTTGTTATCACTATTACTCATACTTAGGGTTAGAAGTTTGCTCAAACCTCTAACACGAAGTATTGAACTTTGGCACAAAACTCATCCTGCACTATTTGTCCACAGACATTAATGATAAATACCACATATGGAATGACTTGTTTAGGGGTGATGTGCTGTTTCATTTTGCGTGTGCGTGTGTGTGTGTGTGTGTGGTTTTTTTTTTTTTTTTTTTTTTTTTTTTTTTAACTTGATTCCTCCTAAAACGTTAATTTTAAAGATTTTTCAATTGTATTTTGGATTATTGCAAAAAATAAGCTCTGTGACCAACAAATGTTTTTGATTCGTACACGTTTTGTTCAAGATGATCTTCACAAATGAACACAACTTTTATGAATTTTGATGCTTTAATACAATCAGCAGGAGCAAAAAAAGCTAAAAGAACTACACTGCGGCCTCATGACTCCAGCGTCACCACCACAAAGCTTCTAAAAATGTTTCAATCTTTGTTTAAAGTCTACAAGTTGGAAAGTTAGAGTTAGAATTGTTTGCATCAGTGCGAGTATAAACGAGGCTGTAAATGCGGACTAGTGAGTAGATGAGATTTCCTGTTCAGTGCAATGGTGTTTATATCCCCAAGAACCTCTGTAATCCCATTTAGCCACTTGTTAGCAACCACATTTTCAAGACAAGTGGTATTAATTATGTATTTCATGTCATATAATAAAACATAAAAATATCTTAAGCTTGTAATAACACTGAACTTATTTTAGACATTTGAACAAAAACACATTGACTTAGGGATGATGGAACCAGAAGTACAAAAATGATAACTTATTTCTGAGTTTTATGACTAATTTCTGCAACACTCTATTTGGGTTTTTAATGAGGGTTTTTTACTTCATGATATCAGGATAGTTATCAAAGTGAATTTTAAGAATTAAAAACATGCTTATCACAGAAGAGGTTTATTCAGGTTTTTGTATGTATTAAATAATAACTAGTGTATTAATGTATTTTTTTTTTTTTAATTAATTAATAGATTTTAAAAAACTAGCGTCATTTCATTGACCTGTTTATCTTTAGTTAGTTTTATTTCTGTAACACCTCAAGTCTTCGTCTGCAGTAGATTCTGTGAAACTGGAAGAATGGTTTTGACTCTGTGCTAGAATCTTAGACTTGTAAATCTGGTGTGCAGAACTGGAACATTCGAGAACCACAGTGACGTATATTCTGTTCCCTCCGGCTGTGGGGAGCAGGGTAATTCAGGTGAAGGAGGCAGAGTTTATGATGTGGTTAGTTTTATGGAAGCATGTATTTGAGTTTTACCACCTTCAGATGTCTGAGTGACCTTCAAAGAACCACTGCTGTGATCCTGTAACAGTTGCCATGGGCTCTTTAAATGACCCCTCACTTGAAATTTCATTTCCGTAGTACATGGGGAGGTCAGTTTAACATATAAGCTTTGTAAGTCCTTAATCAAATCAGATGATCTTTCTGAGGCAGGGGTCAACCATATGCTGCACATGCCTTTAACCAGTGGTTCTGAACCTTTTTGACTCCAAGGCCACCCTTTTCTCAGAGAGGCCCTCCTATCCAAGCTGATATGTACCTCTAGTAGTTCTGTTTTAATAAAATCACATAAAGTCAAAAATATTAATCTTTTTTTTTTTTTTTTTTTTTTTTTTAATCATAAAAGTTAAGATTGTTAATATAACTATATTTAAATCGTTTTTAGACTTTTTTTTTTTTTTTTTGGAAGTAAGACTTTTTGGGCCCTCTTGTTGGGAACCACTGCCTTAAACTCTTCAACCTGAACATCACCTCGGATGGCGGTACTTTTCATGATGAAATTAAATAAACCTTCTACACCATATGAGCAAAACCATTCGCATATACTGCGTGAAGTCAGTGTGCCAGTGTAAGCTGGATGGTGCGCAGGTTGGAATTACAGCCAAGGACAACCAGGGTGGCAGGCTGAAGTTAAAAACACCCTGTGTGTCTTTGAATTAGGTGAGTTGCTATAGTGATTTTCTGTTGTATTTGTGTTGCGCAGGGGCCTTTGTCAGTGTTCTCAGCTAAGCAGAGATGGTCAGCTCCACGCACCGTCCGGCTGAGACTGCAGGACAGAGACCTCGGATTCACTCTGAAGGGAGATGCGCCCGTTCAGATACAGTCACTCGATCCCCTTTGTCCCTCTGCGGTGAGTGTTCATGCACAGACACCAACACAAAAATGCTTGTTCACCCTCTTTGCGAAACCGTTTTTGTCTATATAATGACAGTTCAAAACAGTAGTGGACCCCACTGACTAAAACTGTATGGACAAAAAGAGACAATTTATCAACATATCTTCTTTTGTGTTCCTTGTGTTATAAACTTCTCCCTCCTACTCCATTTTTATTGCAAATAAATAATTAATATGCCTTAATGAGAAGAACAAACAGTAACATAAGTCATGACATTTATCAGAAGAGATAACTTCTTCCTGTTTCAATTAATCTTCCTTTTATACATGTGAATGTCCCTAAAGCTGAGGATAGATATAATCTTTGACCACAGCAATTGAATGAAAACAAAACGCATACATCCACGCCCATTGCACCTGTTTTTGACCATATGAGTCTCAAGCTGTCTCTAGCAGCTGTGTGTCTCCCACAAATAACTCCCCTTATTTTGTTGGAGGACATGAACGAGTCCTCTCAGAGCTCATCTCTATGGTAACCGCAGCGTGGTCGTGCCGATAAACTCATACCATAAATATCTGAAGTGTCAGAGTGCCACACTTGCAGGTCGTGATTTACTTCTCTGACCTTTTCCTGATTTTCCATTGTTTCTTTTTCTCTCCACTATCTCTTCATCACCAGGCTGAGGGACTGAGAGAGGGAGATTACATTGTTGCTGTGGGTGACACAGAGTGTAAATGGCTGGGAGTGAGTGACGTTATGAAGCTTTTAAAGGATGTGGATGAGGAGGGCATCAACATCAGAGTGGTCAGCATGATGGATAGCAGCAGCCAGCCAATGGTAACTCCATTTTTCTCAAGGTTTTCTTTGCCTACTTTAACTCCACGGACCCTTATGAGGGTTAGAAAATTCACGTTATAATGTTTACACATCCATTTTAAAGGCTAAATGGTATAACCCCATATTATCATTTGGTATCATTTGAAAGCTTAGAATCTAAACTTTACAGAGAATACCATAACTTTTGTTTTTTTGATACATAAAGCAGTAAAATTGAGCTTATATATGCATTGGTCCCAGACACAAATTTCCACTTGATGATGGCGAAGAAAATTTTCTATGAATGAATATGTATTTTTTTTTTAAAATATATATATTTTTTTTATATCACAAGAAAGCTCTCATTCTAAGGAATTTGAGAATTTTTTTTATTTCATTGTGTGACAATCAGATCGAATGATCTTCTAAAGAATCATGCAGTGAAATATGATCACTCTGAGAAAACAAAGACAAGCGTCACATTCCAACTCCCATGACTGCTTCAACCAGTCACAAACAGCTACAAAAAGACAACATGTACTATAATATTTATCACTTTCAGCAGTGTTTTATGTAATTTCAAAGGGTTTTCTGTAAAATGACACTGGGATATTGCATTTTTACCACTGTATATGGGTATGGGAAGACTTTAGATTTGGGTAGGCAGAAATTACATAAAAAAGGTAATATTCTTCCCTTCAGGTGCATTTGAATAACTCTTGCACACAACATGATAGAGACAAAATTCTTTTTTCCAGTGTTTGCTGAAATCTAGAGGAAACAAACAAAACTGTCTGCAGGTGCTAGAACACTCAGGGCCTGAGTTATACACTTTCAAAAAAGAATTTATAACAACAACAAAAAAAAAAAATCAAAACGCATCTCTTTTTTGGGGGGTTTATTACAGCACAGACAACATATACTATAATTTCTATCACTTTCAGCAGTGTTTTATGTAACTTCAAAGGGTTTCCTGTAAAATGACACCCAAATTTTGTATTTAGAGCAGCTTTTCAATTTGGGTAGGCCAAATCCAGGTGGAAATCCCCAAAATGTCCCTCAAGCTCTATTCTCTCATTGGTTGATTTGGTGGGATTTAATCTCCCAAAGAGGAATAATATTTAATCGTATTTATTTAGATGCACTAATATTAACAATATAATTATGAATATAAATAAATAATATAAATAAACCGTTCAAAAGGGGTCAGTATGATTTTGAAAAAAGAAATTAATACATTTCTTCATCAAGGATGAATTAAATTGATCAAATGTGGCAGTAAAGACATTTTATAAAGCCACAAAATATTTCTGTTTCAAATAAATGCTACTTTATTCAGATCGAGTGTTGTTAGGGGTTTAATTGCCTCTCTCTCTTTATTTATTTCTGAAGCCCACCAAGAGTGCTACATACTGCGGCGGTCTGCCGAAGACCTACTCCATGATCTGCCTGGCACATGATGAGGATGATAAGAACCCAAAGTCTCGCAAGGTAGCAAAAAAACCATCATTCCTCAGCTGGGGTCTCAAGAACAAGAAGAGCAGCAGCACGCTGAGTCTTCCTACCGCAGATTACGATGGACCCTGGAACAGACCTTCCTATCTCAACTCGTATAATGAAAGCGCCCTCTACTAAACACACAAAACTGGATTTATACATGCGCTGACAGTGTAAAAGCACGCTATATTACAAGAAGAGAAGGAGAGATTTTTTAGAAAGATTCAAATAAATTAAAGACGGAAAATGTACATTTTGCACAGACCTATAAACACAGATGTAAGCTATACTTTTATTCCTTCATTAGTCTGTTTTTTAGAAAATCTCACATAAATTAAAGGTGAAGGATTATGTGTTTTAACAAATCAGTAGATAAAAACACGACATGTATGCTGCTCAAAGTATTTGATTTTATTTTTTTTAAGTGGGTTTGTTTTATTATTCTTTTATTGAATGGCTAAATGGTGTTATGAAGGATTTTTTTTTTCTTTTCTTTTCTTTTTTGGAAAATTCCACACATTATTCTCTTCATATTAAAATGAAGGCTGGTAGACTGGCAGCCTTTTTTGAGCCTGTAGCTTACAGACAGACCACCATAGCAGGTTTCTGTAAAGATCTTGCATCATTGAAACGGAGCTCTAATCCTGTGTCGATCACTGTAAAAGAACAGAATGTAGGAGAGAATGGTGAATAGCTTTTGCCCTTGGAATGTCTATACAAACAGTAATATTATTTGGTGAAAATCAAGTATTTACGTACTGAAGCAAAATACTATGATAGGACTATCATATGTTGCCAAATCCAGGCAAGAAGGATGGAAAATATAGCAGTGAATACAAATGCCGTTCTTATTTAACCTTTGTTCCATGTGTTTTACCTGGCATTTCTTCAGTGCTGGAATATTCACTGTCTACAAAGTAGATATTATACACATTTGATAATCAAATAATTTATATGCAAAATAAAGAGAAAAAATATCTATATAAACATGTATTCATTTTAAGTATTGGAAGTATTTAGGTTTTGTATCGTGAAACTGTAGCCTGGTTGTTGTTGTTTTTTGTTTTTGGCTACATATCTTTCTGTTACTTGGTGTAAGTTCTTCTGTTTAAATGGTATAGCTCAAAATGTGTTTTTTATCTTACTGTTTTTGACAATATTTAACTTTTCATTTATTTGTAGAAAACACTGCCTTTCAGAATCCTAGAAAGTCAGAAGCCTTTAAAATGCCTTACAACAGTCTACACTGACAAAATCGTATTAAACTGTGGACCTCCGCTCCTTGCTTGCTTTTTTATATTTTATTGTTGTTAATGAATGTATCCTTATCAGTTATGTTTCTGCTAGTGCCACATTTGGAATTATAATGACAAACATTGTTCTGAGAGGATGTTGATTTTGTAAGGTTACATATTAATGATTCTTTGAAAGTTAATGTTCGCAGACTTTTTCTTTAGGGTCAAGCCAGAATCTGCATCAGTGCCCTAAATTCTTACTTGGTTACAAATGTTAACATAATAATAAAGCGGAGATTAGTTTCTAGATTAGTTTGTCTTATGTCTACAATTTATGTAGATTACCAATGGGACACAGCTGAGGAAACGTCTGGTCTATAATGGAATCTATATTGTTGCCTACTTTTATGTTGTATATGTAAATCTTGATCTAAATAAACTATGGGGTCAAAGCTGTGGCTGCTTTTACTGTGTAAGAGGTTATTGTGGTCATTCACTGTGTAATCATCCCAACCACGCCAATTCTGGCTAAAAGTAACAACTGTGTAAGCAAGAAGCTATATCTTAATACAGGTCATGCATGAATAAGTTTTGACCGATGTAAAGCAGATTGTGTCAGTTTTGCCTTAATTCAACCTTATTTTTCCAAATTGTGTTTTTTAAGGCAGAAAACTGACAGTATGAATGCAGCAGGCTATGCAGATTATGACATGACTATGGTTTAGTCCACAACCAAAGTCATCGACTACACACTTCTGCTTTGAGAATTCTGAAATATATTTCAAAGCCTTGTGGACCTCTGCGACTCATGTGAAACTCAATGTAAAGGCAAAGCAAGAACGGAGTTATTTCACCATTAGAGAGTAAACTGCAGTAATACCATAATATAATGTTCGACTGACCTCTCTAACTCTGAGGAACCCCAGTAAAACCGAAAGAGATTCATACTCTGTTCCTCTCTTTGTATTAATTAGAGGAAAAGCATCATTCGTGTTGTGCTCTGCGCATGTGAATCTAGCCAGTGAAAATAGTGTGGTGGACTAATGGATTTTAAATCACTCACAGACTGAGGAATTTTATGGTGTGGCTTTAGTTAGGTTATTAGAGAGATTGCTTACCAACGCCAGCAGTGATGTCACGGTGGTTAAGTGTGTGTGTGTAAGAGAAAGATAGAGATAGAGAAGATGTCTCTGCATCTTCTACAGCTGAAGAACATTAAAATATGACTCAGAAATACACTGACTCAGGACTTATTCAACAATTGCTTTTATTCAAAAACTGGAGTTTTACTGGAATCATTTACATATCCCAGGGGTCTGCTTTTAACGGGAACACTTTCCACCAGAGTGATTTCTAACAGTATGACTCACTCACTTTCTTCTCTTCAGCAGTCTTGTAAAAACACAGGGAGCATACATTTAACCCACTTACAAATGGAGCTGTTTGGAGTTAACACATGCGTAATGAAATTAATACTAGTACACCGAAAATATTTGTAATGACAACTTAGATTGTTTCTTTAAATGAAAACTGGATGTGGAACAGTTTTCTGTCATTATGCAGACTTTATTTAGTGAATGTATTTGTGTCAATACTGTGTCATTTGAAGATTAGATACTAAGTATAGAAGGTTTCACTCCAGCAGGGCTGACTCCACAGATAGCACACAATAGGATTAAAAACTGGTAAACCTCTAGATGTGACAGCGATACTGACCTCTTTACTACTTTCAGCGCATGTTCCGTGGATTTATGCAAGATAAATAATAATAGAAATAATAATAATAGTTGTAGTAGTAGTATAATATGGAGTAATAAAGTAAAAAAAAAAAAAAAAAGGATGGAAAAATTGTGGAACACACTTACAGCATTTTAGCTATAACATAACATTCTGCTGTTGGTTGATGAATGGTGTTCATCTTAGAGCTACAATTTTAGGTTATGGTATTTCACAAAATCCCCTGCAAAACGATAGATGTTTAGGAAAGTGATGTAGTGGTTTTGTTGCATTTACAGTTTTTTTTTCAACTGCTTACATTTTCAAAACTTTGCCTCTTTTTTTTTTTTTTTCAAAACTTTACACACAAATCCAAGAATTGCACACGCAAAATGCCTGACATCTCTTGCAAAATGAAGCACTGCATTAAAATCATCACAAACACATCTTAAAAGCAAACATTTGTCTTACGCTGCAGACACATTTGCCTTAATATTCTATTTTGGGATATTTCAAATACACAGTTATTCAAAACCTAAAACTCTTCTTTCATGAGCTCCTATGTACTTTTCTGTACAAGATTGAAAGTAATTGGCAAAGAGATTTTGAAAAATTCACGGTAAACACCAAAGCAAAATTGAAACCAAACTATTTTTTTTTTTTTTACTGTAAGCGTTTGTGGTTGTGAATACAGTATTACACAGTAGGCTATGGAAGAAAAGAAACACATCAACCATGTGTAGTTGGACAGAAACAATGGTTGTGTTTGAAAAAGGAAATCAAGATACTTCCTGTTAGATTTTTGTGTGTTACATGGAGAATTGTGTGTTGTGTTTTGCAAAAAGTGTTCTATGAAATTGAAACCGAGTCGAAGGCCGAGAATTAGTGTATGGTTTTGCAGATTTGGTGTGTGGTTCTGGTGTTTGAGTGTCAGGTTTCAGCAATTTTGTGACAAGGATTTTGTGTGTAAGCAGTTGAAAAGAACTATAGTGTTTTTGGTGAAAATACTTTAAACTGTGGCCTTTAACTCCATTGCACCCTCATAGAGAACTGTACTATATAGAACTATACCTATACTTTTCACATATGTGTGGGGTTCAATATTAGAAATTTTCAGATATTTTTGGGCAACAAGGTGAAAGATTATTACGTCTTTAAATAGTTCTTCATATTTTCAAATAGACTTAAAGTTTAATTATAGATTCTGAGGACATAAATCCTGGTTGAACGACAAAACGAAACATTACACATTTCAATCTTTACTTAAAGCTATTTAAAACTGCCCATAGACAACAGAAAAGTCAATAATGCAATGATAACTAATATAAATCCTCTATTATTTTTTCTCAAACACCCACGTGCAGACTTCACAGTTGAGTGGTCGAGACTTCCCTCTGCTGGAGAACTGCCGCACTCAAACGTGGCACAACGCCGTTGCTAAGAGGAATAAAAAGCAACGCTGATTTGTTAAGCGAGCACGCTCGAACCAATAGGAGGACTTGTTATATTTCAAGGTTTTTCAGGGAAAGCGTCTAGTTACGTGAAGTTGAGTATGATTTCGATGAAAAATAATCGTTGTATATAATAAGTAACCTTTAAAGTTATGAACTATAAAACATAACTTACCTACTTTTACATAGCTATCGGGGTTATAGTGCTGAAAAGCTCAGTCCTGACCGCGGTTTTCATAAATCTTAATGTCACATCTCTCACCGAAACGAGGAAGTTTGCTGAGGACTATGTCATCTAAATTCAACTTCAGCTTCAGGAGAAAAGAGAAGAGAGAATTTGTAAGTCTTCTATTGCTTAAATAAAACTGTTACATTTTGTGGCTAGCCAATTTAGCTGCTAAAAGGCCGTCTTACTAAGCAACCTATAAATAGTTACATTAATTCAGAACTTATTTAATTATTTTCTTACCAGTGGTACTGGGTTACTTTAACATGCGTGTCCTGTGATGTAGTTGTGTAGTAAAATGTGTAATCTCGTTTGCTGTTGTGTGGTTGTTTAGCGGAATATAGCTCATGGCTTGATCCCTGCTGCCACCATTGCCCCCAGACCTGCGGTTCCCCGCACTCCTCCCCCACGAAGCCCCAACCCCTCTCCAGAGAGACCCAGGTATACCCACATACCATATCCCAATCCATTCATATCTCTTTGGTTCCCCTCCATCATTTTACACATCTCTTAATGCATATATGTTCTTGAGGGTCCTTTAATTCAATCATCATTAGCCATAATGTTTTTATAGAACATACCTGTTTCAGGTATATATTTTCCAATATCTTTACACTTTTTTAAATATGTAAACTTTGTAATCTCTCTGATAACTGTCACAGGTCTGCCTTGGCAGCTGCCATATTGTCTTCCTCCCTGACGGGCCGTACTGTTGCCATTCCTCCTCCACGCCAAAGATCTTACTCTGAGAGTGATTGTTCACGTGCAGACAGCCAAACTGGCTTTGAGCCCTATGCTGCCACAGCACTTTATACCAGGTAATATTAGTACACAAAGTTTCATCGATTTTCATTGATTCATTCATTTCATAAATCAGGCATTGCTAAAAAAAAATTTGTCAGCAGGAGATTTGAAAGTTAATATTCCAATAAATTAACAACACATCTGCATGGTCACGGTTTTCTGATGCCAGTTAATGATCACATGACATGCAGGTTAACAAAATATTTCATATTTTTTATTGTTTTATTTTGATTGCTTTTATTTAAAGTTCACGAAACCCCTGCAGTTTTCTCATGAACCCAGTTTGCCCTCTTTTACTTAGAGAAATAGTTCACCTAAAAATAAAAATTTTGTGCATTTTTACTGACCCTCAAGTCATTCTAAATGGTTTACTTTCTTCCATGGAATCTTTTTTTTTTAATATCATCCTGGGGCGAGTTGCATAAACATAGCCATTATGTTAACACAGTGCCTTAAGATCTAGTATGACCCACTAGCAGTTAGTCAAGGGACATCCAGTCTTACTTTTTTGGTATCAAATTAGGCCAATATACATTTTTATGTAACTAGTTATGAACAGAATTAAAGAAAAAAAAAATAATTGATAGTCTTTTCTTCCCTATTGTGACATTATGTATATCAGAGTGAAATTGCTTCTCGAACAAGAAAAAAATGTATGACAAAACTTGATTTTGTCCGTCAGGAATTGATTGGATGGTTGGATGGTTGTGGTGCAATTGCTGTGATCTCATGAGTGACAGGTTGTTCTACCCACGAGCCAGCAAACAAGTCATCAGAAAAGAGATGGTGCTGCATGAGGGAGTTATTTTGATTAAAGAATATGAGGGCACTTGAATTAAAAAAAAAAATGATGTGCATGGATAAATAATTTATAATAAATAATATTCCATAAAAAAAACAACATAAACATATTGTTACAAGAAATGACTTGTGTTCTATATTCCAAGACTTCTGAAGCCATATGATAGCTTTTTGTGAAGAAAAGACCAAAATTTAAGTTGTTATTCACTTGTTATTCTCTCCTTGGCACATTCATGAGTTTATGAGAGAAATAGACAGATCTATCCAATGAATTGGTCAGTTAAATTTCAGTCTGCCTTTCACACAAAGCTATGACAAAACTTGGAATATAGTGCACAAGTCATATGGACCACTTTTATGACACTTCTGTTTGAAGTTTGAAAGCGACTAGTATAGTTTTCTGTAATTTGTCCTTTTGTGTTCCATGGAAGAAAGAATTTCACACATTGTTGATGACATGAGGATGAGTTTCATTTTTGGGGGAACTAATCCTTTTAATAAGTCTGAAAGGACAATCATCATTAATAATACAACAGAATGACTTCTAATCAGGGTAACACAGCAGGCTGCATTGATTGCAAGTGCATAGACATTATTGGTTCAGCAGGGTGGAAAGCAGTTTACTTACAAATTTAGTCTTTGGTCTGATTGCACTGTGTGATAGGATGTGTTACAGATACTGGTTTAAGCAGCAAAAGCTTGTCATCAAATTTTATGCAATTTAAATATGTGGACTGTGATTTCTTAAAAGGTTAGTTTACCCAAAAATGAAAATTCTGTCATTAATTACTCACCCTCATGTCGTTCCAAACTGGTAAGACCTTCGTTCACATTCAGAACACAATTTAGGATATTTTTGATGAAATTCAGGAGGTATATGCCTCGTCCATAGACAGCAATTTAACCACCACTTTCAAGGTCCAGAAAGGTACTAAAGACATTGTTAAAAAAGTCGACCGGCTCCTGCATCAGCATCACACGAATGCATCGTGCTGCTCACGTGAACAGCCTCTGCCAATACTGAGCCTGTGTTCTGACGTAGAACCTGGAAGCTCTGAACGTAAACAGCGTATAAGAATGACACAGAAGAGAACATATTGTTGAATAAAGTCATTGTTTTTGTTTTGTTTTTGCGCACAAAAAGTATTCTCGTCACTTCATAACATTGAGGTTGAATCACTGTTGAATCACTTTCTGGACCTTGAAAGTGGTGGTTAAATTACTGTCTATGGACGAGCCATATACTTCTAGGATTTCATCAAAAATATTGTAAATTGTGTTCCGAAGATGAACAATGTATTACAGGTGTGGAATGACACGAAGGTGAGTAATTAATGACAGAATTAAAATTTTTGGGTGAACCCTTTAAGCTAGATGCATGAAAATGTATTTGCTCTCTCACTTTAGGGACAGATGGCCATATTCAGTGACAGAAAGACCCCCTGTGCCTTCCCCAAGACATACTGATGATGGTGAAGGTGATGATAGTGATGAGTTGGAGGGACTAGAGAGAGATGAAGATCATGTGTATCAGTCCCTTGAGAGGCAGAGCAGAGCTGATGACATAAATGTTGCTTACGCCGTTCCATTAAAACACAGGAAGGTACAGTCTGTGTCTGTTTAGCCGCTTTTCCACCATCGGGCCGGACGGTTCTTAGAATGGTAAGGAACGGTTCCGGTTGTGTTTCCACTTGAGCCTGTTACAGCACGGCATGATTACAAACCATTCTTGGCCCTGAATTCTTGGCACGGTTGTCTAATGTCGCCACTCAGGATTCGTCACTTGTCTGTTGCCTGGCCACCAGTTTCTCTGTAGCTGGCTAAGCGCTCTATTTGAGCGACGTAAACACAAATTAATAATAAAATTAAAAGAAATATCTGATCATCCTCCATACGGCAACGACTGTCACTTTTGTATTACATTCCAAAGAGTGGCCGTTATCACAGTGGAAAATGAAACCGTAGCCCTACCAGCTGGCCCGGATCGGCACGGAATGGAATAATTGCGCAATGAGAACCGTTCGGCCTGACGGTGGAAAAGCTGCTTTTGTTTGTTTGATTGGGTCTGTATGTGGAAGTGCTTTGGCCTGTTATACATTTGATTCATTTACTGATATTCACCATGAGGTGGAGCTGCTGATTTTTTCAAATCCTGCTCTAAATCAAAATCTAGTCTGAGATCATAAAGAGAGATGAATTAAAATGTGATTCAATATATATATATAGCTTGTTGATGTTTAAGCACTGCTTATAGCAGCATTTATGTTGATCATATAATATTTATAAAATTGACTGACTGAATGAATCTCTCTTTCAGGACGAGACCAATTCAGACGTTGACGAAGACACAGAAGACTCTGCATTCGATATTGTGTCCCCCCTACAGACTGAAGGTTTGGAAAAACAAAGATTGTTTTCATAAAAAAAGTGTATATATAGTCTCTTATAGCAAGGCTTCATTTATTTTAAATGTTTTCTCTCTCTCTCTCTCTCTCTCTATATATATATATATATATATATATATATATACAGTATCTCACAGAAGTGAGTACACCACTCACATTTTTGTAAATATTTTATTATATCTTTTCATGTGACAACACTGAAGAAATGACACTTTGCTACAATGTAAAGTAGTGAGTGTACAGCTTGTATAACAGTGTAAATTTGCTGTCTTCTCAAAATAACTCAACACACAGCCATTAATGTCTAAACCGCTGGCCACAAAAGTAAGTACACCCCTAAGTGAAAATGTCCAAACTGGGCCCAAAGTGTCAATATTTTGTGTGGCCACCATTATTTTCCAGCACTGCCTTAACCCTCTTGGGCATGGAGTTCACCAGAGCTTCACAGGTTGCCACTGGAGTCCTCTTCCACTCCTCCATGATGACATCACGGAGCTGGTGGATGTTAGAGACCTTGTGCTCCTCCACCTTCCCTTTGAGGATGCCCCACAGATGCTCAATAGGGTTTAGGTACCCTCAGCTTCTTTAGCAAGGCAGTGGTCATCTTGGAGGTGTGTTTGGGGTAGTTATCATGTTGAAATACTGCCCTGCAGCCCAGTCTCCGAAGGGAGGGGATCATGCTCTGCTTCAGTATGTCACAGTACATGTTGGCATTCATGGTTCCCTTAATGAACTGTAGCTCCCCAGTGCCGGCAGCACTCACGCAGCCCCAGACCATGACACTCCCACCACCATGCTTGACTGTAGGCAAGACACACTTGTCTTTGTACTCCTCACCTGGTTGCTGCCACACATGCTTGACACCATCTGAACCAAATAAGTTTATCTTGGTCTCATCAGACCACAGGACATGGTTCCTTAGTCTGCTTGTCTTCAGCAAACTTTTTGCGGGTTTTCTTGTGCATCATCTTTAGAAGAGGCTTCCTTCTGGGACGACAGCCATGCAGACCAATTTGATGCAGTGTGCGGCGTATGGTCTGAGCACAGACAGGCTGACCCCCCACCCCTTCAACCTCTGCAGCAATGCAGGCAGCACTCATACATCTATTTCCCAAACACAACCTCTGGATATGACGCTGAGCACGTGCACTCAACTTCTTTGGTCGACCATGGTGAGGCCTGTTCTGAGTGGAACCTGTCCTGTTAAACCGCTGTATGGTCTTGGCCACCGTGCTGCAGCTCAGTTTCAGGGTCTTGGCAATCTTCTTATAGCCTATGCCATCTTTATGTAGAGCAACAATTCTTTTTTTCAGATCCTCAGAGAGTTCTTTGCCATGAGGTGCCATGTTGAACTTCCAGTGACCAGTATGAGAGAGTGAGAGCGATAACACCAAATTTAACACACCTGCTCCCCATTCACACCTGAGACCTTGTAACACTAACGAGTCAAATGACACCGGGAAGAGAAAATGGCTAATTGGGCCCAATTTGTCTATTTTCTCTTAGGGGTGTACTCACTTTTGTGGCCAGCGGTTTAGACATTAATGGCTGTGTGTTGAGTTATTTTGAGGGGACAGCAAATTTACACTGTTATACAAGCTGTACACTCACTACTTTACATTGTAGCAAAGTGTCATTTCTTCAGTGTTGTCACATGAAAAGATATAATAAAATATTTACAAAAATGTGAGTGGTGTACTCACTTCTGTGAGATACTCTATATACTAAATATATACTAAATATTATAAAAATATACTGCAAATAAATAAAATTAACATTTCACATCTTACTCTTATTAAACTTCAGTGACTTCATTGACTTTGAGAGCCATGATAATTTTGCAGCTTGATCGCTATAATTAATAAAATTTTGTATTTTAGAGGAAATTGTGGTGCAGGAAGAAGCAGCTGAAACGGTAAGAGAACCTTTCATCAGATCAGCCATAATGAAAAGCTGAAGTCATTATTTTAATTAAGTTAATTCAGGTTTAAAAGCTAATTTTCTAAAGCTGCTGTAGAAATGTCAATTATGTTGAAGCCTAGAGCGGTCTTACTTTGGACTAAAGGTCATTCTGCCCGAGGGCTCAACAAATTCTCTAAAGACAGAGGGGAAAAATCACACTGGCATAAAGGGAGAGGTTAAAGGCACCTTTAGAAACACCAAGACAGAGGTTGTTATCAGTGAAGGAGTGTGAATGAGAATCAGACAGGATGAGAGAGAAAGTGGGAATGTGTTTAGAGTGGATGGGAAGGGGAAGGTGAACATGAACATGAATGTAGAAATAGCTAAAAAGACCAGAAATGGCTGAGATTATTAATAAACTGAGAGAGTTTATTAATAATCTCAGCCATTTCTGACACAAGAGACTATCACAACTATTCTGATTCACTATTCAGTAAGTGGCTCTCTGATCTGACAGCTAATTCATCCATTCACATACACACATACACCCCAATTAGGCCATGTGAACCTGTGCTCGGTTAATATGCAGACACACGTACGCACACGCACACACTGACCAGCCCCTTACTATACTTATAACTCCATGTTGTCAGATCAGAATGCTACCATTCCTGTAGGTGCTTGGAGACCTTTACCAGAAGGTCTCTAATCTCAACTCTTAATGTGGAAAATTGCTCATTAGTAGAGTTTAACTGCCTCTAATGAGCAAGCACACTGCACTTTTCACTATTGTATATACTTAGTAATTCAGTCTGCTTTCAGTCTGTTTCATTCTTTGGTCTTTGATATTCTGCAGTAAGAACCCTTTAATCAGTAAGAACTTCCCTCTGTCTCCATAGCAGCCATCATTGCTACGACAACCGAGATCGGGCTCTCGTGGGAGCATGGCATCTCCAGGTACTTCCCCTCTCTGCCATACATTATCCATCACAGCAGCTGAACTCCACAGCAAAACATGTGCAATGTCACCTGTGCTCATTTCAAAATCTTTTTGTCAGTCCATGTAAAATGTGTCCCCTTTTTAGGAATCCTCAAAGCTTTGAAAGAAAAGCATAATTTCTGTTTCATTTTGACAGAGAGCAAATTAAGGACATTGTAAACATCGAATTAATGTCAAATTTATTGAAGCACAGCTTTCAGCAGACTGGAGACAAATTAGGTAGTTACTGTTTGATACATTTGTGAGAGGTAATAATAATAAAAAAGGTAGTAATGCCTCTGCCAGTTTAACAAATGTCTTCTCATTCAGCTTCTCTCATGGGCTTATTGTTGTCAGCAATGAGATATGAGAAAGATGAGGCTATAACTATAATGACTATGAGGACAGAGACTGGAATTACCTCGACATTTGTCTTGATATATTCCCTGCTTCTCCTCTTCCTCCACTGCAGTAATTTTGATTCTTTCTATTGTCCTCAGTGGCGACAGTAAAGAGTTTTTTTTTTAAACCCACTCCTAAAGAAGTTGTTATTACTAAAGGAAGTTGCTATTAGTTGTTTAGGAGTAGATTTAAATATAAGTATGCTGTATGCTGTATGCTGTGTTGGCAACAGGATTATTAGCTGTAAAACATATTAACTGTGCATTACCGGCCAAATACAAGGTATGTCAAAATTGGTCATTTAGCAGTCAATTAGTTTTTTTGTAATAAGGTAATTGGAACTGTTGTTTTTGGCCAAAAAAAGAACATACAATGCAACTGATGAACATTCTGAAGGTGTGTAGTATGCACAAATTTTTGTCATGTTGGCATTGTTCTTTGATCCGTTCATGCTTGAATAGTAAAGAAATGATTTACTCAAGTATTTTTAAAGAAGTATAATTTAACCATGTGGAACAACTTTCCTGGTGCCTATAACACTTAGACTAGAAAAGAGCGGCCCAGGCAATTTTTTTTTAATATATATATTTTTTTTAACTTTTTGAATCTGACAGCTTCTAATGTCATGTGGCATTCATTAATGAACAACAAAGTGTCCACTAGTTGCACACTTAAGGATCTCAGTGGATACAGGTCATTTTTTGTTTGCCTACTGTTTCATGAATACTGTGTAATCAGACTTCCTACTCATTTGATGACCTGCTTTTGGCATACTATATAGGCAAGTATGCATATACAGGTGCTGGTCATATAATTAGAATATCATCAAAAAGTTGATTTATTTCACTAATTCCATTCAAAAAGTGAAACTTGTATATTATATTCATTCATTACACACAGACCGATATATTTCAAATGTTTATTTCTTTTAATTTTGATGATTATAACTGACAACTAAGGAAAATCCCAAATTCAGTATCTCAGAAAATTAGAATATTGTGAAAAGGTTCAATATTGAAGACACCTGGTGCCACACTCTAATCAGCTAATTAACTCAAAACACCTGCAAAGGCCTTTAAATGGTCTCTCAGTCTAGTTCTGTAGGCTACACAATCATGGGGAAGACTGCTGACTTGACAGTTGTCCAAAAGACGACCATTGACACCTTGCACAAGGAAGGCAAGACACAAAAGGTCATTGCAAAAGAGGCTGGCTGTTCACAGAGCTCTGTGTCCAAGCACATTAATAGAGAGGCGAAGGGAAGGAAAAGATGTGGTAGAAAAAAGTGTACAAGCAATAGGGATAACCGCACCCTGGAGAGGATTGTGAAACAAAACACATTCAAAAATGTGGGGGAGATTCACAAAGAGTGGACTGCAGCTGGAGTCAGTGCTTCAAGAACCACCACGCACAGACGTATGCAAGACATGGGTTTCAGCTGTCGCATTCCTTGTGTCAAGCCACTCTTGAACAACAGACAGCGTCAGAAGCGTCTCGCCTGGGCTAAAGACAAAAAGGACTGGACTGCTGCTGAGTGGTCCAAAGTTATGTTCTCTGATGAAAGTAAATTTTGCATTTCCTTTGGAAATCAGGGTCCCAGAGTCTGGAGGAAGAGAGGAGAGGCACACAATCCACTTTGCTTGAGGTCCAGTGTAAAGTTTCCTCAGTCAGTGATGGTTTGGGGTGCCATGTCATCTGCTGGTGTTGGTCCACTGTGTTTTCTGAGGTCCAAGGTCAACTCAGCCGTATACCAGGAAGTTTTAGAGCACTTCATGCTTCCTGCTGCTGACCAACTTTATGGAGATGCAGATTTCATTTTCCAACAGGACTTGGCACCTGCACACAGTGCCAAAGCTACCAGTACCTGGTTTAAGGACCATGGTATCCCTGTTCTTAATTGGCCAGCAAACTCGCCTGACCTTAACCCCATAGAAAATCTGTGGGGTATTGTGAAGAGGAAGATGCGATATGCCAGACCCAACAATGCAGAAGAGCTGAAGGCCACTATCAGAGCAACCTGGGCTCTTATAACACCTGAGCAGTGCCACAGACTGATCGACTCCATGCCACGCCGCATTGCTGCAGTAATTCAGGCAAAAGGAGCCCCAACTAAGTATTGAGTGCTGTACATGCTCATACTTTTCATGTTCATACTTTTCAGTTGGCCAAGATTTCTAAAAATCCTTTCTTTGTATTGGTCTTAAGTAATATTCTAATTTTCTGAGATGCTGAATTTGGGATTTTCCTTAGTTGTCAGTTATAATCATCAAAATTAAAAGAAATAAACATCTGAAATATATCAGTCTGTGTGTAATGAATGAATATAATATACAAGTTTCACTTTTTGAATGGAATTAGTGAAATAAATCAACTTTTTGATGATATTCTAATTATATGACCAGCACCTGTATTGGATGTGGGAAAATGCATGAATGGCTCTTGACTTGTGGTAGTTAAAGAGTTCGTTCACCCAAAAAGGAAATTTCTGTCATTAATTACTTACCCTCATGTCGTTCCAAACCCGTTAGAATTTCAAGGCTCAGAAAGGTAGTAAAAACATTGTTAAAATAGTCCACTTGACTACAGTAGTTCAACCTTAATGTTATGAAGCGATGAGAATACTTTTTGTGCGCAAAAACAAAAGAAAAATAATGACTTTATTCAACAATTTCTTCTCTTCCCTGTCATTCTCCTATGCTGTTGACATAGTAAACACAGTGTAGCGCTTCGGGATTCTGCGTCAGAACGCCGGCTCAGTATTGGCCGATGCTGTACACATGAGCACCAAGACGCATGTGTGTGATGCTGATGCAGGAGCCAGCCAATAATGAGCCGGCGTTCTGACATAGAACCCAGAAGTGCTGCACTGTGTGTACCACGTCAACAGCGTAGGAGACTGACGGGGAAGAGAAGAAATTAAAAAAAGAAATAAAATATCTTAAAGGAACATTCCACTATTTTTGAAAATAGGCTCATTTTCCAACTCCCCTAGAGTTAAACAGTTGAGTTTTACTGTTTTCGAATCCATTCAGCCGATCTCCAAGTCTGGCGGTAGCACTTTCAGCTGCAGCTTAGCATAGATCATTGAATCTGATTAGACCGTTAGCATCTCGCTAAAAAATGACAAAAGAGTTTTGATATTTTTCCTTTTTAAAACTTGACTCTTCTGTAGTTACATCGTGTACTAAGACCGACTGAAAACGGAAAGTTGTGATTTTCTAGGCCGATGTAGCTAGGAACTATACTCTCATTCCGGCGTAATAATCAAGGAACTTTGCTGCCGTACCATGGGTGCAGCAGGCGCAATGATATTACACAGTGCCTGAAAATAGTCCCCAGCTAGGTAACTTCCAACGTATGCACCTTTAACGATGGTCTGTAACCCGCCATAAAACTAAAGAAGAAGAAGAAGAAGAAGAACTTCCAACGTGACCGGCACTAAGTTTGCGTAGTTGCAGAGTTGCAGCCGGCAAATTGGGTAGTGGCTGGATTTACCTGTGTGGGATTAGCCATGGTTATGTGCGTTGTAAAGGGCTGTGATAGTAAGTCGAAGGTGTACTCTACCATCATGTTTCATAGAATTCCATCGAAAAACAAGGAACGAAAGAATCAATGGCTGGCTGCTCTGAAAATAGATCTCAAAACACCGGTAGAATCAATCAAGAAACGGCGTGTTTGCTCAAAGCATTTCGAACCAGATGACTATTTGGAATACATGGACGGTGTTACCCGTACCACGGTACGGCATCTAAAGGATAGATAGTACAGACAGGACCAAGTGTATCATCACCCATGGCTGTAAGTGTAACATTATTATTTTTAGTTAGCTTGAACAACCAGATTGAAAAAGGACTGCTGTTGTCGTTAGCTACCTGTGAAATGCAACCACTGAGGTCTAGGTTTGCTCGACCATTTGGCTTATACAGTATATAATGTTAGTAGTTTTGTTGTAGAGTTCTACATGATTAAAAGAAACTTTTGGAATTGTCAGTATTGTTTATCTACAGTTTCAAAAAATACTAGTGGTACAAAATACTAGTGATGTTACGTTCTGTTCCGAGGCTTCGGAGCGTGTGTCGAGAAATTATCTCATTGATGACGTCCGAAGCCTCGCTTGGCCTGACTAACGTTAGTTCAGGAAGCGGTTCGAATCTGCTCTCCTCCTCCTTCTGCCCCAGTCTGTTCAGCCACACTTTCTTGCCTTTCATGTTACAAAAGCTCATCTTCAGTGTATTCCGGTTCAAATAGATATGGTTCAGGATCTGCACCAAAGTAAATATCTTCTGAATCGTCTCTCTCACAAATGTCTCAATGGTTGCAAGGCACGCTCCCTGTGCAAGCAGGTGGTCACATTGGTTATGGTGACGGAAGTTAGCCTATTTTCAGGCGCTGTGTAATATCATTGCGCTTGCTGCACCCATGGTAAGGCAGCAAAGTTCCTTGATTATTATGCCGGAATGAGAGTATAGTTCCTAGCCATATTGGCCTAGAAAATCGCTTTTCATTTTCCATCGGTCTTAGTACACGATGTAACTACAGAAGAGTCAAGTTTTAAATAGGAAAAATATCGAAACTCTTTGGTCATTTTTGATCGAGATGCTAATGGTCTAATCAGATTCAATGATCTATGCTAAGCTATGCTAAAAGTGGTACCGCCAGACCCGGAGAGCGGCTGAATGGATTCGAAAACTGTAAAACTCAACTGTTTAACTCTAGGGGAGTTGGAAAATGAGCCTATTTTCAAAAATAGTGGCGTG
This sequence comes from Ctenopharyngodon idella, assembly GCF_019924925.1. Taxonomy (NCBI): domain Eukaryota; kingdom Metazoa; phylum Chordata; class Actinopteri; order Cypriniformes; family Xenocyprididae; genus Ctenopharyngodon; species Ctenopharyngodon idella. Next base: position 11,939,418 of record NC_067226.1, read on the forward strand.
TTTCTTTAATTTGTGTTCCAAAGAATGAATGTCTTACGGGTTTGAAATGACTTGAGGGTGAGTAATTAATGACAGAAATTTCATTTTTGGATGAACTAACCCTTTAATGTTACTGTTTTGTTATATTCACAATACATGGTATACAATATGTATGTGTTATAATGGGATTTTTTAAATATATTGTGGCTTATATATAAAATTACTAGCAAATTCCATATTTTTATTCTATGGATATAATAAGATTGGTAGCATTTAGTTTCACTCGAAAAGTGGCAGATGCAAGCAAACCAGCAAATCCTGCAAGCCTTGAGGATTGCAGGAAGGATGGATTTACCCTCTGAAATAGAGCATGAAACAGCAGGTCTGGACAGGTGCTGCAAAGTGATCAATGGACAACTGCCAAGCTTTTTATGCACCAGCAGACAACGGTTTATTACCTTTAACAGCAACAGAGACTTCCAGTGAAGGAAGAACTTTGCTGGAGGATGAGATTAGGATGACCTTGAGGTCTAATCTAGGGCTGAGATGTCAGAAACGCAGACAAAGTCTTGTCTGTGTTTGTAATTTTAGAGACCGAAGGCACAGACAGATCAAGGAGAATTAAACTAGATTAGAAGGAGAGCAAGGATGATAATGCTCCACTAGGAGTCACAATATCCAATATCCAATTTTAAGTCTTGTGAGAGTCAAGCAAAATGTTGTTGGTAAGGATGTTTGACATGATGTAATTGTGGAAAAAGTCCCTGGTTAGTGAAAAAATAGTAATAATAAAAAAAGGTCATCATTTACTTCTATCCCCTTGTGTTGTTCCAAACTCTTGTGACTTTACTTTATGAAATTGAAAATGAATGGAATGGAACGCCGAATGGAATGTTTTTTTTTCCATGCAATTTTAATTGGATCAGAGTGAACTGGAACTGTTTGATCTGTGAATGAATCAGTTCAGATCAGTTTTGTGAACCAGATCAAGCAAATCATTGAGAAGTTCTGACTCAACAGAACTATTGAAGATTCATTTACAGACTATCACAAATTCTCTAATGAATGTGTCAATGAGAGCTGAATGTCACAGTTTTAGGTAATAACAACTTAAATTTTGTTCTGTTCATCACACAGAGTTATATTGTATGACTTTATAAGACTTGGAAAATGGTACTCAAACCCAGATGAACCACTTTTCTGATACCTTAGGGTGCTTTTGTATCTTTTTGAAGTTTCATTTTTGGAAGCTCTAGACTGTATTACTTTCAATTGCATTCATAAAATGACCTGTACATTCTTCAAAATTTCGCCATGAAAGAAAGTAATACAGGTTTAGAGCTACATGAGGGTAAGTTTTTCATGTTTGAGTGAATTCAGAATGTTGTGTGAGATTCAGAGGTAATCAGACAAATGAAGGGTATGAGAGTAAGCATGAAGGAAAAGCAACTGATACAATATGAGTTTGGTTGCCAGTTGTTTGTTTTTTGGCAGACAAATTGATGTGAAAGATTAATGGTACAAAGAGATGTTAAAGTAAACATTGCCAAATAAAAGAAGAACACTGTCTTTAGGACATAGGCTAAGGAGTTGGCTAAGATTGCTTTGAGTTATTAAAGAGAGATTCATAAACCCCTTTCACGCATTAAACCTGATAAATTACTGTAAAAAATGACCAGATTGACCTTTCCAGTAAATGCACAAATGTGCTGTTCAAACAAGTGTTCTGTATTTTTACCGGTAAGATTCCATTCATACATCAGTACCAAAATACTAGTAAACTCTATGATGTCAATCATTGGAAATTACCTGTAAATGATGCACCTTTTTTTTCATCCACCTGGGTAAGGAGAAACTGATTAAATGCTATTTTTGAAAAGGTCCAGTTCACGTGTGATCTTTAAAAGGCATTTACCGGTAATTTACCAGTAAAGACAGTATACCTAGGTGAAAAAGAAGTACACTTCCATAATGTACTTAAAGGGCTCTATTTTGTACTTAATATAGTAAAAATTCTACTTTAGTACGCACAGTTGAGTACACTTAGATGTTTTTAAGATTATTTTAAGAAGTACTAAAGAAGAATCTTTAAAATTAGTGCACGAAAATGAAACACTTTAAGTACATTATGGAAGTGTACTTTTTTTCACCTCAGTACGGCTTTCACACCATGCTTAATTCTGTGTTATCGTCGTTCTAAACCCCACTTCTAAAAGGATGAGCATTTCACACTTATAATTTAGAAGCGGGTTTAGCACTGCGTTTTATCCGGGGTTATGAACCACTTTTTGCGTGACAGAAAACGCAACAATTAGAGTGAAGTAATAACTTCACTAATAAGTTTCATTCTTACCTTTTAATAGTCCCTAAACAATTAAAAGGCAGTATAAACTTGAGGGTATAGTCAGCAATGTATAATATGAGGACGTGCAATGCTAGAGTCTTTATATTAGCAGGTTGTGTGCTGCATTCATCCAATCAATGACACTGACAACGCAAATATGCAAATAAGAACGTTAACCCAGGGTTTAGGAGTGTACAGTGTGAATAGGCAGCTTATTAATACCAACAATTTAATTGTTAACCCCAGGTAAATTATGAGCAATGTGAAACGTGAAGCAAGAACCATTCACCTGGGGTTTAGAATGACCCAGGGTTAACTATTTTAAATGTGAAAAGCACTAATGTGTGGAACAGGCTGAAGAATTCCTTGACCCAAAAATAAAAAATTTACACTACCGTGCAAAAGTTGAAATATAAATTATGGTATAAATTGACAGTAATATTTATAATAATAAGACATTTTTCTTGAGCAGCAAATCAATATATTAGAATGATTTCTGAAGAATCATGTGACACTGAAGACTTGACAAATGATGCTGAAAATTCAACTTTGCCATCACAGGAAAAAATTATATTTAAAAAATATAAAAATAGAAAGAGTTATTTTAAATTATACGGCCTTTACTTAAATAAATGCATCCTTAGTGAGCAAGAGATTTCTTTCAAAAACATATCGATCCCAAACTTTTGAATGATAGTGTATAATATAGAATTTGTTTATTTAGCTTATAGTCTAGCCACATTCACTGTAAGAACTACTCATTTACTCACTCACTTATGATTACTCACTTAATTGCTCTCTAATTCTCTTGTACAATTACTAATTTATTCATCCAATCAATTTATCACTCATTTACTCACCTCCTTTTTTTTTTTTTTTTTTTTTTTTTTATTGTTCTTGTCAGAGCTTAATGATGACTGGAGTGCTCAATCTCACAGATCACTGAATTCTTTAAAAAGGAAGACCTTGCGGATGAAGGCGAGTCCAGTGAGAGCGAAAGAGGGAGACATCAGTCCAGGTAAGGGGGCTTGAACTCTTCTCTTTGACATCTGACATTTCCAGCTCTTTTGATGTTCTAATTAATAATTTTGCAGCTAAAATCTCCTTAATCATGGTAAAGTTACTGTAACGCATGGCCGAATTGGCTTATTGCTTCAAATTAATGTTTAATAAATGATTAAATGTATTACTGGCTGTGAGTCTTAGAAACAGACTCATCCCATTGGATTTGACTTGTCAGAAAAATTCTAGGTAAAGACTAGAACACAAAAGACTAATGAAATAAATAATGAGCTAGATCTCATTAATTGTATTAAGTTATTTAATAATATTAAGCTTGTCTGTCTCTAATTTATTGTTAATGCTGCTTATTTTCATGAAGATATAGGATCACTTAGTGTGTGTATTTTAATCAGTGCTAATGTGATTTGTCTGACATTAAGCTCAGCTAGACTAATGGAATGAATGTATTGCGTAATCTCGACAGACTATACAGCGCCAGACTCATGAATGTGTATTAGGACTAAACAGATGGTCATAAACATGTTGTACTGTTTGCGCATCAAAGGGTTTTAATATAGTCCATCTTAGAAAGAAAATCAGTCTCATCTTCACGTAATCTTATCTTCTCATTCCTTATTTCTTCTGTCACATTTTCATTTCTTTATGTCTGTCCTGTCAATCTTCCCTCTCTCCTGTCTTTGTATTTTGTGCTGTTGTTGTTGATGTTACATTGTGCTGTGTTGCATTATATTGCTGTGTCTTGTTATCCATTTGTTTTTATACTTTGCTTTTTGTCTGTCATATATTCTTATGTAATGTATTTGAATTTCTGTTCTGTGGTTTCTATTCTGTGTGTGGATTTGCCGTGTTTTGCCCTGCCCTGTGTGCTGTGTGTGGCTGTGTGGTGCAGAGGCCAGTGAAGTGTTGCGCAGTACAATAGAGGTGCAGCAAACGCTTGTAAAGGAGCTGAGGGAGCAGACTCGAATTCTGGCTCAGGAGAAGGAGACACTGGAGAAGAGATGTTTACAACAGAGTCAGCACATAGAGCATCTCCAGCAGGAGCTCTGCCACTCTCACACAGAGAGAGGAAACTCCACAGGTGCCTCCTCATTTGCTGCTACACATCCCACTGCGCTCACAGGGGCTTATCCATCATTAGAGGGATAGTTCCCTTAAAAATGGAGATGGTCCTCACTGCAGAACATGAGATGTGAGGGTGTGAGATGTGAGGGTGTGAGGTTGGATCCAGATCCAACCCCTCCCACTTTACATATCCCTAAAGCAGGGGTAGTCAAGTTTGGAGGCCAAGAGGGCCGCATTTAATCCACATAAAATGCAAAGGGCCACAAATTACAATTTGGATCGTAAGACTTTTATTTAGGCCTAGTTAAGGCAATATTTATAGTTTTACTTGGTATTTACAAGTTTATCATCTATAGTTAAGTCTTACTAGTCCTATAATGGTTGCCCTATTTAAAGTGTCACTGAACATGAAAAAAATGCCTTTTAAATAAGTTTTAATAGTTTGTCTTGCTGTATTCTTAATGCAAAAATGCATTCATACTCAGAGTATAAAAAAAAAAATGCCAAAATGCATAAAAAAACATTTTATACTCCATTGCACATTTTTAATGCTTTTTATAGTGCCTATTTATACTCAGGGTCGCTTTACAAAGGTTTCATTGTTATTATTATTATTGTTATTATTATTATTATTGTTATTATTATTATTATTAATTACTCCTACCTTTTAATTTGGTCAGAAAAATCCAAAATCTTTTTTTTTTTTTTTTTTTTGGTCACTGTCTCGCGAATCCTCTAAGTATAACCAACAGTGTAAACACGATAAATAAAAGATTCTCAGTGAGCTCAATGAAGTGAGGACAGATCTGTAATTGGAGCGCTCTCACTTTCTGTTCATAACATTAAGAATAAAAGTTTTGTTTTTCATGCAGCTAAGAGGACCATCAGACACTTACACACTGCAAAGTTTCAGGAGTGTCAACCGCATTAAATGACGCAAAAAAAAAAGTTACTTTTTTCACAGTCTCATGCATTTGATAGTGTGCGTGAACACATGTGTTTGACACATGCGCACTAGAAAGATTCATTCTTGTCCAGTCTCTGCGTCTTTTCGATTCAAAAGTTCAGATAAAATGTGTTTGTACTCATTTAAAATAGCTGGCAGGCCTATCTTTTAATTCCCGAACACAAGCACTCATCACCACGGGAGGTTACAGAGTTGTTGTTGCTCTTATTCCGTCTTCTCTTTCTTTTCAGACAGTGAAACAACGGCCCATTTCAGTGCTGACACCTTGTGGACAAACTGAATTAGTGCAAAAACTATTCAAAGCGCACGTGCAAAGTGCCGTACATTGTTCGTTGCGGTTAGAAAAAAAAAAGTGCTGCGCTCGTACACTATGCCAGTTCTGAGCTGATGACTAAATGTGTGTCATGTGCAGCGTACACCTACCCTGGTGTACGCGTAAAAACTGAAGTAATATTCAAGCTAATTTTGAACGCAAATGATAATAAAAATACATTTATATTTAGCTTGACGCGTGCCACAAATTTAATCCTGACGGGCCGGATGCGGCCCACGGGTCTGCCCTAAACCTACCCGTCTCCGCCCCCTGGATCTACACCTACCTATCTCTACCCCCTGGATCTGGACCCAACTCCTCTCACTTTACATATCCCTAAACCTACCCATCTCTGCCCCCTGGATCTCGTGTTCTGCAGTCGGGCTACTGCAAAAATAAAAATTCTGTCATCATTTACTTACCCACTTGTTGCTCCAAATTGATGTGACTTTCTCTCTTTTGAGGAACAAGAGGTAAAATTTTTAAGAATATTCTGGCAACATTTCAGTATAATTTATCATAGGTGCTCTGGAGAGTGTCTATTTACAAAATGTTTTGGAGCATTGAGCAGTGTAGCCCATCCCAAACATATCTATTGATTTCTTGAATTCAGTGGCCAATCAGAGGTGTATAAGTTAGGATCTCACTGGTAAAAATGCCGGAGTTTTGTGTTTAGTGCTGAATTCTGCACGCTTGCAAATCCTCTCATTATAACAAACAAAGTAGACACAATGTGCAGCGTAGACAGCTTCGTTGATTATAACGGAACTTTGTGAGATGGTGGTTAACTGAAATGAGTGACAGCTTTTTTGTGATTATAAAGGGAGAGCTCTTTACACTCTTTATGCCATACAGTAGCCTATGCTGGCTAAATGGTTAAATAAAGGTTAAATAAAATAGTGGTTTGTGAATGTAGATGCTTTAATAACAAATAATTTATCAGGAGCGTTTATGCTGGTTGTGACTAGGCAATATGTATCTTGAAACTATTTAATAGAAATTTTGTGTACTGAACCTGCGGGCTTTTGCGGACGGGAGCGGGACAAAACATGAATGTTGTGGGTGGGAGCGGGAGAAGGTAACATTTTTTTGCTGGAGCGGGACTTAAAAAAAATCTGTCCCACGCAAGTCTCTAAATAGGGCTCTAAAATCACACAGTTTTTGTATGATCTCAGAAGACTTTGGATATTGAAGTCTTATGGACCATTTTAATGATGTTTATTGCTTTTATGAAATGTATATGGTGCTTTTGTGTCCTTTTTGAAGCTTGAATGTTCCAGTCCCCATTCATTGTACAGTAAGAGTGACTTACACAGTCTTCAAACATTTTATTTTTTAAGGGAAAAAAAAATATCATGACGGTTTTTGAATTGCATTAGGAGAAGTAAATGATGACAGAATTTTAATTTTTGGGTGAACTATCCCTTTAAGCAACCTACTGTGTATCTACAATGCAAATGCAGATTAGCTCTAATCTTCAACAAATGCCTACTTCATTTCAAGTTATTTCAAGCAGCGTTTCAAATTGTACATTTTGTTGAGCTGTAAACTGAGCTGTAAATAACCTCAAACAAGCCATTTTTAATGAAGGTAAAGTTTGTGTTTTGGCTTTTGCTCTTTTCATATTCAGTGGCCCCTTTATGTACAACATTCTAGTTCTAGAAAGGACTCCCAAAACAGCCTTACTTTTTCATGGTCCACACTGACATGATAGCATTACATACTTGCTGCAGATTTGTCAGCTGCACAATCAGGCATATTTTCACACCTATTTTTGTGAAAGTGTCTAGAAACTGTTGTGTATGAAAATCCAAGGAGGTCAGCAGATTCTGAGATACTCAATCCACCCCATCAGAGACAATCATTTCGCAGTCAAAATCAATCAGTATAGATATAGTCACATTTCTTCCCTGTGTTGTTGGGTTTGAACAAACACTGAAACTCTTAACAATTGCTGTGTTTAAAATCGCCCCCTATACCCTTAAATAGGGCACTATTTGAGGGGACAGCGATTTGTAGTGATGTCCGAAACCATAGTGGACAATACCGAGTGCACTCATTCAATCCCACAGTGCACCACAATAACGAGTGTACAACCGATGTACGCTCAACGGCTAGAGAATACCCATAATACACTGTGAGAGTCGCGAATGAATTCCCGTGTCTGACCAGAAGATGGCGCCCGCAGCTGAATCTTCCAGCCATCTACTTCCCAATGTGGCTACAGCGTAATATCATTCAGGTATAAATTCATTTTACATGATTATTAAATTGTTTAATTAAGGTTTATACATGCTAGTTTTCATGACAGAGCTCAAGATAATTTTTTTTCATTGCGACTGGAGCTGCCAGTTTGCTAAGTTTCAAATGATTATTAAACTAAGCACAAACTATGCAAAAGCAACAGCCCTTCCAGGGCACTCAGTGTCTGAATTCACTCACTCGTTTTCATTCTTTCAAGTGGTCTATATTAGTGGACTAATGTAGAGAATAGTGAATGAGGGTATAGGGGTGATTTCGAACACAGCAAATGTCTTCATGCTATGATTGCTGATCCATGATTGGCTGATTAGTTCTTTGCATTAAACAGCAGGTGTACAGGTGTAGCTATTAAAGTGGCAGCTAAATGTAGTATATGGGTGTTTATTAAAGGTGCAAGAAGCAATTTCTGAGAAACACTGCTGATATTTGAAATTAATCCAAACAAACGCACCCCCTTCATTGCTCCGCCCCCAAAATGCATGTAATGCAAGAGTGAAAGTCTCTTTATCATAGCTGAAGCAAAATAATGCTTTGTGAAAAATAAAGTGAAGGTGATGAACAAACTACAAGTAAGAACAAAAAGTGAACATTAGTACACAAGAGTATATACAAGCAAGAGTTGGTTGTTAGTCACCAGCAGAACACCAGCTCCAGACAAACAATGACACTCAAAACTGTCCTGTTACTATAGCTAACATTACAACAACAGCTTATCTTGGTATAGCAAAACCAATCTTACTCACTTATACTGGAAAGCTTTTCTAATATTAACATGAATCCTAAAGCTCTTGCCTGATCATAACCCTTCTTTTTTCCAGTGATATTCCTCTGATATTCCTCTCAGCCATCTCTCTTTCTACAGTCTTTCTTCAGATCTCCCTCTTGCCCACTCTTTCTCCCTACTGCTGATTGGCTACAGGTGTGTTGTGGTGCTCGGTCCAATCCACTTTCAACAGCGTTTCTCAGAAATCACTTATTGCACCTTTTAAACTGTTTTATGTCTCAGGGGTTGATTTTTTTTTTTTTTTTTTTTTAATTAAATATAACAGACTTTAACTTTCACTTCTTTAGCATGGCTTCAGCATTCATTGTGCCATTTTTTTTTTCTTTGGAAATGCCTTTTATACTCGTATTTTATCATTCATTTTACCCTTGTCTCAGACTGAGTTAAAATTAATTATTTATATCGGAGTTATAATTAATTATTATAAATTAAATATAAAAAAGTAATTATGAATATGGCATCCCTAGGATAGCCTTCTTTGCTGCTATACACGAGTGCAGCCTATTTATATTTATTGTAAAATTCATGTTTCTATTATGAAAGAGCCGCTTGAATAAAGGCTTTTAAAAGTTTTCAAATTGAAGCCTTGGATGCCTTTTCGTATTGTAGCGAGGTTAGTTGTTCAGGGGAGAAGGAGGTGGGAACCGGCAAACGTTCAACACACATTAATTATAAAATAAACAAACACAAAATGAAAGTAAAGCGACAGCCTGTAACGGACGACTGCCATACACACATAAACAAAACACAACGCAAAGTCCAGTCGTGGTCCTCTCTCATCCTTCACTGTCATTGCTCCTCCTTTTATGCTCCTGAAGCTCCTCCATGAGAACTTGAAGCCGGTGCGGCGCACAGATGATGCTTATTCATTCCTGTTTGCCATGTGTTACATTTGTAAAACTATGATCATCTAAAGAAGGAGTGAAATAAACATAAACCATTTGAATAATTTCTATCAACGTTTGTTCACACAACTGTCCTTCAGCTGTGGCATCATTCCCATCACAACCAACAATTTATCACCTAGTTACGTTTTTACAGAAAATAGTCTACCAGGTTACCAAGGAGATAACTGTCAGTGAAGAGATGATTTATGAGATACATTTATGATGTGTGCAGAAAACAAAACAAACTAAAATCAAGAGAAATATCACTTGTGAACATATGTGAAAAAAAGTGAAATATTACTGTGGTTTAGGATACCTAAAATTGTTATCTAGTGAAATTAGCCTTAAAGCAAGACAGATTTGTCTGCTCGTCTGTTCCAAAAAATTTTAAAACATAATTTCAAAGACAAAATGAATGGTTATTTGAGATGTGATGGACATGAAACTTGTTCATAACTGTTCAGGTAAAAAAATATTGACAGAATTCTCCCATGATATATGTACCTACATTTCCAGAGGACCCAAAGTGTCCATATTTGAAGAAACACCCATAATATGTACATGTCTGGCTGGGTGGGGGTTCTTGCCCAAGTTCTTTTGCGGTTTTAGTGTGGGGTTTTGCATAAATCATCTCTGATCTAACTATGTGCAGTTGTGTGTGTATGTGTGTAGGTGAGAACTCTGAGTTGCTGAGTCTGAGGCAGCAGGCTCAGGAGCTGGTGGATGAGAATGATGGGCTGAAGATGACCGTCCACCGTCTCAATGTGGAGCTCAGCAGATACCAGGCCAGATTCCGACCACTCAACAAGGACGAGGTAAAATAGCTCACTGTACACCATTTTCAGAGTGTGCTGTGTCTGAAATTGAATACTTCCCTATTATATAGCGTGTGAAAAACAGTATTATGACCAAATACATGGTATTTGAAAAACAGTAGTTGAAAAGTCCCTAGATGACCTACTACTTCCGGCGAGATTCTGAAGTGCGCATTTGATGGACACTTTACTATCCCGTGATGCCACAGGTGGGGATTTATGAATGAAGGTGAAGCGACGCAACAGACGGTGGTTGATCACATGATAATGACAACATGGTGGATGTAGTCCTTCTGGATTACATTCATACTACACACATTCATACTATATAGAACATACTTTTTTAACTGTCGCGAAGTAAGTTCAAATTCAAATGTAGTACCTGCTCAGTACACGATTTCGGATGCACCAATGTTTTCTTCGGATGCACCAATGTTGTCACTGATGTTTTATAACTTAAAACTACATGATAGTGATTTTAATAGCTAAGGAAATTTTATGTAAAAGTGACATGAGTTTTGAAACTTTATACTTTTCAAAAAGTAACAGTAGGGCTGGGTATTGTTCAAAAAATTTCGATACCGATACCTTGACTTCGATACCGATTCCTGAACTATACCTTTTTTCGATACCAATTTTATAAAATCTGTTTTAACAAGATTACATTACCTCAAAAAATCTTAGGTTTTATATATATATATTTTTTTTTTTAAACTTTTTTCAAAGACTCATCTCCTGAGCCACTGCACAAAGGAATAAAAAAAGTCTGCTTATAAATTAACATTTATTTAAAATTAAAGTTCTTATTTGGCTAAATTACATTTCCTTAACAGCCTTTAAACACAGGTTTTCTCCCTTCAAACTTATATTTTGCCACTGTTTCCTTACATCATTGTTAGATATATAATTATATATATAATGATAAAATTTCTGTTAGTTAAGCTTGTGTATAATTTTATATAAAAGCTGTTAAGTTATAAAGCAATATCTCATGTAGGGTTTTCCTTTGTGTTTTATATAATGACCACTAGGAGGTGCTCTAGACACATGCTTTCCTTGATTGGTTTTCTCTAAAGAGAAATAAGTTCAGTTGAAAACGAAAGTAAAAGAGTGACGCACGTTTGTTGTGTCTTGCCGTGAAATGAGAGTTCCATTAATGATTTATCACTCATCCACCCGCAATTAATTGGAATGTTATTTTTTATTACTTGGCCCGACCCGCGGTTCATAAACATTATATATATATATATATATATATATATATATATATAATGCTTTTTCAGGAGACAACCGTTTGAAAATGTCCGCTCTGAGGGTGTGGTTGATGCTTGCACACAGTGGCAGTATCAGGAGGACGCTGATATCACCGCTTTTCCTCCAGAACTGTTCAGGTTCTGGAGCCAGATCCTGTGCTCGTGCAGGCGAACTAGAGCTCGTCATGAACCGGTCGCGTGTTTCCATAGACTTGAGGAACGAACGCTGATGTAACGCTGCTGTGTTGTATATGTGCCTATAACAAGTCTACAAACATTGCACATGGAGTGACTGTAGTGAACCGGCTGCTTGCATAAACAGCCGGTACTCTCACCTGTCCTTTTCGGAGATAAACTGAAAGTGAAACCGTTGAATCACTCGCTGTCTCGCACTCAGGGTCTCTCTCACGCACATAGTTTTGTATATTTAGATATAAATAACAATGTAGTGCAACGTTATTACATTGCTCAACGAGACAGCGACAGCATTTCTCCGCCCACTCTCCCCTGGGTATCGAAATTTGGTACCGAATGACAAGACACTTTTCGATACTCGATAGCATCGAGGCAATTCGGTACCTAAAAAGTATCAAATTTGATACCCAGCCCTAAGTAACAGTGAATAATCTCTCCCCTCAACTATCAACCTGCTCATTCATCTTGTCATACACATTAATATGTATGTAACGTATGGGGACTTGACATTTTCCAGTTTTGCTTGAGTTCTCAGAGTTACTAGAGGATAAAAGAGGAGAAAGCTACTAATGCACTTTTAGTGCTTGCAAAAGAATGTGAACTACTTTCACATATTATAGAAAAATGCCACACAGTCCTTAATTAAAATTCTGGAGATTCTCTGAAATGATAAATGTTTGAATTCATCTACGGGACATTATATCTGTAGTCTCGCTTGCCTGATCCTCTGTTTTGATGTGATAGATGAGTGCTGTATGATAACTGAAGTTAATTGCTGCAAATCTGCATTGACTGATTTTGGAGCGGTGCTCGAAACTGTAGTTCATTTATCCTTGTAACTGATGGATACAAGGGCTCTCAGAAATTCAGTAGTTTATCTGACACTGTCTTCTTTCAGTCTTGCAGGGTGTGATTAACTAATGCCACAGTAATGATATGCAGCTTTTCCTTTCATCTCCTACTTCCTGTTTAATGCAGAGATAATAGTTTGTGGGGTATTATAATTTCAAAGGAGTATTACCAGCGAGAGGTTGAGATCAGATATGTGTGCGCGCATAGAATCAGAGATTGTTTCTACTTTACCCTGGTGTGCAGCTGGTTTTAGCCTTCTGAATGCTTTAGGTATCTTCTAGTGCATCTGAGATAGTGGGCAGCTGAGAAAATGTCCACAGCTACAAATTACGTAGACCTTTATTTAACTATATCCCTTCTAATGGATACCTTCTGAGCTTTGGTGACGATTGAATGTTGTTTAAACGTGCATGGATTTGCAAGTAGGAGCTATAATGTTGAAAAGAGCCTTGTAACTAAACAGCTGAGTCATCATAAGTTTTAATGAGCCTTTATGTATTGAATAATAATTTGAAAGCACTCTGAGGAATTGCATAACTGACCTTCTTTAACAAGCTTCAGAAGAGTTTTACAGCCAGAGAGCAGCGTGACCTCTTTGCCATCCATATTCGAGGGATCAAAGGTCTCTGATTTGTCCTGCTGGTGTCATTTTATTAAGGAGGAAAGGAGAGATTGAGCTTATTTTGTATTGATGAGGGCTGTCTGAACTTTGGGCCTGTCTGATTTGCTGGTTCACTGAGCGAATGACTGTCCTGATTGCTCAGATACTTCAGTATAATATATTAATCTGCTTCTCATTCATCTGTACAGTACTCGGGTGCCTGTCATGCTCCTCATTTAAATATGAGCTTAGGGCTAACACTCCCTAACTGCAATAAATTAGAGATCTGCTGATCACAGAACTAAAGCTCTTTCTTAAATATTTCCCTTTTTCACATCTCAGAAAATGTATCGGTTATGTTCATTTAGTGAGACTGAACATTTGACTTCGACTCTTGAGCTCTTGGTTTTTAAAAAAATTAATTAGAGCACTGCACTGGTGTGTGGTTGGGCAGAAATGAGTGAATGGGGAGAAAGGAGACAATTGGCCGGCTAAATATACTCTGTCACTTTAGTTTCAGGTCAGTAGCCTGGATCTCACTCTTTTCTGCTCTGTCTCTCCTGCTGCCCCTCCTTCCGTCTCAGCACAGCAGGGTTGAAACTTAAGGAAATGTCACATGGGCTTTAGTTAAAGAAGAAACTAGGCGCTCTCTGTGTCCCTCTTACTCTGTCCACCAACCTCTGCTTTTAACAGTACTGTTGATTACTTCCCTTTCTAGCCTTAAGTGGATCAGTGTAACATTGAATGTGTCTGAACGCTCTGTTGAGGGAGCGGGCAGCAGGAAGCGTGTACAGGAGGGCTGCTGGAGTGATTAGGACAGTGTCTGCCAACACTGCTGCAATGTGATTGATTTATTAAGTCTGGGGACTGTCAACAGTGTTACTTTTACTCTAATTAGAGTTAAAAAGTACATTGCTCAAAGGATCACACAGAACATTACAAATAAAATCATTTTAGAATAAGTAGCTTTTAAAAATAATCTTTCTAAAGAATGATTTTTTTCCCCCTAATGAATTTAATGACCTATAATTAATTTTAACAAAATGTAATATAGGCTAATACCTGCTTCTTGTTGATGTCTTTGTTTGCAAATAAAATGTGGTGGTTTATGCATGTGGCTTTTGCAATAGTATGTATCAGCACTTAGAATCTAGCCCACTCTTCCACTGATTATTACTGCTTCATATACATTTTGTTTAACATGTAAAAATGACAATGTTTACATGTGCACCAATAATGCAATTATTTCTCATAATCAGAGTAAAGTCTTAATCGCAGTAAGATGTTTACATGACACAAGCAGAACTCTTCACTCCAGTTTACATGCAATTTTCATTACTCTGATTATTCGCTAATAATAATAATACCACACTCAGATATATATACTCAGCATACAGTATGCATGTTACTGGCCATTGCTTTAATCTACTTACATCAAATTCAAAATAAATTTTTATGGACGTACTGGATATTATTTGGCGCTGTGATGAACATTGCAGTGCCGGGTTTGCCTGCGCTTTCTTTGCTTTCTTTGCACTGTCTGGATGAAGATATGGAGCAGAGACTGCACAGCGAGTTGTGTTGACAGAGTTTAGCGATTTGGTGAAGAGAAAACTTAAATAATGTTACGGAGTTTATTCATGAAGTTGTGTGAACAACACACGGCATCCGTGTACGTCCAAGCACATGCGCACTTTGGTCCGAGTGGGAATAATGCGATTAAGGTGTTTACGTGCTTGTATATTGCGATTAAAATTGGCATATACACCTAGTTTAATGCGATTATGCTTACAACGGTTATGTGCTTAATCGCATTACTTTAATCGAAGTATTGCATTTACATGAGGTAAAGTTTAATTGCAATATTGCCATTATAATCGCATTATGAGAGTCCATGTAAACGCACTGATTGCTAAAAAGAAATTATCTTTTGTATTATTGAACATATTAATTTAAAGCTGAAGTGTGTTATTTCTGTACCACTAGTTTTGCAAAACAGAAAAACTACAAACAGAATTGCAAAACCAGTTTCTACAACAGTCCTATGTCTGGTTGGTGTTATGGTGCTAGAGATCTGACCAGTAAAATGTAATGTAATACACTGTCATGGGTTAAAAACTATCCAGTGGTGTGGTTCCCAAAACCGTCATTAGCCAACTATGGTTGCAAGTTCCATCATAACCAAAAAAGTTCAATGATTCATTGTTTCATAAAAAACCCTAATTCTAGCTAACATTTGCAAACAGCATTTTTTAACTTGTGGTTAGAATCATAGATTCTTGTTAGTGTGACTTAAATAGATCATGCTCTTGAGCAAATAAACAAGCTAACAAGCTGTACAATATTTCATTCTACGTCTATTAGTTTGTGAAGAGAATGAAAGCGCCATTTCTGAAAAGTGCAAATGTGTGAATGTTTTCTTGTACTCTGGGAGAACCGTGACGTAAGAGGGAACCCATTCGATTGAATCAAACATCTGGAAATAAAGGAAAACAACAGATAAAAAAATAACGAAGTATCAGATGCCATGTTTATTTACAGCAATAATTGTTATCGCTTCACCACCTGTGTGATGTCGTTAATTACAGTTGTTGAACAAAAGCTATTCAAATGACGGATATGTTGACAGAGTACTGTGGGTTTTGGATATAGTTTTTACTAGCTAGTTAATTGACCGTTTTCACGAAGACCCGCCCCCTTTAGTTACTGTTGCTATGTCCGACAAGCCATGGCGTTCTCACGCCATACATGTTCCCATGCAGTGAAAAATACAACACTGAGCAAAGAGGAAGCTGACAACACGTCGACAGACAAGGCAGAGCAGGTTACTTTTGATATGAAACAAAGTCTCAAATATCAAGTTTTTTCATTTTTAAAGAAATTGAAACAATAAATACCGTTTTGTGGCTCTTTAATGTGTCGTGACAGATCGCTGTAGCGCCTCAGATCAAGCGGCTCACGAACCGATCATCTCTTAATTTATATCATCAAATAAACATGAATGAACCACATTTCAACCACAGAAAGATGTCAGAACACATCATTTTTCAAGTTCAATTCCACCAACGTTAATCTACTAACTCCCCTGACTGTGATTGGTTATGATTGGTTAGATCGCCTGTTAATCAAACTCCCGGCAAAGGGTCAATTTCTCTGATGCATCGTACTATGGTTCTTTGGCAACGAATTACATTGTTGCATGGGAAATGCACCCAGGACATCTGCCTACAACTTGCCATCTGCCCCTGTGTGTTCGAAATTGACAATTCACAATGGCAGCTTGTCCTAAAGCAACCTCTGAGCTACATCAGCTCTGAGCTGTGTGTGTGTGTGTGTGTGTCTTTCTGTCTTGAGGGGGCCATTGGCTCATGTCACTTGTGAGCTCTGAATTGCCCTCTTGCATCAATGTCCAAAAGAGGCTCATCTCTCATTGCTTTAAAGCACATATCCACACACCCGCTAAAACATGCTCCACACTACTGTCAGACTCTATCCCATCATGTCACAGATTTAATCCAATATTACTGCTAATCTCAATGACTGCACACTGCACTGCTTTTTATGGTACATTTTCCTACAGCTGTACATTTCTCTTCCTCTGCACTCTTTACACATTTTTCTTTGTAAATATACTCTAGATTAACGTGTTTGACCGTTGCGCTTGTGCCTTGTGGCTTTTGCTGGGTCTCACTCATGACGCAGCGTTCTAAAAATGTCAGGAAGTTCAAATTTTAAAATGTGTGTCTCTAAACCTTGGATTTTTTTCTTCCATTGCACTGCCCTGTTTCTGGAGTTTTTAAAAGCAAAAACGCATTCTGCATGAAAGGCCCATTAGTCTGTCTTTTCTTTTTTCTTCTACAGTTCAGCTGTCTGTCTAAGAACTGGCACTGGTCTGTAATTATGTTTCAGTGTAATTACAGTAATTTTAGTTCTTTTGTCACATCACAATATCTATAGGAATAAAGGAAGTGAGATAATGTATAGGCTCAAATGCATTTTTTTCCTGAATTCCCCAGAATGCTCAGCTTAAAGGCCTGCCAGTGAAAGGACCTGCACCTCCTTGGCTGGTGCGTAAACTTATAGTATTCTTTAGTTTTCATTGTGTGTTTGTTTCATATAGTCTCACATTTCCATACTGTCTCTACCTAATGCTTCTGATTGGTTTCTGATTGGCATTTCATTAATTGAACTGAAAACACTTATTTCTCACTATGTGCTCATGTGCATTATTTACCAAAGAGGGTGATGGTCACAATTGTTATAATATTTCACAGAAGGACAGAAAAGAAATGCAGAAAGGCATGTTTTATTGTTTTGTTTAATGCTATGGTTGTACTTTATATTGCCTTTAGCTGGATATGAAATATTTATCACCCCTGCTGCTGGCCTATGAGGACCATCTGAATGCCAAAGACAAACTCCTCAAGTCCTGTGAGGTAAGTTTGCGTGTGTGCCTGTGTTACATGGGAAAAGTTAAATTCAGCTTACTCTTATTACATATTTTGGTGTTTACATGTAAGAATTCATTTTCTTTTGCACAATTGAAAGTGTGTATTAAATAACAATGGCATAATTATGCTTGCTTTGATCTGTGACTTTTGTTTTAGGAATAAAAAAAAAAAAAATCAGATACTGGAAAGGTAGAAAAGTATCACTTTATTGTTGTGATGATTGATTTTTTTTCATGTAATGTGTGAAATCATCTATTGACTACTGTTATATTGACGGTTTTGTCAGTTGCTGGTGTGTATTATATTAATATGCACAGATCACAGTACCAATTAGAGATGCCACTGCTAGCCTGGTAGTCTTGTAATAATGAGAGAGACATAAAATGAGAATATGATGATGAAGTTTTTGATGCAGGCAAAACTGTTTTTTAGCCTCATTAATCATAAGATCTATGTAATAATATTTCTCTTAATAGTCTGATTTTCTGTTTTTGACTCTGCCTGTGCCCTCTCTCTCTCTCGCTCTCTCTCTCTCTCTCTCTCTCTCTCTCTCAGATCTCACACACACGCACGTTTCTTATTTTCACTTGATCTCTGTCTCTCTCTCTCTTTCTCTCTCTTTCTAACATACTTGAAGTGCAGCCAACACTCCCACCACTTACCTGCCTTGAATTTAAAGATCCTTCCATTCAGAGTCACGTTTCATATTCTAAAGCAGTGGATCTCAACCTTTTTTGGGCCAGCGCCCCTCCTACCCATTATCTAGGGCCCTTACCATCCCCCACCCACCCCCATCAAAAAATATAGTCTAATTGTCTTCCCTGAAATATTAATGTTGATTATTATTCTGTGTTTATTATACTTAGGCCTATGATTGTATACAATACGATTCAAATGTTTTGGGTCAGTAGAAATCTTTTTTTTTTTTTTTTTTTAAATAAACTGATACTTTCATTAAGCAAGGATCCATTAAATTGATTCCACAATAAGTGTAATAATTTGATTTACAAAGTTTAAGCATAGTATTGGTGATTACAGTGATAAAGCCTTCGGTGATGTTGAAGTGTCTTTAAATTTCTATCTGACATACCCTTTTGCTACAAAGGTTAAAGAGACTGGTTAGAAAATCCTGTTTAGGAAATATCCATAGTGGAATTTTTGTTCTTCCTTTACTGAAACTCTTGAAAAGCTTTTTAATTTTTACTATGTGATTTTACCTCTAAATTGTTGGTGAATGTTTTTAATTGGCTTTCAGTGAAAAATAATCATAGTTATTCCTTAGTTTTAGAAAATATCATGTTTTTGAAGAATATATTGAATCTCGTTTAGTGCTGTCCTGATTTACACATTAAGTCATTAGTCCATTCCATTTCAAATCTTGCTTTTTTGGATGTTAGTAAGTGTGGTGTGACTTATGGTATATATATTTTTTTAATATATATTTTTTTAAAGATAGCATTTATAATGCTAAACATTTATATTTTAAATAATTTAAAATAATTTCAAAAGTAATTTTTTAATAAGTTAAATTTTCCATTTTATATTTCTATTTAAATATTTCTGTTCATCAGAAATCCTGATTTAAAAAAACACCTCCACACATTCCACATTCCTATAAGCAGCACAACCATTTTCAGCTAATAATAATAATAATAATAAGAAATGTTTCTTGAGCACCATATTAGAATGAGTTCTGAAGAGTACTGGAGTAACAGGAAAAAATACCTTAAAATACATTCAATTTAGAAAAGAGTTTGTTGAAATTGTAGTGATATTTCAAAATATTACTGTTTTTACTGTATTTTTGACCAGTCGTGGTGAGCATAAAGACTTCTTTCAATAACATTACTTTCAATCTGTGGTGTATATTATATATTTTTATTTATAATTTTGGTGTATATTGTTATTATTATTATTATTAATAATTATAATTAATATTATTATTATTCACCTATATATCATTTAAAAAGCATGTCATTGAATGCCACATAACATGTGATTTGACTGGATAGTAAAAATATCATTATCATTAGTTTCCCAATGAGCAAAAAAAGCATGTGAATAAAAATTATATTTATGAGTGTTAAATGCTTTAGAAATTTGGCATTGAAACTTTGATTACGTAGATTATCACAAATTGCAGCCAATCAGCAAACAAGAAGCATTCATATTAATTTTTCATATTAACAACCGGAAAACAAGAACAAGAAGAAAGCATATCATGTTATATTATGTCTGGATACTAGATGCTCTAAGTTGTTTTTACTGGAAGTTGGGCAGCTGCGCTACAGAAAGCTGACCGAAACACTTAAGTAAATAGTGAATGAGCACGTTTACATGCACACCAGTAAGCTGATAACTCACAAATATGAGCTTATTGAAATAACCAATTTTCCCCGTTTACATGCAAACCAGTTAACTGACAATGCAAGTAAAGCGCGTTTACATGACTTTATTAATAAATTGTCAAAAACAATCATTTGTGTATCTGACTCAGAGTATTCCATATGTTATGTCAGTTGTGATGTTAAATAAAGCTTGCAACATGTCAGCGGGAAACACACGGCTCATATATTATTCTCTCATGCAGTTACAGATGCAGTGTTTTGACTGAACCACTTCTACTTCTGCTGCACGAGAGATGAGAACACATTTTTACAATTTTCTGGTTCTTGAAAGAGTCTGCGTTTGTGATATTTCCTTCTTCATTTCCTGCAAAACGCTCGCTCTGTCTGGATGCGTTTAAATCTGCACCAAGGGTACATTTCTGTCACGTATCACACATGCGCACTTCAATAAGCCGACAGAAAGCAGGTTAATGCGTTTATGCCGCGCGAAATCGGGGTAAGAGCCAAAAAACTACCTGTTCCAACCAGTTTATGCTTAAGCCGTTAATGGCCTTACTCCGATAAAAGAAAACAGGTTACTGCGTTTACATGACCACGTTCGTTGTCGGCTTATTAAGCATAATCGGCTTAAGAACGTGCATGTAAATGCACTCCTTGTTATGGAAATAATACACCATTGATTCTAGTCGCTTGCGCTACAGACACATGCATTTGGAACGTTCACTTTGATGCGTCCAAAGATGCGCCGGTGTAGACACTGTGTTAGAATGTTGCAGACCATTTTCTTTTACAAGTAGTTACAAGTTTAATCTCGTAAACCTTTGGCATATATATGTGCCTTAAACAAATGCCCCCCAAGAACACCTCAACGCCCTCCTTTCGAAGATATTGCTTCAGTAGTCAAGGGTTGATTAATCACATTCATAGTTACATTTAAGTATGTTTGAAGTCAAAGACAAATACACACGAAAAGGCCACAATACGTGTCCCAGATTATTCAGAAATTTTCTGAAAGATAGATTAAAGAGATTCATGTGCTAAGCATTGGTTTGGTGAGAGCTGAGGTGACTTTTTTTTGTTTTGTGCACCTGTGCTGAAGTTTCAAATGATCTCTGGCTGAGATGAAATACATTTACAGATGCACCAGAGGATGTTCATGCATACCAATAACCTACTTAAAGTATTTTGGCAGTTTGTGGAGTTTTTTTCAATGGCAACATAAACATAGCCTATGTTTTTTTCTTCTGACAGGACGATCTACACAGTCTGAGAGCACGTGCAGAGGAGATCATTCAGGAAAATGAGAAACTTCATTCTCAGGTTAACAAAAACAGCACTGTCAGCAATAAAGAATGGTGAGTTTGAGTGCGTTTCTATGTAATGAAAAAGTGTGTGTATGCATTTGTTTTTGTGCCTGGGAATGAAATAACAATTGACTTATGCTGGCATTCCCTCAGAGAATCTTAGGGGGGGGGGAAAGGTGAAAGGAAAAATATCCAGGGTATTGCAATAATCCTGAGGGTGATAACAAAAACAGGGCATTTTGTCCTTGAGGCATGGCTCACTCTGCTAGCCATGCTTTTATCACTGGACTGATAGTGCCCCATGGTCCTGTTTGATTATGGCTGACAGTCATGGGGCTGAAGTTATGAGAATAAGAGTGAGGATGTCAACACAGAGTGAGGATAAATGTCATTTATTGGGTTGAAACCAAGGAAAAAACTATTGGAAATACCGTTAACGGTTGTTGCAGATGCATTCTTGCACCTATGCGAACAGAATAGCGGTTCTTTTTTTGTGAATCATGACACATACATTGCAACCAGTGTGGTCTGATTGCCAAATGAATCACTCTTATGAATCAGTCTTTTGTAGTGAAGCAAATGTATTCAGTGCAACCAGTGTATTACAATCGATTCCGGTTCTTTTTAGTGAATCACATACAGTTTACAGTTTTCTGTGTTATGTCAAAACTGTTAAATCTGTTTACAAGATAGTTGACAAGAAATTAAAATTCATCGGTTTTCTAAATTCATATTGTGAACAGTTCATCCATGCATAGGTTTCTTTCTTTATTTTTTGACCTCGTAATGTTTAATCAAATATTAATTCGATCTTCTGATGAAATTACAGATTTACGTTTGGTGACATATGCAAGTTTTTTCCAATCATTTAATCTGCTTAACCCTCACTCCTTTCTTACAACAAACTGCAAACTTGCATTCAAGTCTGCCTCCATCCAATCATCAACTGATGGAAACAGTTTTTTTTTCTTTTAGAATGATCTGTTTTACTTTGCCATATGTCACAATACTTAAGAAAAGATATGTCCCTACTTCCGTTTCAGCACGACTTTAAAGAACTCTTCACACAAATATTGTCCTCATCCTTCCCCTTTTTTTTTAATCTCCTTCAGGTTGTTATGGGTTGTTTTTAAAGCATGTTTTAGGTCTATGTTGCCAGCATGTCAGACATACAGTAAAATTTCAGCTTGATACAAATAAAAATTGTGGTTGGTGAAGTGTGAATATGAAGAACATTCTCTGCATTGTTTAATTGGAATGTCAAAATGAAAATGAAAAGATATTTCAGCACTGCACTGCTCCCTCAACAATACTTTTTCCCTTTTTCTGAATTTCTGAATTTAAACCCTGTCATTGAGCTGAACAATTTGTGTGTGTGTGTGTGTGTGTGTGTGTGTGTTTGTTAACCCAGAGCTCAGGAAGATAATTTGTGTTAACTGTAATTAATTTGAATGTCCTAGAGAGGTTATAGCTTCTGTCTTTGTCTGAATTAATTGCCAGCTGTTCAGAGTCAGTTCATCTTCTTCATCAGTGAAGGATCTCTTGTCCCTGTTGCCAACCTCACTGTTCATTCAGACACTCACACGGGTGTGTGTGTGTGTGTGTGTGTGTGTGTGTGTGTGTGTGCACTGTGTGTAGGAGGCAACTGCAGGAGCAGGCTCGCTTGGTGCTGGAGGAGAATCAAGTGTTGATAGAACAATTGGAACTACAGCATGCCAAAGCTAAAGAAGCTCACAGCAAACATACACAAGAGGGTATGGTACACACATAAACACTATATTCCTCATTCATACCTCTTAATGCTCTTGTCTTGTTTTTTTTCTTGTCTCATAAGAGTCATACAAAACATCTTGTCTGACTTTGAGTGGTGTAGTCTCATAGCAGATGTAGTCTCAAATGACAGCAGCTGCTAATCAAAACTGTTACACAACAAAAACAGCTCAAGATTAATGCTGTCTATTTCAGATACAGTCACTATGATATTTTTTATGTACAGGAGAATATTGTATTGCTAAAGTTTGCTTTTTTATAGCTACATAATATTTTGTAATGATGTTTACTGTCAGCATAACTCAGTGAGTGCTTTGAAGTAGAAGAAAATAAAATGTTCTGAAATAATTCTAAAGAATTTGTTCCTCTGTGTCATTATCATTTTAGTTGTGGTGTGGATTCTGCTGTTCTCCTAGAGTTAAGGCCCATTCACACCAAGGACTGTAAATATAATAACTATAAAGTTTTTATAATCATTCTAATTCTGTGGAAATAGGGAAGTCCACATCACAACCATAATAATAATGCCATAGAGGAGCTATATCGTTGTAATCACCAATAAAAAAATTGTTTCCAGCTTATGAATGATACAAATATTGACGTCCATTCAGAATCCTTAGGAAAAACAAACAAAAGAGACAATTGTGGACATACTGTAAGAGTACAGAGTTATAAATTAAATGTGTATTACAGAAAATTGTATCCATATTAAAATCTCTGACTTGTTATCAGATTTCTTCATCTTGCTAAATGTGAGAACAGTTTATGAGATTGATTGTTGACATCTCTGAGATATTGAGGAGATCTCATTTGTGATCTTTTTTTAATAATGGTTTATTTTAAGATCCCGACTCTCCTCATGTACTGTATTATCTACGGTGTCTTCTTCACCATGTTCCTCACTGTCTTTATTCAACATATACTGTACACATATTATTCATATAGATACAAATGTAAAGCATCTCTATGTTTGTGTGTAGTGTGTAAGGTCTCCAAACAGGTGATGTTGTTGGAGTCAGAGAAACAGGCTCTGGAAAAAGAGCTAGAGGTGGAGCGTAAAGAACACCGTGCCCTAAAGACAGAGTTTCAGAGAGTGCGCTTGGCTCTAGAACACTCTGTGAGCTTGGCTGAACACAATGCTGTGGTTGACAAACTTAAAAGGTACCAGTTATGCATTTCATGTTAATGAATTACGAATTTTGTAATTTGGAAAGTAAGGGAAAAGTAAGGAAACTTAGCTTTCTTTTCATGTTAAGTTTCTTCTAGGGGTGTAACGATACCTTCATGTCACGATTTGATACATATCACGATACTGAACTCACGATACAATATTATTGCAATACTCCAAGACATGGTAAAAGGATAACAAAAAATGTACTGTTGATTAAAATGCTACATTTGGTATTACATTGGGGGGTGAAAATGAATAGGCTTGGACTTGGTGCTGGTAACCCAATGCACTGGACAATAGTGACACCAGAATAAAAATATTCATGATTCTAACGCTGAAACACATATTTATTT
This sequence comes from Ctenopharyngodon idella, assembly GCF_019924925.1. Taxonomy (NCBI): domain Eukaryota; kingdom Metazoa; phylum Chordata; class Actinopteri; order Cypriniformes; family Xenocyprididae; genus Ctenopharyngodon; species Ctenopharyngodon idella. The sequence goes on from NC_067226.1 coordinate 11,964,152, forward strand.
TAGATGAATATGTTTGCACTCTGTCACTGACTAGATATATTTAAAATAATGTAGGGCACTTTTTACATTATCAGGACCCACAAATATTCCCCCACTGCATTATTATACATTATATTCAACATTATATATAGTAGTTTAATGTAGTAGTGACATTAAAACTCTGTAAACAAGATTTTCATTTTGGGTGAACTATGCAGAACACACATTGTCACTATCCACGATACATATTGTTTAGTGGTTCAACGGATCACAAAACTCACGGTTCGGATAATTTTTCGGATCAGCACAAAAACAAATTGGAGGGTGGGGGGTAACTTTGCATTTATTACTTAGCCCACTTTAACTACTCCAATACCACAGCAGAAACTACTAGCCTAACTAATACATTATCAAAGGCAAGTGAACAGACTGTAAAAAGAACAAATACTGTACACCAAATACAAGCATAGATAAATACAACATAAAGTTACAAATAAAGTATAAGGTCTAACTAGTATACATTTTCGTGTACAGAAGTAATATAATTAAATGTAAAATGACACCGTTGACTGTATACATTTAATATAGATTAATCTTTGTTGAAGCTGTGTTATGTTGTATGATTTACGTGACAGACAACAGCAGCTATTTATAGGTTGCTGTCACTTTAAAAGTAAGACCCCATGCACGCACACATCCGATAGATACACATCCGAATTCTCACCTCGTTCAGTTAAGACATAACCGAATGTGTTAACGAGAATACTTGCCGAGAGGGGTATTTTGACTGACATAATGCGTGTATGTGTCCATCCAAGTGCATTGAGGAGTTTGGAGTTCGCTCTCTCTCTCTCTCTCTCTCTCTCTCTCTCTCTCTCTCTCTCTCTCTCTCTCTCTCTCTCTCTCTCTCTCTCTCTCTTTGCTTTGTGTGTGTGCGCGCGAGCCTTGTATGTGCGCACTGATAACAGCGTGGCTTGTGATACCGAATTAAATCCTCTTTTGCCGCTTCTAGCGCTGGAGTGGTTTTATATCTATTTAATGTGTAAACTAGCAAGACAAAACACGTGCAAATGATAACCTTTCACTCTATTGCGGTTAAACTTGCAATTGATCTGCGAATCACATGCGAGCCGAACCGTGGGGCTTGGTCCGTACGGATCACGGATCCACAACGATCCGTTTAACCACTAATATTGTTGCATTTTTGTATTGCGATTATATTGTGACATGAAATATTGTTACACCCTTAGTTTCTTCATTATTGATTAGTGTTATAAGTCTGGATGGCAGAAGCTTCAAATAAAAAAAGACAGAATATAAATAAAGAACAGACAGAAAAGTGTCAAGGAGAGTAATTAATTGCTATTGATGATCTGCTGAAGTATGTGAGGGTTTGCAGCAAAGGATGTAAGTAATGAGTAATGAGTGAAGGAAGGTAGTACCCCTAGTGAAAAATAAATATAAATGTATTACTTATACTAAGTATATAAATACCCTGCAATTGTACTTTTGGTATACTAAATTGATATACTTAAAGTCTGCTAAATTGGAATAACTAATTTTGCACTTAATGCACTTTAGTTATCCGGAAGTAGTGCTGAGGTCCAACTAAAGATATACTTAAATATATTTGATTGTGCTAAAATGTAACTATTGCAAGTAAACTTCAGGTACACTTTAAATATCTTGCATTTAATGACTGATATTATATAGTGATCTTACTAATAGTGATATTAAAACACATTTTAGGCATATTAACATGTGCATTGTGCAATAAAGAATTACTCCAAATAAAGTTTAATTATAATATTTATATCAGCAAGTCTCAAGCGATATGTCCGTAAATATGTTTTTGGATTTGTACTATACTTAGTATGAAATAAATGTATTTTAATGTACTTTTTTTTCCACTAGGGGTGTGCTACCTATAAGATACTTTACTCCAGTAATGCCAGAATATTAAAAAAAAATAATTTTTCAAGGGTATGTCAGTAATTTTGGAACTAACCAAAAGAAAGATAAAGGGTGAGAGAAAAATCACTTCTTTCCATTTCTTAAGCAGACAATTGCAAAGGAAACAGCCTACACACTGTCTGTGTGAGTGAGGTAACTAAGAGATAGAATGAATGGAAATAGCACAGATGTACTCATCACACACAAGGACACAAACTCATTCACACACACTCCTAAATATGGACAGTTGAAGTGTACCCAAGTTCTTTTAAAAGCAACCAGTGGTTTCTTTCCTCATTAAAAAGAAATTAAAATTGCTATTAAAATAAAAATGGTACCCTTTTACTTTTTGAATAAATAATAATAATCATGGATAACTGCTAGTGGAGAAGCATTAACTGAACAGTTTATTCCAAGATGCCATATCAGGAAGCACAACACATACAAAGATTACTGAAGCACCTTGGAATAGCGGTGCTGTTTACTCCATTTGTAAAGGCGAATATACTGTATGCTTTAACCTTGAATTTTTTTCTATAAGCTTTTCACTCAGTCTTGTACATGTTTGCATTTCAGACAGCTGCAGGATCATGAGAAGGTGAAGAATTGTGAGGTTGAAGAGCTGTTGGCTCGTGTAAGTGCGCTGGAGGCAGAGAAAAAAACTCAGCTGCTGGACAAATCCAACCTTAACACAGATATCAAACACTTGGAAACAGAGCTACAGCTTTCACAGCAAGCTAACAGGTGCACACATGCACATACAGATGCAAATATGCAGAAGATGTTTTTCTTTTGTTTCTGTCTCTCTCACTCACTCACTCTCTCTGCTGTGTATATATGGGTGAAGTGTGTATGGAAGAGACTCATTTTTTGCAATATTCTCAAAGCTCTGTGTGCTCAGTCGCGGCCAGGCTGTTTATTCTGGCTCATGTTGGATGGATGAGTGGATGATTAAGAAAGCTAACAATGATTTGATACCAAAACTCTGCATTTGGAATGAGATGCACTTTCTGGTCTTTCTTAATCTGCGTGAAGAACCTGCTCAGGAAAATATTGTGAAACGTTACATTTTCGTAGTCTCTGTAAGGTGATAATATTTAGATTTGATGTTTCTGACTGCAAGAGCATGTTTAGCTAGAAGGAAGCAGATCAGGATGAGTAATAGGCCATAGAAGCAGAGACAGATTATTTTGGCCAGAGGGCTGTAGAAACAGAAGGAGAACAGACAGGAAGTGTAATAGCAGCAGCTGTGTTAGAGGAAAGATGAGAAAGAAACTCTAAATCAAGCAAACAATCAATACCAGTAAACTCTGATGCAGGGGAACTGCTTGATGAAAGATTTAGGCCACTCAGTTGGCAGCTTATAAAGGCGAGAATAAGGAATACATTTAAATTGCAGAAATTAATGAGAGACCTTGCAGAGGCAGAGAGGCTGAGAGGTTGTAAATGTACAGTGTTCATTAATTACCCCTCCCTTTTTTAACATATTGTGACATGAAACATACATTTTTAATATTGGTTATACACTTCTGTTCAAAAGTTTGGGATCTGTAAGATTTTTAATGTTTTTAAAGCTGCAGCTATTTAATCAAACATACAGTAAAACAGTAATATGTGAAATATTGTTCCAATTTAAAATAATTGTTTTCTATTTGAATGTTTAAAATGTAATTATTCCTGTGATGGCAAATGTGAATTTTTAGCATCATAACTCCTGTCTTCAGTGTCACATGATCCTTCAGAAATCATTCTAATATGCTGATTTGCTGCTCAAGAAACATTTCTTATTATTATCAATGTTGAAAATGGTTGTGCTGCTTATTATTTTTGTGGATACCTTGATTTTCTTTTTCGGGATTTTTTGAAGAATAGCAAGTTTAAAAGAACAGCATTTATTTGAAATAGAAATATTTGATAACATTATAAATGTCTTTACTGTCACTTTTGATGTATTTGATGCATCCTTAATAATAATAATAAAAAAAAGATTTTATCAGCAGAACATGGTGTGGTAGTAAAACATGGAATAGTAGACTATTAACATGAATTACAGAATGTGTTACTATTTGGTTGTCGCACTATAACTTAAATAACCGCAGCACTCAAGCTAAACACCATGACTTTTGTACAAAGGCATTTACATGGTCAATGTCACAAATTTACTTTTTAATTTTTATTTATTTACATTTTATTAGTGACCTAGAAATAGTGCAGAATCTTAGATAGCTCTTCTTAATTTGACGTCCTAATGTTTTTCCTTTATATTTGTCAAAATCCTTTAAACTTTGTTTAAATTAGATTTTGAATGCCATATTTTCAGTGTGGTCACAGACCCCACTGCTTTCTATTTTAAACTTTCATAAATACTGACTTGTGTAAGGTTTTAAATTCAGATTTTCTTTCCTGTCTTTTCTTTCATGTCTTTTCATCCTCTCACTCTCTCTCCCTCCTTAGGAAGGCTCAGAGGCGTATAAATGTCCTGAAGCAACAGGTTGAAGACTCTTTAGAGAAAGAGCTCATCGCTCATCAGTACCTTGCCAACATTGTCACACTGGCAGAGAAAACCACCCATGAAAGAGACCAGCTCATGCACATGGTACTTCTACAGAAACTCACACACATGCTGTGTGAGCTGCTATCTATTTACATCACCATATGTTTTGATCTCTGGTTCTTGTTAGTTCTGATCTGTGCTCTCCAGCAGCAGCTCAGTCAAACAGAATTTCTTCACCAGTCTTGACATCTTAGGAATTGTAGTGAAAGATTGTGGATAATAACAGTTAAATATGGCTGAAAAGTGTTACTTTTTGAGGATCATCAACATTGCTGAGAAGAGAAAATTATTTAAAAGATGGTTACAGAGGTTACAGTTGTGCTTTTCATAAATGTACCTGTTGGAAATATTCATCCACAAGGACTGTTCGAATAAGTTTTTTTTTTTTTTTTTAAGTATTAAATGAGTAAAAAAATATTAGAATAATTACTGTTCTAGTTATTCAGAAAGAGGTTATTATTGATCGTCTACCAATAAAAAGACTTAATGACTGTATACATGACAGGATGTAGTGACAGACAGAAGATCAGGTTTTATGAATAGTTCAAACTATCCCACATCACAAATGCAATACTTCTCGTAGTTTATGTTAACATACAAAGCACGATTTTAGCCAAGAACACACCATATTCGCTGAACTCATCTGCCTTAAAGAGTTTACATTTAAACCCTCCATCAATTCATTTCCACTGCAGTTTCTGTGTTTGAGGTAGAGCCTTAAGCTAAGGGATTATGAAAGTTTCATACTCCTCTTTTTACAGACAATGAGCCTCACTGCCGCTTGGGGAAATATTTGTACTCAACAGAATGATAGTACCCATGAGTCTAGTTAAACTTTTAAAGATTTGCTCTGCTGCTCTTGCTTTGCTATTTTTACACTTTTATCAAAGTAACTGGCACCTCTCTATCTCTTTTTTTCCCCGGCTCTTTCCCCTGCAACTTCTCTTCAACAATGTCTGTCTTCTATGTCCCTCCTCTTCCTCTCTCTGCCTCCCTGTAGTTGTGTAACCCTTCCTGTTCCCTCTCTTCATCCTCAGGCTTCATCTCTAGAAAAAGACAAGCAGGGCGTCCTCACACGCATCATAGAAAGCACTGTCAGCCTGGGAAAGCTGCAGGAAAAAGTAAAGGTGAGGCCTGCAATTCACATACTGCAAGGGAAGTGAATTTGCCTTGCTTGAAATGCTTTGTGTTAGAGCTTCAAATTCTGGATAGAAATTAGAGGAGTTGTTCTCAACCAGAAAAAACATCCAAGGAGGCCTCAAAATGACTTAAAATGATTTAAAATAAGACAAAATAAGCATTAAAATAACTAAAAATCATATTATTTCTTATTTTAATTAACTTCCTCAACAATTGTTTTTTTTCTTTGACGAATCAGATATCCCACTTTTTGAAAAATATGGATATATGAGACAGCCTAATTTTTAAAATGTGATTTATAGACCTGGAAAAGTCATGTAAATTAATAAAATCTTATAACTCCATGTGCGTTTGTATAATGAATATACATTTTTCTAGTTATACTAAGCTCTAAAATATCTTATTGTGTCAAAAATATTTTTAAAGATCCTTATCCTCAACCCTTATCCAGTAATTCACAAACAGCTTGTAAAGTCATAGGGCCTGAATATCATTGTGAACAAACACAAGAGCAGACATACAGTACATTCACATACCAAGGTTAAGGGCCAGGAATTAGTTTTAGCATTGATGGCTTTGCCTTAACACACTTATGAAAGATTCAACACGGAGACAGAGAGAGTCTAAGACACACACAGAGAGAATGCTGACCTGCACAGATATACACGTTCTAATTAAATGACCTTGCCCATCTGACATGTCCAATAAGAGGTCAATCCAGAAACACACAAGCCCCCCACACTCAGCAGGTCTATAATTAACATTTCAAATGGAGGGTTATTTTAGTTGCAGAGTGAATGTTTCCCCCTCTCCTTTAACTGCGCTTCAGTTCAGATGCTGCCTGTGTCCGTGTGGATGGAGCTCTGTGTGATTGGATAGCACTGAATGAAAGTGTCAGTCTATATTTGTGTTATTTCCCTTGAGTGAAATCCACTTCCAGTTTATTTCTACTATGATGGACAAAACGGTTCGAAGTTGTTGTTTTTTTAGTTATAAGCCAAAAGTGAAGTTTATGCTGTACAGATACAGATTTTGCCTACTATGTATGTATGAGCTATACACAAAAAATGTGAGCAGAGAGTGCTGTGTGGTTATTGGTAGCAGAAAGAATATGCAGATTAGTCAAAAAGAAACATTTAAACAGTGGACAAGAGGATGTCTAGAACTTTGTGTAACAGACATAAATGTGTGGAGCTTTCTGAACTTTCTATCTGCACAGGTTCTGTCTCGGTCTGACTATACAGTATAATTTACTGCCACTTTAAAGCTGTTTATGTGTGCCATTGATTTATGAGAATGCATGTGAATGTTCTTCTGTAAAGTATATTTCACTGGCAGCAAGTGGTGCGGCAAAGCAAAATTGCTCCCATTGTAATGACCAAAGCTGTTTACACTAAGCATACACTTTTTTTTTTTTTTTGAGTACAATGCATTGTTATAGTTTTGATGTGTCAAGTTTCACTCCTCACTTACAACGTAAATGCAATGCAACACTATAGCAGTCGGGAAGGAAACTGTGTGTGTGACCTTTTGTATTCTAAACCAGAAAATGAATGCAAGTGTTTTTATCTTTCTTCTACAACTGAATGCCTGTCTGCCTGTGCTGTGATTGTTTGTGGACCGTTATTAGATTTAAAGTCACCATGCAGTCCACTGAGCTATGAAATTGCATGGATTAGATTATTTTATTTACCATTGGCTGGTTTCATCACAGGCGAACAGAGTGACATTCCTTACATCTCTTCTGAAGTGCTGTTTTTTCCCACTTTCTTGTTTTCATATTTTCATTCTCTTTTCCATCCATCTTTTCCAGAATCAAATTTTCAACAGTCCCGTGGTATATTATGATATAATGACTGTTTGTATGACAATACAAATTGACACAAATTCACATAAATATCTGCACATCTTCCTCCCTTAGCAAAGTCGGGAGAGCAGTGTGTTGTAAAACTTCCAGAAGCCTCTCAGGCTATGTCACAGTATTTTAATGAGAACATTTACTAAATATCAAAGACTTTCTCTCACCTGTGTATGCACGTGTTCTCAGAGCAGACTTAACCATAAGCAAGTTAAGCAGCCGCTTAGCTTAACTTAGGGCCCCAGGCCCCAGTAAATACCCAGAAGCCTATATAGATCAAACATATTCATTTTTTTATCATGTTTTGCATGGTCAAGATATCACCATTATTTTTTTAATGTTATTATTACATCTGTGCAAATGCGGGGCCCCGTCATTCCCTTAGTACTGCAGAGTTAGAGAAAGTTAAAGCAGAATCAGTAGAGCTAGAGTGTAAAATGCTAGCAGCAGAGTGAAGTTGAAGTTAAAGTTGTCTGGAGTAAATTAATAATGAAATGCAGCTACCCCTGTTGAGCAGAAAAAAAAGAAGAGACAAAAAGGAATTTGGCCAAACTTCTCAGAGCCTCTTCTTTTTTTTTTTTTTACACAAACTACACTGCTATTGGCCAACACAGTTAGTGCTGCAGCAGCCCCTCTCCCGCCAGACACAGGGATAAGTTTTATCTCTCTCCCGGTCCTGGAAAAATGACAATGTGCTGGTGAATGTAGCCCACAAACAACAAAAAGGGATGGAAACAGCACCCATACAGTGTAAATGAATGACGACCCTGCTTTCTGGCCAAAACACCTGTCAGACAAAGAGTACTGTGAGCTTGTTGGGAGAGGACCAGTTAATTTATTGTAAAATATATTGCATTACATGAATATTTGACACACATTTTACTTACAAATTTAGAAAAAAAGGTTGAGTGTTTTGAGAAAGAGACAGCAAAAACAGGGTTACAATAGTAAAAGGGTGCATAGTTGGTGTGTTGGGGCCCCATACCTGGAATTTCTTAGGGCCCCCAAATCTCTAAGTCTGCCCGTGTTTTCTACAGTTAGGTTAAGAGGAGCCTTTGCGGACCTTACAGGAATAGTTCTTCTAAAAAACTATTCACTCACCCTCTTGTTATTCTAAATCTGTATGACTGCTGAACACAAAATTGTTAAGAATTTTTCTGCTCGTTCTTTTCCATAGAAAAATAACATTGAATGAGGTTTTTAAACCTCAAAAAGCACCAAAAAAGAAGCCTATAGTAAAAAATAGTCCATATACAGTAGTAATGTCTGATTTGTGAGTAAATCGTTGTTTTGAGTCAGGTCTTTTCAGTGAGTCAGTTGATGAAGTTCTCAGAACTCTTTTGAATGATTCATTCACAAATCAGACCTCATCCAGATCTCTCTGATTCAATGATCCGGTCACAGCGGCTAATAGCCCACTGGAGGGTAAGATTATCAGTGAATAACAAGATTATTATATATATATATTATATAATATTTTAATCTTGTGGCTTCAGATGACTTGCATTATTATGCATGAGTCATATGGACTACTTTTATGATACTTTTATGATGTCTTTAAAGCTTGAAAGCCTCAGTCTCCTTGGAGACTAATAGCATGGAAGAAAATAACCAGTACAATTCACCTTTTGTGTTCCTTTGAATAAATACAATCACACAGTTTTAGAACGACATGAGGGTGAGCAAAAAAATGACAGAAATTTTCATTTTTGAGTGAACTATTCCTTTAATAATTTGGTATGTTTTTCAGACCCCTATGATTTTCTGTCACACTACTTGCTTTGTTTCTCTTTTCTTCTATATTTCCTCAAGCACTTTCTCTGTCCCTTACACCTTTCTTCTTTCCGCCCTGTTGTGTTATCTTCCTACTTTCTTCCATTCTCCACTCCCTCTCTTTCTCTCTCTCTATCTCTCCTCCCTTTTCTCTGTTTGTCTCTCTATCTTCATCCGTCTCCTGGTGGCTAATTAGACTGAACAGATGCTAGACTCACGCAGAGTAAATACATGCAGAAAATCACAAATCACTACCTCACAGAGAAGCACACGATAGTAAAAGAAAGTGAGAACAAGCAACTACAACACAAAACATGAAGAAAACACATAGTAAGACCCATTTCATAGCATAGACATAAGCAGTATGTAAGCAAAGCAGCAGCACAACTGCAACAGCAGCTGCTTTCACACTGACAGTGTAAATAAAATTTGAATATTTCTTTGGTAACACTTTACAATAAGGTCTTATTGGTTAACAATAGTCAATGCATGAACTAACAATGAACAATATATTTTTACAGCATTTATTAGCCTTTGTTAATGTTAGTTAATAGAAATATGTTATTTCACTGTGCATTAACTAATGTTAACAAATACAACTTCTGATTTTAAAAATGTATTAGCAAATGTTGAGATTAATAAAGATTAATAAACGGTGGGAAAAAAAGTTATTGTGTAAAATGCATACAGTTACAGATAAAAAGATATAAAATCTGTATCATGAGGGTGGATGGCATTCTCCTTACTGCCCAACTGAACAAACTGCCGTAAGCTTCTGTTCTTCTGTTTCTGCTCTAGACACACACAGACACACACTCACAAAAGCATGAGGTATATGGTCATTCATATCATGTGGTCCATTTGTGTCTCTGTAGGAGCACAGGCAATGGTAGTTCATCCAGCTGAGAAATATGCCATATAACCATTTTCTTTTTTCTTACTGCACATGTATACATATATTTATATACATATATTGTCTTTCGCCTAAGTCCTGCATAGTTATGATGTCCTTCTAGAGGTGTCTTTCATTCTTTTGCACAGATGGCTGAATAATAGATGAGCTGTAGGTGATTTATGGGTTATGCTCAGGCCAATCTGTAGACCTTTTCCTCATTTTCATCACCTATTGCTTGGGGAAAATCTGTTGAATTCAGATTTATTTCAGCAGATTAATATGTGATTGAGTACCTCTGATGTCCCTCCAAATCGAATCATTGAACCTCTATGATGACCAAAATTAGAGATTTTTCTACTGCCATTACATTCACAGACACTGTGAGCGTGTAAGACATGCTGCTGCTGCTGCTGCACATGTAACATACATGAATTAACCCCCAACAAAGCAGGAAACAAGAAAAGGGCAGAGATAGATATAACGTTGCAAGCTGATAGAGATAGGAACCCAGCAACTACCTGAGCAAGTATCATCAAGTCATTTGATAATGATTACATACCCTTATATTAATTGATAAATGTAAAACCATTAGGAGGAATAATGAATGACAGGAGCATGCTCTGCTGCATCAACATGTTAAGCATAGCTAATGAAAACATTACCCTTAAAATAAAAGAATGTGTCAATATTTTTATGCAGCTAAACATGTAATCCCATTTGAATGTGAATGCTTATTACTTCAACTTCCTCATTCATTACTTAGACAGCGTATACTCACAGAGATACAAACAGTAAACCATTTGGTGCTGCATTGACACAACTGCATAATTCTCCAGCTTATGCTTAGTAATCACTCCACAAGACTATGAGCATGACACTTAGTTTAACTGTATCGATTGTTCTTTTATCGTGACTCAGACACACAAGCATCTGAATCAACCACAGACATTTAGCATAGCTAATGAAAACATTGCTCTTGGAAATAAATGAATACATCATTAAGTTATACCACTAATTATGGTAAACGCCGTTTAAAGCGCAAATGCTTATATCACTTCAACTGTTTTCATATCCGTGCTAAACAGTGTATAAAAAGCAACAGCAATGACATACAATAGACCGTTGCTGCTGCATAAACACCTGCAGTTGACATGATGCTCGTTTAAAACATTTCTAACATAAAGCTAGTTTAAAACTTGTAAAGATTGCTCCATTTAGGAATTAATAACCGGACCACACAATATGCACAGAGATGTGGAATAAAACATCAATCACTGATCTTAGATGTTGATTCCAGATGTGTTCAGATGCGTACAGCAATACTACCATTATTTGTTTGAATGTTGAGCTGCAGCTCATTGGCCGCTGATGCAACAGCAACCAATCAGCTGTGCTATGTAGATAATGACATTATCGCTACCAAATGAGTTAAAGACCTATCAGCCTGCGCCATCAAGAGTTTAATGCCAGAACTAGGTAATTATTTATAAAATATACCCTCACTGGCCAATTTATTAGGTACACCTGTTCAACTCTTAAGCTGATAGAAAGGCAACAGTAAGTCAAATAGCCACTTGTTACAACCGAGGTCTGGAGAAGAGCATCTCTGAATGCACAACATGTCAAACCTTGAAGCAGATGGGCTACAGCAGCAGAAGAGCACATAGGTGCCACTCCTGTCAGCTAAACACAGGAAACTTAGGCCACAATTCACACAGGCTCACTAAAATTGGACAATAGAAGACTGAAAAAATGGTGCCTGTTCTGATGAGTCTCAATTTATTCTGCGACGTTTAGATGGTAGGAATTTAGTGTAAACAACATGAAAGCACGTATCAATCCTGGTCCTCAATATGGATTAAAATATCTGAGGAATGTTTCCAGTACCTTGTTGAATCTATGCCACAAAGAATTAAGACAGTTCTGAAGGCAAGAGGGGGTCCAACCCAGTACTAGTAAGGTGTACCTAATATAGTGGCTGGTGAGTGTATCTTTTCTGATGACATCAGGTTAGTGAATTTTGTAATGTTACCTTTGTAAGTCTCCTTTATTTAAATAGTGCTACAGATTCAGTAGTTTCAAAACAGCTTCACAGTAACAGGATAACAGTCCTAGGCTTCATGTCTGTAAAGATGTCTGTTATTATGTAAAACATTTTTTTATTATTTTGTTGTGAAATATGAATTGGAATTCATATTTACTTGCATTCAGGAAGTGTCTTATTTCAGCAGCAGAAGCTGAGGCTTTTGTTTCTGGCCTGTGAGTTCTGTTCTGTGCACATAGAAAAGTTCACATGCTTCCTTCATTTCATCCTGATGCAAGCAGTCTCTATAGTAACAACAGGAATACAGGAGATTGGCTGACTCGAGTCTTCATAGCTCCTGTGAGCTCTGACAGTATGTGTGCAATGCTACAGGCTGTTTTGCTTTTGCATATGTGTGTGTGTGTATATATATATATATATATATATATATATGTGTGTGTGTGCATGTATGTATGTATGTGTATATATATATATATATATATATATATATATATACTAGGAGGGGTGCAATGGTTCAAATTGCTCACGGTTCGGTTTGTATCACGGTTTTAGGGTCACGGTTTCGGTACGGTTCCGTATGTGCTATGTTCAGGGAAAATAGGACTACTGTCAAATAAAAATAAAAAAAATAAGAGCAAATAATCAAACTACAAGTAACATCACAAATAAATACAATAGAGCAAATATTCAAATTAAATAAACAGTGCTTTTCAGTTTTTTCAGGTATCTAACAGTACTTTTTAGGTACAGAAAATGGATAAAGTAATCAAATATAAAATAACACGGCATATTATCTTCACTGTATGAATTAAATAAAGATTAATCATTATTGAAGTTACAAAGGCTATTCAGTCAAGAGCAGTGAGTGATTTCTTTGTCATTTGTTGTTTGATTTAACATTAAAAACACAGGGAGCAGGAATAGTTTTTTTTTTCCCTTTAAGACATGCACGATCCAGTACATATACTGTTACACATGCAATGTCTTTCTCGACTATTATATGTTCACTTAAGACATAACCGACTATGTTTGCTAGGACACTCGCCAAGACGGGCTTGTTGACATAATTTTTGTATGAATTTGTCCGCTAAAGCGCAAGACTTGAAAGAGAACTCAGTATTTGCGTGCTGTCTGAAATAAGCGTGAACACGCTTCTGATGAGCGCGCACACAAATCTTCTCACAGCGCGTACAAGTTCTCTTTCACGTCCTGCACTCGAATGTTTAAATTAGCAAGGCTTAAATGTGTTTAGTTCAAACACAGATAGCAACGTGTGCTGTTCTGTTTTCCATGTTGCTATTTTAAACAAACCATATTAGCCTATAGATGCGTCGTCATTCGAGATGGACCGCGGTGCAAGTGTGTGCCGAACCGTAAGTGGAGAACGGTACGGTTCGATTTTTTACCGAGAACCGTTGCACCCCTAATATATACTGTACTGTATGTATATATATAATTTTATATATAATTTTATTCAAAAAGAATAAAATATGGCCCTATTGTGAAATCAGACAGTAATATAAATCTTTGCAATATACTGGAAAATGAAGTCTTAAACATAATCACAGAGAGGGCGAAAGAAAAAGAGAGAAAGAAATAAAGAAAGAGAGGCTAAAAGAGGGCCATTGCTGTTGCAGACATTGTGTTCTTTAGGGTTATTTTTGAGTCTTTCGCTCTTTCCTGTGCTCTTTCAAGCTGAAGTTATGTGATAGATTGCATGAGATAGTGCGCGTGATCTTTTAAGAAAATATAAGAGCTTCATGCATGGGCTACAGAGGGGAAAAGTGTTTATGTGGTTGTGTGTTCCAGCATAAGAATGGCTGTAAGAGTAATTTATATTTTACTTATTCTGACTGCATCTTTTCAAGTGATATCATCCAGTGATAACTCCATTCAGACATTTAAAGGAGAGTTTTCCCTTTGTAATCTTGTTCAGTATTTTAGGGATTTCATATAAAAAAGTAAAAAATTATTTTAAGAAATGGGTCATTTTTAAATAATTTATAATAAAATATATGTAATGTATTATTTTATACAGTTTATTATTTTTAAATACATATATTTTTAAATATAAATAAATGAATAAATATCATTTTATTAATAAATTAATAAATATTATTTTATATAAAACAATGTTTCCATGTTTTTAATAATAAAAAGTATAAAAAAATTTAATTTCATCTGAACATTTGATTTCCATTTTAAAAACAGACATGTCTTGTCAGCCCTGCTCACAAGGCACATTGTGAAGTTAGTTTGTATCAATTGACAATCTCAATAAACCATATTCTGTTTCACCACTCTCATCTAAACGCATGCAATTATGTGAAAAGTTGTGTGGAGTTCCTTGCACAGTCAAGGAACTGTGTGGATGATTTGTCTTGAAAATATAGCAATTTGCAGAGCTTGTGATGTGAAAAAAAACTCAATGAATTAAACCTTATATGTGGCTAGAGAATCATTGTCAAGTTTGTTGTCTGTCTGTATTGTCAAAGGGAGAATGCGTTTGGCTTTCTTCTTAAATCACAGATGCCCATGGTGACGTGCGGTGCGGTCAGACAGTTTTAAGGACATTAGCCCTGATCTGTAGACATATCCACCTTGTATAAATTAGGCTACTTGGTACGGCTTAGCACACCTCCTTTTACAGCTGCAACACACACACACACTTTCGTTCACTGACAACCCTCACTCCATTGCCACTAATTAAGATTTCAGATTCAGATTTGACTGTAGCAGAAGAGCAGCGCTGCTTGTGTGTGTGTGTGTGTGTGTGTGTGTGTGTGTGTGTGTGTGTGTGTGTGTGTGTGTGGGATGAACAGAGCTGTACCTGCTTAAGCCGATTCCAAAACATAAAGAATTTTGAAGCGAAGACAAGGAAGGATACACAAAGAACTAGAAATTAATAATTGGATGGATGGTTGAATTAATGAGAGAGATGAGGAGGTGGGTGAAAGAAAAGAGGGAACAAGTCTATGAAAAGGATGTATGTGGAAGTTCCTACAAGAGGAGAGAATATTGTGTGTAAATTATTCACAGGTTATTAAAATTAATGCAGCACATTTGCCTGAAACGGCAGAAAAAAAGATGTTGAATATTTGATTGTGTGTATAAATACAGTCCTAAATGGAATTTTGTGATGATGAGAGCTGTTTTTAGATTGCACGCTTAGCCGTCCTTCCCTGATTGTTGAATTACTTTTAGAGAATGTGGTGTGCGGTGATTAGGAGGTGGTTTGATTCTCGATTGCTCAGAAATACATTCTCATGGCTGTGTTCAATTAAATTGTTGTTAAACCAACCATAGTTCATGCAAATTTTCTCATTGTTTTCAATATATCACATTGATGTTCTCTGAAATTCAAAATCTGCCTCTAGCTCAAGTTTAGAATGAAGAATGGCTCTCATTGGAACTCAAGGTGAAGGCCCCGTAAAGGACCTGCAGGGAGAAGAAACATAGGCTTGAGTGAAGGGTTACAGAGCCACTGTAGTTGTTAGATTCAATGTTACCTTTAAAGATATAGATTTTAGATAAAGGTTAAGGTTTAGGTTAAGGCTTAGAGCAAAGGTTTTATCTAAATGGACAAGGATTTTGCAATGTTTTGATTAGATTTTTCTTTGAGCCTGGACTGATTGCATCACCACAACTATAGCTGTGAGATTCACTGTCATTCAAAAAATGGCACTCTCTTCAAATGCTCCTAGATGCAGGCCAGGTGTCAATGAGTTTAGATAAGATATTCCACTCATCTAGTGCAATAGCACCCCCTCCTTAACTGCATTCCAGCACATGTGGTGTTATATAGACAGTTTGTGCTCTGTTATTGAATTCCAGGAGTGTTTTAATCATGTCAGCTCAGCCAGGAAGTGTGGAACACCCTTTCAATTTGTGTCATGATCTCAAAGGGACATTTTCACATTCTGATGTCAGCGAGAGAGAAAAGTATATTGTAGTGTGACATGGTTATGACTGGTTATGATTTCCATAGTCCTGATGAACATGGCATAATCCAAAGAGTCCTGGAGGGTCTTTTTAAACACATGGACAGAACAACAAAATGGGTCAAATCTCTTTATTTAAAGGCCCCCTCATACGGTTATGGTTACCCATCTCTTCACTTTGTAATACCTACAGTAAAAGTCTTTAACCAGACAGACTATTCCAGTCTTATCAACCTGTAACAGTGCTGCTCATGGAGCCATTTCATTGATAATCAGGGCACGTAGTTTATTTCACAGCAATGAGAATCAACCACAATAAAACTTTATTCTTTGTGGCCCATCCACTCTGCATGGCTGTACACATAAAGTCCATCTGCTCCTCTTTGATAAACTCCCACTCATGCATCATCATCTGATCTGCATGGAGAACTTAGGTCAGCATTTTTACTTTAGAATGAGCTTGAAGGGTGTGTGCAGAAGCTATGTTAAGCTAATAGTGTTTCTTTCAGACTGACCTTCCTCTTTAATGCTTCACTTATCCTCTTATCAGAGCTGTTTGTACACATCCTTTCAAAGCAAGAAGGTACAAATTGCATTTGATTTGCAGCGAGAAGATTCAGATGCCTAGAGCTTATTTTTATCTTCTCTTGGTGTGGTAGGATGATGTAGCCTGATTTTCAGTGGCCTGTTTCGTACCAATCACCCCCTGTTGGAGCAGTCGCACATGCCCTGGCACAGACACTGGCAGAAGCCGTAGACCAGACAGACTGTGAGACTGGATGGCACCAGGCTCACGCACACAATCCCCAGAGTCACTCTCTGGATCACCAGCAAGTATATGCCAAGTGGCAGCGAACCAAAGTAGAAAAAGCCCAGCAGCCACACCAAGACCCGCGGAACGTGATTGCAGAACTTGGATAGTGCATCTTGATCCACTACACCGCTGTTGGACGCTACTGAGACTGAGTCCAGACTATGGTCGCCATAGTAATCAGAGCTGCCGTTTTGGCTGGGCGAGTGCTGCTGATCCCGTTGCACCTCCATGATGGTGATGACCAGGCAGTTGGAGGAGTCGTGGGATGGGCTATCATTGGAGGACAGGCTCTTGGGAGTCAGCACTACCTCCTTACTGTTGTCCGAGCTCCAGGACTTGTCGCGCACGGCAAGACGGGACATGATGTTTGAGTCATCTGGCAGCCTGGCCACTTCGTACTCACTGACCTGCGTCTCGTGACGGCAGAAAGGGCAGCTGATGGAGCTTGAGCCGTCCCCAATGTCCAGGATCTTATTGAGGCATCTGGCACACACACGGTGCAGACAGTCCAGAATCTTGGGCTTGCGGCCGTGTGCGTTGTAGCGCTGGTAGCAGATTTTGCACTCCAACTCATCGTTGGTGGTGCCATTGAGGCTGGTGTTAGTAGTAACGCTGGCATTAGTGGAGCCCTCCTCCGGTCCAGCCTGAGCACAGCTCATCGTGGCCTCATGCTCTGGGAAACAAGAACAGGATGTTAGCACAGAGTAAAACATGTACTTATACAGCGATACAGTATAAGCTAATTTTTTTTTTATTTCAAGGTGTAAGGTTAGAAGAGGTAAGATTTTTCTCTTGACTGCAGATGCCACTAAATCTAATTTATATATATATACACTATATTGCCAAAAGTTTTTGGACGCCTGCCTTTACGTGCACCTGAACTTTAATGACATCCCATTCTTAATCCGTAGGGTTTAATATGGAGTCGGCCCTCCCTTTGCAGCTATTACAGCTTTAACTCTTCTGAGAAGGCTTTCCACAAGGTTTAGGAGTGTGTTTATGGGAATTTTTGACCATTCTTTTAGAAGCGCATTTGTGAGGTCAGGCACTGATGTTGGACGAGAAGGCCTGGGCTCGCAATCTCTGCTCTAATTCATCCCAAAGGTGTTTTATCGGGTTGAGGTCAGGACTCTGTGCTGGCCAGTCAATTTCCTCCACACCAAACTCACTCATCCATGTCTTTATGGACTTTTCTTTGTGCACTGGTGCGCAGTCATGTTGGAACAGGAAGGGGCCATCTCCAAACTGTTCCCACAAAATTGGGAGCATGAAATTGTCCAAAATGTCTTGGTATTAAGAGTTCCTTTCACTGGAACTAAGGGGCCAAGTACAACCCCTGAAAAACAACCCCACACCATAATCCCCCCTCCACCAAACTTTACACTTGGCACAATGCAGTCAGGCAAGTACCATTCTCCTGGCAACCGCCAAACCCAGACTCGTCTATCGGATTGCCAGACAGAGAAGCATAATTCGTTACTCCAGAGAACACGTCTCCACTGCTCTAGAGTCCAGTGGCGGTGTGCTTTACACCACTGCGTCCAACGCTTTGCATTGCACTTGATGTAAGGCTTGGATGCAGCTGCTCTGCCATGGAAACCCATTCCATGAAGCTCTCTACGTACTGTTCTTGAGCTAATCTGAAGGCCACAAAAAGTTTGAAGGTCTGTAGCTATTGACTCTGCAGAAAGTTGCAGACTTCTGAGCTGAGTTGCTGAGTTGACCGACTTTGTGGCTGAGTTGCTGTTCCCAATTGCTTCCACTTTGTTATGATACCACTAACAGTTGACCGTGGAATATTTAGTAGTGAGGAAATTTCAGGAATGGACTTATTGCACAGGTGGCAACCTATCACGGTACCACGCTTGAATTCACTGAGCTCCTGAGAGCGACCCTTTCACAAATGTTTGTAGAAGCAGTCTGCATTCTTAGGTGCTTGATTTTATACACCTGTGGCCATGGAAGTGATTGGAACACATGAATTCAATGATTTGGAGGAGTGTCCCAATACTTTTGGCAATATAGTGTGTGTGTGTGTGTGTGTGTGTGTGTGTGTATATATATATATATAATATAGTGCACAGCATAAATGAGTACACCCCCTCTGAAACTTAACAAATTCAGCCATTACTCTTTACTTATAAGACATGTTAGGGTTCTTTAGAGATATAATGTTCCAACAAGTCTACTTGATCAATTACCAAAGAAGCATGTCAAAATTATCCAGGAAAATAAGATTTTCTTATCAAAGTCATAAAATGTTGTGTTGAGTACACCCTCCTGAAAGTTACTAAATAAAACTAAATAAATTTTTTCTGGTGTAAGTTTAAGGCATTTTTTGATCAACAGGTAAGTATGTTGAACCAAAACATTTAAAGAGAAGTAATTTCTTGACAATTAAATGTTATATAGCCCACTGAATCATTCTCAGACTTAATGCTGACAACAGTGGAACCACTTGGGAGAGAACTGTCAGGAGACTTATTTCTTAGCACAAAAGAGGACAGTCGTACAAGAGGATTACCAAATCATTGTTTTAAGTGTGAAAATATAGCAAAAGTAACACAGAAATTCAAAACAATGGACTTGTGACAAGGCCCCTGAAATAATCGGGCCTTCATTTTAAGCTTTCATTTAGTGTTGTGATTTTTTTTTTTTTTTTTTTGCTAGACAAAGAGTGTCTCAGAGCCATTAAAAGCTACGAAAAGAGTGACTGTTTATCTCACAGAGATGCAGCCTGCAGTGACATGCATGGTTGTTCACACTGGAACTACCCACTGTAGCCAAAGAACAATAAAGTCATTTAGCCTTTTCCAAAGCCCATATTTACAAAATATACACTTCTGGGAATCCATACTCTGGTCTCATGAGACCAAGTCAATCATTTTGGACCTAATAGTATCCAAAATGTTATGGTGTTGCTAGAGGAGGAGTACAGTGAGAAGTGTCTGGTTCCCACAGTGAAGTTCAGTGGTAGTAAAGCTCTTATATAGAGATGTATGACTGCTGAAGGTGTGAGGGAGTTGTGCTTTATCAATGCTGTCATGAAGTCACACACCACTGTGTGATGTAATACAAAAACTATTAATAGCCCTCATTTTCAGTTGGTCTTTGTCCATTCTCATCTCTTTAAGGTCTCTTTAAGGTTACGCCTGCATGTTTCCTGTGCTCCTGTGTGTTTTTGAGTTTGTTCAATAAAGTCTGACTGCTGCTTAAAGATCTTCAACTTGCCTTTTTTGAGCCATGATATCGTAATCTTATACTAAACTCATTTCTAAGTTTGTTACAGTACAATGACTTACTAATTCATATTAGATCTTGATTAATTTAGTTAATTATGTTACTGATTGCAGACACTTTTTGTATCAGCATTCATAATCTAGCTGAAATGAGCTGTCATTAAAAATGAATGACATTGACATTAAACAAATCTGTGCGTTTAGTGACTTGGTGATTTCATACAATAAGAGGTTCCTACAGTGTGTTATGCAATCATGCATTAGTGCATTGTTAGTGTCACATTATATATATGAACACCCATGCTATTAAGTCTTCACAGGAAGCGTCCTACTGTGCCACATGGATGTTTTCAATGTCTCATTCAGTGTGTAACTCTCTAAAGGCCTAATTAGGCTGCTTTGTTAATCGCTGTTTGTGAAATTAATTACGGAAAGAAATGTGGGATCGACGTAGGGATTTTGCTTTGTCGTCTTGGGGAGCCAACTGTTTTTGTTTCCCTAATGTCACCCAGCCGTTGTCATACTGAAGAAAGAGATACCAATTGTTAGAGGAATAAAATAGCGGCCCTTTGGGCAAAGAGCATGGTCCTCCAGCATACAAACCTGTCTCTATTATTAATGACAACAATGCCCATGCATAATTGTGTTTCTGAGAGGAATTTGTTTTGCTTTGCTGGATAGAAAAATATAGCCAGCAGAGGCTGTCAATAGAAGCCCAATAAGAAAACAGGCTTGTAGGCTATTTAGGGTTCAAACTGTATTAGCAGAGCCTTTTCAAATTACCAGTTAACAGAGTCATTGTTTCCAGTCCCTGTTTTGGGATTGAGCTTTTTTTTGCATATCTGTGTGATTTAAAATAAAAACCTTCACATGAATTGAACTATTATGGATATTGATCCATATTGAATGAGAATGGCATTGATTGATGTAGTAATGGTAATGTACTGCAGTATTTGTCACTCCAATGTGTACTAGGGCATGAAAGCTTTTCTTTTTCCTCTCTGTTCTTCTCTCCCTCCTTTCCTTTCTCCTGGCAGTAATGACATATGGCGTTTTAACATGCTTTTCAGAGGACAGTTGTGTTCTGGTCTGAAAGGTCATCTTATTTTACATTTCAAATCTAATATAAGAAGCTCATTTGTAGCTCAAATGGGCAAAAGCAATTTTGTCATTGTAATATTAACTCACAAAAAGCATTGAAATGGGGGCCTAATGAATGTCATGGATTATGAATTATAATTGTAACAGGAGCCATTTCATGTCACTCAGGAGAGCAACATGTTGATGTGTACTTGGCAATCTTCCTGGAAAAATCTGTTAGGATGAGTTGGCAGATGTTTAATCAGAATGTTTTACAGTATTTTTTCTATTCTAAAATGAAATTGTATGTTTGAGACAACACTATTAGTGTCAGAAAACTCTCTTTCAACAGACAACTTCACACAGAGATTCTGTCATAATGACATATCAAACATCTGAAAACAGGCAAATATTTAATGCTTTAAAGCAAAAACAGACACCATTTTGAGAATACTTCAAGAGCCTCACACCTTAAAAGAGGAAATGTGTGGAAGACATGCTATAAGGCTGTCAGCGGACATCACTATGATTTGGCATATTCTCCTTTCACCTCCATGGAAACATTAACCCTACAGAATACTTCAGAGTTGCTTTTTAGGTGAAATTATTTAATATTTTCTTGTAATTGTGGGACTGCTGTGAGCCTGACTGCAGGTCTCCCACTAAACTAACAGTGCAGTCCAGTTAGTTAATAGGAACATGTAGCAGTCCAGACTGGAGATTTCACAAATAAATAAAATGGTCTTTTATTGTTGCTGAGTCCCGTTGGATATTAAAGCTCGTCTCCACACAGTGAAGCAGACACAGGCCAATACTCTGCGGTTTTGTCAGCACAAACAGGGACACGGTTTCATTATTTTATTTAGGGATGGGCATCGACACAAATTTCACATATTGATTTGATTTCGATTCACTAGCTGAATGAAGACGAAGCTGATATTCCCCCTCTGGGGTGGTCGCTCACGCTGAGTCGAAGTCAGAGTTGAGGTCAATGCTTTCCTGGGCCTCTGCAGGAATTGGGCTTGAATGGAACCCTCCGCCTTGCCCTAAGCATTCACGGTTGGACAATTGGTTCCTGGGTGCGGAGCGTGGTTCACAGCCCCAGTTAATGATGACAGAATTTTTGCTTTTGAGTAAACTATCCCTTTAAGATAAAAAAAAAAAAAAGTACTAATATAGCTCACACTGTATATTGTGTAAACACTTAGCATCTCTTGTAATCATACTCCAGGAGATGTGCAGTGTGTGATCAGATAAGTGAATCAAAGCTCCTTATTTGTATGAATTTCAGCAAGACGTCACATACAGCAACACGCACAGCTCATTAAGTCACTTTTAAGTGCAATCACTTAGACTTCCTAAATTTAGTCGCTTCATTCATCTTGCCCTCCAGAGACCTGAGAATCCAAAGTCAACTCAATTATTTAGACCATCATGTATATGTAAGTTACAAGGGGTGAGAGCGAGGAGCAAAAGAGGAACTGTGAGTGCTTGTCTGTTTTAACAATAAAGCAATGCTATTTAAAGCTGTATTCAGTCATTTATAGATTATGATTATGAATAGTGAGCTACAAAGGGAAGCTCACTGGATGCTGGGATCTGCTCTTAAGGCACAAGCATAATTGTTAATATTTCATTACTCAAGGCTGTGGTTTGAAACTGATTCTGTTTTCCAAAGCCAGACTCGCGCAAGTTCTTTGAGATAAATTTCTAAATTAGTATCTATATCAGTATTCTAAAGTAGTCTAAAGTCTGGCAATGAGTGTGTTAAACCGAAGAGGGTGGTGTTTCTGTCAAGCCCAAACCCAAATAAACCTGTATTTTCAGCCTTTATTATCATATTAACATCATCTCATAACTGTGAGATTCAATATGATCATTCTTTCACTAATAATATTATACTGCATCCTTGTGTACTGAATGTGATCATTTATCTTATTAGGTTGGACAGC
This sequence comes from Ctenopharyngodon idella, assembly GCF_019924925.1. NCBI lineage: Eukaryota > Metazoa > Chordata > Actinopteri > Cypriniformes > Xenocyprididae > Ctenopharyngodon > Ctenopharyngodon idella. The sequence continues at coordinate 11,987,374 of NC_067226.1, forward strand.
AGATCTTATGAACAGGCAGTAATGTCTATGTAACTTCTTTAATTCTTGCAGTTTCAGGGTAGGGATTCAGAGCACAGGGAAGTCTGCTGCATTTCACTCAATTATAGGAAATTGGCACAAATCAAGAAATACCTCAGTGACAGACAATACTAAGCACCCCATCATGCTCTCATTTATACTAGCTATTTATACAACTCTGTGTTGAGCTATGATAGTGATTACTAAGATTAAAAATTGTTAGATCACAAATTTGCCTTGTCTGTGCATAATCATCTGTCATTTCACAAATGTTTTAACTGTGAATCAGGCTCAGGGTGCATATATATGAACACTCTCTTGTGCTGTATCTTCAACTGGAGCACAGCAGTGAAAAAGTGTTTCCTGCTTGCTCTGTCCAATTTTTGCTACTTACTGTCATCTTAAAGAGAATGAGACTGGATTCATCTTACAATGAGTTTTGCACAGTTAGAGAATCTGAAATGCTGAAGTACTGCAGTAACATGTTTGCGTCTGTGGAGAGATTGTAATAGAATGAAAGGATGGAGACAATGATAGAGTGAACTGAGCTTTTCAGAAGACAGTAGAAGTGTTTTTTCTTGAACCCTGTTCAAAAGCAGATTGCAGGTCTGTGCTGCTAATCTATTCTGCCAGCTAAAATAATTGGATCCATACAGTATGTCAGGCAAATTGATTAGGACCATGTCATTATTCCTGTAGTTTGAGGACAAGAGAAAGAAATGTGTTTGCCACCACTGTGAGAGAATCTTCATATACACACAGGTGAACATCTGTTCCTGCTCTTCAGCTTCTGTCAAGAGGTTAAATGTTTATTTGTATGCTTGAGGATAAATGTATGCCATGTTATGTCGAAAAGATAATGAATTCATACCCTTTGTTGTGTTGGTGTACTTTTTTAACTGATTGTGTCTTGTCAGTAGGGATGTCAATTTACACAAATTCCCATGAACGATCGTCGTTTAAATTAACGATCAATTAATCGATTAATCGTTAGCCTTAATACTGCAATAAGAGTCTACTGCAGTGGCATATAGTCCACAGCATGACAGGGTGTGCAAATGCTGCACAAAACGCCACGTTCCTTACCAAATGAATGAGAAGGGTTTTTAATCTAAATAAAGGGCTAGTAGGATTGTAAAATGAGTCAATGTGATTGATCATTTAATTAAATGACTTATTTATTAATCAAACATAACGACTGATACAACGTGTCAAAAATGCCACCTCAGATGCGTGCTTGTCAGAATGTGTACTCCTGTTGTGAACGTGCTCTTCCTGGAACAACACACTGAAAACGGCACCTAAACTAAATTAATTCACAACGATTTATTACAATACTGTTTTTATTAATGTTATATAATATGACCGTCCCAATCGTAGTTATAATTAGTCGTGCATTGCTGCTTGAGCTGAATGAACACCGGTAAACTGGAGCACTTTGCTAGCGCGTTATTTAATTCAAAGAAACGCATCCTATATGAGCGTAATCGGATATATACAAAATAAAAATAATATTACATATTTTATCTGCACAAAATGATGCGAATGTACAACTGAACTTGAAGTAAGTTACGTACTATTCGGAATGTCTCACACTTCCTGGACCAACGCGATTAAACACGACAACTAAACCCAAATAATTCACAATGTTTTATTACAATATTGTTCTCTTTGTAATGTTATATATGACAGTAGCAATCATAGTAATTACTAGTTGTGCATTGCTGTTTGAAGCTGAAGATGATCAACGGCACGCAGTACTACAGCATTAATTCTTAACCAGATGCATCCTGTATGAGATAAATCAGATCTAGATAGGCCTACACAAAATAAACACAATATTACAACTTACAATTGCACAAACCAAAAGGCTGTGAATGCACACGCAAACTTACAGTCAAGATTAAGGTGTAACTCTTGCTGTAAAATGGTCCCAAACATAACTCGTAGCATCGTTTTTCCTCGTGTCTGCTTTACAAGTTTAACGGTTGAGCAGCACGCATACGCATGACACTGCTTAATCGATAAGTTTTATCGATCATCGATTTTATTAATCGGTTTTATTAATTCCAGTTGCATTAACTGTGTTTGTTCTTACTCTGCGGGTTTGTTTTTGTTTAGCATCCTATCAACCTGTTTACCTGAATCCGTCTGTCAGAGAGCAGATGCATCTGGGGTGAGGTGCTTTTGTTTAGGTGTGTACTGTATGAAAGAAGTTTAGTATTTTAAAGATTACTCACTCAGAAGTTTAGATTAGAATGGTATTATCTATTCTAGAGGACTGAAACTCAATCAGATTATTCATTCAGTTTTATCTTTCTGTAATCTTCCAGCTGTACCATACATCTCATACATATATCTCCATGATCTCATAGACAATCTTAGTAAAAATGCTGTAGGTGTAAAAGTCTTCATCCTCCTCACTCAAACAGGGCAGGCAGAGTGAAAATGACACATCACGTATCCAGTCTTTTGTGTAAGTAACGGGTCCCTAAGGGAGGTAGCTGCTGTGTAATGTGTGTGTCATTTGTAGCAGCCCTAACTCACAAGTCCCTAAGTGGGACCCTTGGCTTCAAAGATGCTTTTGTAACCAGAATTTGAGGAAAAAAGGCTCTGTAGGTGTTGTGTCTAAGTGGAAGCTACATGGGAGATGGGGAATAGATTGAGGGAACAAGTGATTTTTATTTTATTTAATTTTTTATGGGATTTTCTACTGAAAATGAGGGTTATTTGTAGTTCACAGTTGAGCTGAAGAGATGCACACCTGAAAGAAGCCTATAACAACTGCATACACATGCACAAATGTCCCTGTCTTTTAATTATAAATGGATGACATATAACAGGGCTAGAATTTCGGCGCAGGATTTTGGGTATTGTGCATAATTTAACTCATTCCCGCAGGTTTCGTGCTTATAAGGCGGGAAATTCCCGCAAACATTTATTCAGTTAGCTTGTTGGTTTAATGAGCAAACTAATCCACACAGATTATCAGATCAAATCAGTAATTTGAAAACTTTCTGAGACATAATTTCACAAACAGCGAGAGTGATTCAGCGCTACCGCATCTTCTCTCTCTTTCAAAATGTGCACATGGCTTCACATCACCACATCTTCTGTACAAGCGAGCTGCACGCTGCGATACAAGACTTTAGCTCACGTTTTGGGACAGAATTGTCACTTGCCCAGCCTGGCCAGTGTTGCATCGTTACTAAAGTTTATCATATGCACGAATTGTCAATTTAAACATTGAAGCAATTTTAAAGCATTCAGTAGTACATGCACGCTCTCATACCCTGAGCGCACACAGATACAGTGCTTTTTCGAGGCTTATTGCACTTTAACGTTCAGAAACACACAACATCATGTCAAATGCCCGTCTTGGTGAGTACTCACATGAACACAGTCGGTGATGTCTTAAGTGAACCTAAACAGTTGAAAAAGAAAATGCATGCGTATCAGTATATTGGATCCATGCATAAGCTCTTAAAGTGACAGCAGCCTACCTGCTGTTGACTGTCTTTACTGTTAATCAAACAACAAAAGATTGAGAAGAATTAATCTGCATTTAATTTATACAATGAAACATTAGATTTATTCAATTTCTGTAGTATTCCTTGATGTGAATACTGTAGACCTACCAGAAAACCTTAAAGCACTCTTTATTTAATTTGTATTTTTATTTTATTGTATTTATTTGTGCTTCTGCTTGTAATTGGTTTATTTGTCTTTTTTGTAAATTCAATTCAAGGTTGAAATCATTCCTGGTGCTGTGTGTAAGCTCATGTGCAACAAAACTACCCCATTATAAAACAAAAAATAGAGTGAGCAAACATTTAGGTGAGATAAATGTAATTTAAAACCAGAGTCAGACAATGATGGAGAGACTCAAGAAGTGACAACATGTAGAATGCAACAGGACATTTCTGAATGGTTAGTTGATTAATTTATGTAGCTGATGTGGAGTTAACTATCTTAAGGTCATTGATTAGCATATTCTGCTATGATCGTCTATAAATCGCTCATGTGGGAACTGTTGTAAGATCCTACAGAGCCAGAGAATATATGCTGCATGAAGACAGAACAGGTATAGTTTAGTTTAATTACAGTTATAACTTATGTTGTCATTTTGCTTTTATGACATGCTGTTGCATTTGTGTTTGTGTATTGCAATAACATGGCCTCACCCCTTTGTTGCTTGTTCTCGGGGGCAGAATTTATGTAAATTTTAGGGTTAGTGATGTCATTAACCTGGGAAGAAGCTTGTTGTAGTCCATACCAGTCGTTTAAACAGAAACTGTCCTTAAACAGAGAATTCTTTAAAAGAAAATATCTCCCTTTGATTTGAACTTTGAGTGTCGAAACTCTGCAGATGTTGTTTATTCTCAAACAGCAACATTACACACTACCTAAAGTTAAAAAAGTGAAATCATAATCAACTACCCCTTTGAAGTAAGCTCAGTGTTGATTCATTTCTGTTGCAAAAATCGTTAGTTATTAATTTAGTTTGTTTATCTATACAGCATCTCTGGAGAAAACAGTGATGTCATCTAGCTCAGTTCACTTCTCATACAGTGGTCTCAGTGCAGTCAGATCAATAAAATTGTTGAATATTAAGTGTCCCCAATACTTAATATTAAGCCACATAATGATTACACTGTAATCATTATGCGATATAATTGCAAAAATTGATACCTCAAATGAACAAATGAAGTGGTAAACCTTGACAAAATGTGATTTGTAATGTTAATGATTTTATAATGTCTAAATATGGTTTCAAATGCAAAACCTGTGAAAAGAATTATATTGGTGAGCAGAATGAGCCAATAAGTGGTCCTCTGCAGCCATCTAGTTATAATGGCAATTTCAATGAATTTTAAGCGCATTGTCATTTTTCACCTTTTTAACTGTTATAGAGGCACCTATTTCCCGATCGCATGCTTATTTAGAGTCATATGTCATGTGTTCTTACAAATTTTCAAGAAGATCTGAGCATTCCTAGAGGAGCTATAGGCTTTTGGGGACACTTGGTCAAGTCCACATTTTGAAATGACCCTACTATAGCCATCCAAAAGCAAAAGTTAAACTTTTTTTGTATAACTATTGACCTAGAGAGTCCAGAGAATTGTACTGCTCTGGTTTTATTGAGGTTGAGCAAAAAACCATAAAACTAGTTTGCAAAAGTAGTTTTTTTTTATTTTTTTTATTTGAGATATCCTCAAATATTTAACAGTTTGATTGACAGCAGTGGTTCTTGAGGCAAAATTGTTCCGAATGAGATCTATCATATGATGTGAATATTGTGTTTATGTGCGAAACGTTGCATAAAATACAGTCATTTACATTTTCTTGTAAAATGTGTTATCGCCCCCTTGTGGTCGATTTCTTTCAAAATTCTCACAGATGCATAGGGCCATGAGTTAAACAGACCCACTGAATTTTCACTGGCCCCACCACTAAAAAAGTAATAAATAAATAAAATAGTTATTATTTTTGTTGTTTTTGACCCATGTATCCTTGTATTATAATAAATAAGATAATGACACCTAATATTTTAGATACCAGTGAAATTTAACAATTCTCGATTCCATTTTCGATACCACAGCTAAAACTACTAATATAAATTTAAAAGATTATTAAAGACAAGTAAACAGTCATTAATAAAAAAGAACAAATAAACTACAAGCAATAGCACAAATAAATAAATAAATAAATAAATACAATAGAACAAAGATATAAATGGGAATAATCAGTGCTTTTAAGGTTTTTCAGGTAGGTCTAACAGTAGTTTTCAGGTACAGAAATTGATTAAAGTAATCAAATGTAAAATAACACTGCATATAATCTTCACTGTACAAATTAAATAATCTCTTAAATAATTAAATTAAATAATCCTTATTAAAGTTACAAAAACTTTATTCAGTGAAGAGCAGGGAGTGATTTTCCCTTTGTCTTTTGCATTTTAATAAAAACACAGACAGCTGCAGGAATATTAGATTGCTGTCACTTTAAGACTAATCCACTGATCCAATGATGATACACATGCGTTCTTTCTCTACTGCTTACCATAACCTTAACCATAACCGACTACGTTTACCTGGATACTCCCAAAGGCAGGGCATTTTGAGATAAATTTGTGTGAATTTGTCTGTTTAGGCGCAAGAAGAGGTGAAAGAGAAATAATTTTATTATTTGCATGCTGTCTGAGACACACAGCTGTGTTTGCTTCTCACACAGCCCTAGATATAAGACACTTGTGTCTGGGACAAATGGTCTAGGAGTAATGAGCGCTTTCACGTTTTTGATCGCTGTAGCGCCCCCTTCATGCTTGGATCCATAATGATGATAATAATAATAATAATAATGAAAAATCTTAACAATTACAATTGGATACAGGATATGTTCATTCTAGAGAGAGCTCAAACATATACAAAAAGACAGGCTTTGAGGTGTTTCATAGAGTTGATCAGTTAAGTTTTTTCCTATTAAAAAAAAAAAGATTCTGACCCCTGGTTGATTTACAGTTGACAGATTGAACTTCCCAAAGAATTCCCTACAGTGTTTAGCCTCATTCTAACCACTGTCTGAAAGAATCTGGCCATGAGTAGGGCCTATTCATTTTGACAACACTAGATTTGATATACCGGATTCCTTAAGATCTCATAAGAGGAAGTTTTGTATGGAAAAGCTCCATTATAGACAGCGTATGAGGCTTTCTAAAGACAGAAAAACTTAGAACAGAAGTGAAATATCCAAACAGCAAATAGATTTACCATGATGGTGAGAATTTCAAAAGAAAGCAAGCATGCTGAAGAGCAGTATGGCCAGAAGCTTGCTATCACAAGCTCAAAATGAATATATCACTATCATATAAATAAAATGTCATAAAAAACTGAAATCACATAAGCACCATCTTTATAATAGTGCAGATCACTCATTGCAGTCCACCAAAGTCACTGAAATCACTTTATGTTGGCATGCTTTGCAATATTAATTCCGGTACTCCTTATTGGTTTTGGTGGTTTTGTCTTGTGGCTGCTCAGGTGCTCTTTAACACGATCAAGACAACACTAATATCTCTAGAAGAGAAAGGGACGAGAGAACCAGAGAGACTCAGAATTGCTGTAATTGAATGCTCACACACACACATGCACTGAAAGAGCTGTTGACTGAGACTTGTTTGTGTGGAGTGTTAACGATCCATATGTGAGGGAAAGACTGAACCCTATGTGTTCTAAAACCCCACAGTCAAAGTACAGTCAAACCTCTCCCTCTCTTCCACACACACACAATCCCACTTTCTCCACACATGCTCATTCTCTGCTCGAAACAGATATGATAACGGGGGTCCATTAAAAACATTACCATTGCTAATCAGCTCTCTAAACGCATCCGTATGTGTTTTCATGTTTACATGCATATGGAAATATTCTTCCTGGATATTATTAGATGTTCATTTGTGCATTCCTCCTTCTGGGTTTTGATCTCTGAAGGAAATCACAATTGTGCCTAGCATCAGTTACCAAGGAGCACAACTCACAGCATCAACTTATCTGTCGCAATGTTTCTTTCCCTTTTATTGCCCTTCTGTCCATTTGTCTATCTCTCTTGGTTTTTCTTTGCACTTAATTGTCTCTCAGAGATCCGTCTCATATCCTCCCCGGTGTCATGTATTTACGATGAGGCATTATGGACTGAGCATATCTGACTACTCACGTTTACTCATGGGGCTGTAATTGTCTCATTGCCCTTTGCTATGTGAAGATAAGTTATATCAACAGGCTGCCTCTCCCTAGAAACCCCAGTAGCTGCGCAAATGTGTGTTTGTTTATCTAAATAGCTCACATCTGTTTTAGCAGCAGACAGGCCAACATCTGTTCCTCTCCGTAATGCATCTGCCCTGAGTCTGCAGTTCAACATATCACTGCAATATCCCAACACATCAGATCTCTGCTTCATTCATCTCCATTAACTGTATTTCCTTCAACCTGTTTTTTTTATTTTTTATTATTATTATTATTGTGTGTGTATGCGTGTTTATTTTTCATCCACAAGGTAACCAGCTAGAGGTAAAATATTCCCTCATAAATGTTTACAACCTCAGCTATTAAACTGTAAATTCAGACCTTCTCCGTTGCTCCTATACCCTCCCCTTTCTTCAGCGTTCCTCTCTTTACATGTAATAATAGTTTGTCACTTTTCCTGCATTGGTTAGACTTCATCTAATCCAGACAGATGAACATGTCTCCACACACACATTAGCTCTCTTTCTAGTCTTACCGTGCTGTGTAGTCTCTGTCTCTGGCTCCTCCAGGGTTGTTTGAGTTATTTTGTTTTCCCTTGATTTTTTTTTTATTAGTTTAAGTGGTACTCCACCGTTCCTCAGTGCGCTCCTGCACAACTGTTTTCATATCTCTCTCCCGGCCACCCTAGGTGTACAAGCAGCAGGCGTCAGCAAGTGTAAATGCGCTGGGTCGCCGTCTGCGCGAGCAGGAGGAAGACTTTGCGGGAAAAGCAGCGAGTTATCAACGAGAGATCCGGCACCTGCAGAGCCAACTAAGAGACAGACAGGAACAACTGCACGGAGCTCTGCAGCAGAAGAGGTGATCCTCTCACACACATGCACATACACGCTCTCTCTCTTTCTCCCCCTCTTGCTTTCTGTGAATAGAGGGATGCAGCAGAAGAGGTGAGAGCAGTAGTGGAGCAGCTGTCACAAAGGCACAAACCAATAACAGACAGCGGAAAGAGAGAGAGAGAGAGAGAGAGAGAAAGAGGAGGGGCTCTAGACAAGCTGGCACAGCTGCAGGCTCATCTGTCTAAATGTTCCATGTACTCTCATAATTTTGAGCTCTCAAAATTACATTTGCTTTTCTTTAATTTGCTGCTTTCTTTCATGGCCCTGTATACCGATTTATTATTTCAGTTTATTTTAGTTTTGGGTTTATAAGACAAGTATTACAGTTTCTACAAAAAGATTCAGAAACTGGAATCAGTGGGCACTCTTGTACATATCTATATATATATATATATATATATATATATATATATATATATATATATATATATATACATACACACACACACATATTTATTTAGTTAAACATTAACCTAGATTTAATAAGTGACTAGATTTAATAAAGTGAAAATTGTTCATTGTTAGTTAATTATAACTAATTTAAAGTCCCTGTAAAGTCAATTCTGAGAATTGTTTCTAAACACATTATAAATGTTACAAATGTATTGCTGAAACACATTACAAAGACTGTGAACTATGTAGTACTAAATTGTAAATTTTAAACAGTTTTTCACCAATTCTGTGTTCAGGATTTTTTGGGCGGAGCTAAAACACGGGCTCAATGACGCACTGGAGCCCCCAAGCATGGCACCGCCCCTAACGCTAGAGCGACTCGTCTGCTCTGTCTCAAGTGTCATGACCGTTATACAGCCTACATTTTGCTAGCTAGTAATGCCTTTGTCACACAAATGCATATTACCTGGTTGCGATAATATACAAAACAGCTCGATCTCCTTATTTAAATTTCATAAAAACGATGATATGGAGAAGGGGTGGATTAATTTAGTCTCTGCAGTGATCATTTTACACCGGATAGTTTTACAAACTTTCATCAGAGACAACTGGGATTCACTGATAATCCGCTGTTATTGGTGAATGGGGCTGAAAAGACTCTCCCGCCTTGGCCTTCATCCTCCCGTCTCGCGGCGCTGACATCGACAATAGTCGACAGTACGTGCCCACCAATGAGTGTAAGTTGCCTTGTGTGCTTATGTTATAATTAGTAGGTAGTCCACAGTAACTCTACTAAATTTTGCAACCCTCTAACGTGATTCTTTTGTTTATATGCATCAGTATGTTTGACTCATAAGACAAGTAAGACGAGTGGGTGTGGTTTCAGCGCCAACAGCGGACACGCCCCCAGCTTTTGAGAGCAGAGAATACTGCTTATTTTTTCACGATTTTGATAACTTATTTCATTTACTTGGCAATTTTTTTTTAATCATTCAAATTTGGCTGGGTGGTTAATAACATTTTTCTGTGGTGTGACAAACTCAGAACACATACTTTAATATGGCTTTACAGGGACTTTAAGAAACAAATTGGAGTTTTACCTTTTATTTATTTTATTTTTTCAAATAATGTTGCTCAAACAGCAAAACTGAGCACTTTATAATTATCTATTTTGAAGAGTAGATACTTTTTGCTGCTTTCTAAATAGTACAACATTCTATGTTTATGTATCTGTATTTGCTTGCAGATGCCACAGGCAGCCTTGTAGAAGAAGAGGAAAATCTAGTTAAAAGGAAAAATGGGTTTTACATTTCCTTACCATGTCTTAAAAAACATCCTTTCCACTTTTTAAAATTATTACCACTTCTTCAGGGCCGACAGGAGCCAATAGATATTATATTACAACTCACAGAGCAGCATTTTCAAGGTTGTTGTGGTGCTATTTATGGTACAGAGTAGAGCTGTTGTTTGTTATTTTGTTGTAAGTCATACGTCAAACGATTTTATTAAGTTCAGTAACATGCTCTGTAGAACATCAATGTTTGTGTGTCAGTATAAGCGTGTATATGCTGGTGTGTATATGCTAGTATGAAAACAGACATACATTAGCACAACTAACTAACTGAACCATATTTATTGGAATGTAATTATTCCTTTAAAGGTTTGGACAGATTTGATATATATATATATATATATATATCATTTTTTTTTTTTTTTTTTACGTTATGAACATGCGACGTACACTACTGGTCAAAAGTTTTTGAGCGGTAAGATTTTTTAAAGGGGTCATAAACTGCATTGTTTTATTGTTTTATAATGTTTTATAATGTGTATAATGTGCACTTATAATGTTAGTATATTAGAATTGTTATTAGTATTAGAATGATTTCTGAAGGATCATGTGACACTGAAGACTGGAGTAATGATGAAAATTCAGCTTTTCCAACACAGAAATTAAATTGCATTTTAAAATATATATAAATAGAAAACAGTCATTTTAAATTGTAAAAATTTTTCACAATATTACTGTTTTGCTGTATTTTGGATCAAATAAATGAAGCCTTGGTGAGCAGAAGAGACTTCTTTTAAAAACATTAAAAAATCTTATCGTTCCAAAACTTTTGACCGGTAGTGTAAGTGCACACAACACTCACATATCAATAGTCTAAACTAGACAGGACAGAGACAAGTCAGACAGTCAAGGCAGGATACAGTGTCCAGCTAGGGACAGACGCACACTGATGGACTCAGATCTGCTCTGCTGTCTGGACCGCTCATCCTCACAAACTATGACACACTATACTCTTGTTCAGAATTTGAGCCATGTCCAACTCAACTCAGCTCCTCTCCTTGCAGTGTACTCGCTCACCCATTAAACGCTTACAGCCTCTCTCTCTCTTTCTCTCGTGGTCTCAACCTTACATCAAAGCTCATTTTGAAGTCAGTTCCCTTCCCAAGCCTGAGTGTGAGGGTTTTAAATGTCAGCTTTGATATGTCAGTAAAAATACTTCTCCTGCAGAAGAATTTGTTTTTATGCATGTGTGTTTGACATTGTGAAGAATATGAATAGGAAATGACAACTCCTTTGTTAATATTTACTATCCATGCTCTTACTATGCAGCTGTTCACCCATCTGCTTTAACCACTTGGTTTTTTGTTTCGAATTTTTTAACATTTAATTTTGACTCAACTCTGTGAATGAATGGGCTGTTTTTTTCAGGAAGAGATGTGGCATTATTTGTTACATGTCTGTGATGGCAGAATATGGCTATCACCACAGCTCATGATGCTTTTTTTCCCTCTCTGTCTTCATGAGTGTTTATAAGTGTTTGTGGTGGCATGTTGGTCTAGTGCTGTGTTTGTTTGTAACTGTGTGTGTCGATTTCTTTTAACACTGTGATGTTCAAAAGTGTAATGAACATTCATTTAATATTGTAATTATTCTCTTGTTTGCTGTGTTGTATGCTTCTCATTCATGTGTGAATGATTCACAGACACTTACTCAACTGGGCCCCTCCTGGGACCTTTTCAATACAAACATTTTGCATACACACAAATGGCGGATTTATTAAAACATATGCCATGTTCATGAGCTTCCTCAATAGCTATTAAAATGACACAAAATTGAAAACTAAAAATCATTTACTCACCCCCATGTTGCTGCAAACTTGATGACTTTCCTCTGTGCAGCACAAAAGAATACACACTGCTGTTTAAAAGATTTGTGATCTCTGAGCTTGTTTTTAGTTTTTGAAAGAAGTCTCTGCTCATGGCTTCATTTATATATCAAAATACAGCAAAGACTGTACGATTCTGAAATGTACAATTCAAAATAACTGTTTTCTAATTTAAAATGTAATTTATTCCTGTGATGGCAAAGCTGAATTTTCAGCATCATTACTCCAGTCTTCAGTGTCACATGATCCTTCAAATCATTCTAATATGCTGATTTGCTGCTATAAACATTTCTTCTTATTATTAATTATTTATTAATTAATATTAGTATTATTAAGCTTAATATTTTTGTGGAAATTTTTCAGAATTGTTTGATGAATAGAAAGTTTGAAAGAACAGCATTTATTTGAAATATGAATGAAATATGAATCTTTTGCAACACAATAAATGTCTTCTCTTTTGATCAGTATCAATTTCTTTCAAAAAAATAAAAAAATCTTACTGACCCCAAACTGTTCAACAGTAGTGCATTTTGAATAACTTTATATCTATACAATGCAAGTCAGTGGGATCCAAAACAACCTTGAACCCTATTGACTTTAATTGTATGGACAAAAACTAAGACATTTTTCAAAATACCTCCTTTTGTGTTGAGCAAAAGAAAGAAAATCATAGAGGATTGTAATGACACGAGGATGGGTAAATTATGACAGAATTTTAATTTTCAGGTGAACTATCCCTTTATTTCTGAAGGATTTTACTCCAACTGTGGGCTAGTTTGCAGTGCTGTGTGGGGGTGAGTGTGAGAGAAAAAGTTCAAGTGTGGGCCAAAGGTGGCACTCACGGGGATCTGGAGAGATCTAACCTGGCTAAACTTTTGCTGCTCATATTGCTTCTGTAGGCTGCTGAAACATTAACTTCCAATCACATAGAGATTAGTGTGTGTGCTCTGAGATTTGTGTGTGAGAAAGAGAGATAAAAAATCTCTGTTATATACTGAAATGTCACCTGGCTGTTTGAGTGAGAACAGAAGGTATAGAGAGAGAATGACAAGAGAAAAAAAAGGGAAGATTAATGGACATATCTAAATTACACATGAGCGCTTTGACAAATTGTATAGTCTTCCTCTTGTTTTATTATTATGGGCATGTGATGTGTCATTTATTGTAAGTCATTCCTCTTCTCCCAGCAGTGTTGAATGACAGCTGTGTGTGGCAGCAGGTCAGAGGTAAACCCAGGGCACAGGATACCTCTTTCATATCTAAAACATCCTAATTTTAATGTCTTGTTTCCTCTCACTGTTAATCCTTCTCTTGCCTGTCTTTTGCTTGAGCTGAACATGGCTGTATTTTGTATCGCTTTGTTGAGTCGACTGAGGGACTGCCGGACGAACAATGGAAAAATTTACAAATTACAGCCTGCAAAAAGGCTTGTCATTCTAGTAATGTGCAAACCTTTTTTGCAGAAAAGCATAGTTTGATGAATTACAGTTTTGTGGATTTATCAGTTATGTGGCATTGATTGAAAGAACGAAAATATGTGTGGATCTGAAAAAGCAGAGAGGCACATTTACCTTAGAGTATAAAGAGTATAGAAAAGTTTGTGTTTACCTCTCTTGTCATGTTAGTGTTTTAAAAATGAAGGAGTCTGAAAAGGTTTTTGTATTTTGTAGGTCAGGATGGTGTAAGTGATTTTAGCAGAACTGACAGTTCAAAACACACATATGCATCAGCATACGTCTCACATGTCTTTGCTTGGAATTAGTTTTTATGTGTATTTACATCTGGGTATTTTTTCCTCATTAGAGAAACTCACACACACAAGTAATGAGATACTCTTATGCAATTAAAGACCTGTAGCCCTTGTATTCTCACCCTGTCACCCTGACCCTACCGCACTTAATGACACTCAGTTTTCTTTGGGTAAAGATGGGTCGTGATATGTTAAAACATTAATTTGCCTATCCGCCATTCTGTGTGAGCTGCATTGCATTCTGCATGTTGCTCTGCAGTGCTGGAGGTTAGATGAAACATTGATTTAATTTCCACACACTCAGTGTAGAAAATACTTGTCTCAGTATTAAATAAAATGATATTTCTAATCATGCCTATCACAGACAAATTATGGCCGCTATTGTCTTGCAGTAACATTCAGTCTTTGTCGTTCTCTCACACATGTGAGTGTAGGTTTGTGTTCATGTGTGTGCATGTGCTGGCCCAAATGTTTATCCATTCCAGTAGTATGGACGAATCATCTCTCATTAAGTCTGTAATCCATTACACACCACTAATGAATTATATTAGGAGTGTTATATGTGTGTGCATTGGATTAATGCTGCTGATTGGCCATTTGTGCACCTAATTTAACTTTGTAATGTTCAGAAGTAAAATGAACAGATGAGACTGTAAAATGTAGATTATACTGCAAATTATACTGGACACATGCTGTGGATGATTCTTTTCTATTGTACATTAACAAAACCATGTGATTTTAATGGATTAACACTTAACACTATTCCCATATCCATAGCTATTAATGATACTATAATATTCCCATATCCATAGCTATTTTTGTTTTTCTGAAATCAACAATGTCTATAGCTATTTTTGTTTTTCTGAAATCAACAATGTGAGTTCAGTGCTATGATACAGTCACAGACATGATTCAGATACACACAGTAATTAATAATTTAATATATAATACCTTTTATTAATACTAATACTTATATTAATAATTAGTTAGTTATCAGATGTTTTAACCAAAGCAACTTGCAATTGTGGTTTGAATTTATTTATGAGATTATTGATTTTGATATTCTCATTGTTCTCCACCATACAGTCAGCAACATGTCATATACTGGGAATGTGGGAGAAATTGACTCACTTTATATTGTCTTTAACTATTTTATAATGGTTTAAAAAGGGATGGTTCGCCAAAAAATCTAAAATTCTGTCATCATTTACTCACCCTCAAGTTGTTCCAAACCTGTATTTCTTTGTTTTGCTGAACACAAAAGTAGATATTTTGAAGAATGTCTGTAACCATATAGTGGATGGGGCCCCATTGACTTCCAAAGTACTTTTTTTTCCATACTATGGAAGTCAGTGGAGCCCATCAACTGTTTGGTTATCCGTATTCTTCAAAATATCTTCTTTTGTGTCCAGCAGAAGAAAGAAATTCATACAGGTTTGGAACAACTTTAGGGTGAGTAAATTAGTTAGGATTTTAATTTTTGGGTGAACTATCCCTTTAACTACTATGTAACATATAAATTAATCATTCGATACAATGCATAATTGTGCACGTTTTTACATTGTACTTATATTTAAAAAGATAATAGCATGTGATTATATCTGTAATTAATTTCTGTAGTTAAATCTATAAATACGTTGTTGACCCGACTCCTACCCCTTAACCCACCCTTAAACCTATACTATAGTATGAATGTGTAACATATGTAATAACGTATGTTATTTGTGGACTGACATAGGTATCTAGGTATCAAAAATGGTTGTTGATCACTGGCTGTCAAGTTAAGTTATGCTGTTTGCTTTGTGTGTGTGTGTGTACAGCATATATATGTATTAGGGCTGTCGATTATTAATGCATTTAACGCACCCGCCTCGCTCCAGACCTACAGCATCTAACATTTCATACAGTTGACTGGTGATGAACATGAAGCAGGGCAACAAGTCACTGCATGATGGAGCTTATAGAATGTATTTAGAATGCCCCTAAAATTCACATTATCAGGGCAAAAATGCCCCTATATGAGTTTAAGTTTCCGAGTTGATCACTGTCATTCATGCATTTTAACTGATCGGATAGCTATCTGTTTTGTTAAAACTGTTACGTTTACACTTGGCAACATAGCCCTAAATGTGTCTACGCAAAATGAATATAAATCTGCGCTATATGCAAATTTAACGTCAGAGAAAGCAGGATATGAGCTTCATTTTATTTAACATCAGCCAATTTCAAGATCAAAGACCTCAACTGGAGAGAGAGAGCAGCATCAGCACTGGTTAGATAATTTAGTACTACTTTTAATGAAGACGACTGTGTGTTGAGCTTCAGTATGTGACGCTGATTTCAGTACCATTTGCGCCAGTTAGCACGTTGGCTTACTGAATGATGCTCAGCTGCTCCTCTGCGGCGATGCGTGCTGCAGTAACGCTGTCTTATCTGGGTACCGGGGGTACATGTTTAGTTTTTTACCATTTTAGGAGGAGTAAAATTTACATTTGTGGCTTCAACAACCATATGCATTTTGTCCAGTTTCGTCTGGAATGCGAAAAAATGCCCTCTCTCTAGGTCTTTTCACGATTGGATCCGATCAGAGAAAACACATGAAATGACCTGGTACGCATGAACAGAGTTTCCACATGCATCACAGTCATTTTAATGATTGTGGGATGTTTAATAGGACTCATGTTTAATAGGAATGTTTAATAGGACTATTACTCACCCTCATGTTGTTCCAAACCTGTAAGACCTTCGTTCATCTTTGGAACACAAATTAAGATATTTTTGATGAAATCCGAGAGGTATATGACTTCTCCATAGGCAGCAATTTAACAACCACTTTCAAGGTCCAGAAAGGTACTAAAGACATCGTTAAAAATAGTCCATGTGACTGCAGTGGTTCAACCTTAATTTTATGTAGCGACGAGAATACTTTTTGTGCACAAAGCAAAAATAATGACTTTATTCAACAATATCTTCTCTTCTGTCATTTCCCTACGCTGTTTACGTTCAGCGCTTCCAGGTTCTACGTCAGAACGCAGACTCGTTGTTGTTTTTGTCAAAATGTGATTTTATCAGCTTTTTCTTAAATTGTTGCTTTATTTATGAAACCTGATGAAAAAGGAATGCATGAAGCTAGAATAAAACTTTTTTGAGCTAATATATCTGCTGCCAAATTATGAGATAATGTTAAAAAAATATCTATATGGCAGTTTTTCCCCATGGTATCAATGTCAAAATTGACCGTTCGCAAAGACCCGCCTCCTTTAGTTACCACTGCTACGTCCGACAAGCCTTGCTGCTCTCACGCCACACATGTTCTCACGCAGTGAAAAATACATTGCAGTGCAAAATACATTGCAGTGCAAAGAGGACACAGACAACACGTCGACAGACAAGACAAGGCAGGTTACTTTTGATATGAAACAGTCTCAAATTTTGTAATTTTTAAAGAAATTTAAACAAATACCATTTTGTGGCTCTTTGATGTGTCGTGACAGATCGCTGTAGCACCTCGGTTCAAGCGGCTCATGAACCGATCATCTCTTCCTACTAGTTAATTTATAGCATCAAATAAACATGAACGAACATCAGAAGGAATGCTGTTTCAACCATAGAAAGAAGTCAGTACACACCATTTTTAAAGTTCACGTCGACCGACGTTAATCTACTAAATCCCCTGACTGCTTTGTCGGACAAAATGGCGGATTCTGCATTATGATTGGCTAGATCACCTGTCAATCAAACTCCCAAGCAAAGGGTCAGTTGTGGCCAGTGAAAATGCTGAGTGGCTAGTAACTTTGGAAAACCGCTAGCCACAGTGGCTGGTGAGCAAAAAAGTTAATGTCAAGCCCTGTGTATACATACATACATATACATAATATACAGTGCTGTGCAAAAGCCACCATTAGATTTTGTTTTAGCAACGGTATGACCATATAGAATTATTTCTCAGTCTCTTTATTAGAATATAACCAGAAAATACAGGAAATTTGAATGCAGTATTAAAAAACTAAAAAATAATAATTCTTTAGGCTTTAGATTCTTTAGGCTAAAGTGGCAAGTATTTAGTTACCTCCCCTTACACTTGAGCAATAGCAGAAACCTGGCTCTCTTAAACCTAAATGGAATGGAAAAAGACTGGAAGGCCAAGAAAACTTTCAAAATATGATAAGTTTCGCTTCTTCTTTGAGAAAATGAGAAAGTTCTTTCTTGAGAAAGTTCAGGAGGTCAGACTAAATACTGATTAATTTTTTTTTTTTTTTTTTTTTTTTTTTACATTTTGTGTACATATTTCCTGTATTTTCTGTTTGTATCATAATAAAGACCAAAAAATAAATATGGATGGTCATTAAAACATTGCTAAAACCACAAAGCTGGTGGTGGCCTAAGACTTTCGCACTTTTGCACAGTACTGTGTGTGTATATATATATATATATCATTTATCATATATAATTTTTTTGTGGAATAAAAATCGAAACAAACAGTGCAGCTGAACTTGCAACTGGTCATCTCACCATGACTCCCACTGGTGCCCTCTCAAAAACACTATGAGGAAGAAACCAAGCATGAAGTCAGCATTTTCTATCTCTGACATTAGCCGTTCACCAGTAAATTACAGCTTGGTTGATCTGACGTAGATTAAATGTATGGCATCATTCAAAGTGGCTTTTACACACAGTGACACAGCAGAATGTACCACAAGCTCATTACTCAAATTACTACTGCTCCCATGAACCTACTTCCCAGTGCAGCATTCACAAAGTACTCTCCCATCTCTCTCATTTCTTTTTTAATCTCTTCTTGAAGACTTTGATGCTAAAACCAGCACGGTCAATACTGGTCTCTCTCTCATCTTTCATCTCCTGACGTTCAGCACTCAGACGTGTCACTTCTTTCCTTCACTCCCACTCACGCCCGTCTCTCTGGTCCTATTCCTTCTCTCTTTTGGCAACTAGGTCATGAGAATGAGAGTGAAAGCAAAACTAGCAATCGATCAGATGGTGAGAGAAGGACCTGTAGGAAGCACAAATTGAATTGAATTATCTGAATGATTATTATTTTCTATTTTCATGTATTTAAAAAGGACAATATTAGAGAAGAAAAGTCATTAACCTAGAAACAGTTTCTACCAATGTTTATTCCTGTATGGATTGTTGATGTACACTGATCAGAATCTATCCAACCAGTTTTTTCATTTGATGATGCTTTCAGTTACTAATTAAAGTGTAGTATTCTCAGCTCCATTTTCAGCACAGAAAATGCACAAAAGTCTGATGAGCTTATACATTCAGATGTAATATTAGTCTGTCAGACATGTCTTCCTTACTGATCTGTCAGTCTGTGGGTTTATTTGTCCCTCACTTCTGCCCTCTCTGCATCACTCTGTCCTACTGTCTGTTCCCCTGTCTGACACTATTGATCAGCTCTGACCCACCCACTGGCTGCAGTCTCTCTCTGTTTCTCTCTCTCTCTCTGTTATAAATCTCTAAGGTGACAGGGGCAGGATAGCTGTGTGCATAGATAAGGCCTTGTTTGACTTTTGCTGAGACAGCACAATATGTGATGAATAGAGAGGAGGAAGGAGAGAGAAAAAGGGCACCTGCAAGGAGAAATAAGAGTCTCGCGGTGAGAACCTCATCAGGTATTCAAGTATGCCTGAAAACAAGATGAAAAATATACATAGCCATATTTACCTGACTCTTTGTCAGGATGTGAAAAGAACAGCCTCAGGCACTATATGAGAACACATCAATGACAAAATTATGTATAATATTCAGTAGGGGTGTAACGTTACACGTATTCATACCGAACCGTTTCAGTACAGGGCTTTCGGTTCAGGGCACGTGTGTACCGAATGCATTACATTGCAACATTGTAGCCTAACCACCATTAACCACCAATAATCGCAATCAGCTCTGCGTTTTGTTACTTTCAATAAGAAACAAAGTGTCATCCTTCAAATTCTGTCTACGAAATCATGAAATTCAAACAAGTACCGTTTTGACGCGCTTTGATGTGGCGTGACAGATCTCTGTACAGGCGCCTCAGTTCAACCGGCAGGGCGAGTGAACGCGATCATCTCTTCCTCACTAGTTACAGAATGAACTTAAATGAACATCTGAATGTATTTTGAAAGATACAGTACAAGTAAATTTAGTGTTTCAACGGCTTCAATAAAACAGCTTGTAAACAACATGTCATGTAGCATTTACCTCAGAAAAGCCATTTAGTGTCCACAGCTTATTAGTTCACCAGAGAAATGAACTCTTTCGCGTAATATATGCACTGTATTAGCCTATATATTCATTATATTTTACTTAACCTGTTAGTGATGTCTTGATTATTTAATGAATGTTTAAATAAATCTGTCATGAAAATGACAGCCACTGTGTATAAATGATTATATTTAAACAACGAATTGGAGTAAAACTTATATAAAACTTATATTAACTTTTATAATTAGATTTTAATGCAAAAACTGCCTTATGTGCAGCTTACATGTTTGCATACAATTTGTTGTTTGAGTGTTGGTTATTATATCTAAAAATAAAAAGCAATTGGATTTAGGCTAATAGTTTGGGCTCAGTTGTTAACCTTTAATATTATAGTAGCATAATGTTAAAGTAAGGGCTCCCTACATAGTTTTTAGCATCAGCAAAGATCATTTTTATCCTTATGAAACTTTGTTATAATTTAATTTAATATATTTAAAGACAAATATAATATAAATATTCAGTATCTCACAGAAGTGAGTACACCCCTTACATTTTTGTAAATATTTTATTATATCTTTCATGTGACAGCACTGAAGAAATTACACTTTGCTACAACGTAAAGTAGTGAGTGTACAGCTTGTATAACAATGTAAATTTGCTGTCCCCTCAAAATAACTTAACACACAGCGATTAATGTCTAAACCGCTGGCCACAAAAGTGAGTACACCCCTAAGTGAAAATGTCCAAATTGGGCCCAATGTGTCAATATTTTGTGTGGCCACCATTATTTTCCAGCATTGCCTTAACCCTCTTGGGCATGGAGTTCACCAGAGCTTCACAGGTTGCCACTGGAATCCTCTTCCACTCCTCCATGACGACATCACAGAGCTGGTGGATGTTAAAGACCTTGCACTCCTCCACCTTCCGTTTGAGGATGCCCCACAGATGCTCAGTCCATCACCTTTACCCTCAGCTTCTTTAGCAAGGCAGTGGTCGTCTTGGAGGTGTGTTTGGGGTCATTATCATGTTGGAATACTGCCCTGCGGCCCAGTCTCCGAAGGGAGGGGACCATGCTCTGCTTCAGTATGTCACAATACATGTTGGCATTCATGGTTCCCTCAGTGAACTGTAGCTCCCCAGTGCCGGCAGCACTCATGCAGCCCCAGACCATGGCGCCCCCACCACCATGCTTGACTGTAGGCAAGACACACTTGTCTTTGTACTCCTCACCTGGTTGCCGCCACACACGCTTGACACCATCTGAACCAAATAAGTTTATCTTGGTCTCATCAGACCACAGGATATGGTTCCAGTAATCCATGTCCTTAGTCTGCTTGTCTTCAGCAAACTGTTTGCGGGCTTTCTTGTGCATCATCTTTAGAAGAGGCTTCCTTCTGGGACGACAGCCATGCAGACCAATTTGATGCAGTGTGCGGCGTATGGTCTGAGCACTGACAGGCTGACCCCCCCACCCCTTCAACCTCTGCAGCAATGCTGGCAGCACTCATACGTCTATTTCCCAAACACAACCTCTGGATATGACGCTGAGCACGTGCACTCAACTTCTTTGGTCGAACATGGCGAGGCCCGTTCTGAGTGGAACTTGTCCTGTTAAACCGCTGTATGGTCTTGGCCACTGTGCTGCAGCTCAGTTTCAGGGTCTTGGCAATCTTCTTATAGCCTACGCCATCTTTATGTAGAGCAACAATTCTTTTTTTTCAGATCCTCAGAGAGTTCTTTGCCATGAGGTGCCATGTTGAACTTCCAGTGACCAGTATGAGAGAGTGAGAGCAATAACACCAAATTTAACACATCTGCTCCCCATTCACACCTGAGACCTTGTAACACTAACGAGTCACATGACACCGGGAAGAGAAAATGGCTAATTGGGCCCAATTTGGACATTTTTACTTAGGGGTGTACTCACTTCTGTGGCCAGCGGTTTAGACATTAATGGCTGTGTGTTCAGTTATTTTGAGGGGACAGCAAATTTACACTGTTATACAAGCTGTACACTCACTATTTTACATTGTAGCAAAGTGTCATTTCTTCAGTGTTGTCACATGAACAGATATAATAAAATATTTACAAAAATGTGAGGGGTGTACTCACTTCTGTGAGATACTGTGTGTGTGTATATATGTGTATATATATATATATATATATATATATTATGTACTACTGTACACCCAAAGCACTTCACAATCATATGTTGGGTCTCTTCTCAACCACCACCAGTGTGCAGCATCCACTTGGATGATGCGATGGCAGCCACAATACAATGGCGCCAGTGCGCTCACCACACAGAGAGCGAGATAGAGCCAGTTCAGTGGATGGGGATTATTAGGAGGCCATGATTGGTAAGGACAAATGGAGTAAATTTGGCCAGGACACCAGGATTTTTAATGACCACAGAGAGTCAGGACCTCGGTTTAACGCCTCATCCGAAGACCGGGCTTGTTACAGTATAGTGTCCCCGTCACTACACTGGGGCATTAGGACCCACACAGACCACAGGGTGAGCCCCCCCTGCTGGCCTCACTAACAATTCTTCCAACAGCAACCAAGTTTTCCCAGGAGTCTCCCATCAAGGTACTGACCAGGCTCAACCCTGCTTAGCTTCTGTGGGCAACCAGTCTTGGGCTACAGGGTGATATGACTGTTATGACCCAGATCCTTAACACAAAAATACTGACCACATTCAAACTCTCAATCAGAGAAGAGAGGGATGCGCTGTTTAGATTAACATGTATTATTATTCATGATTCAGGTCTCAACAATAAGAACTTACTCCAGTCTTCAGTGTCACACGATCCTTCAGAAATCATTCTAATATGCTGATTTGGTGTTAAAGATTCAACATTTCTTATCATAAATGTTGAAAACGTCTCAAGGTTATGACTGTAACCATGGTTCTCTGAGAAGGGAACGAGATGCTGCAGCAAAAGTAGCGATGCTATGGGAACACCTCTGCGTGTTTGCGTCTTGCGTCAGGAAGCTATAAAGTTCACACGGACCAAACAGTGTCAGCTTCTGATTGGCTGAAGCAGTTGATCTCGGGCATGCAAGAAGTGTGGCAGGGCAACTCAGCATCCATTCCCTTCTCATGGAACCATGATTACAGTCATAACCTGAGACGTAGAGTGTGCTCTGACAGCCATAGGTGAAGGCTGACTGCGCGTCTTGTAAGTTTATCTAATATATAACTAGCATAAGTGTTAAACATTAGTGTTAGTTAAACATTACTGTGTGTTGTGTCTTATGGCATTGGGGAAGAAACTATTCCTGAATCTTGTAGTGCATGTTCATATAGTCCTGAGCTGTTTACACCACCCTATACATACACCCTATAAGGACAGACTCCACTGCACTCCTGAAAAAAAATGGTGAGGATTCTTCATACACCTAAGGAAATATAGGCATTGATGATCCTTTTTAATGATGAATGCTGTGTGCACAGTCCATGTGAGTTTAGAAGTGAGGGTGACCACTAAGAATCTAAAGCTGGTGACTCTCTGTACTTTGTCCCCTCCAATATGAATGGGTATGTGTACCTTAACATGCTTCCTAAGGTCGATCACCAACTCCTTAGTTTTACATTACGAAGCAGGTTGTTGTTCTGGCACCATTGTCTCAAGAGGCTCACTTCTTCTATGTAGGTTGCCTCATCGTTGTTGGTGATTAGACCCACAATGGTGGTATTGTCAGCAAATTTAATAATGGAATTGGAGCTGTGAACAGCCACACAATCATGTGTAAACAAGGAATACAGCACTGGGCTCAAAACGCTTCCCTGTGGAGTGCCAGTGTTGAGGGTCAGTGGGGAAGAGGTTTTACTGCCAGTCTGCACGCACTGGGGTCTGTTTGTGAGAAAATACAAGATCCAGTTGCACAATGTGGCACTTAGTTCCAGATCTAGCAGCTTGTAAATCAGCTTGGTTGGGATGAAAGTATAAAATGCAGAGCTATAATCCACAAATAATAGCTTCACGTAGCAGTTTTTATTGTCCAGATGACTCAGTGGTGTGAAGCGTGTGTACAATTCCATCCTCCGTTGATCTATTGTGACGGTAGGTGAACTGCAGTGAATCTATAGTATCTGGGATGATGTTTTTTGTGTTGCAGCACCAGCCTCTCAAAGTATTTCAATGCAATAGGGGTTAACCCTCTGGAGTCTGAGGTATTTTC
Source organism: Ctenopharyngodon idella (assembly GCF_019924925.1). Taxonomy (NCBI): domain Eukaryota; kingdom Metazoa; phylum Chordata; class Actinopteri; order Cypriniformes; family Xenocyprididae; genus Ctenopharyngodon; species Ctenopharyngodon idella. Next base: position 12,011,747 of record NC_067226.1, read on the forward strand.
TGGGCCCTGCATATTTACATATAACATTTTCATGGCTAAAGTCTGATTACACTGTATTCAGCACAAACTCTGCTACAATAATATGTGAGCAGCATGTATGTAAAAGTTTGTAGTTTTGAGAAAATGACATTTATGCATGGTTAGTGAAAAAAAATATTGAAGTCACTGAAATAAGGCCATAATGCCCATACTGAATATTTGTTCACAAGACTTTTGAGAAGTGGATCTTGTAGAGTTTTTGCTTCAAAACGATGAGAAAATCATCCTGCCCACTCATTCAAATAAAACAATATATTGATTTCAAATTTGTAAAACATGTTTTATGTCAGAAAGGCTGTATGCAAGGAGGCATGGATGATCATGATGTGTTTCACACCTGGGAAGACAATGACCCCTCCCCCTAATGGCCCTTTCAGGTGAATGGGACTGTGAGGGAACTAGAAGAAAGAATGTGAGGAGATTCATATTTTATTTATTTAAATACAGTATTTAAGAATAAATATAATATAGTAATTAAAATAATACTAATTTTACTTTACAGAAACCTTTTATTTTATGGGAAAATGCAGGTGGCCTATAACTATAACTCATTAGAAACGAACACTTCAGTACACTACACTAGAGAAAAACATAGATTATCATGTTTATTGCAAATTTATTCATATTTTTACCCAAAATAGGGTGGTGTAAGCATTATTGAGCTCTATAAACACGTTATGTCTGTTTCATTCATACTGGAAGCCGGAGGGTGCCCTCGTGCAGAAAGTCCAAATATGCCTTACAGAAGTAATATAACTTATGACGTTCCAGGAAATGCCTGATATGGACAAAAGCTTCTAGCTATGAGCTGTTGCTGTAGCTCAATAAAAAGAAACACTTTGACTTATAAAACATGAAGACAAACACAAGACTGCAACAATATATGGTTCATCTGTGTTCTTCCATTGCGGGTATTTTAATAAGAATAAAGTATATTCATAATGCACTGCTAATCGACATAGCATTAATTACAGTATAGAATACTACAAAATAATATACTGTCTGCCTCATTCTGTGATAAGAAGCCACTTCTGATCCCAAATGGAAGTTATTTCAAACACTCGACTGACGTTATGAAGTGAGTTTGGAATAAAATCATGTAATGTTTGGCAAATTTTGCTTTTCAAATGCACATCGTATGTGACTCAAACTCACAGTGCTTGCAGAGATGGAGCAGCATTTACTGAGCCGATCGAGCCAATCTGATCACACTTCCACTCCTCATTATGAAAAATGATTGTTTATTGTTTTACATTATAAACGTATGTTTTAGCAGATATCCATGAATTGGATTTTTCCTGGGAGTTGAGCTCTTTAAAGAGATGTTAAAAGTGTCCATAAACATAGCAGCCAGTTGCGCACTGTATGTTTTTAAAACGCATCCTGAAATTCTATCTGGACCAGAATCTTTGCGAGTGTTGACACGGCTAAGAGTGTATCTCACTTCTGTCTCAGAGACGGTAAAACGAGTCATGCAATGCTGCGGGAGCTCGCATTGGAGGGTCTTTATTTATGAGCTTGAAATGTGAATAGAACATGTTCAGTTCATCGTGGAGAGACTCACCGGCAGCTGTAAATATCCGCATCTGCGATTTGTAGTCCGTTATGGTTTTAATTCCAAAACGATTCTTGATCTACTTTTTTCTTATTAATTAATTAGTTTACCGACTTGAAAATCTTAAAATCCTTACATTTACATATCCTTACATAAGTAATTAGAAGTACTTTTTAAAATAATTACAAATTTAAAAAAATAAATAACAATGTTAAGAATTTTAAACTAACTTCAAACATACAAGCAAGTAGCACATAATAAAGAAGAGCAAAGAAACATATTACAAGCAATAAACAAAGAGTGCTTTCAGTATTTAAGATTATCTGAACGTTTTCCATTCAAGAACTATGAGTGCTTTTTCTTTCTCATCTTTACTGTTGTTTGATTGTTAATATGACATCATAGACAGCGGGAGATCTAATAAGCTGCATTCACGCACAGATCTCTTTTGAAATGTAATGTGGTTTGTGGTCTGTCCGTTTAAATTAAAAAGACATAACTGGCTGTGTTTACATTAATTTTGCGTCATAAAACCATTTTGAGATGCAAGTACATGAAACTACTACACAGAGTTGCGCACAGCCACACACGCGAGCACTCTTCACAAACAAAGCGTGTGTCAGCATTTGAAATTGAAAGCAGCCTTCTTTTAGGGAGTTCCATATTTTAAATATGTAAGTCCACTGCATTCCAAATGACATAAATGATGACTTCGTAGAGCATTTGTAGGGAAAATACTGACGGGCGTGACCGTGCATTGCAAGTGTAACATCAAAGAAAGCGCACGTCTCTCACAGCACATCCTGTGCAATGAAGCCTGCAAATGTCCTTGTAATTCGCTTCAACCTTTCCGAACTTTATGAAAGATTATTTTACAGAAGGTTCGAGTAGTGTATGTGTGTGAGGAATTGGAAGCAAGCAGAATACAGTGTTTGAAAGCACACTCAGCGTCATCGCGCATCTGGTTAAAAACTAAGGTCAGAATCGATTCTGAAATTCTCAGAATCGATCCAGAATCGCGATGCATCGATGGATTGATTTTTTTTTTTTTTTTTTTTTTTTTTACCCCCACCCCTAGTCGTGTGTGTCCTCAGATGTCAGAAACCTGGGACACGGAGGCACACACTTTCTAAAATGCTTGCTAGGATTCTCCATTTTAGATCCTGCCTTCACCATGTGCTAACAACACAACGGCTCCTGAAGACAAAAAAGCTGATGACGTGTCCTACAGGCGACCTATTATACTTCCGATCAAATTGGAGTGATTTTACACATGCTTCCGACACCGGTTGCGCTGATGGCATCCCCATAGGGCCTATCCAAGATGCAGTGTAGAGTTCCCATTCCAAAGGGAACGTATTTTATGATCACGTTCAGACATAAACATGTTTCATTCTGTTTCTGAGGTACGTGGTGTCTGAAGCGGTGTGAGAGAAGATGAGTTTGACCAAGTCTGCTCGACACTGCTTAAGTTTGTCAGAGATTCTGTGTATTGAGGCAGGCAGAGGAGTAGATGGCAGCTTAAAAACACATCTTAATAACAGACTAGAAACCCGCAAAGTAAAGGGCAGTTACAGAGATGACTCGCCACTTCCACACAGTGGGAGACAAAGAGAGATAGAAAGCTTGTCATAAACCTTGTGTGTGTGTGTGTGTGTGTGTGGGAGGATGTGCGTCAACAGATGGTTGGGCTAATTGATCTATCATTACGACAGCTTAAACCCCTCCGCCACTCGGTCATCTTCTTCGTTCTCTCTTTCTGTTCATGTTTGTGCCTCAGCACATTACCAGTTAATACCTGTTATTATTGCACAGCTGAGCCCTCAGAATCCTGGTGAGTGAATCCACTGCTAGAGGGTACAAAGTGACTGAAAGGTCACAGTGTGTGTGTGTGTGTTCATGTATATTTTGAATGCTTGTGTGTGTTTGCTGGAGTGTGTAGCAAGACACTTGCTACACACTTGATGGTACAAGAAAGCTTGTATTTGAATCAGGAAAGCCTAGCCATACTGCAATGAAACAAGCCTCTCTCTCTCTCTCTCTCTCTCTCTCTCTCTCTCTCTGTGTTTCTCAGAGAAATGGAAGGTGAACTGGAGGTGGTTTGGGAGGCAGCGACCAGAGAAAGTCAGCGCTTGAGAGAGGTGGTGTTGAGGAGCAGTCCAGCCACCGTGGCTCCAGCCCTACGCAGCACTTCTGGCAGGTCTCCTGCCAGGATCCCCCATGTAGAGGATAATTTGTCCTGCTCGCTTCCCCCTCCCTTCACCTCCAGACAGAGTCGTCTGCCACATCCTTTACAGTGCAGCCCCATGTTTGACTCCGATTCTGACCAGCACCAGAATCCGTCATCTGATGAGAGTGACAAGAGTGGACAAGACTCCTAATAATGTTTTGAGTTCATGAATTAATTTTAATGATTTACCTGAGGTTAATGTTTTACATGTAAAATACATGAAGTCCTTAAATACACAACCATTCTTACTCTTAACTATGACAAATGTGCTTTGATGCTTTTTTTCCAGAATATATGTGCATCACAGTGTTCTTGATTGTTAATAATGATTATCCTGTGGATGGTAAAATGTTTAATCAGCTACTGAGCTCATTTTAGAAAGCGTTTGTGACAGCAGTTCCAGCAGAGAATACACAAAATAGCACAGACAATTCTGTTACACAAGCCATATGATGAATGATTGAGCAACAGAAATCCCTCTCATTCTTTCTCTAGGATGAAGGCTTTTTGCGAACATGCTTGAGCTTCCGATTACAACAACTGATGTGTGAGTTAATGAATGTTTATATGTGAATAAAAGCCTAAATTAATTCTGTTCATCATATAAAGCGATCATGTCTCTTCCGAAAATTTGGACTAAAGCACTCAATTCATATGGATTAGTTTTATGATCTCTTTATGAACTTTTGTTTTAGTTGTTTTAGTTGCTTAGCTGTCAACTGAGGGACAGAAAGCTCTCAGATTTGATCAAAAAGATTTGATCAAAAATCTTAATTTGTGTTTCGAAGATGAACGGAAGTTTTACGGGTTTGGAACAACATGAGGGTGAGTGATTAATGACAGAATTTTCATTTTTGGGTGAACTATCCTTTTAAAGTCAGTGAAATCAAAATTGACAGTTCTTATTTTTATGGAATATTCCAATTTATTGTTATTATAAATTACTTATTTGTGCATGTAACTTTTTTTAAATTCATGTGCCCTTGTAATTTTTAACTCTTTTTCCGCAATTTCCTGTTTTTATGAGACAACGTTTCCCCACCAGTGACGGAATCTCCGGATTAAAAAAAGCAAAAAAGCAGAAACAAGCATAAAAGCATTGCTTATGCATGTTGTAGTCTTTTTCTCAGCTTTTTCAAAAAACAATATTCCAATCAATTCCCAATGGACATAATAATGTCCCAACCTAGAATTTTGACTTCATGCAGACTTTAATATCTAAAGGTTCTTAATTCAAAGCATTTTTGCTAGTACAGGGAAAGTGAATAAGGCATCGCCACCTTTTCTTTTAGGCAAAAAAAATGATTTACGTTACCTTTTTGTAATTTAGGGGGACAAATAGAACAAAAATAAATCTTTTTTTTTTCTTGTTACTTGGAGTTTTTTTTTTTTTTTTTTTTTTTTTAAGCCGCTTCCATATACAACACTAACGTGAGGTTCTCCTGAGGAGAGAAATTCTTAATTCCATTTAAAAAAAAAAAAAAAGAAAGAAAAAGAAAAAAAGTCAGTTCTAAAGCCTAAGCTGTGGTCAGGACAAAACTAGCGAGACAGCAATAAAACCAGACAGTGACGCTATTGCAAAACACCTCATCGATCTAAAAAAAAAAAAAAAAAAAAAGTGCCTGTCTGACGGTTGCAGCATAAGGACAGTCCAGTAGTTCTCTCCATAATGGCACTGCACTATTTTAGAACAAAATTAAAACCCAGCAATCACTATGCCCAAAACAAACCGCATTCAGGACGTTTGTTGTAACCGTGTCACAGAACTGCAGTCCGCGTGCATGTGCGCGAGCTCACAAAAGAAATAGAGCACTACTGGTTAGCAGTAGGTATTGATTATAAATTTCATAGATTAGCAGTTGTGTAGTATTTCAACTGCTAGTTAACGGTTTATTGATTAATTGCAAGACTGCTGTTCATTGGAGCATGTTTGTTATATGTCTGTGGTAGAATGTTTTTGTTAATGTCACAGATTTATTTTAAAAAAACATCTCTCTGATAGTGCAGCCCAGTGAACTGGGGAGTTGGAACAGACCTGAAGTGCTTTGGTATATGTTATAAATCAGGAATCTGTTTTTTAGGATGAAATGTAGGACGATTGACTGCAAAGAGCTACAACTTTTCACTGGTAAGTGGAAGAAAAGCGTTAGGTGTGTGTGTGAGAGAGTGTTTATATGCTTATGAGCATGTGAAGCATTGCTCTGCTGGCACAGGTCACTTGTTCCCTTCAACAGACCCAGTGGACTAGGGCTCTGACAGCAGAGAAAAATGACGAGGACATCTTATACCGTTGCTGCGCCTCTAATTCCCTCACAACCAGTGAGCAAAACACACACACATACACCTCTCTGTCTGTCTTATTCTCCCCCTGTTCTGTAAATTCATTCATATTACTCACCCTCTCACTTTTCTAGCGGGCCACTAGTCATCAGTTTTGAGAATAGAAAGACATTTTCGATCCTCAAGGCTTTTCACTAGAATTCCTCGTTTACATTTACTCCTTGAATTCAAAACGAGAAAAACAACAGTACAACTAAAATGCACATGACAGAACTGGCTTGTTTCATCAGTGGAGCTAATAGAAGATACGAAAAGTAGTGCTGCCATCTGCTGGACATTATTAAATCAGCAAGGCTTTCAATTAAACAAATGTCAAAAACCCTAATGACTAACTAGAAATACAGTTAAAATCACAAAGAGCACCTATTCTGTAATATAAAGAAAAACACAGACCTGATTAATCTGCAAAGTTCTGATGAATCTGTGGCAGATTTTGTGACAGGCCACCTAGATAAATTACGTAAACATCACAGTATATTCTCAGACTCTGAGGATTTTTTCAAGATCCTGCTGAACAGTTAAAGCCTTTGAAAAGTTTAGGACCTGTCCTCTGGGATGGTCTAGAGTTATAGTTTGTTCCTTATCTAGGTTAACATCTCAGTGTAAGGTCAGCTGGGTCCCTTTCAAGTGCTTAATCACGCTATTGTTGTGCTCTTGTGAATGGAGATTTCCTAAAGCAAGCTATTATTACCATGACTTCATGTAATTTAATGCCGACTAATTTAATAACATTATTACATCACGTCCTGTAGGCTGCCCCTCACTAAATTTTACCATTGTAACCATAGCTACTATACAAATTATTGTTGTACAACCATAATAAATTTGAATAAGGGATTTCCTTTCAAGTGTCTTTGTTTCATTTTGCCAAAGGTGGCAGATTCAGTTAATTTCTCTGTTTTATACTAAATAAAACCCTGTCATTAAAACTGACTCCTGACTTTCATTTTCTCATCTATTGAGCCACAATTACAGGGTTTCTTGATAACGCACCACATACTTACACTCAAATCTTTCTAGCATCTTGACTTTAACTGTAAATGATGGGTAATCAAATCACTCATCACAAAACAAAACAATAAAACATGGGCATGTGTCACTTTATGAGGTCAGTAAATATTTAGATAACTTAGACATTTAAAAATAACTGCTTAAATCGAACTCATATACTTATTATGCTCATATTGAAAGAATTAAATGAAATAGTTTGGGATAACTAATTTTGAAATGATTTTCTCTCTGAATTGTCAGTCATCAGATAGAGTATGACTTGCATAAACATGAAGTCCATCTGAGATGTTTCTCTGAGTTTCAGTGTTGCACGTGAAGGAAGGATGTGCAAAGCCAGTCATCTGTGACAGAGTCGGGTTAATTGTTAGCTGCTCAGATGCCACCCAGATTGTGTGTGTGTAATCCCTGCTGTTATCGCTTGAAGATTCAGATCTGAGTTTGGGATAAGAAGTAGCCCATCTAAAGGTAAGGAATCATGTAAAGAGTGCACTTGATATATTTGTATAATTTTTAATTCATTGGCTTTCATGTCCTCGATGAATAAATATTGTGAAAACTGAATAGAAGTACGAGAATAATGTTGCTTTGTGGTGGAAGTAGATCAGTGTTGTGGTGTGTCATTTAGCCATGACATTTTCACTTTGCTTAACAACTATTATGAACTGTTTTATTTCAAGGTTAATTCATGCTTATCATTTTGAAGATTGGCAATGAGAACACTGATGCTGTTTGTCTCATTTATAGCCAAATGACAGATATATGTTTATATCATTTATAGGGTGCAGTATGTGGAGACTAGGAATTGTTGAAGCACTGGGAGTAGTTAAATAGTAACATAGCAAGTTGCTGGAAGTTAGAGCTGTGCTGTCATTTGTGTACATAAAACTACAATACGGTTACAGTAAATGAAAGGGATAGTTCACCCAAAAATGAAAATTCTATCATCATTTACTCACCCTCAAGTTGTTCAAAATCTGTATAATTTTCTTTGTTTTGTTGAACACAAAGGAAGATATTTTGAAGAATGTGTTAAACTGAACAGTCTTGGGGCACCATTGACTTCCATAGTAGTTTTTTTCCTACTATGGAAGTCAATTGTGCCCCAAAGTGGCCTGGTTACAAACTTTCTTCAAAATATCTTCCTTTGTGTTCAACAGAACAAAGAAATTCATACAGATTTGGAACAACTTGAGGGTGTGTAAATAATAGAATTTTCTTTTTTGGGTGAACTATCCCTTTAACATTGCGTTATGTTAATACATTACATATTAGCTATCATGAACTAACAAGGAACACCCTCTTACAGTGTTTTTCGTTCTTCATTGTTAATTTCTACATATATTAATACATTTGTAACAATTCAAGTTGAATAAATTAACATTTATGAATGTATTATGAACAAACATGAATAACAATAAACAATAGTAGATTTATAATTTGTCATATCAAGTATTTTTATGTATAATGATACAACATCAAGCTATCAAATGCCTGACTCTCTTTGAAACATCACATTGGCCAGCTTTTGAACTCAACAAATGAAAAGGAGAGACAGTAAAGATGAGTAGATCAGTCAGAGAAGCTCTTCTTGACTGTAAAATGTTGATTGGGACTCTTTTTCCCAGTCAACTCAATGGCAAAAAGTGTCCCAATTACCCCGAATTCACCTTATATGGTATTTATAATGGACATCATGGAGATTTACTGGCCTGTATTTATTTGAGCAATGGCTTGTACTGAGTTGCACTGGCAGTGCTTTTGATCTAAGCCTGTGTTCTGGTCTATCCTTGGCTTCACACTGTCACCCCCTCTTTCCAACCAAACCATATCAAGTGTCTCTTTCAAAGGAGTATTGTGTTGGTCAGAGCCTGCTCACCTCTAGCCAATCCTGGTCCCTCTCCTCCTTCTTGTCACGTGTTTGCTTCAATCACGGTCAACCCAGGAGAATGACTGAACATTGAAGGTCCCACCCACTTTTGTTGGTTATTAAACACATGAATTTGCAAATGGATCAAAACTTATCTGCTGGAAAAAACTGAAAGCATTGCAGGTTTGTCTTTCGCCTCACGCCTCGAGTTGAACATGATTCTCATATGACGGTGGAATTGGTGGCACAGAAAGTAAGCTTGAGTTAACTTATAGTTTGTCTTTGCTAACTGCACCTGAAAAATTTGCACTCAGAAAAATATTTAATGCATTTTTTTTGTTAAAATATTGTAGCAAATTTATAGATAATGTGATATTTATTGTGAGCAGTGAAAAATATTTTCTACAAGTATGATAAATGTTTGGCAGAAAAGGAAACTGAAGTATTGATGTGTGTTTGTTTACAGTTGACTTTATTAGCAAAGTACTTTAAGAGAAGTTTAATTATTTAACTGAATAATATATGTGAACTCTTCTACTGAGTTTACAGCAGTGTTTTAATATTATTTATTTTTTATTAGCCTATATATTTTTGTACTCATTTTCCTTCAGACTTTGCTTCTTGACTATAGTATAAACTGAACCTTTGACTATCATACCGCAGTTGCTAGGAGACAAAATGGTCTGAATTGAAGTGCATGTGGAGCAGATGTTATTGTGTATGAATAAACAGATCTGTCAGAGAGCTCATAACATCTTGACGCTCATTCACCTGCATTAGCAACACTGAAAACATTATAATGTCTTTAACCTTTAACTTGGCCTTTAGGATGCTTGAAGTAATCTGATATGATGAACTACACAAGCAAGCACAAGACATCAAAACAGCAAGAATAAATGTGCTATATTCCATAGATCCAGACTTCCCTAGATTTCTATCTGTCTTTTAGTTCAGGCTCAGTAGATGTTGGTCTTTTTTACTTATTAATTAACTTATTAATGATTTTCAATTGATCATAATATATGTAATCGAGTTTGTAGTAAAGAGTATACTATAGTTTTGTCTGTATTTATTCAGGCTGACTGCACAAAATTAAAACTGGACTGTTGATCCTGTGAATGATGGGTGAGGATCTGAAAAAGGTGAACACTCAAAATGGGAGCGTCCCAGAGGCTCTGGAAGCCAAAAAGCATGAGCAGCCAAAAGCAGCAGCTCTGCATCAGAATGTGAGTATGAGAGAAAGAGAATCTTACTCATTATGGGCACATTACACAGAAGAATGTGAAGAATGTTTAATGATCACTGGTTTCTGTCCGGAGTCGATGTGTGTGGGCGTGAGAGTAAGAGTGTGAAGGGTTTAACTGTGGGTTGACCTGGTGGTGCCTGTCGCCATCACTGCGGTGTAATCCCTTCCCTTCCTGACCCATCTGTTCGAGTATTCTTCTGTCTTTTGTAACTCTCATTAAAGGGTTCACCCAAAAATGACATTTCTGTCATTAAGTACTTACCCTTATGTCGTTCCACACCCGTAAGACCTTCATTTGTCCTCCGAACACAAATTAAGATATTTTTGATGAAATCCGAGGGCATCTGATCCACATATAAGCAACAATGACACCGCATCTTTTGAGGTCCAGAAGGGTATTAAAAGACATCAATAAAACAGTCAACGTGACTACAGTGGTTCAACCTGAATGCTATGAAGCGACGAGAATACTTTTTGTGCACAAAAACAAAACAAAATATGACTTTTTCAACAATATCTAGTGATGGGCGATTTCAAAGTATTCTCGTCGCTTCATAACATTAAGGTTGTAGTCACGTTGACCGTTTTATCAATGTCTTTTAATACCCTTCTGGACCTCAAAAGATGCAGTGTCATTGCTGCTTATGTGTGGATCAGATTTCATCAAAAATATCTTAATTTGTGTTCTGAGGACAAACGAAGGTCTTACAGGTGTGGAAAGACATAAGGGAAAGTACTTAATGACAGAAATTTCTTTTTTGGGTGAACTAACCCTTTAATGACAAGTTTAATTATTTGTACTGTATGTAAATCTGTATACATAAGGACATGAAAGGCCACGGTAATACGAATCACTTCGGGTAGTTCTAAAACTATTGCAACCCTTGTTCTTTATGTTGACCTTATGTTTAGACAAAGCAGGCAATATAAATAGAAACCTCATCTTCCCTGTGTTAAAGTGGTTTGAGATCATTTAGATCATTGTAATAGGGAAATGTAGTGTAATAAATCTATGTAATAAATCTGGCTGTTATGAGAAGTTGAATTATTATTTGTTATGGCAGTTCTATAAAATAAAACACTAAAAATTAAAATCAATCATTTTAAATGCTACATGTGGGATATTTATGTTGAGATATGCTAGATTATTCGTGTTCTAAGGATTAACTTTAACGGCTAAGGTAACCTAAATGTAAAAATACATTAAATGAGAATCCAACAGATACGATCAAATAAAAAAATCCCTCAAATCAGCTGACAGCCCATGTGTTATCGATATATCATGCATCCCTAATTTTAATATCACATTAACTTAATTACATAATCAATCCCTAACCCTTTAACCTTAACCCTGTCTGAATGTCTCAGGTGGGTCTTGTAAGTGGCATCTGTATGATAGTGGGAACAATGATCGGCTCAGGGATCTTCATTTCTCCCAAATCGGTTCTGGCGGGAACTGGAGCCGTGGGTCCATGTCTGTGTGTGTGGGCGGCTTGCGGAGTACTGGCTACAATGGGTCGGTATCCACAAAACAAACACATTATCAATGAGTTTGCACAAAAGCCTTGAGAAGTCTGATAAACCCTCATAATAAAGATAATAGGGTCAGATTAAGCATAATCACCACATGCATCGTGTCATATTTATCTCACCATATGACGTAAAAACAAGAAGTTTACTGCTTTATTAATTTGTGATATGTTTTATTGCTGACACTTTAGAATAAGGCTTAGTTTGTTAATGCATTAAGTAGGTATGATAAACTAACAATGAACAGTATTTTTTACAGCATGTATTAATCTAAGTTAATGTTAAATTATATATTACTTTATTTTTGTTCATAATACATAAATACATAGTAACATGAATTTGACAGTTGAGATGTTAAATATTTATAAATTAACATTAACCAAGATTGTTACTTCATTATACCCAATGCATTAAATAATGTTAATTCTTATTGTAAAGTGTTACTCTTTTGTTTTGCTCCATTCATTGCAGCTGTTGTTTTACTGCATTGTGTTACAAATATGTAAATCTAAACTAAATCTTTATTTTATCCAGCACTTTCTGCTGAGATTATAGTTGGGCAAAGTCAAGGAGGTTAATCAGATATGTTCACTCACTCAGAAACCCTCAGTCAGACTTTTAAAGTCACATACTGTTCAGGAAAATTCCCAAGACACAGAAATCCTCTTTAGTTTAATACTGACTCTGCCTGCAGAAGACCTTTCGGTAATGGACTCATTGACCTCGACTTGAACACTGAGAAACTAAGAGGTTTGCATGTGCATGTGTGTGCAGGGGCCCTCTGCTATGCCGAGCTAGGCACAATGATCATGAAGTCTGGTGGTGAGTATCCATACCTGATGGAGGGCTTCGGGCCAGTGCCGGCATACCTATATTCCTGGACCACAGTCATCGTGTTGAAGCCTTCGTCATTTGCCATCATTGCCCTGAGTTGTGCCGAGTACGCCGCCACTCCATTTTACCCAGGATGCACTCCTCCTCAAGTGGTTATCAAATGCCTGGCTGCCGCTTGTATCTGTATGTACAAGTCTAGACCCTGTTTATATTCCAATGACATTATTTTGGTCTAACCCTCTCTTTTGTTCTCTCGTCAGTAATAATTACACTCGTCAACTGTCTGAGTGTGAAGCTGGCCTACAGAGTGCAGAACTTCTTCACAGCAGCCAAACTCTTGATTATTGCTGTTATCGTGGTTTCAGGCATCGTTCTGTTGGCTCAAGGTATCTCTCTGTTCCCTGAGAACAATCAAACCTGCTTTTACCCAACCTCATATCCCAATGCCAGATCTGTTTTTGTGACTCTCATCTGATATGTTTTTATTGACTGACTTATGTGACTTTGGAAAGGACAGCAGCATCTTATTATTCAGCTGAAGGCACTGAGATCAAATACATTTTGATAACAGATAAAGAAATTGTATTTTTCGATTATGTTGTAAAAGATTACTCATTGTAGACTATGCCCAAAGATTAGTGTAGATGTGTGTTTAGATAAGGTGACCTCTGTAAATGTTCAATGTAAGATCAATAAAATGTTTCTTTTTATTATGTTATAATTGTTTTTAGGCAATACACAGAACCTTAAAGACCCATTTGCAGGGGCAACAACATCATTTGGAGCAATTGGCCTTGCATTTTACAATGGGCTCTGGGCTTATGATGGATGGTAAAGTATTGATGAGCTCATTTGATGTTGCACATGTGGCATATGAGGCTAAGCAGCAGTGTACATCTTTTTGAAACTTGATACGCATATAGTAGATTCATAGAATCAACATTCTAGTGTGCTCTCAGCTCTAGGAATCATTCACACATTCTAATGATAAAGGAAATTATCATTATATAATGAAAAGGGAAACCGAATGCTTGTCAAACCTTAAATGCTGTAGAATCTGTTTTTAGTTGCCTGGACTTTCACCAGATCGTTCGCTTTTATCAGATCATTCGTCTTTATCATTCTGAGAGAAGCATGTACAAGACCAGAAGTCAGCTTAAGTCAGCTATGGCAATTCATATCAAAGTTCTCTTTTCTTTCTTCATAGGAATCAGCTTAACTTCATAACAGAAGAGCTGAAAAATCCATACAAGTGAGACTGGATTAATTCTGTTTTTCTAAAACATGTGAAAACTGTAGTTACATAATTACATGTCCTTGTTTCCCCCATTAAATCTAGTCTGTCATACAGTGTTTCAGTGTTATATATATTTTAATATACAGTATATAACATTTAATACATATATGTATTTTTATTTATTTTTTAACAGAAACCTTCCCCTGGCAATTCTTATCGGGATTCCCCTGGTTACTGTGTGCTATATATTTGTCAACATTGCATATTTCACTGTCATGACCCCTATTGAACTTCTACAGTCTTCTGCCGTTGCTGTGGTGAGTGTGTATTATTCATAGTCATAGTTCCCACTGCCATGGAAAATCTGGAAATATCAGGGAGTTTTAAATCTGTGATTTCCAGACTTTTAAACCTTAAATTCTACAGAGAATAAATATTTTCCCTAGTTCTAAAATATGTAATCAGTCAACAAATTTTGTTTTGCAAGGACAATTTCTAAAAATGTATTTTCCAAAATCTTTTACTAAATCATTGGGTTCTCCACAGACCTTTGGTGACAGAGTGCTGTACCCATTATCATGGGTTGTGCCTCTATTTGTGGTCTTTTCCACTTTTGGCGCAGCCAATGGGAGCTGTTTCACTGCAGGCAGGTTAGGAGCTCTTTTATAGAAATTTGCACACTGGATTAAGTGCATGCTGAAAATTGTTTTCTGGGCCTGACACTTACTGTCTGTTGTGTCTGTTTGTACCTGTTAGGTTGACATATGTGGCAGGACGGGAGGGACACATGGTTAGGTTCTTGTCGTACATCAGTGTGAAACGTTACACGCCTTCTCCAGCTCTGATGTTTAATGTAAGTCTTATGTAATATTTCATCCTCAACACTTTTTTTGGCTTATCACTATTGTCATATTACATTAATTATGTGAACTGTTTTAAACACATTAACACATTAACATTAGTTTTGTGATAAAGTATTTGTTCTTGTATGTGATTTGCAGGGCTTCCTGTCAATCATCTACATCATCCCAGCAGACATAAACACTCTAATCAATTACTTCAGTTTTGCTCAGTGGGCTTTCTATGGGCTCACATGCCTTGCGCTCATCGTTATGCGATTCACTAGAAAGGACCTTCAGAGACCTGTCAAGGTTAGAGCACATTATGTATGGTGAAACAGCATCATGTGGCTGTATAAAAAAACTACCATTTAGCAGATGCTATTATCCAAAGCAACTTTAAAAATACAAAGATCAAAAGCTGTTTGTCATAAGACCCAACAATAAACTAAAAGGCTAGAGTAGCTAGAGGCTAGAACAGAAGTGTTCTGTTCTATAAAGTTTATCATAGCAAGTGCCTTTGTTTATGGTTTTGAATTAATTTAGTACTTGCAGAAGAGGTGTATCTAAATAACGGATTGTTTCTTTACTGTCTAGCTATTGCAGTAAAGCGTTCTGGATCACAAATTTTGTTTGTATTTTATATTGTCCATACATAGTTTCTATTATTGAATGTGGTAGACATTTGAAATTAAATAGAAAAATGTAGTTCTATGGCATGGACTGAATCAACCTACCTAACATGAAAATGTTGTCCTTTTGTTTCTCTCAGGTGCCGATAGTCATTCCTGCTTTGGTAGTGATTGTGTCCTGCTACCTGGTTCTTGCTCCCATCATAGACAAGCCTGAGTGGGAGTACCTGTACTGCACACTGTTCATAGTTGGCGGTCTTCTCTTATATGTACCCTTCATTTACTACAAATTCAACTGGACTCGCCGCATCATGAGTAAGTAGCTGGAAATTACACATTTGGATATATTCCAGTGAGCAAAATATATGTTTGTCTTGACCCTTGATAAATATGTAATTATATGTGTTTGTTTTTTTTCTGAATAATATATAACTTTTAAGGCTATTTTTAGTGGATGTTCATCCTTACCAGAAACATTTAGTCAAGAAATGGCTTAATAATTAAATATAACTCTACCCAAATGCTAAATTCTTAAACTTCACCTGTTAACGCTTACAGGGCCACTCACTATGCACATTCAGCTGCTACTGCAAGTCGTTCCAGCTGAAAAGATTGAGTGACAGATGTCAAACAGGAGGAAAGACAGACGTAATAGCCAGTAATGGACAACAGAATGATCCGTGGAAATGTGGATAAAGGATCCTTAAAGGGAACATGGCTGCAAATATTATTATTATTATTCAGAATGCAAGTCCATCCATTGTTTTTTACAATGTATTAAAAGATGTTTTTACTTTCAAGAATAACACATCACTTTCATGAATGTCTGTATATTCTGACAACTTTCAGTATATCTAACTTATTATTGTGTAATTATATGCTTATAAGTTTGTTGTACAGGATAGCAATGATATTTTTTTCCAAGTTCCTTGAACTTGAATGTATTAATTGTGTTAATAAAATGAAACCCCTTTTTTTTTGTCACAGCAGAAGAACTGTAGTAATCTAAGTCTTTAATTAGCCTATTATAATTGTAGCTGCTTGAAAAAGAGTGCAACAGTGGGATCCCATTCATTTTCTCCACATGTGAACTGATTTCTAACAATAACTTTTAAAGACAGACCTGTTGTAAGCTATGAGGATGCTTTTGTTGAGGCCTATTTTAATATGCACACATTTTTTAACTGTTCACCTTGATTTTCATTTCTGTGGCAAATTGATGCAGTGATCCAGGCAGATGAGCAATGATTATGTCAGAGATCAAATTTTAATTAAGGAATAACAAATTTTATTAAATAAAATGTCACAATTTTAATATTTACTTGATTCATTTGTTGTCTTTATAATTTTACAAAGTTGTGATAGAAAAATAAATCTTAGTTAATAGAGTATAATAAAATCCAAAGTAGTGTATCTAACAGATGAAGTTTGTGAAGATCAGAGTACAGAAAGGCCCAAAAGAAGTAAGATATTTGCAGAATCAAAAGAGAGACAAGAAAGAAGCCCAGAGTCTTCTGAAACTAAACATTATGCTGTGCTTATGTAACAGGAAGGGACTAGGGAAAGTAGGACTACTTCTTTTGCAACCATTTGGATGTACTGAAGAGTCAAGACAAGATGTAGCAGATCTGATTAGGTCACCATGATCTTGTAATATAGCAGATCTTGCATTATCTTATGTCTGCAGATATGGAAACAGACATATTTTTACACCAATGCACAGCACATAATCAATTCTGATGGAAAATACACTCACTTGATCTTACAAAAAAAAAGATCTTACATTTGGGAATAATTAAACATATCAGAGCATATTGTAGAATATACAGTGGGTACGGAAAGTATTCAGACCCCCTTAAATTTTTCACTCTTTGTTATATTGCAGCCATTTGCTAAAATCATTTAAGTTCATTTTTTTTTCCCTCATTAATGTACACACAGCACCCCATATTGACAGAAAAACACAGAATTGTTGACATTTTTGCAGATTTATTAAAAAAGAAAAACTGAAATATCACATGGTCCTAAGTATTCAGACCCTTTGCTCAGTATTTAGTAGAAGCACCCTTTTGATCTAATACAGCCATGAGTCTTTTTGGGAAAGATGCAACAAGTTTTTCACACCTGGATTTGGGGATCCTCTGCCATTCCTCCTTGCAGATCCTCTCCAGTTCTGTCAGGTTGGATGGTAAACGTTGGTGGACAGCCATTTTTAGGTCTCTCCAGAGATGCTCAATTGGGTTTAAGTCAGGGCTCTGGCTGGGCCATTCAAGAACAGTCACAGAGTTGTTGTGAAGCCACTCCTTCGTTATTTTAGCTGTGTGCTTAGGGTCATTGTCTTGTTGGAAGGTAAACCTTCGGCCCAGTCTGAGGTCCTGAGCACTCTGGAGAAGGTTTTCGTCCAGGATATCCCTGTACTTGGCCGCATTCATCTTTCCCTCGATTGCAACCAGTCGTCCTGTCCCTGCAGCTGAAAAACACCGCCACAGCATGATGCTGCCACCACCATGCTTCACTGTTGGGACTGTATTGGACAGGTGATGAGCAGTGCCTGGTTTTCTCCACACATACCGCTTAGAATTAAGGCCAAAAAGTTCTATCTTGGTCTCATCAGACCAGAGAATCTTATTTCTCACCATCTTTAGCAAACTCCATGCAGGCTTTCATGTGTCTTGCACTGAGGAGAGGCTTCCGTCGGGCCACTCTGCCATAAAGCCCCGACTGGTGGAGGGCTGCAGTGATGGTTGACTTTCTCCCATCTCCCGACTGCATCTCTGGAGCTCAGCCACAGTGATCTTTGGGTTCTTCTTTACCTCTCTCACCAAGGCTCTTCTCCCCCGATAGCTCAGTTTGGGCGGACGGCCAGCTCTAGGAAGGGTTCTGGTCGTCCCAAACGTCTTCCATTTAAGGATTATGGAGGCCACTGTGCTCTTAGGAACCTTAAGTACAGCAGAATTTTTTTTGTAACCTTGGCCAGATCTGTGCCTTGCCACAATTCTGTCTCTGAGCTCTTCAGGCAGTTCCTTTGACCTCATGATTCTCATTTGCTCTGACATGCACTGTGAGCTGTAAGGTCTTATATAGACAGGTGTGTGGCTTTCCTAATCAAGACCAGTCAGTATAATCAAACACAGCTGGACTCAAATGAAGGTGTAGAACCATCTCAAGGATGATCAGAAGAAATGGACAGCACCTGAGTTAAATATATGAGTGTCACAGCAAAGGGTCTGAATACTTAGGACCATGTGATATTTCAGTTTTTCATTTTTAATAAATCTGCAAAAATGTCAACAATTCTGTGTTTTTCTGTCAATATGGGGTGCTGTGTGTACATTAATGAGGAAAAAAAATGAACTTAAATGATTTTAGCAAATGGCTGCAATACAACAAAGAGTGAAAAATTTAAGGGGGTCTGAATACTTTCCGTACCCTATGTAAATGATTAAAGAAATCAATAACATGTAAAAGAATAAAAATGTAACAAGCTGTAAAAAAGATCTAGAATTCATAAAGAAAAGATCAATAAGGAAAAGATAAAGAAATAAAAGACATCAGTAAAAAGAATGAAATTTCGCATACACCAATCCCCCACTTGAGTCTATCGAGACTCAACAAAAGTCAAATTTCAATGCATTGCATAATACTTGGTTCAAAATTGAGTGTATATATGGTTACGGATACCTCTCTAACCCCAGCTCGATGTATGTGATCTGACTATAAGGCCTTCACCAGGCTGGTCAGACGAGGGCCACTAAAAGAAAACCCCTGATGTCCCCCGGACTTCTGCTGGGTTGAGGACTTACCGCAACCGTCAGGAGGACTTCCAGGTGGTCAAATTCCTCCCACTCATCTTTAATTTTAGACTGTAATAGTAATGTACCTAATATGAGAGTCAAATTAATCTGGCAAATTGAATCATCTTCAGCATCAGGATAAATTAATTAGTCTCTGTTGCATTCCCACTTTTGCACTGAGGCGCTCGTCGATCCTTCCTCCATTCTGACATGCTCTTTATCAGTTGGAGCAAACAGCGGCTTTTAAGCCACCAGTTGAGTCTGCTCAATCTCCTCGTTGGTCCCCCTAAGGGATTCTTCAGCCTCTGCCAGCATTAGAGGCACCTGGTGTGAACTCAGTGTGTTTCACTTTCCAATAACATCCTCTGTATTAACAGAACCGCTTTTACCTTAAAATGCTTTTGTTAGAGACATTTACTCATCACCCATTCCAGTCCTTCTTGGAGTGACCTGTGACAATTCATGTGGGTTGAGGGCTGTCCATACTCCTACAACACATTGAACAGGGCTTGCGTTCATGTCATTATTTACTCAATATTATACATGATTTGTTTTTGTTATATGTTTTTTTTTTTTTTTTTTTTTGCTGTTTTTAAATGAGTACCACTACCATCAAATCTTTTCTTAGACTTTCACCATTCCTTATTCAACTTATTCAGGTTTTTCTAACTGGAAAACACTCATCCCACTTTAAACGTTAACAATCACAAGACAATATTTTATACATTTGGAACAGAATCAGTTCCGTTCGATGGAATCATTATGACATGCTGCAAAAGGAAAAAAAAAGTTAAGTGTGGGGTGGACAGGGCAAGCATGCTTGATCTCTGCCTTCCCAAGTTATCGCAGGTGTGTGGCACTGTTGCTTTCTGCCACAACAATGACCCAGGCCAGGATAGTTAGCCAGATTCATCCATGGTCATTATTTTATTAGGCTTTATCTACATTGTGGGCCCGTTTAGAATATTTGAATACAGCTGTTCATGGCATTTTGTCTGCCTTGGTGCACCATCATTCATACACACTTTCACATCTCTCTGGCCAGAGTATCATCTCTTTTTTTTGTTTTGTCACTACCTCTGCAGACAGTTAACTGAATGGGGAACGTATATTGTTAAGTTTTTTTTTTTTTTTTTCCCCCAATATACTAATTATCTTTTAGGCCACACACTACTATTTATTTGACACTGGAATAATTTTAAACTGCCAGACTTGTCAAGTGGTAGGCCTACCTGTTGTTTTTCAGCGCTTATCAGGATTGACCATCAGTTCATTAGACATGGATTTTATAAGTATTGTTGGACTTTGTTGCAATCATAAATCAATATATTCAATCGATTATAATTGTAGTATAATAAAGTCCTGATGTGAATGTGGCAAAGTTATGAAAAGCAAGCGTTCTTCCCTTGCTGTAGATGGCGCTCAATCACCAAATACGTAATAAATATTTTATTATTTTCTCTGTGCTGTCCTTCACGCCATAGTTGACCGAAGCCTAAAGTTTTCGAAAGATATTAGTGTAACTGAACATTTAAGCGGAGGCCAAGATGAACACGGCGCTGAAACACTGGAGAGAGGCGGCGACGGTGATCTTGGCGGCCGGGCTGAGACAAACACAGAGCGCGGACTTTCTTAAAGCAGGTCTGGAAAAAGTCACTGATGTAGCGCACAAATCTGCCTTCGATTATCAAGTGCTACTGCTGAAACGCAGCGGTCACAGCGGGTTCATGCCCAATGCCTACGTGTTTCCCGGGGGTCTGGTGGATTCGTCTGACTTCTCCAGCGAGTGGCAGGAGATCTTTAAAGCCTTCACGGAAGCGCCCAACTATGGCATTGGAGTTGTGAAGCAGCCGCTGGCGACCAGGCCACCCATTTTCGCCACTGACCGAGCGCAGCTGGGATCTCCGATCCCGGGAGATGTAGCTTTCAGGATATGTGCGGTGAGAGAGACGTTTGAGGAGTCAGGTTTGCTCCTCGTGGTTCCCAAACACGAGGAAAACGGGATTCGCGTGCACACAGATGATGCTTATGACAGTGACATCCAGCCAACCCTGACCAGGTTGAGCGGACTGTGGAATAAAGACGTGCTGTCAAAGTGGAGATCTCTGGTTATTGGTAACTCGTCGAATTTTATTAAGATGTGCAGGGAGTTGCAGTGTCTGCCCAACATCTGGGCTCTGCATGAATGGGGGAACTGGCTAACACCCATAGGCGTGCACGGCAAAAAGAGGCGCTACGACACAGCATTTTACATCTGCTGCCTACACGAGACTCCATATACGCTTCACGACGACAAGGAAATCGTTCATTTTAAGGTGCGTTTCGAATGGTATGGTTACAAACGTATATTTAAAATTGTACTAAACGTGTATTTTATCACTTAATGCGTTCGTGACCAATTTGCGTCCAGCTAGCGAAATAACTAAAAAGACTTGAAAAGACTGAAAAGCGTCCACCCGTGACCTCATTAATATTCATAAGGCAAGCGCTCATTCGCCAGCTGTGCCGCGCCCACTTAACGCCGTTCAGCAAGTGGCTAAACGTCACAGAACGTAATTAATATTCATGAACCAGGCCTTTCTCATTGTAGCCTATGTATGTCATTAAGTCTAGGCCTGATGAGTACAACTGATGCTTGACTGTTGGGAAATAACACAACTGCCTTGTCTCTCAGTGGTCCACTCCCTCAGAAGTGCTACACAGCTACAAATCAAAAGAAATTTGGATAGCTCCACCTCAGTTCTACGACCTTGGCCGAATGTGCCATTTTTCAGCTCTTAGAGATCTCCATCGCTTTGCCTGGCAGAGGTCTTTGGAGGGCTGCGAGCAGTGGCTGCCTATTCACCTGGTGTCACCTGACTGCTTTGCAAGTATTTTACCAGGTAATTGCCAAATAATAAATTCCTACAGGTGTCTGCTAAATGTCGCCTTTGATGGGACAAAGGAGTGTTCTGACTAAGGTTCAGTTTTGTGCTTAGATCCTTTTTTCTTCTTCCCTTAACTGATACATAGGGGACGCTCTGTACCCAGAGAATGTGGACACTTCTGGAATGAGTGGTGGCGTGACGAAAATTGAGAAAAGTTTTGAAGAGCTCCAGCAGGACAGTGCAAAGATGCACCGCATTGTCGGTCAGGATCCATATTCAATATCTGTCCATATGAACATCAGACCTAAGTATAACCACCTGCCTCCTCTCTGCGGTGAAGATATGGGTGGCACCTCCAAAAACAGTAGTAAACTCTGACACTTACCTGTCGCTACCCACAGTGGCAGGACTGATGGACATTAAGTCTAGATGAATTTTTAATTAGTTCATTTCTACACACTGATTTAACCCTTGACCTATGCAATGTAGTTTGATTATATGGTCCCTTTAACTTATGTTAAAGAAAATACAAAATGACTACTTTGTTGATGTGATGTCTGTTAATGTATTTTTGAAATTGATCATGAACTCTTTTAAAGAAGATTGTTCTGGTTCTTGACTATATTGTAATACAACACAGTATAGGTCATATTATACAAACAATTTCAAAAAGTTTTCAAGCTTGAATATAGCTATTATCGGCACATTTGTTCTTCATTATTGCAGATGAGATGGTAAAGGGAAACGGTTACTGAACCAGTCTACATCGCTCAGTCAGCTTTGAGTTTGCAGAATACAGGACTCTTAAAAACCTGAAAAGGGTAGTGTACAAATAGTATAATTTTTCTGATTACTTATATGCTAGCCATAGACCAACTAATTACAATGAATTTGACTGTAGCCACTATTGCAAACTTAATATTGGCCAGAATTAACACCCTAGATTTAAATGTTTAAGTACAATGAAAAGTGAATCAAGAATTATTTGATGGAAAAAATAACAAAAACAAAAGCATGTGCATTTCTAGCATTTTTAAATTGAGAAAACAAATGAATTCAGACACAATGTGTGTGAATCTTTTCAAACAGTTTAATCATACATAAACTAAAGATAAACTACCAGATGACTGTTCGTATGTGTCCACTTTGCTAGATTTCTGTAGAGACAGTAGCATGAAATCCTGAACCAACTTAATACAACACACTTGTTTGACATCTAATAAATTCTGCACTCTCTACACTTCCAATGAAAACCACACAACTTGAATGACAAAACGACAAAAAAAAAAAAAAAAAAAAAAAACATCTTCCGTTAAAGGCTGTTTTGTGGAGTTGATTATTTTTGTTTGTGGTTTGGTTATTTTGTACAGGTTGATGTTTGGTCATGGTGTTACAGTCTACATGCTTCTACTTACTGGGACTTACATTGTGAAACAACTTATGAAGTAGAAAAGGCAAAATCTGTACAAATCTTAAATGTTAAATACAATCACTCTGTACCAGTAATGACAAACATCCCACAGGAAATTTTCTCAGAATACATATAAACTCACAAAACAGCAGCTTAAAATCTAAATAGAAAACAACCACCTCAACTCCCAATTAGATTAATCTTTCAGAATACATCTTAAAAAAAAAAAGAAAAAAAAAAAAAATATTGTAGCTCTTCATCCATGGAGACATGTTGGACATTAGAGGGTTGCCTCCCAAACTAAAGGTTTAGGGGGCAAAGCTGCAGTTGAGCTCTACCAATCAGTCCAGAATTCCAGAACTTCACAACTTGTACAGATGCCAGTATAGGGAAAAAAAAAAAAAAAAAAAAAAAATGCCTGCAAGCTGAGTGTAAAACAGACCAACTGTATGGTTATAACAAATTATTAACTGAACAACATCTTAAGAAGAGCATGTGTTTTTGCTGTTGTAGGCACAATCATTTATATCTAAGGACTCATTTAAAAACCACTTCAATTTGTGTAACAAGTTTACATTAAAATCTCACTTTAACCCATAACCTAAACACACATTGTATTGTTTTTTTTAAATCATAAACCATCAAAATGAGACCACATGTCATTGTAGCAGGAGCCATGAACATGATGTGAATCATACTGCAAATGTAACCAACAGCAACATGCAAAACTTTTGGCACCACTTTATTCATCTTGACTTTTTGAAACAGAACTAGATCACATTTTGCTGAGGATTTCAGTGCACTTACAAAACAAACAAAAAAAAAAAAAAAACATGCATGCTTAATATTTACCTGTGACAAGAAATTCAACTCTGCTCATTCTATGCATTATTTCAGACTAATCCTGATTTTCACACAATAAGGAAATGAAAAACATGTGCCTATGTTGGCTCGACACACAAAGAAGAAAAAGGCAATTCAAGTGTCTATTGTAATGTCACTCTGTTAATAAAAACTCCCAAAATTACATCATGCCAACTAACCTAACACAAAATTACAAAGTTTATCCTCAATTTCAGCAAAATGTGACGAAAACATCCTCTAAAAGGTTTAGAACTAACAAGTGAGAGAAAGGGAAACACACCCACACTTGAACACACAAAAGTGATTCTATAAACTGAATGGCTGCTTTGAGGAAAAAAAAAAAAAAAAAAAAAAAAATACAATTAGAAGCGCTAGGAAGACTGCTTAAAACAATAAAAATCGATAAAGAAAAATCTGAAAAATTAAACAATGAAAATTAAAAGCTTCTGCAAAAATCTAGTGGTTATGTTTGTACGTTCTAGAAAAATAGACTCTTTGCTCTGAACAATTTTCATGAAACTTTTTACACTTTTAGCAGTCTTTCTAACGCTCCCTATTGGCAGCACAAATGACAGAAATGAACATCACACAAAGAAACAAACAATAAGTAATCAATAAGCGTCAAAAGTTAACAAAAAGGTCAAGTGTGAAATTTCAAGCGTCAGAGAAGCGAAGAGGACAACGGACTGGACGATGAACTTTTGACGTCACATCGACATGCTAGGCAAACGATGACAAACGGGCACGAAGATATCTAGAACAAAAACAAAAAAAACGAATAACAAACCTAGGTTAAAGCACAACGGAAAAAGGAGAAGGGATGAAAAAGAAAATCATGAATGATTATTTTTACATGGGGGGGGGGGGGGGGGGGGCTTTCAAAGATGCACATGATCTAAACACAAAACATTGAATGCAACACAGGAAACAATGAAGAAAAGTGGGAAGAAAGAGGGAAAGGTAAGCACCATGCCAATAGTGAACAAAGGGAATAACATTAAACAACAACATCAAGAGAACACAACCTGCCTACTACAGCTACGACAACAACATTTGAACTCAAATGAAAATGTTCAACTTCTCACAACCACATTTTGATTTTAGACCAAGGGAAAGAGAGAGAAACGAACAGAAAAATTGTGCTTCAATGTTTCAGCTCTTTCAGTGAAAGTCTTTTTATTTTGTGCTTCAACTTTGAATTGTGTGGGACTGTGGAATAATGCATATTTGGAGCTGCTCATATTGGTTCTTATTCACAAAACACCTGCCATGGGTAACACAAATTTGGCTACATTGAACTCTGTGAAGGACAACAACATGATGGGACACAGAGCGAGTAACAGAGTATCATCGTTAAACGTGTACACAAATTTAAGACTTGATGTGTTTGGCACATATGTGGAACTACTCTGCACCTGTGAGCTCTTTTAAGGCGCACAAGTCTGCAGACCTTTACACAAACGCCAGTCAACCTGCTCTGGATAAAAGAAACAAAACTATGAAAAGATTCTGTCTAACAAACAAAAATCCCTGCCTAGAACAAGTTCACAAGAATCTTTGGATTGTTCAAAATGGTGATTCGTGATGCAACTTGGACATGTCTGAGGCCTTCGCATTTTTCTTCCACTAAATGGTTTTTGTATTTAGTTTTTGCATGTAAATCACGTGTTTATTTGAACAGAGGCACAGATCAGGGAGCGGGCATTCCCTGCACTAGCATCTAAACGCTTTAAAAGGGGCTTCACACTTGAGTTCAGTCTAAAGCGTCTCTAACTTATCAAACTAACTAAAAGGCATACAGACCGGCATATCTGTACAAGTCGCAATAGTGGCACACATTTCCTCACCTGGATTGAGAAGTGTGTCCGTACTTGACGATAATAGAAAGATTGTGAGGTTAACAAGAATTGGCTTATTTGCAATTAAATCAGTGAAAATAAAAAGCACCATTAATAAATACAAGCATGTCAAACTGTTGATGACAATAGTGAGGTAAACGTCAAAAAAAAAAAAAAAAAAAAAAAGGTCTAATACAATTTTTACTAATTGCAATTCCAAGCTCAAGTTATGCTGTGAGGAAATAAATGAATGACTTTTGATTAAAGCACATTTCAGCATTCGTCATTGCACATGTAAATGTACTTAGTTTAGAGATATTACACTGAGTGAATAAGAACTTAAGACTGAACCATGGATCTGCTTCAGACTTAAAAAAAAAAAAAAAAATTATATTTTTTTTTACTAAACAGACGACACTACAACTAGTGAAAAGGGCCACACATCAGTCGTTTAAACAATCAGTGAATGTATCCACAAAACTTCACATAAGGATTCTACAAAAACACTGTTGAATCTTTTGAGTGATTTTTTTTAAACAACCGTTTTAATTCAGAGAAATTATTTAGGCAATATTATAAAACCTCTATAAAAATAGAAAAGGCATAATAGGTTAAGTAATATACACTATCTGGATAATGTTTTCTTCTCAATTTCCATAAAAACAATCTTCTCACCTAACGACCCTGCAGGACTCAGATTGGCATTAACATTTGATTACGTTTGAACACTTATTTACTGCCATTATCAACTAAAGCAAGCTGTATGGAGTAACTCGAATACACGGTCACAAGGTCAACTTTGAGTCTGATGAGTCTCGATATACCAGGGTACAAGAGGCCACCTGCATAAAAATAAAATACTTCTTGAACTCTCCCCACAAAATGTTGGGAAACTAACTTTCAAAAAGTTAAATTATTCGGACAATTAAGTGGCCTTAAATTCAGCACTTGTAAACTTCCTTCGTTCTGTTCTTGGCAATATCATCTCTCACGGTTTTCCAGATTGCAAATATTGCTAAACGCTTCAAGACCAACCTCTTGAACTGAGGTGTAGGATAATGTATCAAATGACCATCAAAATAAAAGTCATGTTGTAGATTGTGTCTTTGCTCAAAAAGTCTATACAAATGCCATTTAAAACCATATGTGCTACCATGTGATTCTTCAGCAACTTCCAAAGAATAAAAATAATAATCATCGTGGGTCAAAAAGAAACATTTTGCTTTTGTTTGAGGCTTTTAAGAAAGGATTCATGAACTGAAATGAAGCACTCCATCACTTATTTCATCATCCAGGTATTTTCATGTGCCAGGCGAGTAGAATAATGGGCAAGTAGTTTTGGTCTGACAGAATGGTGAGAATGTCCTGAGAGTAAGTGTAGCATCTCCAGCAAACTAGCAATACTGAATGAACCAGCATGTGATATAATACCCTTGCTTAGTGTTTGTCTTTTTAGAATGTAAAAATATGAATGTGAATAAAAACAAGCAAAAAGCATCATCATTACTGTTGTTAGCTGAGCCCTCCAACAGAATACATAAAACAGACTTTGAAGCAATGTTACATCACCCTCATTGTGAAGACACAGATACATTAAAAAATAAATAAATAAATTAGTGAAATAAATAAATGAATTAAATAAAAAGGCATCCATGAAAACAGAGTCTAGTGGAGTGCAGCCTGAACTTCCAGATGCTCAAAACAATATTCAGGTGACTGACTGATTATCTTTTGCACCGATGCAGCAAGCCTCCTTCATTTTCTAGAAAGGCAGCATTGTAGGAGGCATCAGCATTACACCGTCCGAATGTACTATAAGAGTCTAGTGTAAACACAGGAGAACATCTACAGGGGCCAGACCGTGGTGATAAACAGTCTAAGGGACTGAAAGCAGTCACGCAGGCTGGCTTTCATTGTGCAACATCCTTTGACGCAAGATTTATACACAGCAAACTTGTAATATGGCACAAAAAAAAGACTTGAGGGAAAACAGAAGATCAACAAAACAATTAGATATATAAATGTGAAAAAAAAAAAAAAAAAAAAAACTCATTTCTCCTTGGAACAAATTCATAATGTTAACAATTTGCATGTTGTCTTTGTTTTTAAGGTTAAGAGACAAGATATGTAGGAAAGGCCAGAGAAGTAAAAGGATTAGGAAAGGCAGGTGTTAAGGGTGGATGGGGTCATTATAACTTTCCAACGTCACACTCCACTTACCAGAAAAACATTTTCAAACCAAGTCCATTTGAGAGTAAAAGCACTCAGTATGGCTTGCTGTCATTTTTGGATCGTTTAAGTTGCACCTTCAGCCGCTTCATTCCAATCTGAAAACCGTTCATTGACTGAATGGCCGCCTGGGACGAAACTGGATTGTCGTAACTTACAAAACCTAAAGAGAAAAAAAAAAAAACGGGGGGAAAATGTACAGAATCGGACTATAGTTACCCACAGCTCTGAATATACATTTAAGGATTGTTTCTCATGTCTGAACTCAAAAATCAAGGCAAGCACAGTGTTTCTGGAACAGGCCTCGACTCACCAAAACACTTGCTAAGGTTGGTCTGTTTGTCAATGAAGACCTTGGCAGAGATAACATTGCCGAAAGGCATAAACATCTGAAGCAAATCCTGATCACCAAACTCCTGTGGCAGATGGTAGATGAACAAGTTTGCTCCTTCGGGGCCTTTAGAAAGACAGAAAGAGAAAGAAATAAAAGATAACTTTTGACTGCCTAGCAACCTTTTTATTTCTAATGAAGGTTCAACATTTATTCTCCTTGCCTAGATAAAAGAATAATCTGTTAAATACAACTCAAGCATGCTGCCGATTACCACAGAAAAGAGACGTCCCCCAACTTGATAAAACTATCTGACTGGAGGGTTTGCATTTTGCTATAGCATTTTAATTGAATTCAGTATAAAACATGTTTATTGTTTGATTTGTACAGTTGCATAAATTGCTCTTTTGAAGTGGGAAAACATTTATACGTGAATGAAGGTCTGTTTGTGTGTTACTGCCGTAACTACCATGGGCAATTTTTTGCTCCAGATTGAAATTAATTACAAATCTTATTACAGACTTGAAATTATAGTTGTGACTAAATTGCCTAAAATATATATAAATAAAAATAATAATAAAAAGGATTATAAAATATCTGGCCTTGCCAAACTAACAGCAGGTAAAATATGTCTGTTGTTTTAGGTCTTATATACTAACATTCACTCAGATTTGTTTTAAACAAATTAATACATTTATTCAGCAATTAATCAGCATTAAATTCATCAAATGTGACTTTTACTAAAAATTTCTATTTCAAATAAATCCATTCAAACTTTCTATTCAACAACGAATACTGAAAAAAAAAAAAATGCATCCTGGTTTCTACAAATATAGAAACTGTTTGTTTTCAACATTGATAATAATTGGTAATGTAAAATACCAGCATAGAAAAGCATGCCACATATAATTCAAACAGGCTTGAAGTTGTATTTAACCCAGAAAGCTCCTTGAATTCATTGGCAGAGAGCTGCTGGTATGGATCTCCACGTACTTTTAAACAAACCAAAATGTAGAAAATGGACATTGTGGAGAGTGATTATGATCTCTTACCCGCGCTCTGATTGGGACTTGCTGTTGCAGCATATTTAAAACAAGAATGAATCCTTAAGATGGTGATCACAAGAACCACATCAACACACACCCACACACACTGAAAAGCATCACAGGCCAACACATACCCTAAGAGCTGACCCTGCTAGCATAAACTAGCAGTTTTTCCCCCAAACAGCTGCTCAAAGGTGATCAGACCTCCATGTACTCACCTTCTTTCTGACTGCCAGCGGCACTAACGTTCTGCTGAGACAGTAAACTCTGACTGTAGAGGCTAGGCAGAGCGGCAGCGGCATACTGTTGGATCCCAGAATAGGCTGCCTGAGTCAGAGCCTCCATAGTGCTGCCCGAGCCGTTAGAGAGACCTCCACTGCCTAGACCACCATTCAGAGCAGCCATGCCTGTGCAGACAGAACACAAGTGGTCAGTGCTAAACACCAGTGTAAATGGGGTCCTAAATGTTTTGTAAATAGATGACTCAAGCCACATTCAAAAGAACTTCAAAATACATAAGACCACATCATATTGATACTGTAAACACTAACGCATCATGCGTTTCTGAAAATAGCGAAGGATTAAACGTATGTAGAAGCAACTTTGTGCACTCTTTTTTGGTGATATGTCTCAGTGTCTTGTGATCACATCACCTGCGATGAATTTTAATAACTTGGGTAAACAGGATCTTTAGCAGCACCACCTGACCGCATACAAAAAGCAAAAACAATGAACGTTTCTTCTTCCTTACTTGCTAGGGAGCTCATGTTGAGACCTGCTCCAGCGCCCGCAGCAAGAGACTGAAGAGCACCTAAAGACGCCATGGGGTTCACAGAAGAACTAGTACTGGAGGTGGGTGAGGAACCTGCTGTGAGGAGGAGAGAAAACAAGAACCAGGTCTGACACATTTTTCTAAGCCATCAGACAGTTTGCCAATTCACAATTAACATAGTCTCATTTGCTTTACATGTCTGTGTAATGAGAGTGAGAAGAAACAGCAGACAGCAATGAAAGCAGTCAGCAATGAAAGCAGTCATGTATTTCAGAGTGCAAAATGAAAAGTTAAATCACAAAGACGGCACTATGAAGCAAATGATGGGAATTATTAAGAGACTGATGCATGGATAGCAAGAGATGTTTAAATATTACAGTTGTTTAGGTTTGGAGAAATTGCAACACTTTAGGTTCAATTTGTTAACATTAGCTGTCAATAACAATGAACAATTCCTTAACCAAGATTAATAAATGCTGTAAATGTACATTTCTACTTATGCAAATAACATCAAGCATAAACTAACATTAGTTCATGGAGTATGAACGAACATAAATTAACAACGAAAAACAGTATATTTAAAATTCAACATTAACCTAAATTAATAAAAGTTACACTTTTATTGTAACTTTTGACCCTCTTCAGCTAATGCTGGGTACACACAAGATAATTGGGCTGATTTTGGGCCGATTGCTCCCCTTCCCAATCCTAGGTAATGTCCCGATTATCTTGATGGTTCTACAGATTATCTTATCAGATTTTCCTGTGGTGGGAGGTGTGTTAAGACTGACTGAATCTGCTCGGAAGAATGTCGTAAGCGCCCCGATTGCGAATCGTAAATATTCAACATGTTGAATATTTACGATCAGAAATCCTGATGTGTGGGGGGAACCTTGAGAACAAATCTCCAGAGCATGTGCGCATTATCACGTGAAACAATATCCAATCAGAAAGCGAGCTGACAGAAGACAGAAGCATAACAAACGCAGTCATGGCACAGAACAAAGTAAAGACCATGTTTTGTGGTCTCTCACATTTTGAAAATCTTATAAGATTTTAAAAATCTTTTAGTGTGTACCCAGCATAAGATGGAAATTGGATTTATGATGTACCTTTCTTTAACATTTATGATGTTCATTTAAAAAAAAATTATAGTATAGCTTTAATAAATGAAATCAATTATTATAATAATAAAGAAGGTAAAAAGTTTAACTAAAGCAAACATTTTGAACTTTGTAAAGTGAAATTTGCTATTGGTCAGAAAACTTACGCCGAGCAATTCTATTTCACAGACAGATAAGAAGCAAAGTTAAGGACAGGAGGAGGAGATTAAAAAGCGGGACCAACCCTTGTAGGCGTCCCAGGCAGATTGAGCGTGCTGTCCGGAGGGCGTACCTGAGCTGGTGAGGACGCTGAGAGGGGAGCTGGAGGTGGTCAGAGCACTGCTACCTGTAGGTGTGGCCTGTGTAGCACTCGCTGCTGCTGCTAATGCAGCCAGATTCTGCATGGCATTCAGACCTGCCGCAGATCACAGACCATCCATAATATCAAGATTTCAAGAACTACACACACCACACACTTCATTCTCACCAACATTCACATGCACAACCTCCTTTTATCGTCCTAAAGCTAATAGGCAGTCAGAACCGATGATTTTATAGGTTTGCAATACAACTGAGTAACTAACTATCATTTCTATCGGGTCTGAGTGAAGCGAAGCCCGTCAGACTCTCACCTGACATTGGATGGAGATTGTTGAGCGCATTTCCAGAGGATGCAGACTGCTGTAGAAGCTGCAAATAAAGCTAGACATTACATCAAAACAGAGAACAGAGAGAGTCAGGACTGCATCCAGGACTGTGATGGAGAGGAGAGGAGAGGAGAGGAGAGGAGAGGAGAGGAGAGGAGAGGAGAGGAGAGGAGAGGAGAGGAGAGGAGAGGAGAGGAGAGGAGAGGAGAGGAGAGGAGAGGAGGATAAATCAGGCAACAAGGCAAAATAAATACAAGCAGGAGCACGTGTGGACAAGACAAACAAAAAGGATTGAAATGTGGACATTCAAGAGTTATAAAGAAATTATAAGGGGACTGAAAAGAATTAGAAGGGGGTAAAGATTAAGATAGAAGAAGTTTTCACAGCACACCCATGGAGCAGCACTAACACATTCAAACAGGGCTACACATCTATGTTGGCACACAAGGAAACAACCAATTAAATCGTAACTTTAGGAGCTTTGGGAGTAATCATAGACAATCAGGATTTTGAGAAGCCAAATTAAATGCAGCTAAATATTGGCCAAACACAGACCTGCAGCCCATGTGCTTAAACACAGCAGAAAAACACAGCAACCTTTTTAAAGCAAATTGGATTCTTTGATTACAAGGCTCTCATAGAATCTAACCTGATCACTACAGATGCAAATAATAATCCATTATAGTTTGGGTAAATCAAAATACATTTTGGATAGAGCTAGGGGTGTCGCAATATACCGGCATTGTTAATAGTGAAATTTATTTATTAAAAAAAATAAAATAATTCAAATATTGATATGTTAATACCACACCTATGATAATATCGTAATTAATCCAGAAATCTGGTTGACACTCCAACATAGGAGGTGGCAGTATTGCACCTTAACACCTGACCTGTCATAAAACAGGAAGAAAAAAAAAAATAATAGTTGACGACGCCGTGTAGCTACTACTGCCGCACAAAATAATGTCAAGAGGAGACGACAGACGAAAGTGAGATGCTCTACCTGCACCAAAGAAAAGTGAGCTCATTAGTGTGAGAGGTTTTTGGATTTTTAGGAGTTTTTGGGTACACAAAACAAACCAAGTTAAAGACTAATTTGACTGATAGGATTATTTGTTATTTCTTTCAAAAATTTCTATAGATGTTGTGATGATAATGTTATTGTGAATTATTTTGGCTATGATAATCATTTAGTAAAACTGATATTGTGACAGCCCTAGATGGAGCAAAGACCAGCTCTCCTGTACTAAACATAAATGTTTTCATTCTGCATGTGCTTCACGTAGTTTATGCAGTGCAGTTTGCATGTTTTAAAGAGTCCTCAACAGTGGCGCGGTTTCTACGTGCATCGCAACAGGATATGTCCTGTGTACTCACTGCAAGGTACTGTGGCCCCAGTGAGTTCAGTCCTGTAAGGTTTCCCCACATGGAGGCAGCATTGAGCTGTTGCATCTGTTGCTGCAGCTGCTGGGTGATACGTTTCTGTTCTTTATCCTTCTGCGTGTCTGCAAACTTCACCACAATGGGAGAAGAACAGCCCTGAAGGGACACATGCAAACAGAAATTAAAATGCAGCATAGAATTTAATTTACAAAACAAATAAAAAGGGAAAGTGACCAATAAAACCAAAAGTATGAGTGAACAGCAAGTTATTGTGTGTTAAAGCAGCATCTCAGCCTTTCATAATACACTTCTGTTCAGCTTTGGGACAGTATGATTTTTTTTCTCTTTTGTAAGAAATTAATACTTTTGATCAATTTGCATTTATAAATGTTACAAAATAATTTTGTTTCAAATAAATGCTGTTCTTTTAAACTATTCAAACAACCCTGAAAAAAAAAAAAAAAAAATCTTTCCGACCCCAAACTTCTCAATGGCAGTAACTTATAGTTTGGTAAAAACAATACTTTGCTGTATACTATGCATTGGGGCATAGGCATTTATCTCTCAAGCACAGAAATATCAAGCTGAAATGCAGAAATTGCATGAGTGTGTGTTTACCTCCATGGTCTGTGACTGGTGCATTGATTTGATGGCAGACTGGGCCATCTGTCTCGCTGTGAATGTGACGAAGGCACAGCCTGTGGACACAGATTTGACAAGTATGAAAGTAGTCCTTTTGTGATCACCAACTTCAGTGTTTAAACCATAAACATAAATCCATAAACTAGAAGTACTCGTGAAACAATCATGCAGAAACACCTCCTCATCAAAAACAGGCCCGATTCAGGCCTGGTCTCTTTGGAAAAACGGTTCGAGGACTGCTGAGTCAAAATGGGTTGTGCCTATTACTTATGCAGTTCCCATGGTAATGGACAGCAAGTTTACTCAAGCCAATTCTAAAATAAATAGCGTGTGCCTGAATGTGTGTTATGTTCCCTTGGTTACACTTTGGTTAACTTAATCAAGTTATTTTCTACGTCACAGGTAAATGACAGCTAGAAAATTGAAGAATAAGTGGACAAGGCAAAAAAAAAAAAAAAAAAAAAAAAAATCCCAACTGGATGGTTGATCAAAGCGACCATGTATATATTCTCAATTTGTTGGTTATATAACCTCTCATATCAGTTGCCACATTGAGTTTGGCTTAAATGAAGCCATTTTCATTTGGGCCGACAGGGGTCAATTGAGTCTCATTTTTCTCTGATGGGTTGTGTCTGCAACTATTAGTTACGCATAACACTACCTCCTCGAAATAACTTAAATGAGAGAAGGCAGAGTGACTGATGAAGATGTTTATTAGTGTGCTACCAGTGCACTGAAGGAAAGACTGCAGAGGTTAAATTCATGTGTGTATGTGCTACAAGTCAAAACATTCACAGTACTGCCTCTATTCTCTTTTTTTTTCCGGGTCACATGATGGGTGTATAATTTCCTTTGGCTGTTGATAGTGACAATATAACATGCGCTTAAGAGAGTTCTTACCGCGGCTCAGTCCGTCAGGGCCTCTAAGTATACGGCACTCCTCAATTTGACCATATGGAGAAAACATGAGCCTTATGTCATTCTCATTACACTTCTTTGAAATCATTCCAACAAACAGCTTTCTATCTTCTACCGCTGAAACACAAGAAAAATGTGTTATGGCAGCACTACCTCTGCACAGCTGTTCAACATTTCCTCAAGCAATACACTCCTGTTCAAATGTTTGGGTCCGGTAATAATTTGTAATGTTTTGAAAGTAGTCTCTTATGTTCACCAAGAACACATTTATTTAACTGAAAATACAGTAACAATAATATTGTGAAATATTATTTCAAATCAAAGTAAGTTTGGCAAAGCAGAATTTATCACTAATATGATCCTTCACAAAGAGTGTTGCCAATTTAGCAATTTTGTCACTAGATTTAGGTGACTTCCCCGCCCCTTGAGACTTTTTTTCAAAAGTTTAGGGACAAATCTAGCAACTTCTTGGATAAACCTTATCTAGATTCTTATTTTGCCCACTGATCTATATTCATATTTATATAGATCAATGAATTTGCCATTATGATGTTAACTAGTGATATTTAGCTACCAGTTTTAGCTACTTTCAATTGAAAGCAGTTGGCAACACTGTTCACAAACCATTCTAATTTACTAATTTGGTGCTCAAGAAAATGTATCAAACATTGAACAGTTGTTGCCACTTAATTTTTGTGAAACTGTGATACATCTCTTTCGGGATTCTTTGACTGAACCTAAAATTTTGAACAAAGGTGTATATGAATGTTGTAATACTGTAGTAAACTCATGTCACTCACCATTGTTTTTTTCACTGTCTGCAGGCTTCATCTGTATGGGATGATGCATCTGTACAGAAAAAAAAAAAAAAAAAGTGACTTAACACTGACATTTCCAAGCCCCCATGAGAAATTAGCTGTTTGAAAAGCTTTAACAGTCCCTTTGGGTGTACTCAAAAAGCTTTTATAAAAGTGTCAATACATGTGTAGATTTGATGCATTTTTAAGAGCAATAAATATTAGAAGGCCAGCTCATCTGATGACACACATGATTGAGGATTAATGGATTGATACAATAAAATAAAAGTAGATCCTTTTCTCACCCCTGGAAGAATCTTCATGTTGTGAAGGGCATTTTGTGCTTCTAATGCAGATTTACGGGTGTAATATGTGACAAAACAACAACCTGCAAATGCAATAAATGGTCTATGAACCATGACCAAGATGACAACATTTCCACTGAGACCAATCTCTAGAACTCTGTTCCAAATCCTAGTGAGCAGCATTAAGGAATTGTTGGCACGTTCCCAACATGAGGACTGTTCCAAAAAGTAGGCAACTTAATTACACTGCCGCATAAGACAAATAGTTAAGGCAAAGTTTTTTTTAAGCAGCACTGCATGTGTGTGTGTGTGCTATGAGCTCACTAGGTTTTGGAAGTGACTGTATAAGTCTTTATAGTGACTGATATAGAACATCTCAATCTGCAATGTACTGACTGTCAAGTATACCTTTACTCTGTGGGGGGTTCTGACTCCTGTCTCGAAGAACATTGATTTCATAAACTGCACCATAGGGCTCAAACAGCTCACGCAGCTGATCCTCTGACCACGTCCGGGGGATCTGACCCACAAACATCTTTATAGCATCAATGTCGGGCTGGTCTGGGTGGTCCAGAGACCCATTCATCTTCTTGGTTCTACAGAAAAGAAAAAAAACTAAGTCTGCTTGGCGAGTCTTAAGGACATGGCCCTCATTGTCTCCAGTTTCTCTGACAGATGATGAAACTCAAACACACTGCACATCAAAAGGATCTCATGTCGTGCCCACTGCCCAAGTATGAAAACCCCAAAATTACAACTAGTGTTATTTACCAACAGCGCACCAGTATTAGACTGATTGTTCTGGCTGATTAATCGGTTGATTGTTTTTTAGACTGAGCTTTGATTTGCCAGATAACCGTTATCACTTGGTCAGCTTTGCCAATTTAAAATGTATTTGCTGTTCT
This sequence comes from Ctenopharyngodon idella, assembly GCF_019924925.1. NCBI lineage: Eukaryota > Metazoa > Chordata > Actinopteri > Cypriniformes > Xenocyprididae > Ctenopharyngodon > Ctenopharyngodon idella. Next base: position 12,048,962 of record NC_067226.1, read on the forward strand.
CAGGTTGAGATCGAGCAAATATCAGTCCAAATAAGTATTGATTTTAACAACTGTGTACATCTTTTTGCCATCACAAAATTGCTTTCTATAAATACTTGTGTACTTTGTATTGCATTACATTATAATTGCCTATACCAGATCTCAGCACCAGCCATTAAAAAACCCATATTGGTTGATCACTGGTCCATACTCACAATCATGATCATTCAGATACAGTTTCTTTTAAATTTTGATTTGATTTCTTGTAAAACTGTAGCTGTGTGAGTTGAAATCTAAAACAGTTCTCTTATGAAAAAAAAAAAAAAAAAAAAAAAACTTTACTTAAATGTTACTGCTGCCTTGTTTACTAGTGATTAGCAATGCAAGCTAGCAAAAAACAGTCCTAAAGCATTCACAGCATTATAATTCTTCAGCCATTACATGAAGTGCAAACATAAGAGTAAAATCCCTGCTCAAACAACAGACATTGATTAAACATTACAAGGCCTAACATTTAAAAAAAAACAAAAAAAAGAATGAAACGTAAATTCACAATAACATTAATTTAGAAAATAGATTTGGACTTGAATCAATAACCTGTTAGCGTTCCACTGTACCGCCCGTGGTACACATACCTTTCAAAAGAGATCAAAAACATGCATATATACTCCAAATGGTTCAAGAACAGCATGCAATTTACTTTAAAGCCAATTTTACAGGAATGCTAAGGGGACAAACCACAAAAGGACATTAAAGAGAAAATAAATTTTCAGAAATTTATCACAAAAGAATATCAAAGTCTGTGATGAGAATGAGTTAAAAGACAATACTGATTGACAGAGCGGAGCATGAGGGGAAGCAGCGAGTGACGTCACTGGACAGGCCTGAAGCACAGCTTCATCACTCTCTTTAGCAGCTGCTGAACAGTGGAGTGACAGATCACTTTAAGAAAACACAGCATTGTCCGGCTGACAAAGAGCAGCATTAGCCAGCAGCTAAAAGCCAGATTAATGGCTTTTATTGATCAGAGGACAGCAGAGCTTATAAAACCTTCCACTTTGTTGATTTTCCAGCAACCAGAACTTGTTCAGACAAGCAGATAACAGATTCTCTAGAAGATCATCCAATCTGCGGCAGAGGAACATTGGGTGTTCACTGGGACGAAAACATTTTAGGATTGAAAATTCTTTCCCAATGAACTGACCAGTTCCTGACTGTTGGGAAAAAGCCAGTCACAAAAAAAAAAATCAGAACACAACGTTGGAGAAGATTCTACTGATTCAACAAAAACTACTAAACCTGAATGGAAGAACAATCTGACAAACAGGAAAGAGATAATATGAATAGTATATGAATGCAGCCTTCAATCTGAAGACTATTAGAAACAGTGAACTCTGCATCTCTTACACAACAAACAAAAAGAACAGAGAGGGCAATTTACCATAGCTCTAGCTCAGTCAACAGTTTCTGGCCCTGTTCTTGATTAAATTGTTTCCTTTGAGTTTCTTAAACTTCACAGTGAGAATCACAAACAACCCTTGTGACTTTAATAAGACAACACACTGAAACATTATATTGAAGCATCCTGCAACAGCAAAGAATGAACTCTTGTATTTCATATGTAAACCTATATATAATATCAGGGGGAATACATCCTATCCTATAACAGACAGGGAACAACCACTCAAGATGGCCGAGCAAGAGGTAAAACAAGGATCTCACTTTCCTTTTTAAAAAATGTTGAGAATGTTAAACCTTAACCTGATCATCATGAGTGACTAAATCATTGACTATGAGAAATATTTCCAAGATGAGACCACACCAACAAGCATTTACAATGCTTCAATCGTTTAAAACATCCTACTCTCCAGATTTTTTAACATCCTTATGTTTTTCTTGGGCAGCAGTACAAAGATTATGAAATTTCCAAAATAATACAGTCTAATAATATAAAAACAATATGTTTACTACAGGATTGTGTAGTAAACATGAACTAGCATCCCTCACTGCAGGCTTCTAATGGGCATTGACATTCATCTCCTTATAACTGAAAATACTGCCTGACATTTACAATCACTGGCCTTTCAGCTCAGAATAAGTTGTAAACAAACCACTAAATCACTCATTAGATTTTACAAACCACCCTAATTAATGAAATTAAACAGTCCCTGAACTTAATAAAAATATATTCCACCTTTAATACAGTCAACATCAAATCAAAGGAGAACTTAAGATATTAGAGTGAAACCCAAATCAAGTTACGCCAAGCTGAACAGTAAAGTCTGTACTCACACTGGGTTGGAACTCAAACTGCAATGGTCCACCATCATCTCTGGTAGAAAATCCAGCTTAAAGGAAGCCATTTTCTTCAGCACTTCACCAATTAGTAAGTCTCAAATGAACGCTGACAGAATCCACAAAAACAGCAGACTTGTTCACACTTAAACACTAAAACAGCCACAGCAACTATCCGTCAAGTACAATGTCTCTCAAGGTTCAGAAGTCGTAAGAAGTGACATGGGAACAGCTGGGAGAGAAAGGGAAGCGTACACCTCATGGAGGCTGATCAGAACCCACAAAACTCAAATCGACATGGAGCAAAGAGAGACAACGATGAGGCTCGGCACTGTGCTGGATGACAAACACAGGCCGTAGCTCTGGTCACTGGGCTGGGACTGAGGATTAGGACAGGCCCGACAGGCAACTAAAAGCTGCACCCCTGCTCCCACAAAAGAAAGTGCTGATGGAGGGGGACTTTTTTGTGAGTTTTTCTCTTAGCAAAGCAGAACGGAGTGCAGTGTCAGATAAATAAAGTGTCAGATTGATGCTGATAAGCGTGAGTGAGCGGCAGGAATGAATGGGGACAGGCAGCTCTCTGGTAATCCCTGAGCTGAAGAGCCCCCAGGACACAATCGTGTTCCGGCAACGGGCCACGAATGGTGCACTGTTCCAGCATGGAGGGGTGGCGGAAGGGAGGGAGAAACGGGCTGCTATAGGGTCATGCAACAAGGGTCATGTTATAAGCTCGCAGTAAAAGGGCGTCAAACAAAACAAGTTACAGGCAGGCTGAGGTCTACTATTTGGTCTTGTTTAGCATAAAAACACCAATGGACCTATAATAAGTATAACAAATAACATTAAAAACAACACCTTAATTGCCAAAAAAATAAAAAACAAACAAGTTATATAGTTCATAAAATGCTGATTCATTTTAGAAAGTGTAAATAAATCATTTATACAGGAACATATAAAAGAACATGCTTCCAAAAATGTTTTAGCAATTAATCAGAATGTATAATCATTTTTTCTTCGTCAACGGTCTGTCAGATATTTAAATAGGCCATGATGACATCATCGCTAGTCATGCAGTGACATCTGGTGTGCTGCTCACTGCAGGTATGCTTACTATTTAGAAAAAGAAGCAATGACAAAGTAAGAGCAAGTTATTTTTTCCTTCTCATTTCAGCTTCAAAGAGAAGCTGCTTGAAAGACTCGTTTCCCACTGAGGGAAAACCTGTAGATGGAGGGTATCCTCACACCCCTGGGGTAAAAGGATGTGGAGTGTATGTGTTCTTACCCGCCAAGGGCAGGTACTTCCACAGCAGGAAGGGAAAGCTCGCATTGAGGTTGCCCGATCTGCGCTGTGGTCAGGTAGAGGGCTTCAGCGTCGATGCTATCCATCCAGTGACTTTGTTAAATGCTACAGAAACACACCAAACATTACAGGACACACACATCAGACACACATACACAGGTAAACACAAACTGGAAGGGAAAAAGAAAGAACAAGAGAGACGTCTTCTGACAGAATAGACAGCATGCAAACCTCATGTCACAAAAACTGCATGCACACAGAAAACACATATGTAGGAGAGTGAGAAGGCACTTCCTGGATGATCTGTACATAATCATGTAAATGACAGACTATAATCTGAGAGGAAGCTGTTCTCACTTTCATTGGAGGTAATCAGTTTGTAGAAGCTCAAACGTAAAGGTTTTTCACATTACAAAGGGAAAAAATGGTCTCCATTGGTCAGAATTCACTGAATTAGAATTCAAGCTCAGACCAAACCAGATGTTAGGCCCAAAGTTTTTTTTTATTTTTTTATTTACTTTTTAACAAAGAGTTACTGAAACGAGAGTATAATTATATATATATATATATATATATATATATATTATATATATATATATTATGACAGTAACAGCACTGTGTAAAATATTCTTACTCTGCTGAGAAACAAAATATCAAGTCTCACATACACAACCAGTAGCAAAAAAGATTCACATATCAGATCAAATATATCAGGTCGAAGTAAATACAACTGATACATCAGTAACATAATATCAGTGTTTATAATACAGACAGAAATATACAAGTGCATAGGCTCACTATCAGGGCGAAACAACCAGGAACATTGTGCCAGGCCATGTAATAACAGGGGCCTTTAACAACAGATGTTAAAAACAATACGCATCATTTATTTGCCAACTTTGTAAATAGTTAGAGGAAAAACTGGGCATTATACACTAAGTGACTAAGGATCACACTGTATCAGACTTTCAAGTCATTATGAACAGAAAAAAACTCACTCAAAAATGTGTGCTTTGTTGCTGGGAGACACGTAACAAATGAAAATCATGTGTTCTTAAATCGGCTCAAAATATCAAAAATGTTTTATAACCTCCGACTGGATGAAATCAAACTTTGAAGAAAAAAAAAAAAAGAGAAAAGAAAGTCTGACCATCATACAGTAAACGATAGAGTTGTCAAAAGTACCGACTTCGGTACCAATCGGTACTCAAATTTTAAAAATGTGACACTTTGAGCGCCGTTGAGTGGATACGTAAACACCTCTGATAGGTCATTGTGTTCACGTGCTCATCAGATAGGTCTGTGATTGGCTACAATGATCAACACACAGAAGTGTTTGAATTTGAAAGCGTTTTGAAAGCGGGAGCATTTGAAAGCAGGCGTCTATCAGCGGACCGACGCCTGCTTTCAAACGCTCCTGTGTGTATCTGTGTAATCGCCCAGCGAAGAGCGTCATTGATGACTATTTATAACAAGCTTTTTGAAGCATTGATCATTGAAGCCAATCGCAGACATATCCGATGAGCACGTCAACACAATGGCCAATCAGAGGTGTTTACGAATTTGCTCAACAGCGCTCAAAGCATCACATTTTTAAAATTTCAGTACCGACATGGTACCGAAGTCGGTACTTTTGACAACTCTAGTACACAATTTTCTGTGAAATCTGTCAGCTCAAATCTGCAGACTGACTCCGACTTCTGGCAACTAGCATCAACTTGTCCATACTGTAAATCAGGGCAAAAATCTGAGCAACAGTCATGTAGTGTATTCCAGCCATTAAAAACAGCAAATGCAACATTTAGGGGGAAAAAAAACTAGCTTGATACCAAAAGTCTACACTATTTCTGAACTACGGTAAGGGTACCGAATTACAACTAGTAGCGCCGCAACTTTTGGTTAGCTGCCTGCTTCCCAACACTGTGCACATCAATAATATATCTTCCCTTGCCATGCATCTGTGCCATGCAGCTGTGATGTGGCTTCTGACCCTGGGAGCGTAGCGAGGATGCTCCAAGACCACAGACCATACCATGTTTTAATGACTGCTGTGCTGAGTGATTATGTGGCTTATTCATGGACTGTCTATGTAAGGCAGTGTTATAGGCCTTTAGGGAGGAGGTGGAGGGGGGGCAGGAGGCAGAGCATATGGTCAGCACAGTTCATCTAACAACAAACTCACTCTCGAACACGGCACAGACAGAGAGCACTGTGGACAAATGGAGTTATACCGAAGCATCTGGAATGACCCAGCAGCTGAGAATACAACACACACACAGCTGACTGATCAGAGAAAGGGGTATAGATGGACATTTACGAACCACACATCAGTATAAGTATCAGTATCACCAGCGATTCTGTCCTCTATCGATTAAAATCGATTCATAAATATTCTAAATAATATGTTGTTGACGGAACAAAGAAGAGCAGCACCAGGACAGTTTAGATCGTGCACAGGCTTGCAACGGGTGACAAATTAGGCTTACTTAACAGTAGGTCCAATATCAACATTAAATTAATATCATTAAATAATGTATAATTACAGGCACACGTCAAGCTTTTTTGTACTTTTTTTTTTTTTACACACACACGTGTGTTCAACGAGGTGGTAACGAACAATACCTGATGTAAAAGCGAATTAAGATATCCTGTATCTGAGGCTGAATCACTAAATATTGAGAATGCAACAGGGCGCCACGTATTATATTTTTCTAACTCCAAAAGATCGACCACTGATCCGAACCAGCTGATAATTACACATTTTAATGATGCACAAGACGCACACATACTCACGCCATGAGAGGCGAATATGAAAGGCTGAGCAGCGGCAGCTTCTTAGTCTCCACCGGGCTTGAGTAAATAAATAATAATGCAGTTCACCTTATAATAAAGCAGACTACCTTATTAAATAACTCTACTAACAGTAGCTGTTTTTCAGTTTGCATACTGCTGCTTTCCTTCTACTCTCTTCCCACTCTTCATTAAGGCCTCAGTGAAGGGTTGCCAGATATCTCAAGAAAAGCAAAACAAGCCCCTTAAAAACGCCATATAATAAACAGACAATGCAAAGCAAAGTGAACAAATATAAACAATTGAACTAGTATTACCAATATCCTAAAAAATTTTAATTCAGGAAATGTAATTATGAATGAAATAGTTCAATATAAAATATTTAGATATTGATTGAAGTAGAACTACAACATGAAATTGAAAAATAATTCAACAAAACTTTGATATTAAATACAACTCATAGCTGTAATTAAACTTTAATCAATTGGGGGCAGAGCTTTTCTTATATAAGGAGGGGGGCTTCAAGGAATACCTTAAATAAAATTTAAAATTCAAAAACATGTTTAGATTCAAATCTAAAATCAAATCTATGCATATATCGAATCAAAATTTGATTCAAAATATATGAATAATCACCCACTCCTTTTTTTTTTTTAATCCTCATAAATCATAAACAGTGTTCAGAACAAGCAGTTTTCATTTGAGCAGTATGACATCATACTGCCCAGACCTCGTCCATGACTTCTGAAGGACTCTGCTGTATTAGCATGGTTTCCGACCAGAGCGAGTTGCATAATGTTGCCATTTTCTCTAGGTAGGAGCAGCTGTAGCAACGAGAATGTCTCGTAAGCAACTCAGGTGTTATGTTCATCCTTACATCCAACAACAAAACAGTCTTAATTTGTTTTTAGGCCTACCTAAATTCGTTTATGTCTGCACAAATCATTTTACACCAGACTGCTTTGTCAACAAGGGTCAATACAAAGACAACACAAAAATTTTTGCTATAAAACTGAAAAAAAAGAAGAAAAAAAAAGAAAAAGTTTTGCTAAAAAGTTGTTACTCAAGGAGGGATCAGAACCAACTGTTCGCGATCCAGTTTATAGTCTCTGGAGTGATACTGGTACGGCAGTAATATGAAGGTGAGATGATAATGCAAGGGGGAGAGAGAGTTTATGGATAAGATTTTAATGCGCACTTCTTGTACTGTGTTTTATTCAGCTCTTACTGTGATTTTCTGGAGTGAAAACGGACGTTTCATCTTTTGTGTGATACAATAAACTTCATAAAACTCATCAGTAAAGTTTTGGCCATCATTCGGATGGGTCCGGTACAACAGGCTTGTAATAATAGTGGATAACAGCAAGATGGCAACATAAGTTATAACCATAATTAAACTAAACTATACCTGTTCTATCCTCATGCAGCATATATTCTCTGGCTCTGTAGGATCATTGTCTGACTCCGGTTCGAACATACAAGGCTGAACACTGCTACTGACAGTTTCTGACATTTTCAGTGCATGAGATCCTGTTTTGTCCTGTTTGTTGTGGCATGATGTTCTGAAGCTCTGCCCTCTTCTTGAAAGGGGGCTGGGAGCAGCAGCTTATTTGCATTTAAAGGGACACACAAAAACAGTGTTTTTGCTCAACCCCAAAAAGTGGCAATTTTAACATACTATAAAAAAAATCATCTGTGGGGTATTTTGGACTAAAACTTCACATACACACTCTGGGGACATCAGAGACTTATTTTACATCTTGTAAAAAGGGGCATAATAGGTCCCCTTTAATCGAATCATGAGATTCCAAAAGGGTCCCACCCCTATAGGACACTACCTCCATCCTGTTCCTCCCTCTAACTGTATGTCTTCAAAAATAAACGCATACTACTACTACATCCTGATCAGAGCAGCATCCCACGCCAGCCGTTCACAGCAGCACTGTAAAATACAGAAAGCATCTTTGCCACGATCCAAAGCAGCCGTTGGTGCATTAACCCTCCATTAATTCTGTCGTCCTGAAGACCACACACATACTGGGAGTTTCACAAGCTCAATGTTCACCATTATGTAGTTGCTGAGGTCTGACTGGTTAGCATTAGGACAGCGTGCCGTCCTCCAGACCGGTGAAATAAAGCCAAACTACATTTGAAAGCGCACAGTGATTGCTAAATCACTTTGATAAAGAAAATGCAGGAAAGTGCAAGATGTGCAGCTCAAATCTGACATATACAGAACATTATAATGAAAACACTATTGTAACAAATTGTAAATTCTTTGTGCATTAGTTGCCAAAGTTACAGCATTGTCACAGGAAGAGTGCATGCAAGCTGTAATATTACTTTTATGTTGTATATATCTAAATCTCATACAGAATGCGTTTGGTTGAGTTTATTAACCCGCTAGCAAAGCGCTTCAGTTTACCAGTGTTCACTAGCTCTTCAGCATCAACTTAAACGGCAATGACCGACATTATTGACTATGATTGGATTATTTGAGAGAGTCATATTAGATGTTTTTTTAGATGTCTTCTAAGATGTTTCTTTTTCAAAAAAGAACTGATATTAATAATACAGCAGTTGTTTTTTCTCAATTTTTTCAACAGTAGGTCTATGTTAAGACTGCACGATATTGAAGAAAAACACGATATGCGATAACCCGTTAACGTAATATTCATAATGAGCTAAGAATAATGCTTTAAGTGCGTAAAATAAAATTTGCATAATTTTAAATATATTTAAAAACTGAGTGATATTAACAACATGTTTCACATTCTATTTTTTAAGAGAAGGAAGCATCCCTACAACTTCTGAAAGTGTTTTACTGTAGTATTAGCAACATAAAAAGCAAGTGTAATATTAATGTCAGCGTAAACCAGGGGGTTTAGGGCTTCAGGTAGGCCTACATTAGGTTTATTTAACAACAGAACATACACACACACACACACACACACACACACACATAAATCATTCAATAATAGAAGTGGTCTAAATATTTAAAAACATACATATATAATATTTGTCACAGTGAAGCACATTGTTCCGGTAAATGGGCCTCATTCATAAAACTTTCGTAAATTAGTAAATTCAGAGTAATTAAATTAAATTGCTCTATTCATATGGATTGCTTTTACAATCTCTATGAATTTTCAGAAGCGTCAAAGTTTTAGTTGTGTGAACTATCAATGGAAAGACAAAAGTGATGAGAATATTACAAACAACATAAAGGTAAATTACTATTAATTTTATTAATAAATTTTCATTTTGAGATGAACTATCCCTTTAATGTGTGCATCCTAGGCCATCTCAAATGTATATATTTCAGACTAAGTAGTTTTTGTGACAGTCTCACTAAAATGGTCTTTTTGGTCTGAGGAGGGAATTGATCTTTTCAAAAGATCAAGAATAATTAGATTTTTCATGACATGGCCTCTTTAAACACTCTACCATATGGCAAGAGAGAGTGCTTTGTAGACATTTCCTGTTTTGTTTCTGAACTGTTTGTCAGTTTTGGATGGTTACAGTGAGACTCAATCGGCCTCCAGCAGAATCACCCGTTTCACTGCCAAACTGGAGAAAATTCTCACCACAGCCAAATCAACCTCTGACCACCATAATAAACTCCTGCTCAAATTCATGTCCAACAGAAGGTCAGGCTGTGTCTTAGGATACTGAAATGTATATCATAATTGCACAGACAAAATTAACTGATACAGACCAATCACTAAAGGCACCCACACAGTACAAGATAATCAGGCCGATTTTGGGCCCAATTCTCCCCTTCCAACAATCCTAGGTAAAATCCAGATTGTCTTGATGGTTCTACAGATTATCTTATCAGATTAGTGATCGAATCTGCTCCAAAGACCGTCAAGGCTGCACCGATCTCAAATTGTAAATATTGGGAAAGATTTCTGGGGGGAGACTTCCAACAGAAATGTGGGGGGACAAACGCGCGCACACTCTATAGATTGTCACGTGGAAAAAAACAATACCAAATCAGAAAGCGTAGTGACGGGAGACAGAAGCATAACATGACTTCATCCCCCAAAAAAAAAAAAAAAAAAAAAAAATGTACCCCACAAATTTTCAATAAAAAGCAGTCCGAAAGCTATTATTGCCATTTCTTCTGGCCCATCATCCACCATGTTTGTCTACTCTAGTCACATCTGACCGAGAGATTTTGCAAGATTCCATGTTCACAGTAGAGACTCTGGATGTTTGTGACTTCGGTACCGAAATTTTAAAAATGTGACGCTTTGAGCGCTGTTGATCGGATTCGTAAACACCTCTGATTGGCCACTATGTTCACGCGCTCATCGGATATGTCTGTGATTGGCTTCAATGATCAATGCTTCAAAAACTTTGCAAATAGTCATCAGAGCGCTCACAGATACACACAGAAGCATTTGTGTGTATCTGTGTGTCCGTCTATCACGAACCAATCGGCTACAATAACTTTTATTAGCGCTTGACACCAATTTCACAATTTTAATTCATAAGCTTGCGAAACGATTACAATACAATCAGTCAATATCAATTAATTTGGATAAATATCAGGTCATTAGCTAGCTGCATGTTAATTTTTCTCAAGGAAAGAATTCTCTCAACAGGAGCCCTGTCAGCTGGTATTATTATTAAAGGTTAAAATTAACAACTCAAATTAATAATAGGTTATCTTAGACACGTAAATCTGCTTCGTGTGCACAAATACTATGTTTCAAAATGCCGCCTAAACATCTTTGGTGATCGTCACACAGGTGGGGGTCAGCAGCTATATACAGTGACCTTGTATGGTATGGGGAAAATGTGATTGGTACAGACTGGTCCAATCAAGAGGTTGCAGGTCTTCATTGGTTTAATTAAAACTCATACCTTGTCAATACACATGTTTGACTTCATGCGGCGCTGAGCAGACCGAATGAATGCCGTGATTGAAAAATCTGTGAAGACACATGTAATATAAAAGATAGTCCCTTCACTACACGCTAGAAGAAAAAAAAAAAAAAAAAATGTAATGAGATATATGTAACAATATTTTCAAATTACTATTGAAGATGTTTAAATGTATAGAAATAATTATTTAGGGATTTAATGGCATTCATTAGCCACATTAGCAGGAGCACAAACAGGAATGTTCCCGACAGGTGCTGCTGACCTCCATGTGGTAAATCCCTCCTGGAGAGCGTTGTCATGATTTAACAGCTGCCATGGTGCAGCAACTGTCTGACAAGAACTTACCACAGCGGAATCTGACAGAAGTCAAAGCTAAAGAGCTTTTTGCCTGAAAGCATTAGTATGTTAAGTACAAAATGAAACTGAAGACTTTCAGTGGCTCAGTACAAGTATTTTAGTCCCCTCATGAGTGTCTTAAAGGTAAAGCAGTAGATGATTGATGGTTCCTTTAAAGAGCCTGCACTCTGACACACATCCCTTCCCCCTGTAATGGAGACATAAACCCCCCTGACTTTGCGCTATGCACTCAAACTCACGCCTACAATTGCACTCTAGACTCTCCAACCGAACACTCTTCTGAAAACCCTGAGTATTTATGTAAATACACACTCAAATATGAGCAGAGTCTGTTGGAACTGTCAGACCTCAGTTGCAGATAATGGAGGTGTTGCCATGCAGGACAAAAATCCAACTGCAAAGAACGACCCACTATAGCAGCATCAACTCACAAGTGTGTGTGCGCACTAACAAGTAACCAAGGAAACAGTTTGTCTTCAATTTTGAGCACTAAACACTAAGGAACAGAGAGTTCATTTCATGCAATTTTGCTTCATGCAGCTCTCTAATAGCATGACATAAATTGACAGAAATGGAGGTGCAAAATCCTAAATGACACTGGACCTCCACATGTGTGACTAATACATCATTTAAGCCGACATAAACACACTTGACACCAATTATCCAAACGCTAACAGCAAAACATCCAAAAACAGAGAGGACCAGCAGTGTAAGAGTTTACACATATGACACTTCAATACTTCAATACTCCAGGAAGTACAAGCACTGAATGTCCAAATAGTCTGAGGAAAACAGGCCACAGCTACTAATTACTATCACAGAGACCTGAATAGAAACCGAAGTTCAAAGATCAGTATAGTTGCTTTGTTTTACACAGTGAAGTTCTCAACAGGAATGTGATCAGACTTGAAAATAAACCGAAAATAAACTCATTTGCGACCTCTCAAACTAATCTGTTGGCTGAACATTTGTGTGCGCTGTCAGATGGTTCTAGTCAAATCATGTTCTTCGGAGTGCCAGTCATTTGGAATATGAATACCTACCTTTCCCACATTCACACATGACATTGTGATGTCTCACTTAACAAATAGTCCATTGTAATACATCCTAACACAAAAGTGAGATCCACTTACCCTCTCTGTGGCCTTGCTATTCTGAAACGTTGCTCCCGTCAACCTGCAAAAAGAACAGTCGTATGGTTAGACTGCCATTTTTATCAGTAAACATCTGTTGATTCCCAGTATTTTTCCTTTACCTAGATTACCATGCTGAGAAAAACACAGGGGCTAATTTGCAGTCTTTGTGTATTATTTATACTGCCTGTATTAGAGTTGGGTTTTTTCCCTTAATAATTCTCAGAGAGACAGATCTTACAAGAAAGTCAGATAAAGACTGAACAGGTCAGTTATAACTGAAGCCTAATGAAATGCAAAAGCAGAATACAAGAGTATAGCCTATTGCCCCTCTACATTAAGATAATTTTCACTTTCTCATAGTATATTATATACTAACTGTATATTACCACTTATTAGTTGGAGGAAATCAGACATGCATTCATATTCATTACAACATTATAGCTAAAATATCCCAATAACTTCACCCAACAATCTCAGCTAGGTTAAAGAAGTTCATTATCAAACACAGCAGATTTACACAAAAGATCCCATTACATCAATCACATCAAGCAGAATGGACCTTCTTGCTCTTCAGGTGGTCTCATTCAAAAGCATGTTATTAGCTTATGTTGCCTTTTCCAAGATAAACTTTTAGTCTCCCATTCTAGACAAACTCATTGTTTATATACCAAACTACAACCGAAGGTCGCAATACTGGTAACATAATAAAGCATTCCCAACAGTCCACCTTAGATTACCATTGCATTAAACACAGACTAGTCTTGCTATAGGACTATAATGCAGATTCCTCAACTCATTTCAAAAAGCTTTATGCGTTACACCAAATAAATGTTTGGCTTGGAAGTGAAAGCACAAGTGTACATTATGAAGCTCTTATCAAATGATAGTTCACGTGACAATCCTGAAGAGCAGCAGCTTTCTGTTCAGCAATCAGCAGGCCTCTGTGCTCAAACCAGAAGGCCAGACTCACTACATATAACTTTACACATTTTGTTGACATACATTGTGGAAACAAGCAAGAATATGAGCAACATTCACAAATTAAATGATACAAACATAGACACTGAATGTGATGGTCGCAGAAGTACTTTGGCGTGTTGTATTTACATTTTAATAACACATTAGCCTTGAAACAAGCAAGTAAAAATCAGGTAGACATTTTATTCGCAGCAAGTACTCGGAGAGCAGCTAGTTTAACTTTTGCTGGGATCGATACTTCCTTTAAATGACGCGATTAAACCACACAGCTGCATGTTACTTGCATAAGTAGCTTTTTAAAAATGGAGAACATGACAGGCCCTATGTGCTTAAAAACTTAACACTGCTACTATACTAACACACTTGCTACATTGACATGAATTTAGCCGGGGAGTGAGTATGCGTTTTCCAATGGAACCTCTAGTTTCTTCATTTTCAGCGCGATCAGTTGAAAATACATGCGACTCTGAGACCGCACGTGCAACACAGGGAACGACCTGTCCGAGTTCTGCTCATCACCTGCATCTTTTTAATTGCGTTGCATCATTGTTACACTTCACAACGATGCTGAACTTAGCAGAAAACCACGCCGAAATTACACAAGTTTAGATAACTCTTGACGCACCGTGCATTTACTGCTAATCAAAACAGCACCTATAAGCGAAATAAGCCCTGTGGGCGCGCGGTAGTCGATCTGCTCTTACATAATGACGCATGTTAGCGCGTGCTAGCGACCGTAAACAACCACCAGTTAGCTCGCGCAGCTACAACCGTGAACAATCAACACTTACCCTCGATGCCCCCTTTTTCAAACGGAGGGAACTGAGTAGGTATGGTGTGCTGACACAGGGGAATGATTGTTTTGTGGGATTTGTGAATTAGTAATTTTCTCTGATTACGTCTTCCCACGACAACCTACTTTCTGGGTGAAAGAGGGACGGTGCAAAATGGCTGTCTTTCCTGCATGCACCATCACATTTATTAAAAGGGGATTGGGGTGGAGCCTCTGTCGAAATGTACTGGGCAAATATGTACTTTTGGAGTCGAAACGTTGATAGACGCGACTATAATAACAAGTTCTGTTTGCCTTTTATGACAAATTGCCATATAAATACTTAAAACAGTAGTTAGAAGGAATTGTTTGAAATACGCCCCCCTTCTTAAAGAGACAGATAAGCGTTTCTCTCACGTGGTCGCTGAAGTCAATAAAAGCCCAAGAGGTCTGAGTGTGTGACATGGAGATAAACATCAAATGTATGCAACTGACAGACTGGTTAACGTGAATTGTGCTTTTAATGTCTGTGCAGTTGTGTTGGTATTAATATGTGTTTTATTATAGAATGAGTTTTATAATGCATTCACTATGGCAAATAAACACAAATACATTTTATATACACTGTAAATGTACATTAACCACATCTACACACACATCATTGTTCGACTGATGTCCATATCCGTGTCTATCCTCAATAAAGAGGTTTGCATATTATTGGGCTATTACTGTGCACGTGTAACAAGACAGCACAAATTCCTTTCCTGCTTTTCTCAGTGAAATACTAGTGATGCTTATTATTGGCATTTTAAGCTGCATTGTTGCATTTTTTTTATATTAATGTAGATAATGTAGAGACTCTTGCAAAGGTAGCCCATGCCTTTTATTTTAAGTCTCTTCACTTCACACAAAAATTGTTTCTTCAGTATCAGTGGCATCTGATCAATAGCTAAAGATAGGTGTTATTTTCCAATCGCTGGATACAATTGGAATCGATGTAACTGTATCCAGCAAATTAATCTCCAAAACAGAAGAGGGCAATGTCGAGGATCTGTGGCAGGCGTCGAAGAAAAAAAAACTTGCAGCGCGTGTCTTTCATATGCAGTGCCTATGTGGGAGTACGTGGTACAAACTTCTGTGACATGTTTCATTCTTTTACATGAGGAACAATGTCCAGTGTTCTAGCAAGGATTTTATTTTATCCCACACTCGCTTACAATGTTGTCATGGAAAAGATCACCTCCAGGGAATGGTTTAATCGCGTGGATCCGACTGTCATTCTTGGTGCTCTCCCATTCAGGTCAATGACAGAAGAGGTAAGATTGGACGTTTACTGTATTTTTGAGAATTACATATATAATTATAACCACGTTTATAATTTACCGCATTATCAAAACCCCAGTCCTGTTTCAGGGCTCAGCTAATGCCTCTTGTCACATTTGGCTTTAGTTGGTCCAAAAAGAGAAAGTAAGAGGAGTCATAACCATGAATGAAGAATATGAAACAAAATATTTCTGCAATTCACCTGAGGTAAGTATCTCTGCTAACTCTTTCACTCATTCCCAACTATAATCACAGATGGCAATGTACATCTAAGGATGCTCATAAATATATATATGTGTGTGTGTGTGTGTGTGTGTGTGTATATGTAACAGGAGTGGCGAGCTGTTGGCGTTGAGCAGATCAGACTCGACACAGTGGACCTGACAGGTGTTCCCAGCCTAGAGCACATCCACAAGGGTGTGGACTTTGCCTTAAGACATCGAGAGCAAGGCACTAGTGTCTATATTCACTGCAAGGCCGGCCGCTCACGCAGTGCAACTATTGCAGCTGCATACCTCATCAGGGTGTGTATCAGTCTGTCAACCAAAACCATGAACAATAATAAAACCAGCAGCATCAATACCAAAGCTGTATGTCATAGGTCACCACTGTGAACAATATTTGTCATTGTATGGTTGCACATTTCTTTAGCACTTTCTTTCATGTAGCACTGTACAAGACACACCTCGAATTGTTTTTGTGTCACAATATTGTTAGTGGGGAATTTTAGAGAGGGAAAACTGATATGTAGGTTAATTCAAGTGATGCTGTTCACTTCTCTACATGAAACCCACATATGCATGCTGAATACAAAGGGACTTTTATTTAAGTTTCATTTCTCATTTTTTAAGAATAAACCATAAATAATTTCACTGAGAGATGCACAATATATTCTTTATATGAATTTGTTCCTTCTTAAAACTGTGTCAACCAGTTATTTCTGAAGATATTGTAGGCATATTGTACCATGCAGTTATATAAAACATTGACAAGGGAAAGAAAACCAGTCACATCTAAAGTTAAATGTTAGAAGACTCAAGAGTGTGACAGTCTTTGGAATCTGTATTAGATGTTAAACCAAGGTTATAACCATGTCTTGATTATAAGGATTTAAGGGAATAAAGAAAGAATAACCGTAAAATAACTAGAATTTAAAGTAATCAATTTGCAATATATTATATTTTTATTTTAAAATATGCAGACAATCACTCTTAATCATGTGCCTATATATAAAAACAGCTCCATTCATGTTTCTTGTCTCATCACTGTTATGAATTAGCCAACAATTATAACAAAAATGAAAGCCTGTTTCATTAGGCAAAATTAGACAAAAAACAAGTTGAGTCGTTTGCATCAATGGATATTATCCCCCTCAATGTCTATGGTAGTTATGGCCCTGTGTTTAACCTCTATTCTCCTTTCACAGCTACACTGTTGGAGTCCAGAGGAGGCCTGTAAGATACTGGCCTCAGTCCGGCCTCATGTGCTGATCCGCTCAGCCCAGCTGGAGATGCTGCAGGAGTACTATAAGCAAGTGTGTGCTTCAGAGTCCAGCTAGAAGATACACAATGTGCAAATGCTGCCATTTATGCTGAATCTCATATACTGTACATTGCTAATAAGTTGTTTTTTTCCTTGTCAGAGTGCATATTTTTATATATTCGTTTAAGAATTTGTGTACTATACATAAAGTAGACTCTAATAATGTCCATTAACAGTTACATTGTGAATAAAACAATCTTGTAATTTCTGTAATCTAGTAATTAGTTTTTCTTCTCACTGTTAATATATGTAACCTTAATTTGCAATAAATAAAAAAAAATTCTGTCACCTCAGATGGTTTAGATCAGGGGGGTCCAAACTCAGTCCTGGAGGGCCACTGTCCTGCAAAGTTTAGCTCCAACCCCAATGAAACACACCTGAACCAGCTAATCAAGATCTTACTAGGCATACTAGAAACTTCCAGGCAGGTGTGTTGAGGCAAGTTGGAGCTAAACTCTGGAAGACAGTGGTCTTCCAGGACTGAGTTTGGACACCCCTGGTTTAGACAGTAAATTTCCAAATAATATTAGAACTGTTTGTTTTTTATCCGTCTTGTCTAATGTATTTAATTGTTTATGGTTATACACCATAATGAAATAGAGAGATGTGTGCAACTGGTTCTGTACTGACTTATTAATCCATTTGAAATGCATTTTAATTAATATGATAAAACAATGGTATCAGTTCAGTTGCCCTTTATGCCCAGTGGCATGTAGAGCAGTAACAAAGGTTCACCACTTATGTTTTTTTGGCCAGCTTCTGAATGGTTCCCCAGGTGTGGTTGAGGCCAGGGCCTTCAGTCCTGCTTCCACTGTTTGACGCCAGGTGCTCTTTCGTTTATCCTCTGGTGTCCAGAAGAGGACAATCCGGGCAATGTCATCTTGTTCCCTCCGGATGACATGTCCAGTCCAGCTCCGCTGCCTTTTTATACTTTCTTGCTTGCACTAGGCAAGTAGTTGTTGGTTAGAGATGGTTTTGGGCCAGAAGATTTGCAGAATTCTCTGGAGGTTCTTCATGTGGAAGGTTGACAATTTAATGATGTCCTTCACTGTCATTCTCCAACATTCAGATCTGTAAAGTAGACTGGAAAGGACGCAGCTCTAGTACAGTCTCAGTTTAGTGTGGGTGCTGTATTGTGATGACCTCCACAAATTGTTTAACATACTAAAGGTGTTTCTGGCCTTGCTGAGACTTGCTTGTTCTTGATGCCACTGCCTGCTCCTCCATCATTTTGAACGGTGCTGCCCAGGTAAATAAAGTCCTCATTTGTGGGTACATCTGTTCCTTCTACTTGGACTGGTGAGGGGTTGTGGGTCTTCGGTGTCATCACATCTATTTTCTTCTTGCAACAATGATATGTTGTGGTCTATTTAGTGAAATATGTGAACAGCATTTTTAACCCTAGAAGGCCTACTGTATCATATTTGTTACATGCGTTTCTAATGCTTCTGAATTATTGATATGATCAAAACATTGCTCAAAAACCCTTTCTAGGTTAATCTAGGTTAGGTTAGAAAGCTTTATTAATCCCAATAAGGGAAAACTCATTTGCCACCATTGCAACATACACATCAAAAATAGTACACACAATTAAACATTACATACAAAAAACAATTAAATAATTTAAAAAAGACAATTTAAAAATGCTATAAAAATACAACATAGTAAAATACAATCACTCAATACAGTAATTAAAAAAACCTAACTGCAGCAGGGATAAAAGTCCTTCTAAATCGCTCAATAAAACACTGAGGCATACTAATCTCTCACTAAATTAGCTTTTAAGTCCACTAAAAACACTATATAGTGGATGACCTTCATAACAGAATCATTTTTAGTTTCGCCCTTGTTCTCTTTTCAACAGTGGCCTCAAATGTATCTGGAGAAAGGCCAACAACTGAACCATCCAATTTTATTAATAATCCTGTTATTGTCATCCACAGTAATACTACATCCCCAACAGAGCACTGCATAAAACAAAACACTGAACAGATTCCCTGATAAAAGACATAAAGAAGCTTATTACTAATACCAAAGGATCTTAAATTCCTCAAAAAGAATAATCTCGATTTTGCCTTCTTGAACACAAACTCACTATTCTTCTTCCAGTTTAATTTACTGTCCAAATGGACACCAAGATATTTATAAGACAACTGAATTTATAAGACCTTTAATTGTCACGGGTAAAACCGCTTCTTAATTTCTTCTAAAATCAATAATCAACTCCTTGGGGTTCTCTACATTTAATTTTAAAAGTAAGTAAGTTTAGTAATTTGCCTACATGCCTTCTGCCCTTTGATTGATAGATTGATAGTTCATATTTTTTAATAAGTAAAAGGACTTTTTGTATAAATCTATAATTGTCCACCTTCAGGTTGTGGTGCATGTGCCTTTTAAGATTTACTGGACTGAAGCAACTTCAAGGTTTACCTGATTATCCATACATCATTTTTTTTTTTTTTTTTTTTTTTTTACCTGCGTGTACATCATTTTTTAGAAAAATAATGTTAAAGTGTATGTATCATCAAATATGATACAACAGGCTTTTGAGGAACGTTTATTGCATTGCATTCCCCCCACAGTTAAAACTACAGCGCTTTGATCAAAATACTTATTTTTGGGAGACAGAGTGACAACCGATATTTATATGTGTTTTATCTAAGAAGTCTGTTGTACTAAAATTTTCAATGGTTTACATTACGAAATCAGAATTTCATCTTACATTTTGGCCAAATAACAACTGCACCAAATTGCATAGGCGTATATTTGTGTTCAGTTTTAGCATCTGAAAAAATATGTTTCTTTCCTCCTCGAGAGCTCCATTTTCTCCTATATATATCATAGGGCCTACTATATGGGCCATAAAAGCCTGATGTATCAAATATGATAATAAAAAAAATATATACACATACAAATTTATATTTTGTCTAAAGGTTCAATAAATTGTTCGTTTCGACTATTACGTCGTATGTCAGGCTTACAGGGTTAATGGCCTCGAATGTAGCGCCTGAAGATGGCAGCAGCGCACTGCCAAATGCACCTGTAACTTCAGCATCAGTAAATACCGCGAGAAAGGACGCGGTGAGGGAGTAAAGATGGCGGCCTCCTTGGTTAGATTTGTCCGCTGCGGTTTTGGAAGAAGTCTAAACGGTAAGAAATAAACAAGAACGGCGTAGACATGTTCAAGATGAATTATTCACTCATTTAACTATTATTGTCACTGTGCCAGACCCAAACAAGCTCCTCTGTGTTTTAGACTTTTCTTCGCTGTTGACCTTTCCAGTAGCAGACAGTACAATCACACAGAACGCTAATGACAGCGTCGACTGATTTTACAGTTATAATCTGAGTTATGCAAATACAGCTTCTCTTATTCGTGAAATTAAGACATCACGCTTCCAGGGAGAATACTTTTTTTTTTTTTTTTTTGCATTATTTGGAAATATCAGGAATGTCTGTAATCTGTGTTTTGAATTTCATTGGACACAAGCTACCAATTTGGTTCATTTGATGTCTTGATCTGAACTTGCCGTAATGACACTATATATGATGCATTAATTTCTCTCATAGTGGCTAGACAGAGCGCTGCGATTGTCCAGACAAGAACAACGACAACTGAAACCAGACGTGAGTAGATTTGTACAAGTCTGTCATTGTTGTCAACGGTGCGTGTTGCTGTATATTAGGTGTCTTTAACTACTTTGTACTTGCATAAAAAAATGTTAGGTACAATGTTATAATGTTCATCTTGTATTGGTGAGATACGGTTTAAGGTTGGGGACACGTGTAGTGGTATGGGTAGGTTTAAAGGTGGGTTAAGGTGTAAAGGAAGGGTCTACATTGTAAATGCATATGTGAATACAGAAATTATTTACAGCTAGTATTTTTCAAATATAAGTACAATGTAAAAATATGTATGTACACAATAAGTGCATTGTATCTAATGATTCATTTAAATGTTAGTACATAGTAGTTAAAGACATTTAAGTATAAAGTGTGGGACTAAATGTATTTTTTGCATTAGCTACTGTAAGGCCCAAGGATCCAGTCACCCACACTCAGCTTTCAGAGTTTGGTGAATACATTGCAGAGATTCTCCCCAAATATGTGCAACAAGTTCAGGTCAGTTATTCTCATGTTCATCTTTGACAGATGACAGATTAGTATTGTATATTAAAGTTGCACTCTGCAAATCCTCAAAAAGGCTCTATTTACAGCCTTTTGTTTGAATCCTAGGTGACCTGCTTTAATGAGCTGGAGGTAATGATCCACCCAGAAGGAATTATACCTGTTCTTACCTTCTTGAAAGATCACACAAATGCTCAGTTCAACAACATGACTGACCTGACAGCTGTGGATGTCCCTACAAGGCATTATCGCTTTGAGGTGAGCATGCTCAGTCTCAACAATGAAATGTCCATACAGTATTATCTTGATTTTTGTGTTTTTAGCAAGTTAGATTATTATAATAGAATTGAAATAATTAAAAAAAGAAATAAATAAAAGTACTGGACATAACATGCATACTTTGGTAGCCTGGATGGCACAAGTTATTGACATTGGAAATACACATCCATTAGAATCAAACACTTCTGGAACTGTTCTGCAAAGGATTGATGATCCAATTTTTTCTTTTCAGATTGTGTATAATCTGCTGTCTCTGCGCTATAACTCTCGTATCCGAGTGAAGACCTACACTGACGAGCTGTCTCCTCTTGACTCCTCTGTTTCTGTGCACCAGGCAGCTAACTGGTATGAGAGAGAGGTATGTGTCTCACTGAGGTTTCATGAACAAGTTTTGCCATTTGTATATTTCAGACTGCAAAATAGATGTCTGTTTGGTCTAGCATATGCTCAGGCACAACAAGCTGCAGTGTTCATGCAGTGGAGCCCCTGAGCTATTTCCCACCTGCTATGACATACTGCAGACTGTGAATGAGGGAGTCTTGTGGGTTGTCAATGGTCCATGAGATCATGTATCATAGCTGTGGTTGCATGCAGATATTAAGTCTGTTTTGTCAAATTTTAGAGACAGTGTTGTTTCACTTTGAAATGAATGTTTCATTACAGATTTGGGACATGTATGGAGTTTTCTTCGCAAACCATCCAGATCTGAGACGTATCTTAACAGATTATGGATTCGAAGGTCATCCGTTCAGGAAAGACTTTCCTTTGTCTGGATATGTGGAGGTAAATGCACTGAATATGAAGTCAAGTCTCTTACTCTCCAGTGATTGCCATCTCTCCCTTCTCAGTAATGTTTTCATAGTTACACAACTGTTTAAAAGTTGGTGTCAGTAAGATGTTTTTTTCAAAGAAATTAATACTTTTATTCAGCAAGGATACATCAAATTGATCAAAAGTGACAGTAAAGACATTTATAATGTTACAAAAGAGTTGTTTCAAATTAATACTGTTCTTTTTATTCACCAAAGAATTATTTATCATGATTTCCACAAAAATATTAAGCATTTATTATTATTATTATTATTATTATTATAATTAAATATTATTGAAAATAATAAGAAATGTTCATTGAGCACCAAATCAGCATATTAGAATGATTTCTGAAGGATCATGTGACAGTGAAGACTGGAGTAATGATGCTGAAAATTCAGCTTTTCCATCACAGGAATAATTTACATACTAAAGTACAGTAAAAGAAAACACTTTTTAAATGGTTCTATTTCACAATATTACTGTTTTTACTGTATTTCTGACCATATGAATGTAGCCTTGGTAAGGCATAAGAGATTCAGTAAAATAAAATAAAAAGTAACCTCAAACTTTTAAATGATAGTATATGTTCAAAGGCACAGAGCAATTACGCAATTTTTAATTTGAAACATTCCTTTAAAGGGGTGTGGATTAAATTATGTTGAGTTATTCTCTTCTTCTCTTTTCTCAGGTGCGTTATGATGATGAAGTGAAGCGGGTTGTGGCCGAACCTGTCGAACTCTCTCAGGAGTTCCGTAAGTTTGACTTGAACAGTCCATGGGAAGCATTCCCTGCATACAGGGAGCCCAAAGATGCACCCAAGCTGGAGTCTGGTGACAAACCAGCAAAGTAACCTTCCCTCTGTGCTGTGACCCTGGACAGCTGTAATCATCAGAACATATTTATGTAAATAAGACCCTGTGCTACATCTGAATAAAACAATAAAACGACTCCTGTTTCTGCATCTCATTTCTTATTTATAAATGTCTTCTTTTTTTGTAATAACACTGGTTAAAACTTTTAGTTTTGATAGTTGATAGTTGTATCTGTATACACAACAGACTCGCACACATAAAAATTCAAATTCTTCTTAAGTTCACTGATGTCTGATAACTGTTTTCTTATTTCTTATTTTTGTAATTCAGCAGTTAAATGTGCGTTTAGCCAAATGCCTCTAAGTTTTTAGATACCTCATTTACCTCTACAAGAGATAACAATAAGTCATATTGACAGGTTATTTTCAAAAAGATTTTTATCTGCAAAATTAAGAGTTTTAGCCACAAAATTGTTTAATTGCCATTCAGTAATGTGGCTCGGAGCAAAGTTATAGGTATAAAAATGTGTTCTCCATAATTAACTGTGGCTTTTCCATTTACCAGTCTCATTACAATTTGTGGAAAGTCAGCTGTCTGCTGCTAGTCTGTTCTCTCATTCCCCCATGAGTGGAGTTCTGCTGCAGTCGTCGGGTCTGGCATTTATGTTTGCTTTATTGTGTTAACTTTTATGCACACACACACACACACACACACACACACACAGAGTTATCCAAACAGTTATTACTCCACACTTTAACCTACTAATGTTGTTTTTTAAAACATTAGTCTTTATAATATATTGCTGTTCCAAGAAGACAATTTCAACATTTATGAAAGTATTTCTTATTCAAGAACATTCATTCAGGATGAAAAACTTATTTCCCATCTTCCGAATTGTGTCTGCTAGTAGCAATTATAGTGTAGTGTTCTTTTTGGAGCATTGTACACTTAAAAATTTAAAAATATAATTTGGTCAAATTTGAATTGAACAGTTTTCCCAAATTAGAGGGGAAAATGTCAATTTTTCAGTCAGACTCAAGTCTGGCAAGGACAAGGTCATTCTAGAATAGAAACCCTCTTTTCTCCCATGCAAGCCATTCCTTCATAGTTTTTGCTGTATGTTCTTCCAACACCATGTCAATACAAAATGTAATTATCTGGGTGTTTCTGGTTTGCACCAAACTCAGTGCTTCACTTTCAGGCTTTTTATAACTTTAATAAAAAAAAAAACCTTAAAGTTCCCCAGGCATCTCCTTGATCCTCAGAAAACAGAAAAATAATCTGATCTGCTATTTTAGTTCTAAGACCTCACAAAAGCTGTGACATTCATAGAGAAATCAAGCTCATCTGGATTCATAAAGAACACAAATGTGTACTGTTATTGTTAAATATACTCTTGTTCTATGTAATTACAGTGTAAGTGTGACATTGCGGGACTGTAAATTAAAGTGGTGCTTGTTACCCTCTTGTTCCATGTAGTTACACTGTAAGTACAATAAAAACACATGCAATCTGATATCACTTGAATTTGAAAAACAACTTAATTCAAAACAGGTCTACAACACTTCTTAGACATTTATTCATTTTTTAAAATCAACTTTTCATTTTAAATTCTGAAGTCCTGACAGAAAGTAGCACGTTTTGTCCCTTTTTGTTGTTGTTGTTGTTTATCTTGCTTGGCTTCCTCTTCCTCTTGTTCCTCTTCTTCTTTTTCAATCTTTCCACTGATGAACCTTAAGAAGGAATCTCATGTCTTTTGCTATTCTGTATTCTGGTTTACTCATGTGAAACTCTCACGAGAATTGCCTTCTTTGTTCTTCTGTCTTGTTTGTTTCTCATTATTATTATCTGTTATTCTGTGTATTTTGTTTAGAACATTCATTAAAAAAACAACAAAAAACTAACAACATCCGACATGCGTGTTTTTTCGCACAAGTTTCTCTGCAAGCTTACTCACGCTTCAAGTTACGTCAAGCGTTCTGTTTTGAAATAAGTTGTTTTTCAAATAAAGGTTTTCAAGTGATATTGGATTGTGTGTATAGATGTGTTTTTATTGTACTTACAGTGAAATTACATGAAACAAGAGGGTAACAAGCACCACTTTAATTTACAGCCCGCAATGTCACACTTACACTGTACCTACATGAAACGAGTATATTTCCCCTGTACTAAAAAAAAGTTGCAATAGTTCTACTTGCCTTGAAACAACTTAATCAGTGCACTTTTGCAATAAAAACAAAATACTGTGTAAATGTACTGATATTTAGCCTACCCCGTAATTTAAAAAAAGCCTTTATATATTTGTACACTATTATTACAAAAAGGTGTGCAGTGTATGTTCTCGCTAAATTGCTCCCAAATGTAAGATTGTTGTCTATCATAATAGTGTAAGTACCCCTTAGTTCTAAAATACTTACAGTATAAATAATTTGTTATTTTCCTGGTTGTTACCCCTTTATTCCCAAAACTTTACATATTGTTCCCCAATACTTATACGTACTTATTTTATAGGTACACTATAATTACCAAAAGTTGTAAAGCTGTAAATTCCTTGTAATTACACAGTACTTTCCGGGCTATAATCTAAAGTGTTACCAAAAATCAGCATAAGATATAATTGGTAGGAGTGACAACTTTGTAGTCGTTAAGTATTGACACTAATAAAAAATACAAGACAAAAGAAGTTTACATTCAGAGTTTTTATTTGGCTTTCTTCTGAGGACTGGCTTCTTCCACAATAAGAATCCAGCGTACACTGAAACCACCTTTACGTTACTTAACAAAGTAGCTCATACAACACATACAGAAAAGTACATAAGACCAGGCACAAAATTAGAAATGCAAACATTCACTTATATAGAAATGGATAAAAAACACAAAAGTATTTACATTTTGGAATTGTGCACTTCATATGCTTTGTCACCTAAATAAATCTTTATGGCCATATACACACAACAGCATAAACCAGAAGAATTATATAAACAATGATCAATATCATTGATATTTTTTTCCCCCCAAAATATAAACATCAATATTTGTTGAACAATTCTCCAAAACCATTAGCATCAATTGGTGTACAGTACATGTATCTGGCAGTGAAAAAATCATTGTTCCTTTAGAAGCTGTCAGCCTGCATTCAGCAGTTTCTGGCCATATAGTGAATTTGCAGAAGTTATCCTCAGTTTAAATGTGTAGTGTTGTTCCAAAACCAGACTGATTATTGACTAACTACATGAATTATGATTTATTGGAAGGCAAATGCTGTCATCATTGTTTTTGTGTGTGTGCGTGCACGTGCCATAAACACAGATTTTACACTGGAAATAATGAATGAAAAGCAGAAGATGGAGCTCTCGTGCAAATCTTTCGTGCAAAAGCTTAAAAGACAACACAGTTTCTTATTTGAAATATGCATGCATTTAATCATTTTTATTCAATTTGAAAGAGTATGAAACACAGTTTTGAGTTGGAGCTATCTAATGAATTGCCTCTGCAGAGATAGGTGCTTTAGTGCTAAGAATTTCAGATTGTTTTATTTTGTATTAATATCTTTACAAATGATTTATATTAATTTAAAAGCGACCTGTTTGTATTTTTAATCATATTCTTGTGAGAACTCAGCATCCAAGGCCTTAAAGTCACCATGAAATCAAAATTGACAATTCTTATTTTATGGAATGTTGCAGTCTTTATTATAAATCAATTCCAGATGGACAACAGGGAAGAAAAACATCACAATTTCCGTTTCATGCTGACTTTAGGGATGCTGAGTAGGCCTTGTTTAACCAATGTGTTATAGGTGCTGCTTGCTTGACTTAGTAATTTCTTCCTAAAGCAGATAAACAGAATAAAAACAAAAGCTTCAGAGATTTCTGCAATAAGGAATCTGAAAAAGCAAACCACATGAGTGACGGCATACAGTCTCAAGAGTGTAGAAGACTGCGTGTAGGGAACTCACACTTTTTCCACACAAACGCTCCTCCGAAACCTTACCCTTCCTAAAGACCCACAGACACACTGGCTCCTTGACTGGCCTACAATGTCTTATCCTGTTTCTGCTGCTGAGGAGGGCTTTGGTGGAGCTCAGGATATACCAGGAAGCCAGTAAAAGTGATATACTTGGCGTGATTACTGTAAGCACCAAATCCATCCCTCTGGTGGCTGTAGAGCCAGACAGTGTCTCCATCCTGCAGTGACAACATCAGACTCTGGCTCTGCAGGGCCTTCTCAGTGTCGCTGTCATCGTAGATCATGGTCTGTACCTCCAAATGGTTCTTCATCAGCTTCACTGACAGGGTCTTATGGGGCAGCTTGCCAGCATTGAAGGAGAAGTAATAGGCTCCTGGTACACTGCATTTGAATATACCAGTGCTTAAGTTGAAGTTGTTGCCGATGTTGACAAACTCAGTGTCAAAGATGATAGGCTGGTGCTCAGGGTATCCTTGATCCACTCCCACAATACTCTGAGTGCGGCCCACTGAGAATGCCGACCTCTGGTCGTCGTCTTCCTCCTCTTCATTTCTCCCATCCTCCTCTTTTATCTTTTCATCCCTTCTCTCTTCTTTCATACCCACAACAGTGTCTTTGGTAATCGTATTTTCATGCTCAGACAGTAAGTGATCGCTGATTTTCGGTGGTTGATGATCACTGTCATGGACTTTGTGTGTCGGCTCTTGGTAGCCGTACAGATCAGGGTAGATCAGGTAACCGTTGAAGGTGGTGTAATGACCAGTGTTACTGTAGATAGCATAGCGAGGGTCTCCATGAAGACGAAGCCAGACAGTGTCTCCGAAATCAAGCTGCAGCATGGCGCTCTGGCTCTGCACTTTCCTCTCTTCTCCGGCGTTCTCGTCGTACACGATCGCCTGAACCTCATTGCGGTTCTTCATCAGCATGACCGACAGGTCTCGGCGTGGGAACTTCCCCACTGTGAAAGAAAAATAGTATGCACCCGGAATCCTGCAGCGGAATAAGCCGGCCTTTGGATCGAAATCGCCACCAATGTTAACGTACACCTTGTCAAAGGTGATGACCATCTTCGGCCCTCCCTCCATGCTGCTGGTACGTGCCACAGAGAACGCGGACCGCAGCTCCACGGCGTCAGACATGCGGGCAAATGCCCATGTGGTGGTCACATGACACAGCACACACAGCAGCAGGGGCCTGGTACCAGGCAGCATTGTAACTGCAGAGGCAACAAAGAATAACAAAACAGCTCTATTAAGTATCATCAACCGAAGCTGTTAACATAAACAAAAACTGTTGAACACTCTTATTTAAATTATCACTTTCAGTTAAGATTGTAAATGATAGCTGCTGCTTGTTACCGACACATGAGCTTGGAAAAAAAAAAGAGCAATCATTATGCATACAAGTGCCAGTGGGAGGTGGGATCAAAACAGAACAGATCAGTGCCTTTAGTAGATACAGCAGGATGAGAGCTGTATTATCAGACCCTCTCTCTTTTCCCCTGAGATAAGCAGTAATAGGATACACACTGGATCAGCAGAACACTGGAGGTGACAGAACACTGTGACTGAAATTTCAGATCATTTCTGCACAGCTTTCGGGGGTCCCACCCCCAAATCCCACTGCAAATTTTCAACCCATCTTATAGTGCATCTAATATCATGGCGAACAAAACAAGAGGACTACAAGAACATGTGGGTATTAAAATGCATTTCTGAAGCATTTTTATTTAAATCAGGAGAGCTGCTGTGAAATGACCCCATTTGTTGTGATTCATCAAATGATTCATATTAAATGCTAAGAAGGGTTGGATAGTGATTGTTATAGATATGCACATACACTGCAAAAAAAAAGGAGGTTGCATTAAGCACCTCATATTGTGACGCAAATACCTCTAGCCCTCCATTCGCTGAACTACGCCCCATTGGAGCGTGTGCCTGAGGGAAGAGCAGTGTATATGGGATACTGCATGACACCTGCGACTATTGTGTCTATACACTACAGTTAAAAAGCCTTCATAACATTTCTCCCTCTGTGAAACCAGTTCAACCAATTCAGTGTCCCAGAGATCCATTACGGAGCAACACAGCTGGACTGCCGCTTTCGCTGTTTTACCGGAACAACCATCCCCCACAATCTCCAACGCTATATTTCCATATTTCATTCTATTTAATAGACTTTAACAGCCACAAGACACAGATTATACTGTTGACGGTGCCTCCTGCATGAATTAAGAAATGAAACCTTAAAACAGCAGTTTCCTTTGATTTAAAGATGGATGGAGCTCATCATCCCTCTGCCACATTGAAATATGAATAAAAATGCAAAAAGGCTTTTGCTCTTAATGAGATCTCTTGAGATGCCAGAGAAGTTGGACTTCTGTTTCATGGATGGAACAGTGAGCTAAGCCATGCTAAAAATAGTGTCCCGCTTTCTGTTTGGTATTAGAATAGTTTAAGTATGTTCATGTGAAACGCACGAGTAAATCTGCATTTGTAGGTGGTTATGTTAAGATTTTCCAACAATTGTATTGTCTTAGCTGCCCTAAAAGCAATTATATTAAGAAGGATGTTTTAAGAAAAATTAGATTTTATATGATTGTGATGTGCATCCTTTATCGGTTTCAAACTAAATGGCTTAATATCATGTAAATCATTCATGAAATATTCTCGCAATGTTTACTACTAATTCCATACTTGTTTAACATTTAATGTTTGTTACAGGATATAAAAATGTGCCTGCAGATAAAGTAACAACAAAATATCATTTTCCTCCTGTTGTTTGATCTCTATTTTTAGTGATGCTTTCATGCCCTAACAATCTGAACACAGGGGAGGGAGACATCAATATTTGTCAATGCCTTTCTTGTGTTTTCAGCTACACTTTTTTCCTCAGCGAATGCTGAACTGCAACATCCTCTGAGAACACATGGAGTAAACCCTTCAGCTCAGTGAAGCAAAAACACAAAATGTCTATATGCAACAGCTGAGGTCAAAAATCCCTAAAAATGCATTTTAATGTGTTTTCTTCTATGTTTTCTTATGTACAAATACTATTTGTATGATTTTGTTTGGCTCCTTTGAAACATTCACCACTTCCAGGTCCAAAACCATTTTCAGCTGGTTATAGGCTTTGTTAACTTGTGTTTAAAATTTACTTATAATGTAAAACAACCTACACAGGTCAACTACTTACAGGCTTAGTAATTAACACTTAGTCTTGGGTTTTGATTAAAGTTGCACTTGGTCTCAATCAGTGCTGGGTAAGTTACTTTAAAAAAGTAATAATTACTATCTACTAATTACATCTTCAACAGTGTAATTATATTACTGTACTAATTGCTCTCTCTAAAAAGTATTGCATTACTTATTACTAATTACTTTCTAAATCCCATATCAACCAGTTGAACAATACAAGGATGGACATGAAACTGCACTAAAACATACATTTTACAATTTAACATTATAAATCTGCTATTTTTTTTATAGAATTGTTCTATAATCTATATGCAATTACATCAGAAGTAACTGTAATTACATTACAGAAAAATTAAGAGTAATCCCTTATTTTACTTTTGCAAGGGAAAATTAAATTACAATAAGTAATTACTTAGTAATGCCAACACTGGTCTCAATGTGTCTCCACAAAATAAACATAAATCCGATTTATTGTTGTGCAATATGGAAATATAACCCACTTCTGTGATGATGCTAATGGCACACAGTCTTAAATCTAAGACTAGGGGGTCTATGTTAATTAGTGTTTGAGTTTTGTGCCGTATTCATAGTGACTCTCTTAAGGCCTGTTCACACCTAGCAAATATTCAGTATGTTCTAATGTCTGATGTTTTGAAGAAAACTGGTCATCCAACAAGATTTGCACTTTTGGTCATGTGCCCAGACATGCTTCTGCTACATAAATCAATGACTTGGATAGCAGACAGTAAATAGCAGAGGAGGATTTTGTGTACCGTGGTAACCATGGTATTTTTGCTCTTCTAAGAGTGCCACCTAATTGTCAAAGTGTAATTTTGCATTTTCATTTAGACCATCTGTAGTTTTTTACATGTATTGGTCTGAACAGACATATCGCATGGACAAATCTAACTGAATTTTCATGCCAGACATTTGTGTTGGTGTGAACAGGCCTGGTCAATGCTGACGTCAATCGTGCAGGAGGAGTGAACTTTATATACATAGCCTGAAAAACAAGATGCATTTACAGTTAGCTGATTGCATTTTGTATATAGGCTATCTCAATGCTTTTTTCTATGCTTGGTCTTTTCATGATCAGGCAGCTATCTTTAGCTCTTTTGAAGTCAGCAAGAATTTAAAACTGACCACGTTTATTATAAAGGATTTATACATGCACATCATTTTTTTTAAAGTCATGTGTCTTTGTAATCTTTAATCAAAAACATTAACTTCTCCCTAAAAAAGACATCTCTTTCTCCTGATGACGTGAGCACTGATGAAAAAAATTACCCTCCAGCAACCTGTCAACCATATGAGATTGCAGCAATTAGCAAATGATGATGATCCAACAATCCAATCAATTACTGATGGACAAAATCAATTCCTACCCTAGGCCTACATTATTTCTCATTCAAGAATCCGTTTTACTCAGATATACACCACAATAGAGAAGAAAAACTATCGCAATTTCTGCTTCATGCTAACTTAAAACATGCAGTAACCAAGTGTATATACGTCACAGAGATTGTATTATACCATTACTATACCACTAATTTGTAAATATACACAGACACCAATGGATGTTTCTCCATGGACTGATACTAGGTGGCCTGTAGCATTCACAAAGCTTTTGCTGAGAGAGTCGATACATTATTGATATTCCAGCCAGTGGATACAATTGCTTTTTTCAAGCAAACACTAACATCCATCAACAGGAGCACTAAAATGATTTAAAGCAAAACGTGATTGCAGGTAAAAAGGAGTGGACACACTTGGCCCCAGTTTGCTTGTGAAACTCCACTCAGCAAGTGAAGGGCAGTGTGTGTGACATGACTGTGGTGTTTAATGAGGGTCTGTGGAGTATCGGCATACAGTGAAGAGCACAGTGCCTGTGAGCGTGTGCTCCAGGGCCCAGTTATCTCCTCTCTCTTTCTCTCTCCCTTTCCCTAACAGCCTTTGGTTCTACACTCTGATACTGCCACTTTCACTGAACCATTCAGCCAAAGCCGCACACACACCCTCTATTCTGACAGCACACTCTAAATCTCAAACACACACAGACAAAATACAGCAGTCTTGTTGGATATAGGTGCAGGAGATAAGAAAAGGATACCGTTTTATGAGTCAATGACAGAAGCAGAACAGGAGAGAGATAAAGCAAGTGAGGAACCATTTAAATATTGGAACGATGACAGTCACAACTCTGTGAGCATAATGAGGGCTTGAACCCGACAGCTGGCGTCTCCTGAAACTCCCAGCGACAGACATAATCAGTCATTCTCCACATTTATAGCATTCTATTAGACTAATAAGTGGTTGTAAATTGAACTACTATCAATTTGAATATTTTTCATGCTTCAATATTTCACTGTGTAATCTGTAGCAGTCAAGTTGAATAAAGTTAGCTAACGGTGTGGCTCGCCTGCTGCCCTATGTGTGTGTGTGTAATCTGTCATCTATGACATAGGTAATGACCCAGCGTACGAACAACCTGCTGCCAAACACAACACCTCTTCTGTTAGACTACGACGAAATACGTCATGCACAGCCTATCGTTAAAATACATAAATAATAATGCCTCTCACTCAGACTATCATCTTGTTATTCATCTCAATGCCACAAGCAAAAAAAATCTTTCACTCTCCTTAACACCACCTTAAAATAAATACAACATACCTGAACACTTGAAAAGGTTAAAAATATTTACAATAATTTTATAGAGCTTAGTCTTAAAATATGCTATATGCTGTGTATTAGGTATCATTGTAAATACAATAATGTCAGTGCTATCTGTCCTTACAGTAGATTGTGTGCATTGACTCGCCGCACATCCAATTAAACAGGCTGTGGATATGATTTAAAGCTGATTAGTTTTTGTTTTTTTTTTCATTTACAGTGATCCTTACACAGTAAAACAGTAATTGACTAAAGGTGTGAATACAAGCGCTTGTGCTTCTTTTTGAATTCTGCCATGAAAATGTGCAATACCCTTCCTCTATCTTAACCTACATGCTAAGATCTATAAATAGGTAAAATGACATTTATTAGGAAGTCGGATAGTCATTTCATACAATTTTAATGAGTTTGTCTGTGTAAATATTCACTTTGACCGGACAGCAGGCAGTTTCTGATTCCGCACACACACATATGCGCAAGCTGAATGGGCTTTTAGTGTCTTCGGGGAAATCTCCCTGGCAGTGCAGATCCGTATCAGATCACTATCGGCAACAAAGAGCCTCTCTCTGTATGTCCCTCGCTCACGATGTCCCGAGGTGATGTGGATATGAGCGCAGAGAGCGTATGACCTGGCTTTGTTAGTATCAACCCCACGTGTGCTGTTTTCAAAGCGTTCAGCCAAAGGTTTACCTCTGTTGCAGCTCTGCTCTCTGCTATGTTCAACAATAGCAATGTCAGCATCAGATAGAACCAGAGAACATCATCACAGAAGTAGATCAATTCCCCTCATCTCATATGGGCATAAAATGACAGAACAACTGCAGCACAGAGAGGTCCAAGACCGAACGTATAAGTTTGCACCTCTGATAGAGTGTTTACGTCGATCAGATAAAAGACGAATACAAAACGGCAGGGTGCGATAGCCACTGCATCACAAGATAGAGACGGATAAAGAGAGACCACATCCTCATGCTGTTGTCCTTACCTGTGCACTCGGATCTGCAGGAAGCGGTCTTGAAGTTCTCTCGGTGGACTGAATGAAAGAGTGTCTTTTTCTCTTTTTCTTTCTCTCCCTTTATTCTTTTCTTCTCTCTCCTGCTTCCTCTGTGTGTCGGCTCTCAACCTGCTGCTGATGTCTGGTGCAGCACACACCCACACATTCATGTGCGCACACTCTCTCTCTCTCTCTCTCTCACACACACACACACACACACACACACACACACACACACACACACACACACTCCAATACAGTCATTGGAGGATTTAAGAGCAATCGGGGTGCTGCAAGCTGATTGGGGGCTCTGGAGCAGACAAACGAACGGCCATTCTGGAAGGATTATCAATAGGGAGACTCCAGGGGGTGTTGTCTCTGTGTACATGAGCAAACATCTGTTTAAGAGCAAGCCAAACTGGACATGATGATCTCTTATGATCTAATTTTGTGAATATGCATGCGTTTACATGCACTCACTCAATATGAAAATGGATGGATTCAATAATCCTACATATGTGTATTTTCTCACAAGACCCAAGTGCAATGGCAAGCTGTAATACACACAGGCTTTAGTTTTTCCACAACAATTGATGGTAATTTCACACCTCTGCACATAATAATAGTCATTACTCAGAGTCCCTGAGGAGAGACATTTTACACTGAGTGAGAGACTTTTGTTATTTTGTTGAGATTTTGTTAGCTATTCCAATTTTTTTTTTATTGTTTTCAATAATATATTTGTTTTTATACTTTAAACACAAATGACCAATCTGTTTTGGTCTCAGTGTCTGTTTATCTCTCTCTATCTTGCTTCCTTTCTCTCTCTCTGCAGGCACCATATGGACTGGGTCTATGTTCCTGTGCCCAGCAGTTCCCCCCCCATCCTGATCGTTCTGGCACTGAGCGGATTAATCTGTTTCCATAACATTCATTCTGGCCCTCTCTCATTGTTTGCAATGATGAATGCGTGTATCTAGTCTCTGGAAGATGAGCATTTGGGACAATAATAGCTATATTTAGTTATTATACAGTAGGGTCTTCTTGCGTAATTGATTTGAAGGTGTTCATTCAGATGTGAAATTGAATTGTCCCCTTGTAAAGTGCAAAGGCCGCTCAAGTCTGGAGGATTTCTATGACTTTCACATGGGTCATATGGAGAGATGAGCTTTCTCTCTGTCTCTCTCTCCTCCTGTGACTCAGTGCTGCTTGAAATGAGCATCTGAAGAAAACAGGTTGCTCAAACCCCTCCTCAAGCGGACTCAGCCGTGAAGACTAAACTGAAATGCTATTATGATGAAAGACTCCTTTCTAAACTTCAGTCACAGCCACTTTAAAGCTCTTCAGCCACATCATGGCTGCCCGGGCTGAGCTCTTAATTGACCTATTTCGCTGCAACAGGTGTTTATACAGCGATATCATTCTAGCTGTCGAATTCAGAGTTCATTCACCCTGATCCAGTTTGATCTGTGAGATACACTGACAATAATGCAAATTGTCACAATGATTCATATTTGTTTTAATTAAATAATATCTGTTGGTCAAATCCAAGCAAAGCTCTTCAATACTCAGTGAGACGTTTTGAGTGTTTGATGTCTTTGATGCCCTGCTTTGAGGAATGGCAGTTATTTTTAGATCGAACACTCCCTCTAAACACAAACTCACATTTTGGAATGCAGGGCTTAAAAGAGGTAATCAGATTGGTAAGAGTAAACATATTTGGCTTGAAGGGCTCAAGCACAAGTTGAGCTCTAAGTTCCCCCCTGGACTACTGAAGGTGGATTTGGGTTGTACAAGGGTGCAGAAGATTTGTCGAGTGAGGTAAGCAGCACAACGCGCTTACATTATGCTTCACAGCACTCTAATGTAATGG
Source organism: Ctenopharyngodon idella (assembly GCF_019924925.1). Classification (NCBI taxonomy): domain Eukaryota; kingdom Metazoa; phylum Chordata; class Actinopteri; order Cypriniformes; family Xenocyprididae; genus Ctenopharyngodon; species Ctenopharyngodon idella. The sequence goes on from NC_067226.1 coordinate 12,085,068, forward strand.
TTTATAGTTTAAAAAGTTTAAAATATATTATTATTCTCAAACACAACTATCATTTTCATTAGAAGATGTTTCTTGGGGTCGTATAGATTACCGTTGTGATCTCTTTGTGGTTTTTGAAGCGTCGACCTTTGGGTTACTATCCACTTGGATTATATGGACTCACAGACATGGATTATTTTTCTAAAAAGTCTTTGTTTGTGTTCATTTTCATTTTTGTGTGAAGCTTCCCTTTAAGAATAGGATTACAAAGTAGCAAAATAATGGCTCTTTATCACAGGGCTAAGAATAATACATAAACCAAATAAATCAAATAAATTTATTATTGAATATAACTGTCAAATGAAATGTTATTATTATTATTATTATTATGCCGTATTTCAGTATTTTTTTAATGTCACATTGAATTTTACATTTTGATATCCATATAAAGATGCTAAAGCTGATAAAGTACAAAAATAAACACTCTAAAAATGCTGGGTTGTTTCAACCCATGTTGGGTCAGATATGGACAAACCCAACCGTTGGTTTAAAGGTAGGGTAATTTTCGGAGAAGATAGCAATAGCGAGCTAGCTTTGAAAGCATAAGATCCTACCCTCCCTTCAGAGCTCTCTCCAAAGCCACCCACGCCTCCTCCAAAACACATGAACGAGTACAACAAGCAACAAACAAAAGCGTCACGTGAGACGGCGTTAAACTAGCCTACCTCATGTCTCAAAGCACATAACATTACAATAATGATAAACATAAACAACTTAAAGAGCACTGACCTGTAAAGGCTGTACCACCTGACTGCTGCAGATTCATTTCGGCATTGATAGTGTTGACATAGGCTATGTTCACACTGTCAACTTACAGGTGTGAGTCTCAAAATGTCCCAATCCCACAGCAACTTATACTGTCTGTATGAAGGTGCAACCAGAGTCAAGCCTGTATTCTTCTACCAGTAACAGACATAAGCTCCGATGTAAACACGCGCCAGCCGGACACATTTAACCGTTGCACTCGCGTCTCACGTCCTTTGCAGTGTCTCGCGCACGCGCATGACCCGGCATTTGAGTCGCGCATAGAACACAAAACTGACAGGATCCGCTCCGGTGGAGAACAGTGACTGGATCTAAAACCATCAGATGACACACAGCTTATATCTCCCTCGCTGTAAGTTGTCGAAAGTGAAACCACACACCAGAAACCCCTTAGCATAGCGGCTCTCTCGCACTGTATGACATGACAGATAACTAGTTGTCCAGTCCGGTTCCGTACAGCGCGGGTTTCCGAGAATGCGGTTGTGAATCATGAAAATGTACTGGTGTGAGTTCGGTTATAGAATGCGGTTGTCACTTCCGTATTCTGCTGCTGTGTGAATGTGGCCATAGAAACGCAAAAATTCGAGTCATGAACCACTTTGTGTATAACGTCACGGGTTTCCATCTCTTCCAAATTACGGTAGTTAAAGGTATGAACGCAGCATAGGCTGTTGTCTTGGTTCAGGAGGATTGCTATCAGAATGAGACTTTTAACCAGTATAACATAAATGTTTCTGCAACAAATTTCCAATCCTACCTTTAAACTTTTAAATTTAATGGTTGGGTTTGTCCATATTTGACCCAAATATGGGTTAAAACAACCCTGCATTTTTTTACTACTTCTCACTGAAAAAAACACCTTACAAAACACAAAATGTAATGAGAAGCTATGTACCACCTTTTGGTTCACAAAGTGACTTGTGGAGCAAGTTGTAATCTGTTTAGTCAAGAGGCAAACACAAACTGTTGTTTAGCTTATTAGCATTGCTAGCAGCGCTACATGAGCATGGCAGCCAGGGGAAGTTAACTGAGCAACATGAAATCAGTAATACATCCCTTCAATTTCACGCTCAGACCATGACAAGCTGCTCTGGAACGAGAGGTGCCAAACCTCATGCCTCATGGCAGCAATCCGTGACAAAAAAATGTGTCTGTGCGTTTGTGTGTGTATCATGGAGGGAGTGAGTGACAGAGAGGGAATTTTCCTTGACAGATCTCTCCAGTTACGGGGATTAGATGGAACAAATTTCCTGAGCTCCAGTTTCCCACCATCCTCTCTCTGACACTGCTCATTTTTCTCGATCTTAGAATAACTCCTTCAAAGAGAGAGGGAATGACAGAGATAGCGAGCAAGAAAGAAATAGAATAAATAGATGCATGTTCTCAAGCATAATCTACAGGCTACCAAATCTCTAACCTCACCCAATCTCTATCTCCCCCCTTTCTTTCTCACCCCATCAGTTTATCACTTCAAGCAGGGTGACTGTGTGTCTTATTGAGTGTTTTGTGCCTTGTCGGATGGTTTCTGTTAAGCTGTGTAGAATTTTCCTTGTCTGTCATGGGGAATGTTCTTTTTTGGACTGATATATTTTTAGTCAGTTATGGCTGTTCATTTCTTTAAAGGGATTGTGAACAAACTTTGCAGGATGCAGAATTGGGATTGGGGGGAGAACACTTTTCAAAGTTTTTTGATGCTCCAAAGTATGATGATCACCTTGTGAGTGAAGGACCTCCTTCATAAAATATAAGGCTGTCAATAGAATAAAGTAATTGTAATTGATGTCATGGTTTAAGACAAGTTTAGAAAGCAGAATATAACATTATAAAATTTGTCAAACAAGGAATATATAAATTGCTTAATTACTGTTAAGCATATTTAATACCTTAAATTCAGAAGTTAACTTTGTTTAAAAAAATGTCCTCAAATTTTCCACAGACCCCCAAGCACCCCCTTGTGGCCTCTTGGTTGTCCCTAGAGCCTAGTTTGAAAACCCCTGTTATAGAGCACCAGAATTAGAGTTCATTTTGTAAAGGCACAATCTCTAAATCCTACCACACTTGTTTACAGCTAAGTCATGAAAAGACCATGATTTTAGTGTAGTCTAAGGTTATATTTCTAAGGTCCAGTCAATATGGATCAAAGTGCAATCAATAATTGAGAACATTATTGATTGCATATTACAGTCCTGAGCACTCACGTGTTCAATATGATTTGGACTGTTCACAGAAATGTGTATCTTCACATCTCCCAATCCGAAGATGCTATAGATCAGAGCAAAGACACACCTCCCATTAGGCCAGGAAATCTTATTGATGTGTTCATGGGGAGTACTAAAAAAAGTTACCCTCCAAAAAAAAAAAAAAATCGAATCAACAGCCAAATAGAAATAAATAGAGAAGGAGACTTGGGGGACTCACAATTGTTATGAGCATTTGTTTGAGTCTCGATCTGGTGCTCTCACCGATAAACCGCCATCTGCCACAAAGTGAGAGACCGAGGGAGAGCGAGCGCAAAAGATCAGAGAGAGAGGGAGGTAGCTTATCCAGTCCCCAGGGGGACTTCTCAAACCCATTCTCACCTCCTGAGGAGCAGATGGGGGTGGAAGAGGGACAGTATTGGATGAACTGGAACACACTGTTGTCTAGGGGGAGCTGCTGAAAACACTGCAGTGGATAATTGAGAACCATGGATGATATTCTGTGATATTTGCTCTATTTAAGGAGAAGCTAATGAAAAAGAATGTGCTTTTTGTATATAAAAATGTGTGGTGTGTGTGTGTTCATTCATTTTCTGGAAGATCAGAGTAAATAGGTCATGAAATTTTGTGTGTGCACATTTCATCGTCTGACCTATTTTTGTCAGTAATTTGTTCATTATCCTAAAACATCTGCAAATCAAAACATTGAATCAAAACTACATTATCCTACTTATTAATAGGAAGAATAATTATTCCATCATTATAAAATGACATGTGTACAATGATTCAGCCTAGTGGATAATGCCATAGCAAAGAGTTCACAGGCGCACTCATTAAAAACTTAAAGAAATATTCACCCAAAAATGAAAATCCTGTTATCATTTACTGACGTTCCAAACCTGTATGAATTTCTTTCTTTTGTGGAACATAAAAGATGATATTTTAAGAAATGTCTCAAAATTGTTTTTATGTCCATACAGTGGAAGTCAATGGTTTGCACGGTTTTCTTCAAAATATCTTCTTTTATGTTCCACAGATGAAAGAAAGTCATACAGGTTTGCAATGACATGAAGGTGAGTAAATGTCATTTTATGTGTACTACTCCCTTTCACAACATCAGGGATCACTCAAACGTGGAGGATCTTTTGTCTTTGTTTAAAATTTCCCAGATGCTGTTTATAATATTGGGCTTAGGTTAGGTCGACTGTTTAGCATTGTGAGTGATGTGAGTTTAGACAAGGAAATCCCTCTTTTACTACCAACATTATATCTCTTTTTAAAGATGATATCATCCCATCGGTAAATGTAAGATATATCACTTTGAAGAGAGAATTCATCTCTCATAGCTCCTGTACGTGTGCTGTTGCTAAGAGACCAGCAGTCTGCCACATACCACCTCATGCATCCCCCGCGTGCGTTTGTTTCACACCCTCTGCCAGGAGAGGGAACTGTACCTTCCTTTCACACAACACATAGAATCTCATCTTACAGACGAATCATAACATTCAATTCTCACAAAGAAACATTCTCTGACTTACATGCATTCTAAAACTGGGATGTCATTTTCTGAAATTCAAAGCAACAAAAATCACTATAAATCACTATACTCAAAGAGAATAAAAATGTACGGATAAAAAAAAAAAATTAAAAAAAAAATTACAAAATTTTCCTTTCGGAAGACGTAATTTATGTAATTATTCATAAAGTGGTTCTGCTCAAGACATACAGGCACCTTATTCAGTAGGCCATGGTGACCCTTAAGTGACCTTGTACCATGTATGCTGTGTTTCATTGGTTCTGCCCTGTGACTTAGTTTTCCTCAGTCAGTTTAATTAGTCATTTCATTCACCTGTCATTCTTTAATAATCTCATTAGCTCCCTTTGTTTGATCTGCCTATTTAAGTTCTGAATCTTCTGTCATTGGTTGTCTGTCTTCGTCAGTGTTAGCGTCTATACCAGGGGTGGTGAACATCGGTCCTGGAGAGCCACAGGCTGTGTCCGAAAACTGGAAAATGCTGCCTTCGGAGGACACATTTCAAGGTAGGAAGGCATCAAGGCACGACCAAATCTAATGTTAGCTTCGCTTCCTGTCTCCTGAGATACCTTCATCTGATCGATTTTTGAGGCAGCATAGATGTATCCTTCATTGCCTTTGATATCCCACAATCCTATGCATTCCATTCGTGACAGTTGAGCTAGAAAAATAAAGATGGCGTTCAAAAGTTGCATTTGCTGGTCAGTTTGTGTGTAAATGTACGTTTTTCACCAACACTTTCCACTTTTGATGTCATTTCTGGTGAGAAATTACTACTGTAGTAATTAAATATTTGTTTAGTTCTCACCAAAGCTCGTGATATTTTGCTGTAGATTATTAAATTGTTACACTGCATCAGAAGTCTGTCCGAAATCAGTTTCGTGAGGTGCCTTCATGCACAAACACTGCCTTACAAGTCATTGCCTGATAAGGCATCGAGGCAACAAGGCAGCTGCCTAGGTTTTCGAATGCAGCCACAGTCCTGCCGAGTTTTGCTTCAACTCTAATCAAACACACCTGAACAAGCTAATCAAGGTCTGAAGGGTTAAGAAGCTACAGGCAGGTGAGATTTTATCAGGGTTGGGTCTGAACTCTGCAGCACTGTGGTTCTCCAGGACCAGAGTTCACCACCCCTGGTCTACACTAATGGTGGTATCTTTGGAGTTTGTTTATTAAAAATATATTCCTGCGTATTCCTCGCCTTCGATTTATTCAGAACTAAACCAATGTCCACACAGTGCGAAACACTGGTCTCATACAACTCTGTTGCATCCTCTTCTGATGAAACACCATCTAAACACACATCCCAAAACACAGAACCTCACGCCAGATGGTGTGAGAATTTTAACGAAATGTGTCAAAATACTACAGTGGATTTAAGTGTAGTTTTCTCCCCCTTTTTTTTTTTTTTTTTTTTTTTGCAAGAATCATTTTTCAAATATAAGTAGACAAGATCACTCATTATTTTGAATCTGCGAACAGTGTATTGGCTTTTTATTAACAGCATGAAAATGCTGTCAGATCAAACTAAAAGGATTTCTCTAGGAAAATGGCAAACCAGTCTACAGGGGGCGCTTCTCATTTCTTATTTGTGCATCCTCGTTTCCTTTCCTCGTGTCTCAGCTCCACCCCCCCATAAGATGCGAGGGGAGGATGCAAGGAAAGAAAACGAGGATGGAGGAATCAAAGGAAATGTTTGTTGTTTATTGGAATGTTCTTGATCACTCGAGCATCACTTCAAAGCGTCATCAGCTGTGCTCAAGGGATCTGCCCTTATTTTGTTAAAGTTTGTTCATTTAAAAAAAATCATAATAAATATCAATAACGCAAGATGCCAAATTGATATATGTGAGATGTAAAGTTTATTTAAATGGCAAAAGTGTAGCATACATTTAAATGATTGTGACAGATAAGAAGGGGGAGGAGAATGTATATGTGCATCAGGTTTCTCGACGAGAAAGACTACCACAAAGAATACTCCTGTGACTGAGTTCCACTCCAGTTTTAGACAAGCACTCGCGAACTTCCCTAAGCACTTCATCTCGGGGGAATCCCTGCCGCCATTTTGAAGTGCGCTCCACTTCGTGAAGTGGACGAGGGAAGTTTATATGGACAGACCATCTCTCCCTCGATTTTGACCGAGGGAGCGAGTTTACTTCATATGTACACTTCAGGCAGCTCCATATCCCACAATGCAACATGATTGTGTCTCCGCATATCGTGTTTAATTTACCCCACCACAAACAACTCTATGATATATTAATTATTTTTTAATATTTAAAACACACATATATACATATAGAATGCTGCATTAAACAATATCATACGGGAAAAAATTAAATAATAAATCGGCTCCATTTCGGATTCCAAGTGATCAAGGGCTTAGGACAATCCAATTCAGCCCATTGCAAAGGTTCCGCCAGTAGTGGGCACTCATGCAACATAAGCAATGACGTACATCCGAGTCAACGAGACTGAGGGAAGTTAGCTAGGGAAGGGCATAAATAAAACGAACTGGAACGCAGCCCGGTGTATCCTCGCTCATAACTCCTCGGGAAGCTTCCTCACTCCTCGTTCCTCGCAATTAGAGAATTGAGATGTCCTTCAAGATGGCTGAGATCGATCGGTTTTTGTGTCAAGGGCTGGAGGATGTAGGAGCGAGGAAACAAGGAAGCATCAATTTAAGTATTGAGAAGCACCCAGGGTGTCATCAAGAGGACAGCCATCAGTGTCAATAAGATTTTTATAAACAAGAAAAAATGGATGTAATAATGGTGAATAAATGTCAAATGCTCTCTGATGGAAGGAGAAAATCCTGTATCTCACCCACTTTCAAATTTCACATCACACAGCAACTGTTCATTTTACAGTAAAATTGGTGAGGTTACACTCACCAGTTGTTAGAATACAGTCATACACTTGTGTTTTAGAGGTGTATGGCTGTATTCTAACAATTAATATATGTTAAAAGTGAAAGATTTTATGGGATTATAAGGAGATTTTGTGTAGAATTACAGTACAGTTATTATAGGATAAAAAAGACTGATTTTTAAAAATATCGATTTTTCTGTTTTTAAACAGACATTTTCTGGTGCCAGAATTTATTTATTTATTTATTTTTTGATTATTATTTTTTATTTTTGTAAACTTTATAGTTAGGCCTACCTACACAATGTGTAGAATGTTGGATATCAAAACACATCATCAAATTCTATTTGAAAGGATTATTGCCGCTTCAGGACATCAGTGTATATTTTACCAACTATACATGTTTGTTTGTTTGTTTTTTGCTAGTACGTACTTATATTTAAAATGTAAGAAACATAAAGTAAACATTAGGCTATATGGTTAAAACACTGAACAGTTGTGATATATATGATGAGCGCTGAGCGCGTCCGTCTCTGGCTCAACGCAAGCCAAAGCAAGAATGCATATTTGAATTTAGCAGTTCTCTTCAAAATTATCAAACGTGAAAATATAAGTTTTGTCTTTTGCAAGCTGCATTCAAATCCATTTTATTTCTTTAAACTAATTTTTTTTTTTTTTTGTAATGCAAAGTGAGGAAGTGTCAAACCTTTAGTCATGATAGGTACAGAAACTTTATAACATATTTAACCTAACTGGTAATTTTACTCATCTGTAGTACAATCATTTACTGTAACGATTTGCAAGTGAAATGTAGGCTATTAAAAAAAAATAGCATTTGTTTTCTGTTTAACTGTTTGTCTTTATTTATGGCCATAAAAATATTTCATACCAAGGATGTCAATAGTTCATTGTATCGACTAAGAATACCAAAAATTAGTAATAATAAGAAAATGCCTCTTTTTTGAAAATAGACTTATGATACAGTGAGATAATTCTGCCTCTCATTTAAAAAAAAAAAAATTGAAATAGCTTCTTGAAACTGTCTGGGCTGAAAACCATGTAAGCAAATACCACATCACATAATTACTGACCTTAGGTCAGTATCAATCAGCCTCTTCAGAACAATGTTGAAGAATTAAGAATTATGCTTGAGTTTTCTTACTAATATGTATATAGACTATAGAACAATAGATAATGTATTTTATTATATTTTTTTATTAAATTACATTTAAATTAAATGTATACTTTATTTAAAAAAAAAAACAGTGAGTGATGCATGTCTTCACAGAAACTTGCAAAAATTCTTTTTATTTTTAATTTATATTGGTGTATCATTTTGCTTAATACATCTGATAGAACGATGCAAGTTCAGCACATTAGTCAACACCATCCGTGAGACTTTGGATCTTCAGTGAATTGTTTTCTCTGTGCTGCATGTCTGCACTTCCACTGCTCCTAAAGGATGGGTACATCACCGAGGGTCAGTTTAAAGTTCCCCTTACTTATTTTTGTGCTAAACATAAAGTACACATAAATACTCACTAAAGTAATGTGTACATTAGTAAAATGTTTTTAGTGTAATATTTCATCGCAGATTTGCTAGACAATGCTATTGATAATGATAATATATGCAATCTTTGGCCATCACTCATTTATACATCCAAAACTAAATAGTTGGGGTCTATTCTTTTGAGAGAAACGCGTCACTCACAGCACTGGTAGAGCTTATTGAGCCTGGTGATGTCATTCTGGCTCATCTGAGTAGATTTGCCCAGCTCAGCATTGCTGTTGGGAATGGGAATCATGGTGGGGTATCCATTCTTGGAGAAAGCATATCTAATAGAGCAAGTGGCAAAGATGCAGTTAGATTATAATCTGGTACACTTTACACAGAGAGAAACCTCAATCTCCTCTCACCTCTCGTACTGCATCACAGACTTGTAGTCATAGGGAGTTCCCTGGTTCAGGGTGTTGATTTTGTTGAAGTTGTGCTTCATGTCTGATGAGCAAACAAAACATTTACTGGTGATCTCAGAAATCTGCTAGTCTAGTACATGTGCACTATAGCACTGAACTAATCACTATAATTGCGCTCTTCAAAAATGGTTGTGTTATTTAACATGTACCATCTCTGATGTTCTCCCAGACGACTCGGATGTGATTGTCACGGTCACTGCGGGTCTGTTCATGGTTGAAGCCAAGAGCGTGGAGCAGCTCATGCTGCACAGTGCTGTGGTAAAGACAGCCATTACGGGCCAGAGACACGGTCTGGGCGTAACCCCGACGACCAACATAAGAGTAGCATCTGTGAAACAAATAATAAAATTCATCTCTTGATATCAGAGAAGGATCCTTTATCCTCATCATCCTAGATCTCAAATGTAATTCTCATTCTAAGGCTTGATCATGTTGAAGGTCATGTTCATTCTGACTTCCACTATAATCAGTTGTCTAGTCTGTGATGTTTTTCTAATTCTGATTTTATTTCTGTTACATACCCACTGCGAGACTCAATGCTGATATAGTCTCTCTCATTGCTGCGGCGGAAGAAGCGGATACAGGAGACAGAAGAAAAAGAGTCCAGACCACGTTGGATGATCTCCAGCTCACGGGAGGCTGAAATGGCAAAGGTTTCTATGGAAATATGTGCCTTGCTTCCCACTTGCATGCTTTTGCACTGATTATAAGACTGAAGCATTAGGTTGTTCCCTAAAATTTAGCAACAGTACAGGTTCTCTTTGGGCTCTGAATGAAAAACACAAATCAAAATATTAGTGACTTACAGTAGTGGTTGGCGATGACGTAAGGTACATAAATCTTGCCGTCGCTGTATTTGGGCCAGAGGCAGCCAGAGGAGGTGCAGGGATCAGCATTTCTCTCATCCACAGCAATGTCATCCATTAGCTTGGGCTCATCAGGTTCAGGAACTAACACATAAACAGTTCATTTGGGACTTTTTAATGAAAGACAATTTCAACATATTGATGTCTCTTGGTGAGTAAGTGGAGAGTATCTACCAATGCCTCTGTTGGCTCTGTGCAGCAGTTCAGACACAGACAGCTCAGCAGACTTGTCCTCAACTATTATAAAAACACATCAACATGTTCACTAATGAACCATTCTTAAATCAATTCATCATGTACAAACTGTCAATATTTGCAAAATCCTTTATATGTCATATGTACAGTTTTCTGCAGTATTTGACTTACCAAGCTGAATGTGAGTTAAGCCATAACACCACACACAACACGGACATGGAAAAGAAACAAAACTCACCATTTTACATTTTTCATTATAACAATAATTAGTATCAGAGAGGTGCATAATGCATTGTTTTTGCATGCATCATTTACAACCGATAAGTGTGTGTGTGTGTGTGTGTGTGTGTGTCTTACCATCTCCTCAGCTCCAGCAGAGAAGACGAGGAGCAGGGCCAACAGGCCAAAAGTCACCTTGGCTACAAACATTGCGTCGAAAGACCTGTGGAAAGAACCAGGGCACAGCTGTTTAGGCAGAATGCCTCAAATGAAGGTCAGTTCAGTTCGTTTACTAATATTTATCAACATATCATAATTTCTATCCATTTTTTTTATACTTGTTTATCCTATATAGGGTCACTGGGCAAAAGCAGAGAAACACCCTGGACAGGTGGCCAGTCCATCACAGGGCTCATATCATAATATGTCATAGCAAAAGATTTACTTTGGCTTTTGAACTTGATTAAACAGGACATGCAAACACTGTATGTAAAAAAAGTAACAGCATGACACTGATATTCAACATAACTTCTCATTAATTCTTTGTGTTACTGTAAAACTTTAGACCTACAAGGAAGATGCAATGTGAATATCTGATAAAATGGGACACAACACATTTTTTATCTAAATTATAAACACATACATTTATGATCATTATAAAGCTTTGCCGTTTCTCATCTGATGCTCAAACAATGTGACAATTTGGTCAAATATAAAAGACTTTGAGTAGAGATATACCATACCAGTTCTCTTACCTTAGATTTCCAAAGCCGCTGCAACACTATGGCCATAAGTGGGTTTTATATACCTAGACATTATCAATACAAACTTTACAGATATGACCAGTAGTACAGTGAACATGCTGACACATTGTTTAAAAAAGAAAACAGGTGTGAAATTCCCTCATTTGTTGCTTCATAGGAACACACGTTAGACACAAACCTGATGAACTATCAGAGCTGATGGATTACCTTTCTTATTAAATCTTATTACAGTAATCAAGAAATAATGCATGCTTTTTTTTACTTCTTTATTAAACTACAACAATCAAAATAAAAAAAACCAAAGCAATGTACATGCCTCATGATAAACTAATGAATACTGTACTGTACAAATACTGTATTTGTTTTTTAAACATCATTAGATAAAATACCATGACTGTGATAGATTTCTGGCTGTTGCCAACAAACATTTTTAGTTAAATGTGTAGTAATCAACTGAAATCTAATTTGGGTGGAAAAAATATAAAAGTAGAAATTCTCAAAATTGTTACACCACATTGCAAGTACAATTTATAAGTCCAGATTCCACATTTCTGGTCACAACCATTTTTAATGTTTTTAAAAGTGGTTGTAAAGGCGGCTGGGAATAAGTTATTCGATATTAATTTCTTGTTCAGGAACACACGTTAGACACAAACCTGATGAACTATCAGAGCTGATGGATTACCTTTCTTATTAAATCTTATTACAGTAATCAAGAAATAATGCATGCTTTTTTTTACTTCTTTTTTTATTAACCAACATCTTGCAAAACATGTACACAGTGCAAAGGTACATAATGTTTTGATTTATACATAAACTTTTGTAGTATTACTGCATTTTTTTTTAAAGCATGACAAGATGAAGAGAAGAAAAGAAATGAAATAATAATAATAATTTAAAAAATAGTAACAATACACCACTAAAACGAAACCATCAAAACCAATAAACACAGAACAACAACCTTAGATAGGATCAAAATATTCAAAAATGACAAAAAGTTAACCAGCCAATCTATTAAAAAAAAAAAAAATCAGGAGTGAAAAAAAAGTAGAAATTTTTAAAAGTGCTCAAAAACTTCCTCCCCATATCTCACTCAGCTCTTTCATTAAGGGTTTCCATTGCTCAACAAACAGACTCATTTTGAGTCTTAAGCTGTATGTTATTTTTTCCATCCCACAGATTTCCCTCATTGTCTGTAAGTATTCCTCAAGTGTCAGTGGCTCTTTCTGGAGCCATTTAATTGTGATGTTCTTCTTTGTGGCAACTAGAGTATTCGTTGGAAGTACCTTTTCTTCTCGCTTTTTATTAAATCTGGTTTAACTCACAAAATAGCTATTAAAGGGTCTCTGGGCAAATTAACCTGAAAATTTTATTAATGAGACCGAATACATTTGTCCAGTAAGGAACTAGAATAGGACAGTCCCAAAAGATGTGTGTATGCGTGGCTACTTGTTCTCCACACTCCCTCCAACATTGGACTGACTTAAATTAAATTTGGCTACGATTTGGGGCATTTGAAAATAAGGATTAGTCACCTTCCAATTATATTCTCTCCAGATTCTACTACATGTCATTTTATGTGCATGTATTTCAGCCCAATTCTCGTCAAATATCACTACCTTAAGTTCCTTCTCCCATTATAATGGATGCTTTTTAACCCTTATGTTGTGTTCGGGTCATGTAGACACAGAGAGGATTTTCTTTTTCCTGAAAATGTTAATGTTTTTATATTGGACTAAAACTTACACAGGGTATAATTACTGCTCCAAATTTTTTTGGATAATTTTTATACTTTTGGATTTTTTTTTTTTTTTTTTTAACTTGTTATACTTGTGGTGCTCCCGGTCAAAAATGACCAGCCTACAAAAAATAGCTTAGAAATCTCTTGTTATGCTATATTATCACTATATTATCACCTGTTTGTCAACTTGTTTTCTTTCAATTAAGACAGATTTTGTATTTATTTTGGAACTGATACAGGCCTCATTGATCCGAGCTTATGCGCCTCATTGAAAAAAGCACTATTTGTAGATAATTTTGTTAATATTTAAACAAATCAGAAAAAATGTGCACTGTTTATCACACTAGTGTGCTTTAATGTTTAACCAGAATGTTTGTTTTGAAATTCTTTTATCTTGTTCAAAATGGTACAATGTCACAGTTGTGGTGTTCCCAGTCAAAAATGACCAGCCTACAAAAAATAGCTTATGATTCTCTCGTTATGCTATATTATCACCAAATATTGGTCTTTTTCTGAGCTTGTTTTCTCTCAGTTAGGACAGGTTTTGTATTTATTTTTGAAACTGACTGATTGTAGGCCTCCTTGATCTGAGAGAAACATTTAGTGTTCAGGAATATGTTCATCGTGTTCATGTTCACATATGTACATGTGTGCTTTCAAAGATAAAGGCCTCGGACATGTGCATGCGTGGATACATGCACACACACGTGCGTTCATGTACACAAACTATTTTGACAATTATAGGCTTTCTTTTTCACAGAGATTAATTTTATCCTCAGATCAATGAGTGTAGGCAATCCGTTTCAAAAATAAATACAAAACCTGGCCTAATTGAAAGAAAACAAGTTAACAAAAAGATTGAATCCAATATTTGGTGATAATAAACTATTTTTGTAGGCCTGTCATTTTTGACCGGGAACATCAAAGGTGTTACAAGATTTTTCACACAGAGTAAGGGTTAACATTCAGATTTAACATTTATATTTAAGTGTTATTTAAGTGTATTTATAAACCAGGATCCTGGATTAATGTAGAACTTTTGATATGTTGTTCAAACACTGTACTTTTTTTATACGAGGCACTATAAGCGATGTGACACTCAGCAGCATGCACAAGGTACTTTCATGATTTCAGCAAGAACACAGAATCTGGCTATTGAACACGAGAATTAATCTGTACAATATATCATTTGTTATTTACTGAAACACTTGGGACAGAATATTAAGTTAGTATTCATTCATTTGAATTATTTTGCTGAATAAATTATTTTGTAACTTAGCTGAGGCTATGTCTATGGATTCCTCTGATAGCTCTGCTCGTAGGGGCTCTGGGCTGTCCTCTAGTTGTGGCATGGACTGGTCTAATGCAGGAGTCCCCATTTTAGAAACGGTTGAGCATGGAAGCTTCGAGGCTTTTTTTTCCTATCGCCTATGTCACAGTCTCAAGCTAGAGTGCCTGTGATTACCACCAAAGGGATATCATTGTTTGGACTGCTCACTCTGTGTTTGACCATTTGCCTGTTTTTGACTTCATTTGTGGATTACCCCTTAATAAAACACTGCGTTTGGATCCTTAATATTTGTGTCCTGGTGAGGTGCATAGACTATAACACTTAGCTTTCTATGGAGCAAGGCTGTGGTGTCACATGATGTGTCCTAATTAGCTGCTGATGCATGTAGGTTACTAAGGCTCAAGGCCCATCGAGTCCTTAATTTCTTAAGCCGGACAAGATTGTGTTTGGTGACCTTTACTGCACACAGGCAGGCATTGGTCAGCATGGCGTAGTGGGTATTAACATCTCATAGTGTCAGAAACTGATGCGTCTTAAGGGAATGTGTTTTTCCCCGGTTCCTTGCCATGCTTCGGGCATGCCTCTGTGTCTTCCCTTAGACAATTCAAATCTAATGGCGTGTAATGCAGGCACCCTTTTATATGCTCAGACTCTCCATGTGGCATCATTGGATGAATCATAGCAGCAAACATAAGGTTCTGCCCTCTCTCAAGCTAGAAAGCAGAGTTTGGCCTTCTATTTGTTGTGAGCTCTGAATGAGAACCTGCATCAGTGACATACTGTAGTGTGTCTGTATTCTCAGCGATCTCTGCCTTTAGACTTTAAAGAAGAGTCAGATCTCAAGGCTTGACTCATGTCTGAGTTTGTTGTGATCAACATCATTCAGCTACCAGCATGTTGGACTCCTGGCTTATGAATCTTAAAACTGAATTATCATGTTGATCATGTTTTTGTTATGTTTATATTAAACTACAACAATCAAAAAAACAAACAAAAAAAAAAAAAAAGGTAACACTTTACAATAAGTTTCATTAGTTAAACATTAGTTAATGTATTAACTAACATGAACTAATCATGGGCAATACATTTGTTACTGTATTTACTAATCTTCGTTAACGTTAGTTAATGAAAATACAATTGTTCATTGTTTGTTCATGTTAGTTCACAGTGCATTAACTAATGTTAACAAGATTTTAATAATGTATTAGTAAATGTTGAAATTAACATTAAAGATTAATAAATGCTGTAGAATTGCAGTTCATTATTAGTTCATGTTAACTAATGTAGTTAAGTAATGTTAACTAAAGAACCTTATTGTAAAGTGTTACCTAAAAAAACAAAAAAACAAAGCAATGTACATCCCTCATGATAAACTAACGAATACTGTACTGTACAAATACTGTATTTGTTTTTTAAACATCATTAGATAAAATACCATGACTGTGATAGATTTCTGGCTGTTGCCAACAAACATTTTTAGTTAAATGTGTAGTAATCAACTGAAATTGAATTTAGGTGGAAAAAATATAAAAGTAGAAATTCTCAAAATTGTTACACCACATTGCAAGTACAATTTATAAGTCCAGATTCCACATCTCTGGTCACAACCATTTTTAATGTTTTTAAAAGTGGTTGTAAAGGCGGCAAGTTATTCAATATTAATTTCTTCTGCATGTTGTACAAAACCACACTTGCAATTAGGCTGTTGGTATGGATATGAAAAGCAAGATATTCGGTGCAACAGAATTTGATTGAAGTTTCTTTATTTTGACAATGGGTGATTCCGCAGACGGCAACAAGGGTTGACAATGAGAACTGTAATGTGTTTATGGACATTACGTAAGCATGAAATTTTCAGCCAAATATGACCCAGCAGCTTCAAAATTTCATTCAATACTTTCAATACTAAACTTTTGGAAACTGTTTGTAAAATGTTCCCATGTCAATTAAATAAAATATAACTATTGCTATAAATTGTTTTCTTTACAGTCATCTTTAAAATGGCAAACTATAGACTATCCAGAAAAATGGATTATTCACACTGGTTATAATTATTAAATCAGTGTGAATAATCCCTTTTCTCTAAAAAAACAAAAACAAAACAAAAACAAAAAACACAGTCAGGCCAGAGTCTTGTAAAATTAACTGACAAAGGGATTGATGTTCTCTTTGATTGAAAATTTATTGGTGATTCAAGTAAGCACAGATGTCAACATGATACTTGAGTGAGCTTTTGTTGTTGTAGTTTGGGCTGCAAATCTGGGTGCTGAAGACAGGTTCTGTTGCTCCTGTGAATGAGAAAACCATCAAGGTAAAAAAAAAAAAAAATCTATTCAATTACACAGTTCATTTAATCAAGCCTTACATTTAAATTTGTAAATAAAAAAAAAAAACTGAACATTTAAATGTGAATTTTGATTATGTTTTGAAAATCTATCCAATCCAACAATCTTCCACCAAATGTAATGTGTATTTTTTTTTAGTTCTTTTGTAAGCATGTTATGAGTTCCAGAATGAGAAGGAGAGAAATAATGTGTGTGTCGTTACACTCACAGCACTGGTAGAGCCTGTTGATTCTGATGATGTCATTCTGGCTCATCTGAGTAGATGTGCCCAGCGCAGCATTATTGTTAGGAATGGGAATCATAGTGGGAAGGCCATTCTTGGAGAAAGCATATCTGATAGAGCAAATGGCAAAGATGCAGTTAGATTATAATCTGTTACAGTTTACACAGAGAGAAACCTCAATCTCCTCTCACCTCTCGTACTGCATCACAGAGTTGTAATCATAGGGAGTTCCCTGGTTCAGGGTGTTGATTTTGTCGAAGTTGTACTTCATGTCTGATGAGCAAACAAAACATTTACTGCTGGTCCTAGAAATCTGTTGTACTAAATAAGCTGACCTAACAACACGATATACATGCATTCTTCTTTCAACAAAAACAGTACCATCAGTGATGTTCTCCCAGACGACTCGGATGTGATTGTCACGGTCACTGCGGGTCTGTTCATGGTTGAAGCCAAGAGCGTGGAGCAGCTCATGCTGCACAGTGCTGTGGTAAAGGCAGCCATTACGGGCCAGAGACACAGTCTGGGCATAACCCTGACGACCAACATACGAGTAGCATCTGCGAGACAGAGATCCACAAATTGTACATTTTTGACCTATCTCAGATATTATCTTCATCTCTTCATCAACCTTTCAAATTAATTTTGACTTTGATTAATTTGTCATGAAACTATTTCTGTGTTGGTTTTTCTGATGTTGGTTGTAGTTGTATGTACCCACTGCGAGACTCAATGCTTATATAGTCTCTCTCATTGCTGCGGCGGAAGAAGCGGATACAAGTGCTGTAGGAGAAAGAGTCCAGACCACGCTGGATGATCTCCAGCTCACGGGAAGCTGAAAGGGCAAAGAGGTCAGAGCTTGCTACTATAAACAGGTTCATCCTTTCATTATGTCTCAGCTTCATGACTTCAGCAAGAATTTGGACTACTTTTTTTCTTTTTGTAATGAGTAAAAACATAAATCAAAATATTAGTGACTTACAGTAGTGGTTGGCGATGACATAAGGTACATAAATCTTGCCGTCGCTGTATTTGGGCCAGAGGCAGCCGTAGGAGGTGCAGGGATCAGCATTTCTCTCATTCACAGCAATGTCATCCATTAGCTTGGGCTCATCGGGTTTAGGAACTAACACATAAACAGTTCATTTGGTGAAGCACAATTTCAACATATTGATGTCTCTTGGTGAGTAAGTGGAGAGTATCTACCAATGCCTCTGTTGGCTCTGTGCAGCAGTTCAGACACAGACAGCTCAGCAGACTTGTCCTCAACTATTATAAAAACACATCAACACATTCTCCATTACTTCAGTCGTGTCTTTGCTGAATTATTTAATGTTTCATCTTAAAGCTTTTTTTACAATCTCATATGCTGGAGTATTTGACTTACCAGGCTGAATGTGAGGTAAGCCATAACACCACACACACGGACATGGAGAAAAAATATTTAGACATTAAGTGAAGTCAAATCAAATCATATTACATCTTTTCAATATTACATGAGTTAGTATATAAAGAAATTGCATGCATCATTTCAGACTACTATACATGTGTGCATGTATAAATATGTGTTTTACCTTTCCCTCAGCTGAGAAGACCAGCAGCAGGGCCAACAGGCCAAAAGTAACCTTGGTCACAAACATGGCAGGCAAAGACCTATAATGAGTAAGAAAAAAGACCTGCAGAAAGAACCAGGGCACAGAAGTTTGGTGAGACAGATTTTACAGATAAGTACACTATTTGTCATGTGAGACCTTAAGTCTCAAATGGAATACAAAGCCATGATAAGTATAATTTTAAATTTAAATAAAAAGTACAGATGGACACCATATCGTTATCAAATGATACACAACCTATTTAAGTTTTTAAAAAATACATGTTGCCTTCCTCATTTCCTATTCTGCTCAAACAATCTAGCAACATCATACATGGGAATCTGTTTGAACAGACACCTCAAACATACCACTGTACTCACCTCAGTCCCTCAAGATTCATAGAGCAACACGTTTTATACCCTGGTTCGAGTCCGTATCAAACTGATCTTTACAAATATGGGCAAAAGAGTTAAGATTTGTTTAACCTTGTTGGAAAAAGAACAGGTGTGAAATTCCCTTCATAGGAGCATGTGTCAATGAAACTAATAGGTTACTGTATTTATTTCCTTCTTAAAACAGTATCTTTTCATTTATCATATATATATATATTGTATTTTTTTATTTTACAAGCTGATCACCTTATATAATATATATTCTTACAGTATATATCACCTTGTATAATACCTACTATATAACCTCAAACTCAAGGATTTGTAGCGGCAGATGACAGAGCTGCAGTGTGCACTTATAATAAACAGATTGTTATTTTGCGTTGATGTGGACACTAATATAGTTATCATTATAGTTATACATGTAGTTATTGTTCTTGGTGTGAACAGGCCTTAACCAACTGCAGTTAACTACTTTTTTCTAGATTTTGGCTGTTGCCAGCTAATGTTTTTTTTTTTTTACTTAAATCTATAGTTATCATCTCAAATCTGAGTCATATTGTATGCAGATACAATAATATAAAAGCATTTGAAAATTGTGACCTCAGCAATTTATGAGTCCTGCATTCATATCTTCGGTCACATTTTCAGAGGAGGGAAATGCTCCAAACAGTACTTGCTGGTCTGAATAGAAACATTATCTTTGAAATGTTCAACAAAAACCGATAAACTTGCAAGTGTTGTTTTTTTTTTTCATTACTCCGTAAGTTCAGTCTTGTGTAACCTTCAATCTTGACTGAAGAACAGGTGTGAATTTCCCTGTCTCAGTATGGTGCCATCACATGCAGACAAACCAGAAACAGTAAGAGTTTTTACTTCATTGAGTATCCAGTCATCCTTACTTCTGTTAACTTTCCTATTCATTTTCTTTCTTGAATGTAATCATCCATTAGCTTATGTTGTAGTTCAGTTATCCAAGGAATCATATTGCATACTTTGTTACATTTTAACCCCTGCGTGTCTAGAGATGTGTTACTAAAGAGCCAAATTAGTGCTATTTTCATATTAATATTTGAATGGCGGGGAAAGAGTTTACTGCACTGTTCCACTTATATACTGTATAGGAGTAATAAGTAACATAAGCCCAATGTTTTATCATTACTCATTTCTCAAATGTCCTTTAATTACTTATGGATAATTTGAACTTATTTGAATTAATATAAAATGTTTGAATTCAGCAGAAAGTATATACAAATTTTATTATAAAAAAAGTACAAAAGCTGTCACTGGGGTGGCCTTTTTAAAAGATACTACACTCTAAAAAAAGCCTGTTTCAAAGATTTATGCATTTCAATTAATAGTAAAATTCCACCAAATTGAACTGAATAATTCCTTACATATTATTATGAATTGAGAATTAAAAAACGAGCTTAATAGAACATTTTGTATAAATCTTAATGGAGCGAATGAAGGGAATGAACCATTTAGTTTGTGATTCGTATTAATAAATTGAAACATTCTTTTTTTTTCTTTTTTTTTCTTTTTTTTTTAATTTATGAATATGAATCACAAACTAAATGGTCTACTCACTTGATTTGTACAAAATGTTCTATTAAGCTCTTTTTTTTACTCATTTAAAATTCTTAATTCATAATATGAATAATATGTAAGGATTATTCAATTCAATCTGATGGAATTTTACTATTAATTGAAATGCGTAAATCTTATAATATGTACTGCACTAATATGTACAGTTTAGGGGTAGATAAGGTACAAAGATGTACTCTTTGAAAGGGTACCACCCCAGTGTCAGCTTTGGTATGATTTAAAATTATTTTAATTAACTGTCAATAATACATTGACATTTGTTTGTTAATAATTCCTAATCTGTTTCAGTTAACATATAGTTCTGGTGTTGTGTTGAGGGTTCTATGACAGTAATAATCATTATAATAATGCCTCCAATGCCTAATAATCTAACATGATTTACCGGAATACTGACTCTTTACCATTCGGACTGCATTTCACATAGGCCCTCATTCCTGGGACTGATTGCGCACACACCTGCACCACATCTCACACACACTCACACACTCACACACACACACACACACACATCGTGAAGTCTTGATTTGCCCCGGTGATCATTTCTGAGCGTTTTTGTGGATTGTTAGTTCTGTTGCCGATTGGACTGTTTACCCCTGTGTGATTCTCTGCTGCCTGCCCTGACCCTTGTCTGTTTATTGGACTGTGTTTGTTTGCTGCCTGCCCTGATCCTTGCCTGTATACTGAACTCTGTCTGCCTGCCGCCTGCCTCGACCTCTGCCTGTTCCTGTTTACATCTCTGCCTCTGCCCTTGCCTTGTTGTGGTTGCTCTTAATAAAAAGCTGCAAATGGATCCCCATTCTGTTGACCCTTCATTACAGAAGACTTCGCCAAACAGCATTCAAGCAGCCATCGTGCAGCTCACCACCGAGCTGCCTGCCCAAGCCAACCAGCTCGCTGTTTACCAGCATCAACTAAATCAGCTGACCTCTCTCACCGAGGAGCTTGTTAAAACCCTGCAGAGCCTTCGATTCAGCCCCACCGAAGCCGCCGCTACTCAGCCCTCTGTTCCCGCCAGCCAAGCCTTCACTTCCACCACATCAGTGAACCCGCGACTCGCCTTCCCCGAGAAGTTCGGCAATCCAGCCAAATGTAAGGGATTCCTGCTTCAATGCTCTCTCTTCGTTAATCAGCAGCCCTCCCTATACCCCACAGATTCGAGTCGGATCTCTTTCGTTTGTTCATTGCTGACTGGTCGGGCTCTGGATTGGGCCACTGCAATCTGGAGAGAGGATAGCTCCGCGTTTCCCACCTTCTCCTTGTTCGGGCAACGCATCAGAGAGGTTTTCGAACACCCCATGGGAGGTAAAAGCCCCAGGGACCAATTACTATCTCTGTGCCAGGGCAGAACAACCGCCGCTGAATATGCCTTATTTCGCACCCTAGCTGCACGAACGAACTGGGTTGATGACACTCTGAAGCTATTATTTAGAAAACTGTCTTTAGAACTTCAGGCTGAACTAGCTTGCCACGATGAGGGAAGAACACTCAATGAATTCATCGAGCTCGCTATCCAGATTGATAATCTGATCCTCTCACGATGCCCTGCTCGTTTACCAGTTCACCAAATGCCGGTCCATCACAGCCCAGAGCCTATGCAACTCTGATACACTCCTATCAACCCCGAGGAAAGAGAGAGAAGGGTGCAACTTCACCTGTGTCTCTACTGTGGCCAAGCTGGCCATCTCAAGATCACCTGTCCCATCTGTCCAAGCCCATCTAGTTCCAAATCGGAGATTTCAACCGCTGGGTCATTGTATACATAGATGACATCCTCATTTACTCCAACACCTTCAACGAACACATCCAGCATGTCAGAGCTGTGTTACAATGCCTGATCCAACATCAACTCTACGCCAAAGCTGAAAAATGTGGGTTCCATCGCACATCCACATCATTCTTGGGCTAATAATCAGTCACGAGGGAGTGGCTATGGACGAGGGCAAAGTAAGGGTGGTGCTGGAGTGGCCTCAACCACGAACACTGAAGGAACTACAGTGATTTCTGGGGTTCGCCAACTTCTACAGGCGGTTCATCAGAAACTTCAGTGGCATTGCGGCTCCGTTAACTACCATGACTAAACGAACCTCCTCACGTCTCACCTGGTCCCATGAAGCCCTGCAGGCCTTCTAGGAACTCAAAGAATGGTTCACTTCTGCTCCCATTCTCCGCCATACAGACCCAGAACTCCCGTTCATTGTGGAAGTTAACGCATCCAGCACAGGCATCGGGGCCATCCTCTCACAACGCCATGGGAATCCTGCCAAAATGTTCCCTTGTGCGTTCTACTTACGACAATTATCAGCAGCAGAGAGAAATTACAATGTGGGCAACCGTGAACTGCTGGCAATGAAGGCAGCATTAGAGGAGTGGTGGCACTGGTTGGAGGGTGCGCAACATCCATTCACCATTCTCACCGATCACAAAAATTTGGAATACTTACGTTCAGCTAAACGACTGAATCCCAGACAGGCAAGATGGGCCATGTTTTTTACCAGATTCCAGTTTACTGTTACATATCGACCAGGTTCCAAAAATACCAAGGCAGATGCACTGTCCCGTCAAGCGGAGGAGATCGAAAGGCCAGACAGGGAGGAACACATTCTCTCCGAGAAGCTGCTAGTTACCCCAGTACAATGGGATATTATGACCGAGATCACACAAAGCAATGAGTAGAACTTACCACCTCCAGAATGTCCAAGATCGCACGTTTGTTCCAGGTCCTCTACGCACCAAGCCCCTGCACCAAGTCCACGCTCTTCCCAGTTCTTGTCATCCGGTTATCACCGCCACATTCCATCTACTACAGAACTGTTTCTGGTGGGCTACAATGCTAGCAGACACCACCCAGTTTGTCAATAACTGTCAATAAAAGCTTGTCAAACCTCCAAACCATCCTGTCAACTACCATCTGGTCTTCTTCAGTCACTTCCCATTCCACAACGCCCATGGTCCCACATTGCCACTGATTTTGTCACTGACCTTCCCGAGTCTCGTGGTAACACAACCATCCTCACAGTCATTGACCGATTCTCAAAGTCCTGTCGACTCATTCCACTACCCAAATTGCCCACGGCCTTCGAAACTGCAGAAACTCTCTGTGAATATGTGTTCCGCTTCTATGGCCTACTCGAAGACGTTGTATCGGATCGTGGACCACAATTCACGTCTTGTGTATGGGCAGCTTTCTTCAAGCATCTGAATGTCAATGTCAGTCTCATGTCTGGGTACCACCCCAAATCCAACGGTCAAACTGAACGCATGAACCAAGAACTCACAAGGTTTCTGAGAACCTACTGTCAGCAGAATCAAGCCGATTGGAGCAGATACCTGATATGGGCCGAATATGCACAGAATTCTCTGCTGCCTGCCCTGATCCTTGCCAGTATACTGAACTCTGTCTGTCTGTTGACCCTTCATTACAAGATTAAGTTCTATAAATAATGTTTTTCAATTGTTACAATATTCGGAAGAAACTCATAACATTTATTCAGAAGGCAATCAATTTAACATTCATTGCTTAGATTTTTATAGCTTTCCTGTAACTGAAACAGTAGCCAAAATCATGGGTATGTAATTTCCAGGGAATGTATGAACGTATAAAAATGTACTCCTTGTAAATCGCCTTGAATTAACAGTGTCTGCATGCATATGTTGATAATGTTATGAGTGTTGCATGGTAATTGCTTTTGTAAATGCATGTCTGAAAATCATGACAATGTATAAACACTGCAAGTCAAGTCACCTTTTGCATTTGTACCTGTTACTTGTTACATTAAAAGGGGCACATATGTTTGAGAGAGGCATACTAGGTTTTACTCATAATTTACTCACACTTGACCACTAGAGTAAGGTGGTCACACATGTTTCCAAAAAGTTATGTCCTTTTTAGGCACTCTTGTGGTTAAAACTGTATTTGTGCCGTTAGCCAGTTTCTTGTATCAGTTTAATTTCTCAACATTGTTCTGTCATTTCGTATACACCACCATGATCTGTCTTCCTCAAAATCACAGGGTGGGCTGAGCAATGCTTTCAACTAGTCAAATGTGTGCAATGGAAGGACCATCTGATGACGAGTTCTTTTATGTGACATTTAGGAAGAGGTGAGTCTGGTTTTGTGCACTGTGTGATTCACAAAGTGCTTTTCAAAAACTACACACAACATACAATATTTGTGTCTTTAGCATCTTTGCAGAAGCCAAACATTTTGGCTTTGACATGACTAAACATGATATCTTGTGGTTAATTGAGTTATTTTTTTTATGCATGTAATGTGTTTTTCTGGTCAGATAAGGGAAATAATGTGAATTATTACGTAAAACGAATGAATGAGAATGCTTATGTAGAAGTGTGTGTGCATTTCTCAGATAATTACAGAATCATGTAGCTGTATTGTTGAAAGTTTTCTTCAATATAGATTTTAGATTTATGTCATATAAAGATGCTGCTGCTATTTTCTGAAAAGTGTGATATTGCTCTGTGTATTAAGAAAATTACAGTTATTATGGTAAATGTACTGTAGTATAAGTAATTTAACTGATGTACACTGTACAAGTCTGGAATAATTACTTTTTTTAAAAAGTCTCTTATGCTCACCATGGCAGCATTTCATTTATTTAATATTGATCAAAAATACAGTAAAAACAGCTAGTATTGTGAAATATTATTACAATTTAAAATAACTGTTTCTTCTAATATATTTTGAAATGTAATTTATTCCTGTTTTTTTTTTTTTTTGAGCAGCCATTACTCTTCAGTCACATGATCCTTCAGAAATCATTCATTTGATGTTAATATCAAGACAACAACACTGTTTATTGCATTCATCAGCTTTACTACTGAAAAAGGATTGCCAAAAAAAGAAAGACAAGCTGTTATAAAAAAAAAAATATTCCTGCCACAGAAGCCATCAATCATATGGGTGTTTTTTTTTTTTTTTTTTTTTTTTTTTTTTTAGCAACATCTCGTTTTAAAGAACATTTTGAGTTCACATTTTTTGCTCCTTTTGTTGATTTGTCACAAGCATCTGATACTGGAACATTATTATCTTTTATTATCATTAATATCATTATCTTATTATCTTTTATGTACTGAGAGGCATCTGATTTTAGGATGCAAAATAATAGAATAAGTAAAATCACTTGACACTGTGATGTGCAATAAGGAAAGCTTAAAAAAGAATGCTATAAAAAAGGGATGAACTTAGCCATCAAACACATTCTTCATACAGCCCATCAGCACTTTTCTTAACCTAAGAAAAAAAGAAAAGGCAATGAATATGAAATGAAAGACACAAATTAGTTGTGATAAGAGTTGCAATAATTATAAATGCTGTTTTTTATTCAAATGACAGGAAAGGCTGAACGTACTGCAGTAGAGTTTGTTAATGCGTAGGATGTCATTGGGGCTCATTTGTTTAGCGTTACCAATCACAACATTACTGTTAGGAATGGGAATCATGGTTGGCAAATTATTCCTGGAGAAAGCGTACCTAAAACCACACACATAAAGAAACAGCAGTAAACATTGTTTACTATGTTATATATATATACATAATATATATATAATATATTCCCCACTGAACTACAGATCACTACAAGAACGCTTACCTTGAATAGTGCATCACAGAGTTGTAGTCATAGGGGGTACCCAGATTGTTAGTTTTTGCTTTGTTGAAATTGTGCTGCATTCCTGTTACAGTGCACAGGAAAGTATTAAGGACTGTAATTGTAAATCTGGTAAAAACACAGTGAAGTTTAATCTAGACTACAGGACATGCAATTGTGACTAAATGTAATATGCCCTGTTTTACGCATTTTGTTTTCTTATTGTTTGTTCGATTTTATCATCTTTTTTAACTTTATCTTCTGCAGTCTTCTTAATCGCTTCTTTATATTCATACTTATTACTTTTCATTTTATACAATATACTATTTATATTCATATGTATATTACATATTTTAAATACATATTTACATGTTTGTAAACATTTTAAAGGTAAAAATGTAAGCCTAATTTCAAACATTAAATCAATTATTTTTTTCCCAGTTTCTCTTAAGAATTCTGAACAAAAATACCAGGAATGATGTTCTCATAAAGGATTCGGATGTGTTTGCGACGGTCACTGCGGTTCTGTTCATGATGAAACCCGAGAGCATGAAGGAGTTCGTGCTGAACGATATAGTGATAGACACATCCATGACGCTGGAGAGAAACAACCTGTCCTTGACGTTGGCGGCCCAAATATGAATAGCATCTGTCGACCACATAACACATCAGGTTGTACATTTATGCACATTTACCATATACACAGAAATTGGATAGAAAGGGTCCTTGATATGTTTACCCAGATTTAGACTGTATGTCGAGAAAGTTCCTCTCCCCTTGATGAGGTACGAATCGAATGCAGGAAACCTCCGCAAAAGACTGCATACCTCTTTTAATCACACTTACTTCAGCTGGAGCTGTGGAAGAAATAGACTGTTGAACAGAACATGTGACACTGATGAGATGATATCAAATTTAGTGAACATCGCCACTTACAGTACTGCTTGGAGATGACGTAGGGCACATAGACCTTTCCATCTCTGCTTCTATCCCATTTGCACCCACGAGCAGTACATGGATCTGCATTCTCGAGCCCACTTGCTACGGCGATGTCTCCAAACTTGATCAAAGGCTCATCCAGTTCCTGTCCTGCGTGGTATAGTATAATGCACAACAATTCAGTATGTTGATTCTGGTGATATAATTGTTTTAAATGATAAAACGAGTTGAGGAATTTGCCATGAACTGCTTCACAAAAGATGTGCCTACACCATCAACTTATAGCCTTCAAACTCGTACCTGCATTTTTGTTGGTTTCAATTATAGTTGACACTGGTATGTCATCTTTCTCAGTGATGTCACCTGATATATGAATCAGTAGATTATTAATAAAACACTGCAAAATTACATGTTAATCTTTTTAGGGTTTTTTTTTTGTGCATCTTACCAGTCTGCCCGGAGATATTTTCAATTAAATCCTGTTTAAGAATTTTAAACACGTATATTAGAAATCGATGGTTAAAAATGAAAAGCCGCTCCCATTAGGAAGATGCTGATGCTATAATTTTCCATGTCGGATATTGTTGACTGTTCTCACCTGAATAGTACGACTCTGAGCAGGAACAGAGCTCAGCAGTAGAGAGATGACCACCAACACGTACATGATGAGAGCTTTCTGAGAAACCTCTGGGTCAAACAGAGCTGGGAGTTATATACTCTTCTGAAAGCCTTAACTTCCTTTTCTGTGCAGTAACCCAACCTTCATGAATTCAGCGCTAAAATACCACATGGTTTAAAAGCAGAAATGTGCTTGTGTTTGTGCAAGCGCTTAAATGCTTAAATGAGGAGTTATGTCGATAGCCGTAACTGATTCCTGTGCTTTCTTCCCATTTGCACCTGTTACTTGTTACATTAAAAGAGGCACATATGTTTGAGAGAGGCATACTAGGTTTTACTCATAATTTACTCACACTTGACCACTAGAGTAAGGTGGTCACACATGTTTCCAAAAGGTTATGTCCTTTTTAGGCACTCTTGTGGTTAAAACTGTATTTGTGCCGTTAGCCAGTTTCTTGTATCAGTTTAATTTCTCAACATTGTTCTGTCATTTCTTTATACACCACCATGATCTGTCTTCCTCAAAATCACAGGGTGGGCTGAGCAATGCTTTCAACCAGTCAAATGTGTGCAATGGAAGGACCATCTGATGACGAGTTCTTTTATGTGACATTTAGGAAGAGGTGAGTCTGGTTTTCAAAAACTACACACAATATACAATATTTGTGTCTTTAGCATCTTTGCAGAAGCCAAACATTTTGGTTTTGACATGACTAAACATGATATCTTGTGGTTAATTGAGTTATTTTTTTTATGCATGTAATGTGTTTTTCTGGTCAGATAAGGGAAATAATGTGAATTATTACGTAAAACGAATGAATGAGAATGCTTATGTTGAAGTGTGTGTGCATTTCTCAGATAATTACAGAATCATGTAGCTGTATTGTTGAAAGTTTGATGTAGATTTTAGATTTATGTTATATAAAGATGCTGCTGCTATTTTCTGAAAAGTGTGATATTGCTCTGTATTGAGAACATTACAGTTATTCTGGTTAATGTACTGTAGTATAAGTAATTTAACTGATGTACACTGTACAAGTCTGGAATAATTACTTTTTATTAACCCTTTCGAACGTAAGTTTAGAATATTCTGGCTGACCCCCAGCGTGAGTTTTTCCAGGCGACCGTTATTTAGAACGTATCACTTTATTGTTTCCATGGTGACGCGTCATCGCTTGTCACGTCACACACCGCAGGGCTGTAGGACAGATAATCTGCTTTTATTTAATTTTTCATTTTTTATTCAAAATATTCACAAATTTGTTAGCTATAACATGAAATATCTGATATTCCGATTGTCAAATATGAGCAAGTGGATGTGTTTTGCTGTTTAAACGCCTTTATAATGATCGCGTTAGTTGAGCTATACACGTTATGGGCGCCGCCATGTTAGTTTGTGCCGCAGGTTCTGTTGGATTTACAAAACGTGAATTCATCCACTTCTCCCGAAATACTTGAAAGTAAGCAAGCTGGTGAACTGGGGAAGAATAGAGTAAACTTTAAAGTTACTTACACAATGTGTATCTGATATCAATAAACGTGTCGTCTAATTATAATGGAAATAATTGTTATTGCCGCTTCTATAGACATCAGTGTGTATTTTACAAACACTAGATGTATTGTTTTGTTTGTACTTATGTGTATTTAAACGTCTGAAACCTAAAATAAACATTATGTGGTTGAAAACACTGCTTATTTGTGATATATGAAAAGCGCGCGTCCGTCTCTGGTTTAGCGCCAGCCAAAGCGCGCAAGCAGATTTGAATTTGGCAGTTGATCACGTGATGCACTGAACGTTCTAATCACACCGGTGTGATCGTACGCTCCAGGAGCCAGCCAAGACTGATCGCACCGGTGTCAAGTCTCTTATGCTCACCATGGCAGCATTTCATTTATTAAATATTGATCAAAAATAGCTAGTATTGTGAAATATTATTACAATTTAAAATAACTGTTTTCTTTTCTAATATATTTTGAAATGTAATTTATTCCTGTGAATTTTCAGCAGCCATTACTCTTCAGTCACATGATCCTTCAGAAATCATTCATTTGATGTTAATATCAAGACAAAAACACTGTTTATTGCATTCATCAGCTTTACTACTGAAAAAGGATTGCCAAAACAAGGAAAAAAGACAAGCTGTTATAAAAAATAATCCTGCCACAGAAGCCATCAATCATATGGCTGTGTGTTTTTTTTTTTTTGTTTGTTTTTTTAGCAACATCTCGTTCTAAAGAACATTTTGAGTTCACATTATTTGCTCCTTTTGTTGATTTGTCACAAGCATCTGATACTGGAACATTATTATTTTTTATTATCATTAATTATTATCTTTTATGTAGCTACTGAGAGGCATCTGATTTTATGCATAGAATAAGTAAAATCACTTGACACTGTGATGTGCAAAAAGGAAAGCTTTAAAAAGAATGAAAGGGAAAAAAGGATGAACAAACACGTTCTTCATACAGCCCATCAGCACTTTTCTTAACCTGAGGAAAAAAAAAAGAAAAAAGCAATAAATATGAAATGAAAGACAATAATTATTAAGACCACTATAAAGACCACCAGCCTGCTTGACATGCTTAGCCTAGTGGTCTAAGGTGGAGTTTTCAGAATGTAATGGTTTTTTATTCAAATGACAGGAAAGGCTGAACGTACTGCAGTAGAGTCTGTTAATGCGTAGGATGTCATTGTCGCTCATTTCTTGAGCTTCACCAATCACGACGTTACTGTCAGGAATGGGAATCATGGTTGGCTCACTATTCCAGGAGAAAGCGTACCTAAAACCACACACATAAAGAAACAGCAGTAAACATTGTTTACTACGTTTTTAGCATATATATATATATATATATATATATATATATATATATATATATATATATATATATATATATATATAATTTTATTTTATTTTATTTTTTTCCCACTGAACTACACACCACTACAAGAACGCTTACCTTGAATAGTGCATCACAGAGTTGTAGTCATAGGGGGTACCCAGATTGTTGGTGTCTGCTCTGTTGAAATTGTACTGCATTTCTGTTACAGTGCACAGGAAAGTATTAAGGACTGTAATTGTAAATCTGGTAAAAACACAGTGAAGTTTAATCTAGACTACAGGACATGCAATTGTGACTAAATGTAATATGCCCTGTTTTACGCATATTATTTTCTTATTGTTTGTTCGATTTTATCATCTTTTTTAACTTTATCTTCTGCAGTCTTCTTAATCGCTTCTTTATATTCATACTTGTTACTTTTCATTCTATATATTTATACAATATACTATTTATATTCATATGTATATTATATAATTTAAATACATATTTACATGTTTGTAAACCATTTTAAAAAGGTAAAAATGTAAGCCTAATTTCAAACATAAAATAATTTTATTTTTTTTTTTTTTTCAGTTTCTCTTAAGAATTCTGAACAAAAATACCAGGATAGATGTTCTCATAAAGGATTTGGATGTATTGGTCACGGTCACTGCGGTTCTGTTCATGATGAAACCCGAGAGCATGAAGGAGTTCGTGCTGAACAGTATGGTGAGAGATACACCCAGGGCGCTGGAGAGAAACAACCTGTCCTTCACGTTGGCGGCCCAAATATGAATAGCATCTGTCGACCACATAACACATCAGGTTGTACATTTATGCACATTTACCATATACACAGAAATTGGATAGGAAGGGTCCTTGATAGGTTTACCCAGAATGAGACTGTATGCGGAGAAAGTTCCTCTCCCCTTGATGAGGTACGAATCGAATGCAGGAAACCTCCGCAAAAGACTGCATACCTCTTTCAATCACACTTACTTCATCTAGAGCTGTGGAAGAAATAGACTGTTGAACAGAACATGTGACACTGATGAGATGATATCAAATTTAGTGAACATCGCCACTTACAGTACTGGTAGGAGATGACGTAGGGCACATAGACATTTCCATCTCTGCTTCTATCCCATTTGCACCCACGAGCAGTACATGGATCTGCATTCTCGAGCCCGCTTGCTACGGCGATGTCTCCAAACTTGATCAAAGGCTCATCCAGTTCCTGTCCTGCGTGGTATAGTATAATGCACAACAATTCAGTATGTTGATTCTGGTGATATAATTGTTTTAAATGATAAAACGAGTTGAGGAATTTGCCATGAACTGCTTCACAAAAGATGTGCCTACACCATCAACTTATAGCCTTCAAACTCGTACCTGCATTTTTGTTGGTTTCAATTATAGTTGACACTGGTATGTCATCTTTCTCAGTGATGTCACCTGATATATGAATCAGTAGATTATTAATAAAACACTGCAAAATTACATGTTAGTCTTTTTAGGGGTTTTTTCTGTGCATCTTACCAGTCTGACCAGAGATATTTTCAATTAAATCCTGTTTAAGAATTTTAAACACGTATATTAGAAATCGATGGTTAAAAATGAAAAGCCGCTCCCATTAGGAAGATGCTGATGCTATTATTTTCCATGTCGGATATTGTTGACTGTTCTCACCTGAATAGTACGACTCTGAGCAGGAACAGAGCTCAGCAGTAGAGAGATGACCACCAACACGTACATGATGAGAGCTTTCTGAGAAACCTCTGGGTCAAACAGAGCTGGGAGTTATATACTCTTCTGAAAGCCTTAACTTCCTTTTCTGTGCAGTAACCCAACCTTCATGAATTCAGCGCTAAAATACCACATGGTTTAAAAGCAGAAATGTGCTTGTGTTTGTGCAAGCGCTTAAATGCTTAAATGAGGAGTTATGTCGATAGCCGTAACTGATTCCTGTGCTTTCTTCCCATTTGCACCTGTTACTTGTTACATTAAAAGAGGCACATATGTTTGAGAGAGGCATACTAGGTTTTACTCATAATTTACTCACACTTGACCACTAGAGTAAGGTGGTCACACATGTTTCCAAAAGTTTATGTCCTTTTTAGGCACTCTTGTGGTTAAAACTGTATTTGTGCCATTAGCCAATTTCTTGTATGTATCAGTTTAATTTCTCAACATTGTTCTGTCATTTCTTTATACACCACCATGATCTGTCTTCCTCAAAATCACAGGGTGGGCTGAGCAATGCTTTCAACCAGTCAAATGTGTGCAATGGAAGGACCATCTGATGACGAGTTCTTTTATGTGACATTTAGGAAGAGGTGAGTCTGGTTTTGTGCACTGTGTGATTCACAATGTGCCTTTCAAAAACTACACACAACATACAAACCCGATTCCAAAAAAGTTGGGACATTGTACAAATTGTGAATAAAAAAGGAATGCAATGATGTGGAAGTTTCATTTTTTATTTTATTCAGAATACAACATAGATGACATATCAAATGTTTAAACTGAGAAAATGTATAATTTTAAGGGAAAAATAAGTTGATTTTAAATTTCATGGCATCAACACATCTCAAAAAAGTTGGGACAAGGCCATGTTTACCACTGTGTGGCATCCCCTTTTCTTTTTATAACAGTCTGCAAACGTCTGGGGACTGAGGAGACAAGTTGCTCAAGTTTAGGAATAGAAATGTTGTCCCATTCTTGTCTAGTACAGGCTTCTAGTTGCTCAACTGTCTTAGGTCTTCTTTGTCGCATCTTCCTCTTTATGATGCGCCAAATGTTTTCTATGGGTGAAAGATCTGGACTGCAGGCTGGCCATTTCAGTACCCGGATCCTTCTTCTACGCAGCCATGATGTTGTAATTGATGCAGTATGTGGTCTGGCATTGTCGTGTTGGAAAATGCAAGGTCTTCCCTGAAAGAGACGACGTCTGGATGGGAGCATATGTTGTTCTAGAACTTGGATATACCTTTCAGCATTGATGGTGCCTTTCCAGATGTGTAAGCTGCCCATGCCACACGCACTCATGCAACCCCATACCATCAGAGATGTAGGCTTCTGAACTGAGCGCTGATAACAACTTGGGTTGTCCTTGTCCTCTTTAGTCCGGATGACATGGCGTCCCAGTTTTCCAAAAAGAACTTCACATTTTGATTCGTCTGACTACAGAACAGTTTTCAACTTTGCCACAGTCCATTTTAAATGAGCCTTGGCCCAGAGAAAACGCCTGCGCTTCTGGATCATGTTTAGATATGGCTTCTTTTTTGACCTATAGAGTTTAACTGATGTACACTGTACAAGTCTGGAATAATTACTTTTTTTTAAAAAGTCTCTTATGCTCACCATGGCAGCATTTCATTTATTTAATATTGATCAAAAATACAGTAAAAACAGCTAATATTGTGAACTATTATTACAATTTAAAATAACTGTTTTCTCTTCTAATATATTTTGAAATGTAATTTATTCCTGTGATGTAAAGCTGAATTTTCAGCAGCCATTACTCTTCAGTCACATGATCCTTCAGAAATCATTCATTTGATGTTAATATCAAGACAACAACACTGTTTATTGCATTCACCAGCTTTACTAAAAAAGGATTGCCAAAACAAGAAAAAAGACAAGCTTTTTTTTTTTTTTTTTAGCAACATCTCGTTTTAAAGAACATTTTGAGTTCACATTATTTGTTCCTTTTGTTGATTTGTCACAAGCATTTGATACTGGAGCATTATTATCTTTTATTATCATTAATATCATTATCTTATTATCTTTTATGTACTGAGAGGCATCTGATTTTAGGATGCATAATAATAAAATAAGTAAAATCACTTGACACTGTGATGTGCAAAAAGGAAAGCTTTAAAAAGAATGCTAGGAAAAAAAGGATGAACAAACACGTTCTTCATACAGCCCATCAGCACTTTTCTTAACCTGAGGGAAAAAAAGCAATAAATATGAAATGAAAGACACCAATTAGTTGTGATATGAGTTGCAATAATTATAAATCCCACTATAAAGACCATCAGCCTGCTTGACATGCTTAGCCTAGTGGTCTAAGGTGGAGTTTTCAGAATGGAATGGATTTTTATTCAAATGACAGGAAAAGCTGAACGTACTGCAGTAGAGTCTGTTAATGCGTAGGATGTCATTGGGGCTCATTTTTTTAGCTTTACCAATCACAACGTTACTGTCAGGAATGGGAATCATGGTTGGCTCGTTATTCCTGGAGAAAGCGTACCTAAAACCACACACATAAAGAAACAGCAGTAAACATTGTTATATATATATATATATATATATTCCCCACTGAACTACACACCACTACAAGAACGCTTACCTTGAATAGTGCATCACAGAGTTGTAGTCATAGGGGGTACCCAGATTGTTGGTTTCTGCTCTTTTGAAATTGTGCTGCTTTTCTGTTACAGTGCACAGGAAAGTATTAAGGACTGTAATTGTAAATCTGGTAAAAACACAGTGAAGTTTAATCTAGACTACAGGACATGCAGTTGTGACTAAATGTAATATGCCCTGTTTTATGCATTTTGTTTTCTTATTGTTGCAACAATCTATAGAGAGATTCTTAACGTTACCCAGAAAACAAACTACAGGTTTAATTCATTTGAAATTCTCGTGCTAACCATTACACTCTCAGATATAAGTAAAAAGTCGCTACTATCTCTTGCTTTGGCTACTGTTTATAGACCTCCAGGGCCTTATGTTGATTTCCTAAAAGAGTTTGCAGACTTTCTCTCAGACCTATTGGTCAACGTTGATAAAGCGCTGATTGTTGGAGATTTTAATATTCATGTAGACAATACAAATGATGCGTTAGAGGCTGCGTTTACAGATTTACTAAACTCGTTTGGGGTAAAACAAAACGTCACTGGACCCACTCACCGTCTTAATCATACACTAGATTTAATTCTATCACATGGAATCAATCCTACTGATATAGAAATTCTACCGCAAAGTGATGATATCACTGATCATTACCTTGTAACATGCGTACTGCATACTGCGGATATTTGTCAAATTGCGCCACGATATCGACTAGGTAGAACAATTCTTCCGACAACTAAAGATAAATTCACAAATAAACTGCCTGATCTGTCTCACCTGCTCATTGTACCCAAACACACAAATGATCTTGAGAAAATTACTAGCAGTATGTGCACCACTTTCACTAGTACATTAGATACTGTTGCACCGATGAGATTAAAAAAGGTCAGAGAGAAAAATACTGTACCATGGTACAACAATATTACTCACGCTATCAAAAGAGAAACTCGTAATCTAGAACGCAAATGGAGACAAACTCGTTTAGAGGTCTTTAGAATCGCGTGGAAAGACAGCTCGTCCCGTTATAGAAAGACTCTAAAAGCAGCCAGGGCCGAGCATCTCCGCAAACTCATAGAAAATAACCAAAACAATCCAAGGTTCTTATTTAGTACAGTGGCTAGATTAACAAATAATCAGACATCACCAGAACAAAACATTTCATTACAGTTTAGTAGCGATGACTTTATGAATTTCTTTACTGAAAAAATCTAAAGCATCAGAAATACAGTTGTAAATGTACAACCCTTGACAGAGTTTTATGATTCAGCCTCAATTATCGTCCCTCAAGAACAGTTGCAGTGCTTTACAACTATAGGACAGGAAGAGCTAAATAAACTTATCACAGCGTCTAAACCAACAACATGTTTATTAGATCCAATACCCACTAAACTACTGAAAGAATTGTTACCTGTAGCAGAAGAGCCTCTTCTCAATATTATTAACTCGTCTTTATCTCTAGGTCATGTTCCAAGACCGTTCAAGTTAGCAGTTATTAAGCCTCTCATTAAGAAAGCACAATTAGATCCAAATGTATTGGCAAATTACAGACCCATTTCAAATCTTCCATTTATATCTAAAATACTAGAAAAAGTGGTGTCGGTCCAATTGTGCTCCTTCTTGCAAAAAAAATGCTATCTATGAAAAATTTCAGTCAGGATTCAGGCCTCATCATAGCACAGAAACTGCGCTCGTTAAAATTACAAATGACTTACTTCTAGCTTCTGACCAAGGCTGTATCTCAATACTAGTGTTACTTGATCTCAGTGCTGCGTTCGACACTATAGATCATAAAATACTCCTAGATCGACTACAGAATTACACTGGTATCCAGGGACAGGCATTACGGTGGTTTAGGTCGTATCTATCAGACCGTCACAATTTTGTTTATTTAAACGGGGAAAAATCTAAGATAACGATAGTAAATTATGGAGTGCCTCAAGGATCTGTGTTAGGCCCTCTGCTATTTTCAATATACATGCTGCCACTTGGTAATATTATAAGAAGACATGGAATTAGTTTCCACTGCTATGCCGATGATACTCAATTATATATTTCAACACAACCAGATGAAAACTCTAAATTATCCAATCTGACAGAGTGTGTTAAAGAAGTAAAACATTGGATGACTAGTAATTTTCTTCTATTAAATTCAGATAAGACTGAAGTATTACTTATTGGGCCAACTTATTTAAGATCACAAAACTCTGGACTTCTGGTTGTACCCAGGATAGCTAAGTCCTCTAAAGGAGGGAGAGCGTTTTCACATTTGGCTCCTAAACTCTGGAATAGCCTTCCTGATAATGTTCGGGGCTCAGACTCGCTCACCCAGTTTAAATCTAGATTAAAGACACATCTCTTTAGCCAAGCATTCACATAATCCATCTCATATCCGATCAATTACACATGACTATCTTTGCTTAATGTTATGAACAGCAGCTATGCTAATTATTCTCCATTTGCTTTTCTGTTTTACCTCGGGACGCCCGTCCCGAGGTGACTAGAGAGTACATCAGTTCAGTTTGGATCCAGCCTCTTAAGAAGACCTCAGATGACTAAAACTTTGGAAGAGACGGCGCCAACTCCTGCGATGACTTCAGAAGATGCAACATCTGGATCAACACGCACATTCGCAAATTTCTATATATCCTAATTATTGTTAATATGTAATTCATTTTTCCAGGAGCTCTTTGCTTCTACCTTCAATTAAATTGCAAACAGTGATTGTATATTAATCGCCTAAATTATTACATTATTAGCTAACTGCATTCTCCAAATTGTAATGTTGACATGCATTCTCTGTAAAGCTGCTTTGAAACGATATGTATCGTGAAAACCGCTATACAAATAAATGTGAATTGAATTGAATTGTTTGTTCTATTTTATCATCTTTTTTAACTTTATCTTCTGCAGTCTTCTTAATCGCTTCTTTATATTCATACTTGTTACTTTTCATTCTATATATTTATACAATATACTATTTATATTCATATGTATATTACATATTTTAAATACATATTTACATGTTTGTAAACATTTTAAAGGTAAAAATGTAAGCCTAATTTCAAACATAAAATCAAATTTATTTCCAGTTTCTCTTAAGAATTCTGAACAAAAATACCAGGAATGATGTTCTCATAAAGGATTCGGATGTGTTTGCGACGGTCACTGCGGTTCTGTTCATGATGAAACCCGAGAGCATGAAGGAGTTCGTGCTGAACAGTACGTTGAGAGATACACCCAGGGCGCTGGAGAGAAACAACCTGTCCTTCACGTTGGCGGCCCAAATATGAATAGCATCTGTCGACCACATAACACATCAGGTTGTACATTTATGCACATTTACCATATACACAGAAATTGGA
The DNA here is from genome assembly GCF_019924925.1 of Ctenopharyngodon idella. Classification (NCBI taxonomy): domain Eukaryota; kingdom Metazoa; phylum Chordata; class Actinopteri; order Cypriniformes; family Xenocyprididae; genus Ctenopharyngodon; species Ctenopharyngodon idella. Next base: position 12,123,389 of record NC_067226.1, read on the forward strand.
TAGAAAGGATCCTTGATATGTTTACCCAGATTTAGACTGTATGTCGAGAAAGTTCCTCTGCCCTTGATGAGGTACGAATCGAATGCAGGAAACCTCCGCAAAAGACTGCATACCTCTTTTAATCACACTTACTTCAGCTGGAGCTGTGGAAGAAATAGACTGTTGAACAGAACATGTGACACTGATGAGATGATATCAAATTTAGTGAACATCGCCACTTACAGTACTGCTTGGAGATGACGTAGGGCACATAGACCTTTCCATCTCTGCTTCTATCCCATTTGCACCCACGAGCAGTACATGGATCTGCATTCTCGAGCCCGCTTGCTACGGCAATGTCTCCAAACTTGATCAAAGGCTCATCCAGTTCCTGTCCTGCGTGGTATAGTATAATGCACAACAATTCAGTATGTTGATTCTGGTGATATAATTGTTTTAAATGATAAAACGAGTTGAGGAATTTGCCATGAACTGCTTCACAAAAGATGTGCCTACACCATCAACTTATAGCCTTCAAACTCGTACCTGCATTTTTGTTGGTTTCAATTATAGTTGACACTGGTATGTCATCTTTCTCAGTGATGTCACCTGATATATGAATCAGTAGATTATTAATAAAACACTGCAAAATTACGTTAATCTTTTTAGGGTTTTTTTTTTTTGTGCATCTTACCAGTCTGCCCGGAGATATTTTCAATTAAATCCTGTTTAAGAATTTTAAACACGTATATTAGAAATCGATGGTTAAAAATGAAAAGCCGCTCCCATTAGGAAGATGCTGATGCTAATATTTTCCATGTCGGATATTGTTGACTGTTGATACTGGGTATCAGGATAGATACTATTGATACTGTTCTCACCTGAATAGTACGACTCTGAGCAGGAACAGAGCTCAGCAGTAGAGAGATGACCACCAACACGTACATGATGAGAGCTTTCTGAGAAACCTCTGGGTCAAACAGAGCTGACAGTTATATACTCTTCTGAAAGCCTTAATTTCCTTTTCTGTGCAGTAACCCAACCTTCATGAATTCAGCGCTAAAATACCACATGGTTTAAAAGCAGAAATGTGCTTGTGTTTGTGCAAGCGCTTAAATGAGTAATTCAGTTTTGAATGAGTGATTTTTATTTGTGTTGAAGTTTAAGTTTATTTTGCAATACTTTTTCCTCAAACACTATAACACTGAATTAAACCATTCTTTTTAAGTGTATACTTAACTTAAAAACATCTAAGTAAATTATACAATAGATATTGCGTAAACACCATATCTACCTAAGAGAAGTAACGCGGCATCTGAACACAGAGACCTCAATACTTGGCACACAATACACAATGACAGTAACATTCGATGGCTCGTTTTTGAGTGTGAATGTGGCATTTTAAGTAGAAAATGAACTCCAAATGTCATAAAATGGCAAGTTACTAAACATAACCACAAAAGCAATGATAAAACAGTGTAAAAACAGCTGGAAAACAGTGAAAAACCAACCTAATTAATTATTCAAGGCCCAGTGCATGATGGGAACACCAGAATCAGAAAAGTTGAGTAGTTTTATTTAATTTTATAATGTTGATATTTACGCTTTAATTTCTACATGCTTAAATTGAGTACTAATATAGAATTTACTTAGTTTTTTTTTTAACTCTTGCCTGAACTAACTTTTTCATGTAAAAATTACATTTGTTTTTTCTTTAGTATTTACTTCACCATAAAATAATTTTTTACAGCGAGGCTCTACTCTTCAGCACAATGGTGACCCACAAAACAGACGATACAGAAACCCTTTAAATGCCAACAGAACATGAAACACTAACAGATCTCTCAAGATCTCAGTATCTTCACTTATTACAATCCAGACATTATTTCATATTAAAGTTATTATTGAGAATTAACAGAGGTTTAGATGTTGATGTTTTATTGAAAATAATAAAGTTTGAAGTCAGCATTCTGGTGGTCAGTGCTTGCTTTAGTTGGTCTCTTGACCCTTGCTTTGACTCTTTAACATTTCTCTGGCTGCTTTAACTGTGTGTTGCTGATGCATGTTTGTTATAGCAAAGAAGAAAAAAAGCAAGAGAAACTCTGATCGGATGATGTTGGTCGCTTTTTAGTGATGATATAGTCATCATGAAGTGGTCTGATTCACTGATACCAGAGTATGGTCTTTGATTAAATTGTTTAATATTAGTTGTTAATTTCACATTTCACTGTAAAAAAAAAAAAATCAGTTATTTTCTGTAGAATTAGGATTTTTTTTTTACAGTGTATAGTGAACTCATTGTCATGTTCAAGAAACCAGTTTGAGATGATTTGAGCTTTGTGACAGTGCGTTATCCTGCTGGAAGTAGCCATCAGAAGATGTGTACACTGTGGTCATAAAGGGATGGACACGGTCAGCAACAATACTCAGGTAGGCTGTGGTATTTGAATTGGTAATAACGGGCCCAAAGTTACTCCAGGACTTTGCAACATTTGCAGAAGCCAAACATTTTGGTTTTGACATGACTAAACATGATATCTTGTGGTTAATTTAGTTATTTTATTTATGTATGAAATAATATGTGTTTTTCTGGTCAAATAAGGGAAATAATGTGAATTATACGTCCAATGAATGAATGAGAATGCTTACCCCAGATAGCATCAATGATCGAAATAATGTTGAATCAATGTTAATGTGTCAACGTTAACTGCGTTGAATCAATATCACTTTTGCACCCTCAATTAATGTTGAATCAATGTTGAAATTTCAACAAAAAATCAATGGTAATGGCATTGAATCAGAGTTACAATGTGATGTTGGTTCAACATCATGCTTACACTCTCAGAAAATGAAACACAACTACAACTGACTTAAAGCTACACAGCCTGAAATCAACTGAAGATAAAAGAAGACAATCAGTCTCTCAAGATCTCAGCAGAAGTTCTTTTTGAGAATTAACAGAGTTTTAGATGTTGATGTTTTATTGAAAATGTTTGGTCACCATTTTGGTGGTCAGTGTTTCCTTGAGTTGGACAGTTTGACTCTTGGCTTTTCATGTGAGTTTGTGGTCTTTGTAATAGTGTTTACCAAGACATCTCATTTGTTGCAAAGAAAACCAGAATCAAAATGATAGAGTGTTATAGTTTCATTTATTTATAAAGCACAAATAAACAACAAAAGTTGACTGCTGTGCTGTAGAGAGAAAAGAATAAAATAAAAGACAGTAGTAGTAGAAAGACAACACTAAATTTAAAAAACAAGAGTTAGAAGATGAGACTGTAACTTTGATTTAAAATCATATAAGGATGAAATAGATCTTACAGATAAAGGAAGATTGTTCCATAACTTTGGACTGGCCACTGCAAATGCACGGTCACCTCTCAACTTCAATCTTGATCTTGGATAAGACAGAGTAATACTGTCTGAGGATCGCAAGCATCTAACTGACGTGTTCACGTTTAAAAGGTCTGACAAATAGGAAGGTGCCAGACCATTTAAAGACTTAAAAACAAACAGCAAAATCTTAAATTCAACTCTATAATGCACTGGCAACCAATTAAGAGACACTAAAATTGGAGTAATGTGTTCTCGTTTACGAACCCCAGTTAAAAACCTGGCTGCTGCTGCATTTTGGACCATCTGTAGTCGTGACATGGAGGATTGGGGTAATACAACATACAATGAGTTACAATAGTCCAATCGAGATCAAACAAACGCATGTGTGACTCTTTCAAGATCTTTAGAAGACAGAAAAGTTTTAACATTTGACAGAAGTTTAAGATGAAAAAAACATGACTTAACTACTGAATTTATATGTTGGTCAAACTTAAGGGAAGAATCAAAAAGAACTCCCAAATTTTTCACGGTTGGTTTGATATAGAAATTTAAATGACCACAGTTAATATTTGGTTTTCCTTTTCCCACTGAGGGGGAAAGACAATCACTTCAGTCTTACCCTCATTTAAATGCAAAAAATTCAGAGACATCCAAGATCGTACATCGGCTAAGCATGCAAGCAAGGTTTCTAGGCCTTGCTTGTCATTATGATTTAAAGGTAAATAAATTTGGGTGTCATCTGCATAAAAATGAAAAGACACTCCATGCTTCCTAAAAATTGAACCTAGTGGAAGCATGTAGAGTGAAAACAAAATGGGAGCCAGAATAGATCCTTGGGGAACACCACAAGTTAGGGGTGCTACAGATGAAACAGCACGACCAATACCTACTGAAAAGGTTCTGTTACTAAGATAAGATCTAAACCAGCTAAGGGCAGTTCCTTGGATGCCCACACACTTTTCAAATCGTGATAAAAGAATAGCATGATCAACTGTATCAAAAGCTGCACTCAAATCTAAGAGTACTAAAATTACTAAGTTCCCAGAGTCAACGAATAATAAAATGTCATTTAATACTCTTAGAAGTGCAGACTCAGTACTATGATTTTTCATAAATCCAGACTGGAATATTTCAAAAATACTATTTTTTGCCAAAAACTCTGTAACTGCATAAATAATTCTCTCTAAGATTTTTGCAACAAAAGGTAAATTTGAAGTTGGCCTAAAGTGCGATAAAACAGTTGTATCCAGATTTGGCTTTTTCAACAGAGGTTTTGCCATAGCGTGTTTACAAAAAACTGGAACAGATCCAGAAAGAAGGCTCTTATTTATAATTTCTAAAATCCAGTCCCCAACACTATCAAATACCAATTTTAAAAATTGGGTAGGAACAATATCAAGAGCAGAAGTAGTAGGCTTCAGCTTAACAACTGAATCCATTAAACCCAACATAATAATCAGCTCAAATGAATTTAAAAAACTAGTGGGACTCAAAAAATCTACAAGGCCATCAGAAGAAATAATGGACATGCACTTTTGCTCAGGAGTACAATTACTAAGTGACTTTGCTTTATGATGATGAATACTATTTTCTTTGAAATAAATAATGCACCTTGGTAAACACTGTAACAAAGACCACAAACTCACATAAAAAACCAAGAGTCAAACTACCCAACTAAAGGAACCACTGACCACCATAATGGTGACCAAACATTTTCAATAAAACATCAAAATCTAAAACTCTGTTAATTCTCAAAAGAACTTCTGCTGAGATCTTGAGAGACTGATTGTCTTCTTTTATCTTCGGTTGATTTCAGGCTGTGTAGCTTTAAGTCAGTTGTAGTTGTGTTTCATTTTCTGAGAGTGTAAGCATGATGTTGAACCAACATCACATTGTAACTGATTCAATGCCATTACCATTGATTTTTTGTTGAAATTTCAACATTGATTCAACATTAATTGAGGGTGCAAAAGAGATATTGATTCAATGCAGTTAACGTTGACACATTAACATTGATTCAACATTATTTCGATCATTGATGCTATCTGGGTACCCTTACGGAACAAAAATATATGGGAATATACTGCAAAATAATGCGATATATTACATAATACATTTCAATATATGGGAAACTAGTGCTTATATTTTTCAATATACTGCAATATATGCATTGACCATGTATGGCTATATATTAATACATATAAAATATTTATAAATGAAGACAAAAATAGCATTACATTCATAAAGTTTTATCCTTTATTGTGTACATATATTGCACATACCTGTTCCCATATAAATGTGAATGTATTGTACACACATATATACACACATTCATGGAATGAATTACAATCAGTGGTTACAATAGACTTCTAGTTCCCAGCATGCTTTGCTTCTGACTGTTAAAGGAGAGTAAATGTTAAAATTGAGTGCTATTTCATGTGTTTTGCTCAATATTGATATAGGGGGAGATCTGTTAGTGTTTAAAGTTGTATTATTTTGGAATTTAAAAGGTTTTCTGGTATGTGTGAGTTATTGGGGTTACCACTGTGCTGAAGAGTATAGCCTGAGGTTAACTATAATAACTATAATAACTTTGTTTGAAAAGTAATGGTTGTGCATGTTATAGCACAGCAATAGTCTCTTTGGTAGAAGTTTTAGTACATGCGGATGTGCTTTTGTTAACTAATTTGAAAATACGGAACATTTAAAATGTAAATTATGAAATTTAAGAAATGTGTTCCATTATATATTGTACTTTATGTGTTTATACTGCATGAGTAAATATATCTGCAATATATTATACATGCAGTACCATATTTGATCACATATAAATTCATATATTATGAAGTATATTACTGAATATAAAATTACATACATTATGATATATTAGTAAATATATTATCACATATTTTTCAATATATGAAAAGCAGCAATTCCTTATGTATTATTCAATATATTGTAATATATTTACGCAATATATTTTTCTGTATATTTTCAAATATACTGTTAAATCATGTAATATATTGATCATTCATATATAGGGAAATATATTTTCTTTCCATAAGGGTATGTAGAAGTGTGTGTGCATTTCTCAGATAATTACAGAATCATGTAGCTGTATTGTTGAAAGTTTTCTTTGATGTAGATTTTAGATTTATGTAATCTAAAAATGCTGCTGCTATTTTCTGAAAAGTGTGATATTGCTCTGTGTATTGAAAACATTACAGTTATTATGGTTAATGTACTGTAGTATAAGTAATTTAACTGATGTACACTGTACAAGTCTGGAATAATTACTTTTTTTAAAAAGTCTCTTATGCTCACCATGGCAGCATTTCATTTATTTAATATTGATCAAAAATACAGTAAAAACAGCTAGTATTGTGAAATATTATTACAATTTAAAATAACTGTTTCTTCTAATATATTTTGAAATGTAATTTATTCCTGTGATGCAAAGCTGAATTTTCAGCAGCCATTCCTCTTCAGTCACATGATCCTTCAGAAATCATTCATTTGATGTTAATATCAAGACAAAAACACTGTTTATTGCATTCATCAGCTTTACTACTGAAAAAGGATTGCCAAAACAAGGAAAAAAGACAAGCTGTTATAAAAACTAATCCTGCCACAGAAGCCATCAATCATATGGGTGTGTGTTTTTTTTTTTTTTGTTTTTGTTTTTTAAGCAACATCTCGTTCTAAAGAACATTTTGCTCCTTTTGTTGATTTGTCACAAGCATCTGATACTGGAACATTATTATCTTTTATTATCATTAATATCATTATCTTATTATCTTTTATGTTCTGAGAGGCATCTGATTTTAGGATGCATAATAATAGAACAAGTAAAATCACTTGACACTGTGATGTGCAAAAAGGAAAGCTTAAAAAAGAATGCTAGGAAAAAAAGGATGAACAAACACATTCTTCATACAGCCCATCAGCACTTTTCTTAACCTGAAAAAAAGAAGAAAAAAAAAGTAAAGAATATGAAATGAAAGACAATAATTATTAAGACCACCAGCCTGCTTGACATGCTTAGCCTAGTGGTCTAAGGTGGAGTTTTCAGAATGGAATGGATTTTTATTCAAATGACAGGAAAAGCTGAACGTACTGCAGTAGAGTCTGTTAATGCGTAGGATGTCATTGGGGCTCATTTGTTGAGTGTTACCAATCACAACATTACTGTTAGGAATGGGAATCATGGTTGGCAAATTATTCCAGGAGAAAGCGTCCCTAAAACCACACACATAAAGAAACAACAGTAAACATTGTTTACTATGTTTTTAGCACATGATATATATATATATATATATTTTTTTTTTTTTTTTTTTTTTTTTTCTTCTTTTTTTTTTTTCACTGAACTACAAGAACGCTTACCTTTGATAGTGCATCACAGAGTTGTAGTCATAGGGGGTACCCAGATTGTTGGTGTCTGCTTTATTGAAATTGTACTGCATTGCTGTTACAGTGCACAGGAAAATATTAAGGACTGTAATTGTAAATCTGGTAAAAACACAGTGAAGTTTAATCTAGACTACAGGACATGCAATTGTGACTAAATGTAATATGCCCTGTTTTATGCATTTTGTTTTCTTATTGTTTGTTCGATTTTATCATCTTTTTTAACTTTATCTTCTGCAGTCTTCTTAATCGCTTCTTTATATTCATACTTATTACTTTTCATTTTATACAATATACTATTTATATTCATATGTATATTATATATTTTAAATACATATTTACATGTTTGTAAACCTAAGTAAAAATGTACATAAAATCTTTTTTTCCCAGTATATCTTAAGAATTCTAAACAAAAATACCAGGATAGATGTTTTCATAAAGTATTCGGATGTGTTTGTCACGGTCACTGCGGTTCTGTTCATGATGAAACCCGAGAGCATGAAGGAGTTCGTGCTGAACGATATAGTGATAGGACACATCCAGGGCGCTGGAGAGAAACAACCTGTCCTTCACTTTGGCGGCCCAAATATGAATAGCATCTGTCGACCACATAACACATCAGGTTGTACATTTACGTAAAGGGAAAGCACATTTACCATATACACAGAAACTGGATAGAAAGGATCCTTGATAGGTTTACCCAGAATGAGACTGTATGCGGAGAAAGTTCCTCTGCCCTTGATGAGGTACGAATCGAATGCAGGAAACCGCCGCAAAAGACTGCATACCTCTTTTAATCACATTTACTTCAGCTGGAGCTGTGGAAGAAATAGACTGTTGAACAGAACATGTGACACTGATGAGATGATATCAAATTTAGTGAACATCGCCACTTACAGTACTGGTTGGAGATGACGTAGGGCACATAGACCTTTCCATCTCTGCTTCTATCCCATTTGCACCCACGAGCAGTACATGGATCTGCATTCTCGAGCCCGCTTGCTACGGCAATGTCTCCAAACTTGATCAAAGGCTCATCCAGTTCCTGTCCTGCGTGGTATAGTATAATGCACAACAATTCAGTATGTTGATTCTGGTGATATAATTGTTTTAAATGATAAAACGAGTTGAGGAATTTGCCATGAACTGCTTCACAAAAGATGTGCCTACACCATCAACTTATAGCCTTCAAACTCGTACCTGCATTTTTGTTGGTTTCAATTATAGTTGACACTGGTATGTCATCTTTCTCAGTGATGTCACCTGATATATGAATCAGTAGATTATTAATAAAACACTGCAAAATTACATGTTAGTCTTTTTAGGGTTTTTTTCTGTGCGTCTTACCAGTCTGCCCGGAGATATTTTCAATTAAATCCTGTTTAAGAATTTTAAACACGTATATTAGAAACCAATTGGTAAAAATGAAAAGCCGCTCCCATTAGGAAGATGCTGATGCTATAATTTTCCATGTCGGATATTGTTGACTGTTGATACTGGGTATCAGGATAGATACTATTGATACTGTTCTCACCTGAATAGTACGACTCTGAGCAGGAACAGAGCTCAGCAGTAGAGAGATGACCACCAACAAGTACATGATGAGAGCTTTCTGAGAACTTTCAGCTGACAGTTATATACTCTTCTGAAAGCCGTAACTTCCTTGTGATGCCTTAACTTCCTTCCAGAAATGTGCTTGTGTTTGTGCAAGCGCTTAAATGAGTAATTCAGTTTTGAATGAATGATTTTTATTTGTGCTGTAATGTTGTAAATCATTCTTTTAAGGTTGATGTCTGCCAGTCCACAAGAAGAGATAGAGCCTTTTCCTACATGGCTCCTAAAATGTTGAATAGCCTTCTTGACAATTTATGAGACTATATTTTTTAATGCATGTATAATAAACCAATTGATTTTATTTATAGAATTAATCTATAATTCTACCCTTACAAAGCCCAAATCATTTTTAGGTACACCTTGCTTGTACTGGGTTTGAACCCATTTTGCCTTCAGAATTGCCTTGATTCTTTGTGGCATAGATTAAACAAGGTGCTGGAAACATTCCTCAAAGATTTTGGTCCATATTGACATGATAGCATCGTACAGTTGCTGCAGATTTGTCAGTGATTTGAGATTGGTGATTGTGGAGGATATTTGAGTATAGTGAACTCATTGTTTTCATGTAGTTAACGCCAAATTCTGATCATCTAAAATGTTGCAGCAGTAATCGAGACTCATCAGACCAGGCAACGTTTTTCCAATTGTGGCCTCAGTTTCCTGTTTTTATCTGACAGGAGTGGAACACCGTGTGGTCTCCCATCTGCTTCAAGGTTTGACGTGTTGTGTGTTCAGAGATTCTTTTCTGCAGACCCCAGTTGTAACAAATCATTATTTGTGTTATTGTTGACTTTCTATCAGCTCAACTGGCCGTTCTCCTCTGACCTCTGGCATCAACGAGGCATTTTCGCCCACAGAACTGCTAGATATTCTTTTTCGGACTATTATCTGTAAACCCTAGTGTGACGAGCAGGGCGGGCGAGAGCCGTGAGGGAACGGCGCGAGGCCGGTGACGCGAGGGTTAACGAGCTCCACCTGTGAGGCGCACCGGCCTCGAGTCTCTCACGGAGGAGCTCCGGAAGCATAAAAGGAGGAGCGACGATAGTGAAGGACGAGAGAGGACCAGGCCTGGACTTTATTTTGTTTTATTATGTTTGTGTGGCCGGCAGACGTCCGCGAGGGTCTGCCGGCATTACTTTCGTTTTGTTCTTTGTTTATTTTATTAAAGTTTATTGTTTGAATGTTCGCCGGTTCCCGCCTCCTTCTTCCCCCATCACTCGAACTGTGTTACATTGGTGCCGAAACCCGGGAGGAAGGAGGGACATGCTGTCGGAGAGCCCTCGCTGCTGAGGGGGATCGCGGTGCTGCGGAGTTCGGGCAGCGCGGGAGTGAAGACCGCGAGAGGCTGCCCGAGGCGGTGGTACTGGAGCCTTGTGAAAGGTGGGACGGAGACCCGGATGCCGTGCTCCTGGGACGAGGTGGGGTGGCTGCCGTCCTGGAGGGAGCGGAGGAATGCCGTCGTTTGCCGTGGGCCGGAGCCTGCTACCATCCGCCATGAAGGGGAGGAGCAGGGAACGGCGGATTCGCTGCCGGCTGCCCTCAGCCGGAGGAGCCATCGCCGGCCGCCAGGAGGCGGTCGAGGATCGGGCCGTCCACCGAGCGTCCAGTGCCATCGCATGGCACCGCGAGGAAGAGCCTCTCGGCGGGCTGAGGACCGAGCGGCAGTGTGTCAGGGAACCGGATCAAGATTTTTTTTTTTTTTTTTCCTCTCTTCCCTCTCTCGTTCTGTCGCTCCCCTTGCTTCCGTCTCCTTTCTCTCGTCTCGTCTGTCCTTACCCCCAGGTGCTGCGGCCGCCGAGACAGGCCCCGGGGGGGAGTAGAGCGCAGTCTCGGGAGTACCCCCCGGCCTGCGAGGGGCGATGGGGGTATGTGACGAGCAGGGCGGGCGAGAGCCGTGAGGGAACGGCGCGAGGCCGGTGACGCGAGGGTTAACGAGCTCCACCTGTGAGGCGCACCGGCCTCGAGTCTCTCACGGAGGAGCTCCGGAAGCATAAAAGGAGGAGCGACGATAGTGAAGGACGAGAGAGGACCAGGCCTGGACTTTATTTTGTTTTATTATGTTTGTGTGGCCGGCAGACGTCCGCGAGGGTCTGCCGGCATTACTTTCGTTTTGTTCTTTGTTTATTTTATTAAAGTTTATTGTTTGAATGTTCGCCGGTTCCCGCCTCCTTCTTCCCCCATCATACGAACTGTGTTACACCTAGAGATGGTTGTGCGTGCAAATCCCAGTAGATCAGCAGTTTCTGAATTACTCAGACCAGCCCATCTGGTACCAACAACCATGCCACATTCAAAGTCACTTAAGTCACCTTTCTTCCCCATTCTGATGCACAGTTTGAACTTCAGCATATCGTCTCGACTATGTCCATTTGCTGCCATGTGATTGCCTGATTAGATGTTTGTGTTAATGATCAGTTAGACAGTGTACCTAACAAAATAACCGGTGAGTGTATTAAAGTTTATTATAGCCAATTATACAATTAATATATTTTATTATTATTAATATAATACATGTAATTTTGTATATGTTATCTTAAAAATACAAAATATATACACATTCCTTGTCTGTGAGAAATGATACACAGTGGTGTTTGTAATGGAGTGAAATAAGAGTAAAATAATATTTATTTATTTATTTATATACTTTTAAATAAATATCCACTCTTGGATAAACACTGCGATTATAACTCCATTACTACTAATTATTTCTATAGGTTGAAGGGGTGGATTCTGGAATCCACTGCCGCTTCAATTCATATATTTTGAGTTATTAATTAACATTTATCTTTCTAAATATTAAATTATTTGAATGACTTCTTCAACTTATGTTAAAGCATTTATTTTCCTTTTCAAACACTAGAAAATAATTTTGAATATTGTCTGTACCTCTCACTGAGAGAAAAGTACAACTTATCAGTATGTTTTGAGAAACTTATAGTTGGTGCCTGGGTCAACTTCAGCCTTGAAGAAGTTGTGAATCATGTGTTGTTTCATGTGTTGTTCTGTGTGTAGGTCCTGTATTGGTATCAATGGACAGCTGGAATTCGGCCAGAGACCTGAAGACGCCATGTCATGACCCAACAGGACATCCAGTACCTAAATCCAGGGTCCCCTCGTCAGCATCCTGACGAATGGAGATATGCTTCTGACTATCTGTCCATGTGTGGAAGATTCCTAATCTTGTCTATTTTTCTTAGCCAATCAGAATCGTTTAACCTAAGTAATGACGTAGTTAGTGGTCTCTGTTAGAGTATAATTGTTGTGGAAATGTGAATGTACGCAGAGTGGCCTATGAACTCCTTGTGAGACCTGAAGCTGGCTTCTGCTGATGAAACTGCAAACTATTCTTTATTAAAATTTTCTTCAATTTATTTTTTTAAACTCTGACTCCGGGTCTTCATTCATCAAATCTGGTCTTTTGGGTCTTTAACTGTATAATTCTAAAGGTAAATGTAGATTTTTATTAAGACAGAAACACAATCAACCATTATTCTTCATATCTTTATGTTGTAAGCTGTTGGGAAACTTTTTCAAACAAAATTAGCCTTTTCAAACTGCAATACCTCCCCACAGCAGACCACAAACCTGGTTTACAAAGAGGAAGTGTTTATGTTTATGGTTGTTAACCAGATGTTGAGTCAAGTGATGAGAAGCAAACATTTTTCTTCCTAAAGAGGATGTGGAAATATTTCAAAAGATGCCTTGCACAAACTTTACAGTTGTACATAATAATCTGAAATCTGAAACACAAAAATTTCACCATTTAACAGACCCTCATTTCAAAAGAAGAGGACCTTGAGCAAACCTTTCAATATAGGAGAAGGCTGATTGCTGACACACAAACTATAAGATAGACAAAGAGCATTGTTATGTATTTCTTTTATTCAGTTGTGTGTTTAGAACATTCCATCTCTATGCCAAACTACCTAAAAGTTGCAACCCTCAAATGATTTAAAAACTGTGCATTAAAAACAGCCTCAACTCTAAGGGTTTATAAAATGATGCTAATCACATCACATAAACTGAATCTGTAAAGTATTTAGTCCTCCATTGAATACTGAAATTGTCATTTTTCAAAGTTTTCCAAGTTTGATAACACAAAGACAAATTTTTGTTCCATTCTGAAAAAAGAAACATGTATACATACAAACTATACATGCATTTCCTTATCAATGTTATTCAAAGCAGACAGCAATTTCATCCTGTGATGACAAAGCTTTCAAAATGTTATTGTTTTAAATGAATTAATAAGAGAAGGCAGGACTGCAGTAGAGTCTGTTAACACGCAGAATATCATTTGAACTCATCTTCTCAGCTCGGCCAATAGACACGCTACTGTCAGGAATAGGGATGATGGTTGGCTCTCTGTTCTTGGAGAAGGCAAACCTGAAACCACACAAATACACACACACTCCAGTATCAAACACATTCCAGAGGCACACTTGTTACAACCAGTTTTTCAGCTGTTTTTGGGGTATAAACTGCAGAAAAACTTGCCTTCCATAGTGCATTACAGAGTTGTAGTCATAGGCAGTCTCCAGGTTGTTAGTCTTGATTTTGTCAAAGTTTTGCTCCTGCCCTATTACAGTGAATAGCAACCAAAAAGGAACAATATTCAGTCATATTAAAAATCAGTAAATACTCTAATCTCCTATTTCTGCTTAAAAACTCCATAGCACAAACTTTAGTGACTTTTAGCTGCATTTAACAGCAAAAGCTTCTCCACACTCATTGAGAAGATTTGCAACTACAGTGTAAAGGGTTTAGAACACAACCAGTGTACCAATCAGATGTACCAGGAAAGATGTTTTTAAAAAGGATTTGGACATGATTGTCACGATCACTGCGGTTGTGTTCATGGTGAAAGCCCAGTGTGTGAAGCAGCTCATGCTGCACTATATTCAGGGAGATGCATCCAGCACGGTCCAGAGACACAGTCTGACCTCCGATGCGACGGCCAACAAAAGAGTAGCACCTATGGATAACACATAATGGAAGAATTCAAACATTACTTATAGAATTCAGTATGAGTACAGTTCTCCTGAAGGAACCTGTATTTACAGTATGTATCTTGCTCATGCCTCCTTTTACGTATTAACCAGCAGCAAACTTCTGATTACAAAACCTAGAGCTTCACCCAATTCACCACACCATGCAGCCTTAACATTTACATTACTGACATAAAATCATACTATGTAAAGCTTTTGTTCAATTAAATGTAGTTGATTTTAACTCATTGATCGACTCCAAAAGCATCATTGCTAATTTTCTGGTTTTAAACCCATGTGAACATTAGCCATTCTCAGTACTCTAAACAGATTTGATCTGAGGGGTACAAAGCATGTGGCCATTGTTCCTGCGCTAGACAGTTGTAGGCTAGCATAATAATTTGATTTCATGTAACATTTGCATTTTAAACAATATTGTGTTGAGTCTATCAGTAAATAAGTCTGCAAGTTTAAATACATCTTAAATCTTAATTAAAAATGAATACAAAGCTCCAATTTATAATACAGTAAATTTTTAAATTCCCCCTGTAGTCAATAATTTTATCCCTTAAAACTTATCTTTGATCACCAAAATTACATATTTAAACGTTTTTTCCTTGAAAAAAAACATCTTAATGCCTTAAAATAGCTTGAATGTAACTCTACACCCTTGCCTCATTTAATATACATGGTCCTATGAATATGATAATTAGCCCCGCCTCCACTCACTCGCACGAGCTCAGACGATCCACTCTGCCAACTTACTGAGGTAAACACTGCACAGTTGTATCGCTTTTTACAATGTCGGACACATAACGGTAATTATTACGATTAGCGTTTTGCTTGATTATGTTATCAAACAGCTAATAATGTGTTGCTAATGCTACACAAGCCATTCTAACAATCAGTATCCTTAGAAACGCTTTGAACGACTCAGAACGTCTGTGGAGAAAAGGCATATAGTTCATCATAACATCGTAATATGCATTATACACCATACTATATTTCTAAATCTACACGATTTCTCATCTCAACAGAAAAATATACACTACCAGTCAAAAGTTTGGTTACATTACTATTTTAATGTTTTTGAACGAAGTCTCGTATGCAAATTAAGGCTGCATTTATTTCATAATAAATACAGAAAAAACAATAATATTGTGAAATATTATTACAATTTAAAATTATCGTTTTCTATTTTAATATACTATAAAATATAATTTATTTACTGTGGTGCAAAGCTGAATTGTCAGCATCATTACTCCAGTCTTTAGTGTCACATGATCCTTCAGAAATCATTGTAATATGCTGATTTATTATCAATGTTGGAAACAGTTGTGCTGCTTAATATTATTTTATAACCTGTGGTACTTTTTCAGGATTCTTTGATGAATAAAAAGTTAAAACATATCAGCATTTATTTAAAATAGAAATCTTTTGTAACAATATGCACTACCGTTCAAAAGTTTGGGGTCAGTAATTTTTTTTTTCTTTCTTTTTTTTTGAAAGAAATTAATACTTTTATTCAGCACGGATGTGTTAAATTGATAAAAAGTGATTTATATTGATTTATATTGTTAGAAAAGATTTATATTTTGAATAAATGCTGTTCTTTTTAACCGTTTATTTATCAATGAATCCTGAAAAAAGTATCACAGGTTCCAAAAAAATATTAAGCAACAGAACATTTTCAACATTGATAATAACTGAGTATCAAATCAGCATATTAAAATGATTTCTGAAGGATCATGTGACACTGAAGACTGGAGTAATGATGCTGAAAATTCAGCTTTGCATCACAGAAATAAATTATATTTTAAAGTATATTAAAAGAAAAAAAAAACAATTTTAAATTATAATAATATTTCACAATATTATTGTTTTTTCTGTATTTATTATTAAATAAATGCAGCCTTAATGAGCATAAGAGACTTCGTTCAAAAACATTAAAAATAGTAATGTTTCCAAACTTTTGACTGTTGGTGTACCAGGATAACCTTCTTTTGAAACTCATATGCTAAAGCCCGCTGGCACATTGACGTGATTGGTTAGTTTGTGACGTCATAAACACCAGTGATTTCAAACCGCGGGTTTGAGACTGTCTTTGGTTTAATGCGTAAATACTCAGCAATAGTGTTGACTTGTGAATTTGCCCATGGTTTGTCTTAAAGGGTTAGTTCACCCAAAAATGAAAATAATGTCATTTATTACTCACCCTCATGCCATTCCACACCCGTAAGACCTTTGTTAATCTTCGGAACGCAAATTGAGATATTTTTGTTGAAATCCGATGGCTCCGTGAGGCCTGCATAGGGAGCAATGACATTTCCTCTCTCAAGATCCATAAAGGTACTAAAAACATATTTAAATCAGTTCATGTGAGTACAGTGGTTCAATATTAATATTATAAAGCGACGAGAATATTTTTGGTGCGCCAAAAAAAACAAAATAACAACTTATATAGTGATGGCCGATTTCAAAACACTGCTTCATGAAGCTTCGGAGCATAATGAATCAGCGTGTCGAATCATGATTCAGATCGCGTGTCAAACTGCCAAACTGCTGAAATCACGTGACTTTGGCGCTCCGAACCGCTGATTCGACACGCTGATTCATTATGCTCCGAAGCTTCCTGAAGCAGTGTTTTTAAATCGGCCATCACTAAATAAGTCGTTATTTTGGTTTTTTTGGCGCACCAAAAATATTCTCGACGCTTCATAATATTAATATTGAACCACTGTACGCACATGAACTGATTTAAATATGTTTTTAGTACCCTCCCTATGCAGGCCTCACGGAGCCATCAGATTTCAACAAAAATATCTCAATTTGCGTTCCGAAGATCAACGAAGGTCTTACGGGTGTGGAATGGCATGAGGGTGAGTAATTAATGACAGAATTTTCATTTTTTGGGTGAACTAACCCTTTAAAGCATTGTAAAAACACCAGATAGACATATGAACAACATTAAAAACTGGATTTTCACCACAGGGGGACTTTAAGCACAAATATAGAGCAACAGCAATTGTGTTATAAATGAAAATCTTGATTTTTACCCTGAATTAGACTCTATGTTGATATAGTCCCTCTGATTTGTGCGAGGCATGAAGCGAATGCAGGTCGATTTTTCAAAAGATCTCAAGCCTTGAAAAATTACATCCTTCTCCCGGGAGGCTGTTGGAGAGTTCAGATATTAAAAATGGCTTGAACAGTTATGATGTAGTACAAGGTTTTAAGTGAGCTAAGAGCCATCACTCACAGTATTCATCAGAGATGACATAGGGCACAAGGACTTGTCCGTTTTTGCTTCTTTGCCATTTGCACCCACGAGCTGTGCATGGACCAGCAATTTCTAAGCCTGCTGCTACAGCGATGTCTCCAAACATGATTGAGGGCTCATTCAGTCCCTGTCCTGTATGGCATAAAGCACAGAAATTCACTCAACATGCTAATTCTGGGAACATCATAATGAGCTTGTGCCTCATCAAGGATAGTTAATAATATTATTTCCTTTCTTTCCTCTCTTTATTGTTGATCAATGTCCTCTCTTTATTGAGCTGCTGAAATAAAAAAAATAATAATAATAAAACACATTTTATAAATAGCATGTCTACTTACCTGCATGTCTGTTGGTCCTTTCAATTACAGCTGTCACTGATATATCATTTTGTCCACTGTTGTTATCTGAGAACCGGTGTTAGTTTATTGAAGCATTAATAAAACAGTAAAATATAAAGATTTTAATTATACTGCACATGGCAATTAGTCATATTACTGAAAATAATTTCTTACCAATCTCTTCAGAGCTCTTTTCAAAGATGTCCTGTTTACGCATAAACATTTTGAACATATGATGGTTAGAATCCCCTAAATAAAAAAGTTCACAGTTCATTTAACCTATTAGTGACATGTCTGTTCTTACCTCAATATAACGACTCTGGGCTTGAAAAGAGCTCAGCAGAAGACAGATGGCCACCACCAACAGAAACATCATGAGAGCTCCCAGAAAAGCTGTTCTGGAATATATATACAGATTTTATAATGGAAAAGTAAATATATCAGACTTAGTTTCTTTCTTTCTTTCTCTCTCATTCTCTCTCTCTCTCTCAATTCAAGTGTGCTTTATTGGCATGACAAAAACTATACATTTGTATTGCCAAAGCAATTGCAGCTGGGCTGCTTACAAATAGTGCATATATGTATTAACAGAAAAAAAAGAATAATAATAGTAATAATAATATAAAAAAGTATTAAGCATGTAGTGCAGAATGAATTACTAATGTATGTAAGTATATAAACTAGAAAAGAGGGGGAAAAAAAGATGAGGGATTAGACATATTTACAGAAGCAAAATGTTATCTCTCTCTCTCTCTCTTTCTCTGTAAATGGAGATTTGCAACCTGACAACCTAACATCTTACAAAAAACCTGGATTCTGCTTTTCAAACTGCCAGTAGGTTTTGAACAAAATGCTTCCATGAGAAAAGAGATGAGAAAAAGTTAAGTCCTTAAATAGATACATCAAAAGTAACTTTTTAAATATACTTACTGCTGAGCATCTCCATAAGTTACATGTACCTATAGGCCTATATGTGCATTATGATTGTTCAAATGATCTATCAATTAGATTTTTATAAATCACTTTTACATTCTGAAATGTAAACTGAAATATCCTCTGATTCACCCCCGTTACAAACATTTCTGTATATCTCTTATCCCTGTTGAGTAAGAGATCAAAAGAAGACACTCACCTCACATTGGTGTAAATATTCAGAATGAATCCAGCTTTCTGCTTAGTCTCTTAAATGCTCGTCATTAAAATTTAATTCCACCACCTGTCAAATAAGAATTTACAGACAATCTCAGACGATTTATGAAACCACTTAATGATTCAGAGATGTACAGACACACAGTTCTGTCTGATGAAAGAGTAGCTTGAGCGCCAGACTTATAACACAGCATTAACCTATTTAGCCCCATACTGAATTAAAATGATATGCACATTTCAACTTTATAAAGAAAAAAAAATCCTTCAGCTAAGATTTTAGCTGTTGTCTGTTTTCAGAAATCATGTAAAGAATGTAAACAGAAACATGAAATGATGAATGTGAATATGAAATTTAAATTCAAATGTATATTCTGTCATGAAAATGGCAAAGTTTAAAGCTACTTCGAGCTGGGTCATATTGTAGTAGCGCATTTATGCGGCACTGCCACTTTGGAGCAGACACAGATTTACCAAAGGGCAGTCTTACCTTGACTATGTATTAAAGATAACCTAAAATATAATTAAAATTACTCTCATTTGATAAGTTCATAATACTTTAACTTTACTAGAGTAGAGAGAGTTCGGCAGTTTTACTAGAGAACTCGGCAAGGCAGCAGGGACCCACACAACTCATATGGGCCTACTTTTCTTGCATACAGGTACAGCTGTGTCTGTTAATGTGATGTAACCGTGCGCCACCTGCCGGATAATGAGGAAAAAGCGCCCAGTCCCAGTCAGGTGATCAATGTAGACGAGTAACCTCATCACGTGGTAAGTCAGTGTTGCCATGTCCGCTTTTTATAAGCGACTTTGTTCTTGCTTTTTTCATTTTTTATTAACTCGCTTATAAATAGAGGAAATGGGCTGCGTTTTTTAGCAATTAAGAATAAAGTGACGTATCGGGTATTACTTGCCCCAGATACTACACGAAAGTATGGCCAACCAATAATAACAGTTGTCACCTGCCGTTTTAGCAGTTTTCTACATAATCATGATTAATCACCTGGTTTTGTTTTTGCTTTCTGCAGCCCCTCACTTACCCACAGGTGTGTGGGCGCACGCGAGAGAATGTAAATTGATTTCATAGGTAGTTGTAGGCCAGTTGTAGGCTGAATGCTGTATTTTTTGTAAATTATTTAATAAGATCAGTGAAATTTTGTACATCGGCGGTACAAAAACTGAAATCAATTTTTTAGGTCTATTGTTCGTGAGGAAAATTCCTTATTTTAGGCTTAGATTGTAATGCTAATTTTATTTTGGGTTTTTCATTTAGCGAAATCTGGCAACACTGTTTTGCGCGTATCACCAGCGGACCTTCTCTGTCAAGGAGGGGGACGTTTCGGATTGTCTTGGTAATGGCGGACACATGTGGCCAAGTCCTCCTTGGGTCTGGACTAACAGTCCTTTCCCACCCTCTTATGTACATCAAGGTTTTAGTTCAGGTAAGATTCACACAATAATGACAGCAGCAGCAAGTTCACGACTGCACATGCGCTGTTGTCGAGCAGTTTCGATAGCATGTTGATAAATGTTAGCCAGTTGGTTTGTTAACAGTAACCTGTTCAATACATGTGGTAATATTTACTTCTGAGACATGAGCATCTTTGTGTGCAGTAGATGTGTTTACAGGGAAAAAGGTGTTGATTCTCATTGTGTTGTTATTGGTTGTTCTACCAGGGTTATTGACCGCTGTCTAATGTCTTGAGTTAATTCTCTGAAAGGTCAACCTGTAAGGTCTGTCAGAAATCATTTTTATAGCAATTGTAGCATATATAGCAACAACTCGTACTATTCTAATGTATAATCTTATGCCCCCTGAAAACAATGAGAGCAGCATATTCACACCAGTGTCTGGTGTCATTCAGTGTTGTGGGTGGTAAAGCACGTCTGTCTTTCTGGCTATTGATTAAGTTTACTGCAGGTTGTTTTGGTTTTTATTAACATTAAGGCAGTGTGCTCTACATTTACACTGTATTGCAGTCTGATAACAAATGTATCTACAGTGTAGTAGGCTAACACAGATGTCACCCCATTTGTTTTTTGTATGAAAGTAAATTGATTCTGCAAAATAATGCAAGCTTTTTTATTTTTGTAATCTTAATGAGGTTTATACCTCATTCATTTCACTTTGTTTACTTCTGATATATATTGACAGGTTTTCACAGTAATATTATAAAAGTTTGCCTTTCTTCCAGTTCAGATATTGTGTAATATAACAATACTGCAAGAAGGGGCCTTGTGTCTACATATGCTTACTTTCAGGGACAATAAAACGTATTGTGAATCAATTTCACACCCGTCTTTAATGGCACACTAACTTATTTATATCTTTGCAAATACAGGTTGGACATGAACCTCTTCCTCCTACTCTAGGCAGGAATATGTTTGGTCGACAAGTGTACCAGCTTCCAGGGCTCTTTGCATATGGTAAGATAAAGCGAATGGTTGCTTTTACAATGTGTCTACGTTGCCATTCATTTATATGGTCTCCAATGTGATTAAGAATTCTGGAAAATGCATGCAGTTCTTATGCTTACATTTGTGTCTTTCAGCCAAACACATCATCAAAACTGATGGGAAATCAGGCCTGTTTAAGGGTCTCACTCCGAGGCTTTGTGCTGGGACCATTGGCACCATTGTCCACAGTAAAGTCTTGCAGGTACGATATGCCCACTAGGTTCTTCAGATGTTTATTTCTTGTAGACCTCTTTTTTTATAAGAATGTGTCCGCTAAGAATGGAAATAAAAAGGATTTTTGTTATCATACAGAATATGCAGAGAATGTATTGACTGTGTGAAAGATACCAGAGAACTTTTTGGATTGTTGCATGTAAAGTAAAGTGATGTACGTGAAGGCTGGAATCGCCAGTCTCCAGATTTTGGGAAGTCTGAATTGATTGATTTTGCAGAGAATCATGTGGTGTATGATGGGCACAAACTGCATATTGTTGTTGTTATTATTATTATTATTATTATTATTATATTGTTTTTGTAAGCTTCAGTTCAGACTATGATTCCATTCATTTGGAGGATATAAAACATGTTTGATATTTTGAGCTCATTTTAGAGACCAATGTTTTTATGTGTCCTAGCCAGGCATTGTTTTCATCTGCTATAGCAACAATGTGCATGTTTCTGTAAGTTTTGTGTTTAGAATAGCTTAAAAGTCTGAGAGTGTGTAACCCTGTCCTTTAGTGTATGATGTTTTCTCTGTAACCATTAACTAAGTCAGCAAGCTGTATGATGCCTTGTGTAAGATTTGTGTATTCCAGCCTTTAGTTAGATTTCTGTAACTGTGGTCTGTGCAGGGTGTTGCTGGTTGTAAGTTGTTCAGACTGTTGCAATGTGACTTATGTTGATCTGGCTGGGCACAGTTGAGCAGAAGTTATTTATACTCTGTTTTATCTGGCTCTAACCTTTTGTTATAACCCACAGAAGTGCCAGGAGGAAAAAATTGAGGTAAGAACACGTTCATATTTACAGAAGTGGTATTTTAGTGCTTGAATCAGCACATGCATCCCGCCTTTTTTGTTTTCTTTAACTTTGGCTGTCATTGCTGCAGTCTGTTGCACAATTGTGTGTGAGGTGATATAATAGTAATATCTCTTCACCCTATCAGGTGTTGGGAAGCGGCCAGAAAGCAGAGGATGGTTCTCTGCAACATGTAGTAAATGAGGTGAGATACATAAAGCAGAATTTAAGAATAATATGTAAATTTTGTATGTAGGCGAATGCCTGTTCACACGGTCAAGTCTAATGTGACTGAATGACACGTAGAAAATATTTCAAAACAGACTTTCATGTTTGCACCAGTCACTGTTTCTGAAACATTTTGTGTGTATTTCTGATGTTTTTTTTTTTGTTTTTTTGTTTTTTCTCACTTTCCTCTTCATTTTATTTGTCTTTTTAGACCACTAAAGAGATGATTGCGCGCTCATGTGCTACAATTGTCACGCACCCTTTTCACGGTAAATACAGTTAATACAATAAATAACATGTTTTGTGATTTGAATCTCACTTTTCGCAATGTCACCTGCTGTCTTTTTTCCATGCCAGTGATCACTCTCAGATGCATGGTCCAATTTATTGGTAGAGAAGCCAAATACAGGTCAGCCATTTTCTTTTCTGGGATTTCAGGTTTTCTTCTCTGCATCACACATTAAAATGTTTTTTTTTTTGTTCCTTCCAGTGGCGTCTTTGACTCCATAGTTACCATCTACAGGGAAGAGGGAATCCTGGGTTTTTTTGCGTAAGTTCAAAGTGACATTTTCAGATCAGATAGTCTGTGGTTTGCCTCATGATGCTGTTGTACTTAAGCTGTACTATTTTAAATGCATGGCACCATGTTAAAAATGCAACACTTGAGGTGGGATACGTATATTTGAGAAAATCAGTCAAACCTCAAATTTACTAGTCATCTTAAGTGCTAAATAAATGAAAAATATAACTGTGTCTTTAATTTCGCTATTAATGCGTCTTTCATCCCACAGTGGCATCATTCCTCGTTTATTGGGTGATGCTCTGTCCCTGTGGATCTGCAACATGCTTGCTCACTTCATAAACACATACGCTATAGACGACTCGGTACGTAAGCACACACAAACTCATCTTTCAGTATTTGTTTCATCATTGCATAGTGTTTTGATAGAACAACAATTGTACATATGTAGCGATCATAATTGCATTGTGTGTACTGAGTTTGATTATCCTGTTGTGTCTGTCTTAGACGAGTCACACAGGAGAGATTAAGAACTGCTCTCAAGCTGTGACTGGGGTAAGTCATCTGACACAAGCTATTTACGTGATCAGTGGGAAGCGCAAAGTATCGTTTGATTCTGTTTTGATACCACCCTCTACAAAGCATGTAAATCATTTGCATATTCTACCAAATTTTGAGCTAAGTGACTAAATGATGTCTGCCAATAAGTAGCCATTGGCTGATAAATTGTTTGAATTTACTCATCAGTGATTGAGTTGGAGGTTATGAGTAAGCACAACACTGATATATTTTGTAACGTGTGGTGTCCAATGAGCGCTTAGGGCGTCTACTCATTAGAAGACTCGGACTGACGGAAAAGAATGCCAAGCTCATTTTTCAGGGCATGGAAAGATTAGTTTTAAATTTCAAATTTAGGGGAATTTTACAGTTAAAGACTCAAAAGACCAGATATGATTAATGAAGACCCAGAGTCAGAGTTTAAAATAAATAAATAAATAAATAAATAAATTGAAAATTTTACTGAAGAATAGTTTGCAGTTTCATCAGCAGAAGCCAACTTCAAGTCTCACAAGGAGTTCCAAGGCTGCTCTGCGTACATTCACATTTTCACAGTAATTATACTCTAAAAGAGTCCACTAACTACATCATTACTTAGGTTAAATGATTCTGATTGGCTAAGAAAAATAGACAAAATTAGTAATCTTCCATTCATGGACTGATAGACAGAAGCGTATCTCCATCCGTCAGAATGCTGACGAGGGGACCCTGGATTTAGGTACTGGGTCCTGACAAGGTGTCTTCAGGTCTCAAGCAGAATGCCAGTTGTCATCAGTACCCATAAAGGACCTGTACAGAACACTAGCGCACCTACAAAGATACACATGATTCACAACTTCTTCAAGGTTGAAGTTGATCTGAGCTCTGCTCTGAACAGGAAACTTTCCCAAAACATACCGATAAGTTGTACTTTTCTCTCAGTGAGAGGTACAGACAATATTCAAAATTATTTTCTAGTATTTGAAGATGAAAAGGAAAATAAATGCTTTAACATAAGTTGAAGAAGTCATTCAGATGATTTAATATTTAGAAAGATAAATGTTGATTAATAACTTGATTATAAATCACTCAAAAGATATGTATTGAAGCGGCAGTGGATTCCAGAATCCAACCCTTCACAATAATGCAGGAATAAAGTGAAATGTAATGAAGCAATAGATTTGCAGTATGAGCTCTGTGTTGTTGCCCTTCTGTCGCTTAGTGAAAAAGTGCTGCTCTGTCTCGCATGCAAAGAGAGAAAACGACAGTCTTACAAATCGCATAGAATACATGTAAATGGTAAAAATGTAAAAAACAAACAAACAGAGATTGTTGTTCACAAAACAAATCATTTAAGACCAAGCAGAAGCCATTGCCAGCTGGTTTTTTCGGCAGTGGTTGGAACTAATGTACAAACAGTATTCCGCGTTTGGATTTTAGCAAATCAGTTCAGGGACAAAGATCAGTTCTGGGCTCATTTAATATTCATGAGCCCAGCAGACCGTCTACAGTATAACCTGAGGGAAGATATAAGTAGTCATTTTTTTTTTTTTTTTCCCTGTAAGTTCATTTTGTTAAACAGATTAAAATATTTATCACATTATATTACTATTAATAGTATCAGTATTACTATTTTATTAGTATTATGGTTAAGATTAGGGGGTGGTTTAGGCCAGTGCTTCTCAAACCTCAAACCAGGACAGGTTTGAGAAACACTCGTTCTCAGGGTTAGTTGCTATAAATTGTGCATATGTAATTATGCACAATTTATAGTAATTACTAAAGTAACTACATGTAATGTGTAACAAGGACGGTGTAAAATAAAGTGTTACTGTAAATTTTTGTACATTTCAGATTGTTCCTACGCCTCTAAATTGTACTGCTAAAAATAATATAAGTGTAACTATCAATTTAATTAAGATGTCAAAATTAAAATTATATAGAAGTAAAAAACAAGACAACTCTTGGTTTGGAAAACCAGATGACAGCTAAAACAATAAATCAGAGAGATGTGTTTTGCTTCATATGTGTGGGTTTGCGTGTTTGGCGAGTAAAATAAAACAAATTACTATCCAATGGCGATTCTATTTCCAATGTGTTTGTAGAGGGCTGTTTTGAATGACTGACTAGGTTTTGTTAATGATCTCATTCTAACGTATTTTCCCCTTTATCTTTTTGACATTTCCTCAGTTTTTTGCAAGTATGCTGACATATCCATTTGTATTGGTGTCCAACCTGATGGCAGTAAATAACTGTGGGTAAGGGATTTTGTGTGACTCCAGTGGAAGCATTTGCGAGTGGCATCAAAGGAGATTTTATTGTACATGAATAGTGAGTCAATAGTCAGAGATCTGCTTTTTAGCTTCATAAGAAGCTTGTAAACTTGTTCTGTAACTATAGTTAACATTTATTTACTATTTCTCCTTTGCAAAAAAATGTAATGTACTGGCATGTAGGCTACCTGTATTTGCTGAACTGATCCTTACTATATTTAAAACTAATAGAGGTATTGTTGTAAAAGGATAATTTGTAAGTAATTTTTCTCCTGATCTGACCTAGGCTGGCTGGAGGTCTGCCACCTTATGCTGCCATTTATCCCAACTGGCTCCACTGCTGGGGTCACTTGAGCCGAGAGGTGAGCAAAGTTACTGGGAATCAATTTTGTTAACGGGTCTTGAATGTCTCAGTTCTTCCGCTGATGACCTTCTAATGTTAATTGGAATCTGACTAGGCTAATCGAATTAAAGGGCTAATAGAATTAAAGCAGCACACTACTGTAATAATGAGTTTAACTATGTGACTGCATAAAACCACCAAAAATAGTTTTATTCTAGTCAGCTGGATCTGATTCTCCTGTTGCTGAAGATGTTTCTCTTGTTGTCCTAATAAGTTCATCTGTTGAGTGTCAGTGACGTCTTGAGCAACAGTGAAAAATGTTTTGTTGATAACTGTCTAGTAGATAGTGTTTTTCTACAGTGACCCACTAACTAAAGAAAGTGTCAGATAATTTAATTCTGATTCCCCCTCTCTCCTTGTGTGTCTCAGGGCAACATGAGCAGAGGCAACAGTCTGTTCTTCAGAAAGTTGCCTGCAGGGAAGATGTACGCCATTGAGCAGAAGAGATTTTTTTGAATGGGAAGCTATCGGCATAGTCTATAATTATGATAATATAATTGAGCTGGCCCACAAAGTTGGACTCCTAATCCTTCGTATGCACTTGTTTAAGATGACAAACTTTTTTTGATCAGTCTGCATCAGCCTCCAGGATTATTACTATTAATTGATCAGTACCTTTTCACTACATTGTTATTTGCTTTGATTTGAAATCATGAAGAGCTTTATTTTAATACCCAGGGATTTGTATACATAACCAAGTAAAATAAATCACAGTATAATTTCAGTGAAGCACTCAAGGGCGCTCTAGACCATCTGTGCCTGAATCCAGTACAGGCCCCTAACACCTCTGTTTTTTGTGCTCCACCATAATGCTTGTCAGTAAAACGGTAATTATAGATATGCGTTTGTCTCTACTGGTTCATGCACTGACTGACAAACAAAAAATTCTCTGTCCTGTTAATAGCAGACTGCACCTTGAGCCACTGTATTGTCAACCTGATGTCTACCAAATGTGTTTTGCATAACTTTGCTAAGCTTGACCCCCATCTTGGACGTTTTGACAGATAAGCCTCTTGTGGCTTCATATCAGTGAGTGAGTTTGGACATTGTGTGTTGGTGGAGGTCGACTTCTACCCGTGTCTCCATTAGAGCTCCAGTCCAGTCAGAAACTGTTGAGATTTTTATTTCTAACGACATTCAAATGGACCCAAATAAATGTGAGAATGCTTTTTTTGGTCTTTGTGTCTTAGCTGTCCATCATCTGCACAACACTGGTGCTAAACATACAGAAACATTTCATGAACTAGCTGTTACATTGTGTTTCTTAACAGGCTAAATGAAATACAGTCTAACAGGAACTGCAAATAGCACTTTATTTACATATGATGCAAGAATATATGGGCGGAAATAATTTATTAAATAGGTTTGCATTATGGGTCTTCAACAGGGGGGGGGGGGGGGGGGGGGGGGGGGGAATATGCATTACATAAAATTATTAGTATCAACCAAAACTGAGCTAAAGTAGTTAAGCTAAATGTTTAGTTGTCATGTCTACGTGTATGTATACATTGAGTATTATGTAAAACTTAAATATACAATTATATGGCTTTATACATCAATCGTTTAATGCCTGTGAAATTAATACATTAAGCAAGAAAATATGCTTTTTGACGATAATTAAAAAGCACTCAGTAATCAGTCATTTTTGTTTTCTGGTCAGCATGGATAAGTCGATAATGTGATCTCAACATGAGGTGACCCTTTTCATGTAGAATAATATGATAGGAGACTTCATCTTGTATGACTACATTATTTTAAACATTTTATACAGTACTGTAGTACTAAAAAGTACAATTGTTTTTTAATTGTAAAAATTACTGAGTGCAGCTTACTCTGTCTCTCTGTCCACCAATAGGTTATTGGCCTGAAAAAGGTTAAGACCTGATCTACGGACAAATTCGTTCTTTTCGTGTTTTATAAACGAGTCAGAGAGCGAACGGATGAGTCCTAAGCAGTTTTCATCCGCCCCAGGTGGGGGCAGTGGCGTTCATTGACGCGATCCACAAAAACACGTTCCTGAGAAGAAGCAGCATTTCAAGATGTCGTCGCTGAATGACAGATCAGTTTGGGATGAGGTGGAGGTCTGTTTTTGTGTTTTTTGGGATTCTATTCTGTTTTCCAAAACTAGTTAATGTTGTACATGTGTGCAGAAATATGCTGTTTATTTGGAAGCAACGTGTTTAAATGATGTTTTAGCACTGGCATTGTGTCTGATGGTTTTCTAATGGAAGAGCATAGCATGACACAGTGAATTTCATTTAGCTTCATTCATTTTTATTTTTTCATTCATAAGTTTGCATTCATCCCTACGATCATTCAGCGTGATAAATAATGACCGAACAACTCTGGTTTTAATTCGGTCCAAAATTACAGGAAGATCGCAAAACATCTTTAGTAAAAGTGTGATGATAGCTTGCTAGGATAACATTAGCAGAGACAAGCTAGCGGTGATCATGGTAACCGATGTTTTCTTCTGCTCATTAGGTTTGATCAGATATTCTCTGAGTATTACTATTCATTATAATGATCGGACGTTTATGAAGTTAGTGTCTGGAAGACTTAAAAACAGGCAGACGTGCTAATGAATAAAGAATATTCTTCTTCACACAACCTGTATTCACACAAGACATCGCCGTATTTTATAGGATGGCATCGGCGAGGAGGTTCTTAAGATGTCCACTGAAGAGATTGTTCAGAGGACTCGTCTTTTGGACAGTGAGATTAAGGTACCCTTCATACTGTAAATCAGACGATTGTTTTCAGTGTATGCATGCCGTTCTGAATCTCATTATAATGTATATGATTTCAGATCATGAAGAGTGAGGTTCTGCGTGTCACTCATGAGCTGCAGGCCATGAAAGACAAAATCAAGGAAAACACAGAGAAAATCAAAGTGAACAAGACTCTGCCCTACCTTGTCTCTAATGTCATAGAGGTAAAATATCTGTCAGAATGGGGCAGTAAGGAGCTTTTTAAATGCCTGTGTGTATGGGGTTTAAAGTTAGTATGCGTTGTGTTTTTGAATGGAAGCTGCTGGATGTAGATCCCAATGACCAGGAAGAGGATGGGGCCAACATTGATCTGGACTCACAGAGGAAGGGCAAGTGTGCCGTCATCAAAACCTCCACACGACAGGTGAGTCAGTCAAATAGATTATATGAACAGCTGTAGTCTTGTTATTGTGTGATTTACCATCATGCTTTTCTTTTTTTTCCTTAACAAACATTTTCCAGTACCTTTTTGTAGTTTTTAGGTTTTAGTAACTTTGTCTTAAGTGTTTTAAGGTGAATGACAGATATAGTAGTGATGCACTGAAATTTCAGCAGCAAGTTTTTGGTTTTGGAGGGCTGAAATAGTGACGTTTATCTTATGCTTCTCTGATGATTTTTGTCTGTCAGCGTCTAATTTGTGCACACTACATGGATAAGCAACAGGTCAACATGTAAGCTGTGTGGACGGCAAGACGTACTTCACTATGATCAAAATAATTCTTGAAAAGCATTGTGTGTAAAATTTGATCAGTTGAGACATTGAGGCAGCTTGTTTCCAAACTTTACAATGACTGGTTTAATATATCACCTGAATACACAACACCCTGAACAGCATAAGTTCTGTTACCCAGATTTAATTACCAAGGCTTTATTTCTGGTTTTGTTGTTTTTTTTTCTGTAAAATATCACTAATATTTAGTGCTATAATTGCAGACGTATTTCCTGCCTGTGATTGGTTTGGTGGATGCTGAGAAACTGAAACCTGGTGATCTTGTGGTAAGTGAAAAGTAATTTCAGTTGACAGATTTGTGCAGGATACTCACTCTTAAAATATGTTTTTTTTTTTAAATGTCTGTTTTGCCTAGAAATGTTTAATGTGCTTCTGGACATGTTTACAGGGCGTGAATAAGGACTCCTATCTGATTTTGGAGACTCTACCCACTGAGTATGACTCTAGAGTTAAGGCCATGGAAGTGGATGAGAGGCCCACAGAGCAGTACAGTGACATTGGTGGCCTTGACAAACAGATCCAAGAGGTACTGGCTGATAAATTGCCTCATTCCAGTCACCAGAAGTAGCTCACAATGACAGTTTGGCAGTTACTGAGCTGACTGCTCTTCTCTTTGCAGCTGGTGGAGGCGATTGTCCTGCCCATGAACCACAAAGAGAAGTTTGAGAATCTGGGCATCCAACCACCAAAGGGAGTTCTGATGTATGGACCACCAGGCACAGGAAAGACCTTGCTGGCCAGAGCCTGTGCAGCCCAAACCAAGGTGCAGTGTCTCTGAGTGAGAGAGAGAGAACCATCAGTGCTCTAGTGCTTTTCTAACAGATAACAAATTAGTGTGATATATTAACATCCACTACAGTTTTTGTGTTGGTGCCTCACACTTAACCTAACTTTTGTCCTTTCTCAGGCAACATTTTTGAAGTTGGCTGGCCCTCAGCTGGTGCAGATGTTTATTGGTGATGGTGCCAAACTGGTGCGTGACGCATTTGCTCTTGCCAAGGAGAAAGCTCCCTCCATCATCTTCATTGATGAGCTAGACGCTATTGGCACCAAGCGCTTTGACAGTGAGAAGGCCGGAGACAGAGAGGTGCAGAGGACCATGCTGGAGCTGCTCAATCAGTTAGACGGCTTCCAGCCCAACATGCAAGTGAAGGTACACACTTGTGCCCATAGTCTACTCTGTCACAAACATGGGCCTGTCAGCCGTATATTGCAACTTGTTTTTCTTGTTTCCTCCAAGGTTATTGCTGCCACTAACAGGGTGGATATCCTTGACCCGGCTCTGCTGCGTTCAGGTCGTCTGGATCGTAAGATTGAGTTCCCCATGCCCAACGAGGAGGCTCGTGCTCGCATTATGCAGATCCACTCGCGCAAGATGAACGTCTGGTATGGAGCATTTGTTCTTTTGCGTGACTCAGTTGGTCTTAGGTGTTGTGATGAGAAAATATACATTTAATTTATTTATTAATAGGTTGAGCCTTTGTTGGCTGTAGTGAATGACCATTTAAAAGCAAATGCACAGATGAGAAACTTGTAGTGGTAGAGCTTGCAGTTATTGTGGGCAAGACGTGAAGTTGAACCTGCAAAATAAGCTTTGATATTTAATGTTTTACTGCTTTTTTTGGTTGCATGACAGTCATATGTCAATCTATTAAACTAAAACTGTTACGTAAATTTGAATTACAATTCTATGAAATCCAAAAATTAGCGTTTTGTTCTTTCCCACCATTTATCACATTATCCCTTTATTTCTTTGTGTGCTGTAGTCCTGATGTGAACTATGAAGAATTGGCCCGCTGTACTGATGACTTCAATGGAGCTCAGTGTAAAGCGGTGTGTGTTGAGGCTGTAAGTATGATCATTGCAACTTTTAATTCATTTACCTTTACTGCTTATATCTTTTTTTGTGTGGTGGTGTTAACATTGTGGTTAAGGCCATAAACGGCGCTCTCTTCCACTCACATTACCCACAACTGAGGTGCCCCTGAGCAGAACATAAATTCCGAGTATGAGACACCATACTTGGCTACACGTCACTTCAGTTGTTTAATGCACAATAAAACCTAAAAAAAAAAAAAAAAAAAACTTTAATGCTTTACTTAACTTTTTATGGGAATAGTCATTGCTCCTGAATGTTATTACATGTTAAATGTGTATTGTTCAATTTTGTGTGTTAGGGCATGATTGCTCTGCGGCGTGGGGCCACTGAACTTAACCATGAAGACTACATGGAGGGCATTCTGGAGGTGCAGGCAAAGAAGAAGGCCAATCTGCAGTACTATGCTTAATGCAGTGGAGGGCTCTGTGTGTGTGTGTGTGTGTGTGTGTGTGTGTGTGTGTTTGTGTGCAAGTGTGTGCGTATGTGAGCGTGTAAGTGGTCCAACAGCAGGATCAGGCACACCTGTAAACCTGTGCTGCTAAGATCCAGTACTGTTCTGAGTAATGACCTGGTTCTGATAGAGGCGGATCAGACAAATTTAGACTGGACTGCCTCACAGTGATGATTTATTGAATATTTTTCAGTTAACCTTTGTTTCTCTCTATTCAGTAAAATACAAACCTTTTTTCCATTACTTGGTTGTGGCTTTTTTTTGTATGAAATGTAATGTTTCTGCATATCTCCACTGTTATTATCAGAGATTGGGAAATTTTGTAATCAAGCTTTTCTATTTTTCAAAGCTTAAGTTGTAATTTCCGCTCCACTGGTGTAAAATGTAATTGCAACAATGACTGTTTTCACCAATGCTGTTGCATTTTGCCAAAGATGCTTGAGATCCTCAGACAAAGGAAACAACCTACATTGCTGGGATTGAAGAAAGTATTTTATTATTTTCTTTTTTTTTTTTTTGCTTTTTTCAAAATTGATTTTTTACAAATTTACACTTATACATACAAAAATGCATGCCTGCTGACCCTGAAAGTCATTGATATGACTAAATAGACTCTCAATTTTATTTTACATGTAATAAAAAATATTGCATATAAGGGCAAATAACATACTGTAGCTGATCATAATTCAGCAACAAGCCCACATTACAGTTGAGTTACATCAGTTTGATGGGAGGTGCAAGTGTATTTAATATAAAGCTCCTCTTCTTTCTGGCATAATGTCATGGGAAAACGTTCACTGGATCCTGTCTGTTTATCAATTCCCACACTATGCTGGCAACTTGTTTTCTTGAGGGGGTGAAGTTCATGCTAAATCTCACAGATGAATGGGAAATAATAATCCGATTCTCACAGTCCTGTTTAGGAATTTTCCACAGAAATGGTCCAGCTCAGTCTCACCAGCCTGTTTGCCACATCAATCTGTTTTCTTCTTCATTGCTCATCTCTACTAACTGTCACTTCATGTGTCCCAGATGGTATTGGTGAACTCTTGCGTTGTTCCTCCTCTCCTCCCTTCTGACCTCTGCATTTGACCCATACGCACATGAGCAGACCGCTGCAGTGCTTTCGGAGTGCTGGGTCACAGCAAGCGTACAGCATAGGGTTCAAACAGCTGTTTATGTAGCCCAGACAGATGGAGTATGGATGGGCCTGCCACCAACCACTGGTCAAAACTGCAGGAAAAGGGAAGGATGCCCAGTTCCACCATAGCGGAGAGTGTCTTGTTGGTGTGGAAGGGTAGCCAGCAGAAGAAGAAGGCCAGCACAAGGGTGATGATAATGCGGAGGAGCCTGCGTTGGCGCGTATGATCGGGACGCACGCCTAGGCTGAAGTGTTGAGAAAGGAGACGCCCCAGACAGCCGTAGCAGAGCAGAAGCACTACAAGAGGTAACAGAAAGCCAAGAAGAGTTGATTTTAATCCCAAAGCTGCTGACCACATCATTTCTGCCTGCTCTGAAGCTGCTGGGTCAAGTTCACTTGAGATCAAACTGGAGTAGTCCATATCACACAAGCAGGAGGACGCATGTCCATCCTGCCTCTCGCCATCAGCTCCCATATCCAAATCCAGTTCCCTAACAGTCCGCAGAAGCAGAGCAGGAAGTGCCAGGATTCCAGCCGCCAGCCACACAATACCCACAATCCATTTGGCACGTGTGGTTGACCGTCCCTGCTTTGAGCCACGCTGTCGTGTGATGACGCAGTAACGCTCCACGCTAAGCCCAGTCAAAGAAAACACACTCGCGTACATGTTCAGTGCCACGATGTAACTGCTCACCTGACACAGAATATGGCCAAAGGGCCAGTGGTAGCCCAGCGCTGTGTATGTCGCCCACAAAGGCAGGGTCATGACGAAGGCCAAGTCAGCCAATGCTAGACTGGCTATTAAAGACTCTGTCACTGAACGAGAAGATGTGGGGGAGCGGCAAGGAGGAGGATCGGAGGTCTGGGAAGATTTGGAGCAGCTGGCAATTCTCCCGCGGCCTCTCACTCGGCGGTCCAGGTACACCCATAGCACTAAGCCGTTCCCCAGGGAGCCCACGACAAACACCAAGAGGTACACACTCGGAATCAGCACCCAAGTTGGAGACCATTCACTGTAGTCACATGAGGGAAAGGGAGAGGGTGAAGGCAAGGGCAGAGACCCAGACATCTGAGAGCCACACACTTGCACCTACCGCAGAAAGCAAGTGGTTGACATGCGCAGGAAAGACAGAACTGAGAGTTTCTTCTGAGTTTTTAAGGGATCTAGAAGGGTAGAATGGTTTGGCACAGTGATAGTTTTCACGCTTCTTTCTGAACTGATGATTGAATGACCTTTATATCCTTGTCTTTCCCCTAGATTCTTGTTTGTTCTATATTTAGAAGTTTCCCACAAATGAGCTGAAAGTGTCAGTGACTTTTCCTTCTTCCTCAATCCTCTTCGATTTCTGTGAGATATCACTTACAGACAAAAGGACAAAAAGGTTATTGGAAGCTGTGCATTAAAGAAAAGACTTCTCACGTTATTTCTGGTTGTGTCACGTTCTCAAACTGTAAATAACCATATCACAATTGCTTATACACGGCATGGGCAAAAACAAATTTGTTGCTGGACTGCCTTTACCTTTTGTTGTGCTGTGCATTCGTTGTGGAATTGTTTCAACAAACTTATGTAACTTTTATTTCCATCAAGAGATCTTGTATTGACAATGGAAGAGTCAAACCACTCTGTAAAGTTTTCTCTAACACATCCCAAACACTTTCAATGGGATTAAAGTCAGGATTTCCACCATTTTAACACAATGAATCTTAATTGCCACCCTTAAATATGGCTATGGGATACCTCTTCCAACATGGCTGTTTAACAAATGAAAAGCATACTGCATCAGTTAGGGTTAAAAGAATTGTTGCCAAACATATAACATGCCATAAAAATATTAATCACTGCAATCATAAACTCTTAAGTATTTGCTTATTTAAATAAAAACAGCAACTTTTTTTTGACCAGGCAGTGATAAACTGGTTGTAATGTCACTTTAGAGAAAAGTGTCTGCTAAATCAATAAATGTAAATAAAACAGAATATTAATTAAATCGGTCACTATATGGCAAACCTTCTGTTTTGTCTAATATAAAACCTGAATGATCTACATTCTACATATATATAGGAAAAGCTGCAATAAAATCTATTCCACAAAAGCAATGCTCGGGTGAAAATCCAACATAAACCAAAGAATTTCATACCTGCTTTTCTTGAGGGTTTGTCTCTGCTTCTGTTATTAAATGCGTCCAGTCCCTTCTTCTGTGATGATTCACTTTGTCTCTCTCTGTTTTCAGATTGTCTTTTTGAAGGAAGAATGTAAGTCACTCTGTATCCATGGTTTTATCTTGATCTCCCTCAACATCTTCCTCTCCTAGAACTGAATGCTTCCTTCTGTGTCTCACCTACAGGGGAAGTGTCTGCTCTTTAAAGAAATTCTCCTCTTTGTGTCCATTCCCATTTCTGTTCTGTCCTCCTCCTCTCTCACAGGACCACCCCGCAGCAGTTTTGTGAGATCTCCAAACAGTCCCTCTGCTCTTAAACAGACTGAGCAAACTCAGAACACCTCAGGCTTGAAAGAAGCTTTATACACATGACAATGTCTTTCACCGTAGCAAACAGCAAGCCTCTGGCCACTACATGCACGAGGTTGTATTAGCAAATATAATATGAAATCTTACAAACAATAGCTAAAACATTGGGAAATCAGGAAATCAGAGACATCATGTGTGGCCCATTGTTGGTGGCACACCAATTTGTGAATCAAAATGGAGGGTGATTTTGTACCAAGAAAAGTGAGAGTTAGACCTGTTTATTTGAATAAATTTCCATATGAGCACATTCCTGAAGTGTTTGAAACACGTTAATGGCTTAAAACACATTTATCGTCATATCTACTTTCCTGAAGCTCTAAACTAGAAGCTCTAAAGAAATATAATGTTTAAATGTTAGGAAAAATGATAGATTATCTCTAAACAATCAGACTCATATAACCACATTTATGTGAACTGTTCACCTGCCTCTGTTTAACTAATACATTCATTGTGTTGGTTCTATTTGAGCTCAGCTGCATGTCTGAGGTCCTGTTTGAACAGTCTGAGCAGTCCGAGTGTTATGTTGTTTAAACACTTCCGAAACTCAGGGATTCCCTACTGTGGGATTTGTGTGTTTGCATGTTGAGAGTCTCAATAAGAATGAAAAAAGAGAGTCTTTTGTCTTGAAGAAAATCTTGACAGAGTCAACAGGGCAACTATTTATGAGGCAACACAATGACACATGGCAAATATTTAAAAATGCAATTGTGTTTTCTCAAACTAGTAGTAATGAATATGTGCAGAGAACAATAGTCAGGAGCTGTTGCCCACAGAGAGTTTTATTAGCAGTGCTACAGATAAAATGTTCTGTTTGCATCTCCATTTGAACTAGTGTAGACCAATTACGCAATAAAACAAAAAACATTGAGCCAATGGGAGGCCCACCCTAGATGTTTTATCTTGTGCCCAGTGATTTTAAGTGATAGCTTTGGTTACTGCATGTCATATATATGTAGGATATACATTTCACACTATCCCCTCAGAAAGACATTCATAGGTTTTCCTTTCTTGTCCCCAATTGATTTCAGCTGTACAAACAGTAAGGGTCTATAAAGAAGTCATGAGGTCATATATACGACATGAGTTAAACACACTCTGTTCCAAAAGCAGTGGGTCAAACTATAAATTGTCATACCCCATGCAAAACATGTTAGGAAAACAGAATAAACCAACAATAATTTAAGAATTATTAAAAAGTTAGTCTAGTTTTCTTTTTCAATTATAGCAAGCAAAATTGCTAGTGCTTGATAGCTAGTAATAAAAATGCACTTTTGCTGTATGGCCAAAAAGCAGGGCATTCTGCGATGTATCCCCTTTTGTGTTCCAAGAAGAGGAAAAAGTGACATGAGAGTGAGAAAAATTATCTGTGGAGGGTGAAACTCAATTGAACTACAAAAGTGCAGCAAATTACTTAATAAAGGGACTGAAGACATCCACAGATTTCAGAGATCCACATCTTTTATATTACAGTGGATTTCTAAAACATCTTCCATCTTTGATGTGGAACACATAGTCTCAATTAATAGCAATAATCAATTCAAGTCCATTTTGAAACACATTTATGAAGATTATTTTTTATTTTGGCAGTGCAGTCTCTTAGTTCAATCATGTGTGAATCAATTGCATTTAATTTAACCCTCTATGGGACAACGTCATTTATAAATTACGCTAAGAAAATTGCATTCAAAATACAATAATAATGTTGTAATAATAAAATAAAAACATAGTGGCACCATAGTGAGTTCATTTTAGACTAGAAAACACATATAAACTAATTTAAAAAATAAATCATTGTAATGTAAAATATGTAAAATATAAAGTTATTTATTTTTTCTAGCTGTGATTTTACAATTAGTCCCATAGGGTTAAACTTACATACTCTTCTATTATATGTATATAATTCAACAAATAATTAAAATAGTCACTTAAACGCAGCATACCAGACAGCAACTTGGTGCCGGCCTACATCTGCCAAGCGTGGTGTGATGATCTGGGCCACATGTGGCGTGGAATGAGGGCACTTGTTCGGACCGCTCCTGTTTGCCAGATCTGAGCCACAAGCAGGCCAGAGCAATGCCGCATGTCAGCCAAGAGCAAAGAAATAAACCAGAACTGGACCTTATTTGAGCCACAAAATCTTTATATATTATTTATAGAATCATCTTTGCATTAACAAGCCTGTTAACAAGCAGAATCACT
The DNA here is from genome assembly GCF_019924925.1 of Ctenopharyngodon idella. Lineage (NCBI taxonomy): Eukaryota > Metazoa > Chordata > Actinopteri > Cypriniformes > Xenocyprididae > Ctenopharyngodon > Ctenopharyngodon idella. Next base: position 12,161,614 of record NC_067226.1, read on the forward strand.
GAAGAAAAGAAGAAAACAGAAAAAAGAAACAAACAGAAACACAAGAGCTACAACTGACTTCAGCCACAGCCTTAGATGAAATCAACTGAAGATAAAAGAAGACATTAAACCTCTCTAGATCTCAGCAGAGGAGGATTAAACAACTCCACAAACAGCATTACAGCTTCACATATTACTAACCAGGGCCCGTATTTATCAAGCCTCTGAGAATTACTCACAAGAACACTGCTAAGAACTGACTTGAGTAAAAAAAAATTCTTGGCTCAAAGCTGTGATTAAAAGTTAGTTATCAAGCATCTCAGTCATAATTTAAGTGAAGTGTAGGACTAAATCTTAAGTGTCAGTCTTAGAGATGATTCACGACACTTTGCTGTTCCACAAATGGGATTTTGGATGACGACATAGGCATGGACCAATCACTGAATAGATTTCCTTATTTAAGAATATTCTCAGATAAATTCACATTGAATGGTGAAATTCCTAAGAGGAGTTTACATTCAACACACATTTGACAATAAAGAATTTTCAAGAGAATACATTATGATATACACATTAGAAATGAAAGATAAACACATTTTAATTGCACATTTGAAACCGGTGTGCTGTTAACTGACCTGCCGATATATAGCCTAGATTTTATGATATAATCAGCCACCATGGATTCCAAAAGAAAACCGAACTGGTGCGAGAAAGATGCGCTAAGTTTAACACTAATGTTTGTTTCATTTAAAGTCACCATAATGGTGATTGGTGTTTCAATTAGTTGGGCTCTTAACTCTTATAATAGGCTTAGTTTCTCTACCTGCTCTCACAGTATGTTTATCAAACACATTTGCAACAAAGAAAGCTGAAATGAGATCAGATGATGATTTTTGGCATTTACGGTTTTACAAGCATCATAAAATAGCTTGAATCACTGATATAATCTAAACATAAGTGTTTCACCATTAACACATTTAAACATAAGATCATGCTGCATTTTTTAAATCAGCTAAAAAGCTGAAAAAAAAAACACAGATATGGGCAACCAGCGTATGAATCTCTACAATGGTGATAACAAAATATTCAGACAATCAGATCAACTCTGGACATCACAAAATGCTACTAAAAGCCAGAACAAAAACCACAGCAAAAAAATAAAAGCAAATAGTTAGAATTAAAGAAAATAATAGGACAATTCAGCTGCATAATTTATTCATGCTGTGATGCATGCTGGGAGTTTTGTACTATTGTTCCCAGCATGCATTGTGGCATGACACTTTTGATTGTCACCATTGTTGAGATTCATGTGCTGATTCTTGATGTCTTTGTGTGTCATCTTACAGTTTTTTTTTTTTTTTTTTTTGTGCTTCTTTTTAATCTTTTAACTGATCTCTCCAATATAGCATCTTGTGTTGCAGTAACAGGGTTTGTAATGTACATGTATTACACTGTAAAAAAGGCTTGTTTCCAGTCTGAATCTATTCTTTTCAAATTCAGATGTTTTTACTAGATAAGTAAAATGACATAATTTTTTTTTTTTTTTTTTTTTCTTGTTTTTTGGAAAAAAACTCAAAATGAAGTAAAAACAAGCAAAATTATCTGCTATTGGGGTAAGAAAAAAAAATATTGTTTCTGTCCCAAACAGAAATATAAAATGCATTGTGGCATGAAGCATGTCACCATTGTTGAGATTTATATTTCTACGTAAGAGGGTCTATGGTTGGAAACCTGTTTGAGAAGCCCTGCAGTGGTCAACCTAAAGCTTTCACCTGCACACCCACTGAAGCTAAACAGGGTTGAGCCCGGTCTATATCTGGATGGGAGACCTCCTGAGAGATTGGGTAGCTGCGGGAAGAGGTGTTAGAGAGGCCAGCGGTCTGATCAACCTGTAGCCTGAGTGGGTCCTAATGCCCCAGTACAGTTGCAATAAGCTGTACTGTATAAAGGGTGTCACCCTGGTGTAAAAGAGCCCATACAGCACATCACATACTGCCCAACGCCCCAGTACAGTCACCATAAACTGTACTGAATAAAGGGTTAAAATAAACCCCAGAAAATAAGGGGTGTAACCCTGGGGCAAAAATAATCCCTACATTACATCAACATAGGTAGTTAGTTAGTTTCACATCACAAATGATATACTATTTTAATTAGTTCTTACAACTTACATGGAAGCACTCTATTTTTTTTTTTATTATTATTTTTAATGTTTTTGAAAGAAGTCTCGTATGCTCATCAAGCCGGCATTTATTTGATCAAAAATACAGAAAAACAGTAATATTGTGAAATACTATTACAATTTAAAATAATGATTTTCTATTTTTATATACTTTAAAATATCATTTATTTCTGTGATGCAGAGTTGAACTTTAATCAGCCATTACTCCAGTCTTCAGTGTCACATGAAAGAAACAAAACCGACCATCATTGAGATCTCGTAACCGAACAAAATCGACCTATCATAGAAATCTCGTAAAAGAGACAAACATACTTTATTGAGATCTCGTAACTGAACAAATGAAAATTTGACTGACATGCAATGAAAAACAACCATCAATTAAATCTCGTAACGAAACGAAACCAACCACTGTTGAAATCTTGTAACTGAACAAAACCGACAGTTTGATTGGTTTCAAATTCAACCGTCATTGAAATCTCATAACAGAACCCAACCGACTGTCATTGAGATCTTGTAACCGAACAAAACTGACCATCATTGAAATCTCATTAAAGGGATAGTTCACCCAAAAATGAAAATTTGATGTTTATCTGCTTACCCCCAGGGCATCCAAGATGTAGGTGACTGTGTTTCTTCAGTAGAACACAAATGATGATTTTTAACTCCAACTGTTGCGGTCTGTCAGTCGTATAATGCTTGTCAGTGGTAACTCCATCAGTTGGACATAGTGGTGTTTTAGGGTTTAATTTGGATTTGTCTGTGCATGTTTTTTTGACTCTTATAGATGGAGTTACCATTGACAAGCATTATACGACTGACAGACCGCAACGGTTGGAGTTAAAAATCATCATTTGTGTTCTACTGAAGAAACAAAGTCACCTACATCTTGGATGCTCTGGGGGTAAGCAGATAAACATCAAATTATTTATTTTTGGGTGAACTATCCCTTTAAGGAACAGAACCAACCGCCATTGAAATCTCATAACAAAACAAAACCGTCAACCACTGAGATCTCGTAATGGATCAAAAGTGATTGTCATTAAGATCTAGTAAAGGACCAAAATCAACCATCATTGAAATTTCATAAAGAAACAAAACGTCTTTGAAATCTTGTAAAGGAACAAAAGAACAAAACCTACCGTCATTGAGGTCTTGTAAAGAAAAACAAACAACCATCATAAAAAACCCTCGTAAAAAATCAAAACTGACTTTTGCTTCTGAAATCTTTTGAAAGACAACCATCGTTGATATCTCATAGTGGAACAAAACCGAGCGTAATTGAAATCTCATAAAGGAATGAATCCAACCGTCATTTAAATCTCGTATTAAACAAAACAGATTGCCTTTGAAAACTCGTAAAGGAACAAAACCGACCGCCATTGAAATCTTGTAATGAAACAAAACAGGCCATTATTGAAATGTTGTAATGGAACAAAACAGGCCATCACTGAAATCTCGTAATGTCAATTTCATTCTTTTACAAGATCTCAATGACTCAGTTTTGTTTCAGTATGAGATTTCATTGACGGTCGGTTTTGTTCCTTTGCGAGATCAAACAAAACCGACCATCACTGAAATCTCATAAAAAAACAAAACAAAACCATCAACCACTGAGATCTCGTAAAGGAACAAAACTGACTGTCATTAAAATCTAGTAAAAGAAATTTTGCAATGAAACAAAACTGACCATCTTTGAAATCTCGCAAAGGAACAAAGGAAAAAAAACGACAGTCTTTGAGACCTCATAAAGAAACAAATCCGACCATCACTGAACTTTTGTAACGAAACAAAACCGACCGTCATTGAAATCGCACAGAGGAACGAAACTGACTGCTATTGAGATCTCCTAAAGAAACGCGAAATACAAAATTACAAAATTTTGTTATAAGTATTCACTTTTTGTGATGTCCAGAGTTGATCTGATTGTCTGAATATTTTGTTGTCACCATTGTTGAGATTCATATTGCTGGTTGCTTATATCTGTGTTTGTCGTTGTAACATTTTCTGCTTTTGTTTTTTATTTTTAATGTTCTAACTGATTTTTGCAAAACAGTGATTCAGCAATTTCAAGTAAAATGCTCTTTATTAATTGTGCTTTGAATGGATGGTTCATGCAGTTTTAGATAGAGTCCATAGCTTTTTATTAAATAAAATAAAATTGACACCTATATATATAGCTAACATAGCCTATTCATGTGTCCCTTATCACTTTATCTATGTTTGTTATTTGTTCTAATGTGTCAGAAGAATGTTCTTAAAGGGAACCCCTGGTGTTAAGACTTGTATGGCTTAATATAACGTAAATCATGTCTCTTATTGAAATATGTAGTAGAAAACCCATGAAAGATTTACGTTATTTAAAAAATCCATGACATATTTGGACAATGGGCGTCGCCATTTTGTTTAGGTGCACAGTGCGTTCTATGTCGATGACGTCAAATGGTTGCACTCACTGAGCTACTGACACTGTCCTATTGCTATTTTTACCGCAACACAACTCGGAATATAAAATACGATGCCACATTGTGCAGCTTTTGGTTGTAATTTTCAGTCGATGAGCCACAAGAGAAGCAATGTAAGCCTTCACTGCTTTACTAGCGAAAAGAGGAGAAAAGAATGGGAAGTTGTGACGAATGTGGACGGATAAAACTTCCTAACTGCGTCTTTGTTCTCTTTACTTTAGCCCTGATGCATGACACTTTTGGTTACCATTGTGGTGAAGAGTAGAGCCTGTGGTTAGGTTGAAATACTTACAAACATGTATTATTTACGTAAAAACATGAGAGCTTATGATTGGCTTTTTGGTGAATGGTTTAGTTCACGTAGGTGTGCTATTGTTAACTAAATGTATGTACTGTTTATATCAGTGTTCTCAAACTCAATTCCTGGAGAGCCACAGCGCTGCACAGTTTTGTTCCAACCCTAATCAAACACACCTGATTCAGCTAATCAAGGTCTTCAGTATTACTATAAACTTCAAAGCAGGTGTGAGTTGGAGCTGGTTGGAGCTAAGCAGGACTGTGGCCCTCCAGGAACTGAGTTTGGGACCGCTGGCTTACATGTTCAATAAATTTATAAATATGCAGTACCAAGTCTTACCACATGAGTTAAATCTTTCAAGATCTCAGCAGAGATAGATTAAACAACTCCACAAACAGCATTACCAGCTTTGCTTTTGACTAAACAGATTGACTTAATTTCAGTCACCATTATGGTGGTCAGTGTTTGCTTTAGTTGTGCATATTTAACATATTCAACAAAACATCATCATCTAAACCTCTATTAATTCTCAATAAGAACTTCTAGATATCTAACAGAAATAAAGTCAATCTGGTTAGTAATTAATTTCTTTTATTTTAAGTTGATTTCATGTAAGGCTGTGGTTGAAGACAGTTGTAACGTTTTCAATCGTTAGTTCCATTAATGGTAAATGTCTGGCACCATGTACTGCCATGGATTTCACAGTTTTTTTTCAATTTTTTTTTCAATTTTTCAATTTTATTTTTTATTTTTTTACAGGTGTTTATTCCAATCTTGACATCAAACAAACTTTGGGTTAAGACTTCAACCCAATTTTCATTTTCAACCAAAATCCAATGTCTGATCGATATTGGAGTCTACATCATGTGCCTGCTGGAAGAATATTCTTACCATAAGCAGTTATGATTGACAGGTGATGAACATGCACAACCCAACTTCTGTTTATAGCTAAATTTGTTCAAATGTATACATTATTTATTTATTTCTAAAATATATTTATTATCTAAAAGACAGCTTTCTGAGAGAATCTCTTTATATTTGTTGCATGATTGTCTGTTGTTGAGGGTGTGTGATAGTGTGTGAGCAGCTGCAGTATCTGTCAATGTATCCCCAGATAGCAACTTTGTCCCGGCCCATGTGGCGTGGAATGATTGGGCGGACCGCTCCTGTTTGCCAGATCTGGGCCACAAGCAGGCCAGAGCAATGCCACATGTCAGCTAAGAGCAAATAAATAAACCAGAACTGGACCTTATCTGAGCCACAGAATCTTTATATATTAATTATAGAATCATCTCAGCACTAACAAGCCAGTTAACAAGCAGAATCACTGAAGAAAAGAAGAAAACAGAAAAAAGAAACAAAAAGAAACACAAGATCTACAACTGACTTCAGCCACAGCCTTAGATGAAATCAACTGAAGATAAAAGACATTAAATTTCTCAAGATCTGATTAAACAACTCCACAAACAGCATTACCAGCTTAACTTACTACTAACCACTGACTTTATTTCTGTTAGGCCTGGGACACACTAGACGATTTTCAATTCTTAACCGATTTTAAAACTGTGGAAGAATAATGAGTTTCAACAAAGGCTGGGTATTGACACGATTCAATTTTCACGATTCGATTTGATTCTATTCACAAGCTTGCGATTCGATTCGATTTGATATCGATTATTTTGGAAGTAGTATATCAGTTACAGTACATGACAAATTTTCTCGAGGAAAAAAAATCTCTCAACTAATGCTGTAAACTATACAAGGGAATCAGTTGGTACTACATTACTATAATATTGAAGGTTAAAATTAACATTTATATACAAACACTTAAATTACACTCAATGTTTTTTTATAATAAATAAAGTTATAATACTAACTTTAGAATTACAATCATATTTCTACTCCAACTTGTTTTTTGGAATATAAACATTTAAATCGTGGCCGTCATAACTTATTTATTCATACATGCATGAAATATTGAAGAACTTTAAAATTATAATAAATATATAATTGTAATAAACCAGTGACATTTTTGTAGGTGTAGGTTTGTAGGTTTCTTCAATCTCACTGGATTATTTCAGTGCAAATGGCTTAAAACCTTTTTTTGTTTTTTTTTGGTATATTACACACACACACACACACACACACACACACACACACATACACATATATATATATATATATATATATATATATATATATATATATATATGCTTTATAGCACTGCAGATTAATTAGAAACAATGAGATAGAATCAAATATTTAACAGAATTCTCAAATTCTTCATTTGCATAAACATGCATGTTCCTTTTATTGGTCGCAAAAAGGTTCAGTAAGTTTTGGTGGCTATAGTGGTAACAAGAAGCTAATCAGTACACTGACAAGTCTAGATTTCTGTATCACACAATGTTTTTCAAATGATTTTAGGTTTTAAAAAAAGACATTCATAAAGATGGCAGAAGTAAAGCAGGTATAAAGGGCATTTATAAAATGACAGTGATATGTGATTAACCCTTTAAAAAACTCAGCCTCAGAATCCTCACATCCCACTCAGCTATACCACTTTTCTGGATAAAAGGATTAGCCGTGAAAGAGTACACATACACAATGAGAGCAATATTTTAACACAATAAATTATAACCAGACGGTTTTCACTATTAAGTGCAAAATGAAAGAAAAAAACAAAAACAAAACAAAACAAAAAATACACAAGCTTTAGCTTACAAGCTTTAGCATTGAGCACACACAGTTTTAACATACAGCTGAGATTTAAGCTGTGAATGCTTCTTTGACCACTTTAACTCAAGATATAGAAGATCTCTGCATTCTCACTGCATGATACCACTACCAGCTTTACAAGGAACAATGCAGAAGCACTTGTGTTTGTGATGTTTTAGAGAACACCCCACCAGAAGAGTGCTAGTGAGAGCAGTATTCCCACCACAGAGCGGCTGGACACTGACACAGGTGCTGTGTTACACAGGTCAGAGGTACAGCAGGAGAACTTGAAGCTGGAAATTTTGGGAAATTTCTCGGCAATGACGCTATGAACACAATCAGAGTACTTTATACACTCCCTGTATGTGTCGCCACCTAAAAAAAAAAAAAAAAGGAAAGTGAAGAGACATGTCAAAAAAACATGAAAAGTCAAAGGGTCATGGGAATGGGTGGGCCATTTTGACAATTTGTTAGAATACAGAAAAACTATTTTTTTAAGTATGAGTGAGCTGACACCTCTCTCGTAGATGGACACGCAGGCATCATCATAGTAGCAGTCTCGAATTTTAGAGCATGTGCCCGAGTAGTCCTTACATTTGTAACATTTAATTGCAGAGCCTTAAGAGACAGAGAGAACTTTTTTGCAAGAATAATACTGCAAAATAGGACAAAAACTCATCTTATGCTCTGTGAAAACATGATCAATGGCAATACATACCAAACCCCAGCAGAGCCAGAACGAACACCCCACACACTCCAACAGAAGCTTTCATAATGCCTTCAGTTTACCAGTCTGATTGTGAAAAAGAGAGAGAGGGGAATCTGAGAAACAGTTTGAATTGTCTGAATGCGATTGGTGCAACTGAATGTTCATCATAAATTTAGATTTAAAAAATTCATCATAAATTTTATTTTTTAAACTCAAACCTTTACATTCAGAATATTATTAGACCCTAAAGGGAATAATGCAGCTCAAAGACTCTTGCGATAAACACCTTGCCTGTAGTTGCTCAAAGTCATGTCCCAAAGATGTTTAACAGGATATTTCACCCAAATATGTCATCATTTTATTTCAAACATGTATGACTTTCATTCTTTTGTTTAACATAAATTAAGATATTATTATATTTATTTATTTATTGTCCATACAATGGAAGTCAATATATTCACTAAAACAGTCTTCAAAACAGCATCTTTTGCATTCCACAGAAGTAAGAAAGTCAGACAGATTCGGAACAACATTATGCTGAGTAGACGATGACAGAGTTTTCATTTTTAAGATGACTAATATAATCCTGGTAAGAGAAAGTGGGTGATCTAAGGAGTATATAGTTTTGCCAAGATAAATCCAGTTTTGGCCAATGATCTGGCCTAAATTAGCTACTACCATTATTACTGCAACTACCACAACTATTATTGTTGTTCGCTTTATTATAATACTGCTGTGTTATTAGTTTTTTTTAACTGTACAATTCTGAACATGTCAGCCTTGTACATCCTTGAACATCTATACATAATAGAATAATTAACAATACATATAATAATGAACATATATTTATGGCATTGCAGTTTGCACAACGTGACATGAAAAAATTAAGAAGAAGAAAAAAGGCTACACTTGTTCTGAGAACACATTTCAGCCGTTCAGTTAAAATTGACCTTCACAAATACTTGATCATGCTCTTAATGTATGCCAGTTTTTTTCTCTTCTTCTTCTTCTTCAATAGTTTACCCAACAGTTTCTTTTAAATTTTAATTTAGATAGGATTCACTCAAAAATTCCAGTTTAATTTTTTTTTTTAATTTTGTGTTTGTGTAAATCAAGTGTTTGGACGGTCACTGAGCCAATGACAGCCCCATTTATTAAATTATGAATAAATGGGGCTTCTTTTCAGAGTTTAGTAAAAACATATAGTATTAATATTTGTTTTACACATTTTATAGAGTCATATCAAATATAAACCATACCTTAAATAAATAAAATGTCACACATTTTATCATAACTGTCTACCATAACCACAAAAAAACTGTCTATGGAAAAACTAAATGTGTTTAATGGTTTAGTTTATAAAAAAAAAGTTGTCAAACTGCGATCTAAATCAGCCTAGCTCACAAGCAAAGACCATCCTTAAAGCAGTATGCCGTTATCTTTTAGTTACTCTTCAGTAGTCTTACCCCAATGTGAAGAAGGAATCCAACCACAGACACATCCAAACCAGTCTGAAAAGTGAAGAGCTTGAGCCTGCTTACTCTTCTCTAAACACGCCCACAATGCTCTTCAATGAGTTTTTTGTGTCCTTTTCATTGTATACATAGTGTCCTAAAATATTTAAATGTTTAGATTAGCAAGTGTTATGTGTAAAAAGAAGTAATATCACTATAAAAAAATCATTAATAATCGATTAATCACAAAGTAATATACTGTACTTTAGCAGCAGGGACAGTCACCCTGACACACAGCTATTCAGTAGCATAATTTTGATAGTACTGCATTGTGATTTCTGTAACTTTAATTCTAATGTTATTCTGTTCTTAGGAATGAAACTGCAACCTTCACTAAGATCTTTACTCAATCCTGTAGTCAAAAACTGAATATGAAACTAATTTCACTCTTTCCATTCCTCAGTTTAATCAATACCGCCAAGAGCCAAAATCTTGCCGTTTAACATACATGCACAATGTTTATATTCTTACTTGCATAAACAAGACATAAAGAATGTCTTCTCATTGGTTCACTTATTTTATTTTTCTTCTCTCTTAATAATTCTCTTATTCTTAACATTTTCTGACTATCTGTTGATGTTTCCCTGTTGATTCAGCACTATCAGCACTCCTGACTTCATACTACATACACACACCATCAGTTTCTTTTTCTTCTTAGACATTCCCTTCACTCTAAAAACAATGTGAGGTTTGTCCATATTTGACCCAAACATGTGTTGAAACAACCCTGCATTTTTAGAGTGTTCTTATAAGATGCATATTCTTAAACAATATTTTTTAAATATAATTAATTATGCAATATATAATATAATTCTTCCAAAACCCTTAGACCACACAGGTCATGTTTCAGCAGACATTGGCTTACTGAATGGGTCGTTGCTTGACACAGGGTCACACAAGGATTCATTCTGCTGTGGCATACAGATGAAAAGTGTGAGGCTTTCAACAAGAAAATATTTTCTTTCAGTTTTAAGGTCTTAAAGGGATATTTCACACATGCAAATTCTGTCATTATTTACTCACCCTCATGTCATTCCAAACCTGTGTGACTGTGTCTTACTTTTGCTCTGTGGAACATAAAATATATTTTGAAGAACCGTTTTTGTTCTTATAATGAAAGTCAGTGGGGTCCAAAAAACACTGGACCCCAGTGACTTTCATTGCATGAACAGACATGATCAAAATCTAGGCATCTAGAATCACATCTAGTGTGTATTGGTCCTAGTGTGGTCACTTGAGGGAATTAAGGAAAACTAACTGTCTGTAAAAAGTACTTAAGATAAGTTACAGAAATGTTGCAATTTCTTCCTTTCAGAATAGCTCAGAATGAACGAGTAAAGAGATGAGAGTGGGCCAAAAAAAAAAAAAAAAAAAAAACCCAAATGGCATAACAAAGAAACATCAGTCTGACTACAACAAGGCCTCTTCAGCATGTTGCCTTGACAACTGACACTAACAGGGCGGGTTAGGGTTTGGGTCAGAGTGAGAGAAATGACTCTACGTTTTGTGTTGTGAGAACAATAAGTGTTTTCAAATAGAAGTATTCAAAAGACAATAGTACTGTGGCTGGCTGGAGAAAAATATTCTGATCAATGGCATCTTTGTTTTTTTAGATAGTTGAAAGTATCCTGATCACAAGGAGAATGTAAACAATGGATAGTGAAACAGTACTGATACACCATTACCTTTTTATTTACACCAAATAAAAAAAAAAAAACCTCATACAAAATAAAAAGTTATTTACTAATCTGGGAGGTTCGACAGGGCTAACCAGAGAACATAATAGCAAACTGCTGAAAAATCCCACTGCACAGCATTATTTTACAAAGATGACAGCATATTAACTGCAGTTATAAACATGAAAATCAAAATCATACATATCTTTAGGCAAAATTACCTCACATTGCCATTATTAGGAAGGGAGAGGGGGTGATGGTGCAGAGAAATTCTTGAGTCTGCCTCCATTTCAATCTGAAAATTACAACACACATTTTTTCTGATCCTTTACCTCTTAAACAGGATTTTAAGGAAAAATCGAAAAGGTCATAATAATGCCATAAACTTATCATAAAATTATCTTATCTTGCTATTCACAGCAGTCTGTGTAACCTCCAGCCCTTACGATGAGATAAAAATATTCTCCTTTACACCAATGTGCTCTAGCTGACCTTCCGTTTACATGCATCCATTCGTTTCTGAGAACAGGACATCAGCACCTCAGAACAGCTAACCAACACAGAGCACTAGAACAAGTAATGATTGCTTGTGCAGGTTAGCTGATGTTTGCATGAACTGGCTGGTTTGGGTCTATGTGCTTTTTACTCATCTTTGAATAAACCAGTTTGACTTTACAAGGTCTGGACCTCAGCCTGTCCCTGAAACCCTCTGTACAGACGACACAGCCACAAACATATATACACAAGCACATACACGCTACACAATACCTGAGGCCTTGTGGAGGAAATGAATGGGACTGATTCATTTTTGCCTTTCTGTGAAGTATGCTATCTGATTCAGTGTGTGCACACTCTGCTAAAAGTAGTGTCATTCTTTTTGCTCATGCTCTTACTGCAATTGTAAGGTCTTAAAGGGATAGTTCAAAAATGCTAATTCTGTCATCATCGCCTCACCCTCATGTCGTTCTAAACTTGTATGATTTTTGTGGAACATAAATATTTTGAAGAGCTGTTTTTGTCCATAGAATTAAAGTCAGTGGGGTCCAAAACAACACTGGACCCCATTGACTTTCATTGCATGGATCAAAATATATATATTCTGTTGTGTTCGACAGGAGACAGAAACAGGTTTGGAGCGACATAAGGGTGAGTAAATTTCAATTTTCGGCTGAAATATCCCTTTATATAAGTGGCAGGTCACTGTGAATCCTAGGCAAGAAGAGCCAATCACACAGAATCTCACAAACATTCAATAAACTCCCTCACTCTCACTCAATCACAAAACACACTTGCAGACTCAAACACACATACAATGATCTCACACGTCCACAGGCGCGCACAGACACAACCACTCCACAACCAGACACATGCCCTCACAAACTGGAAAAAGAGGTGACAGGCACAAAGGCGCTCTACAATAAACAATGGATGCCTAAAAGCTCCGTTTGTCCTCTTGCTCTCCTGTTTGTGTGAGAGTGTCTATGCATCAGTATCTGTGGGTGGGTGCTGAATCCCGGGGGGGCATGAAAAAGTGCATCAGACATGCCGAGGGCAGCGCCCTCCTGGGTCAGCCATGTTCATGCCACGCATTTCTCCCTCCTCGTAGTCATCTGTGTCCGATGAATTGTCATCATCATATGGAGCAGACACCTCACTGACTGAGCTCTAAATGAGAGAGAAAAACACAGAATGAGGGATTTAAAATGACAAATGTACACACATTAGCACCTTGGATATTCATTTTTCTTGGATATAACAGAAAGACATAAAAAGCGACTTACCGACCGCACCATTGAGTCACGGAATGGTGGGCACACCATGTGGAATCGTGGGATTGATACGTCAAACACTTCCTCTTTGTTCTTGAGCCGGTGGAATGTGTAGTGGCCTTCCATGTACTCAGAAGTGGTGGAAAACGTGGTACAGCTGGCATACTCGTGAACTTTACCGGGTGTCATCACTGGAAACTCGCCTGCACGTACATCACACGCAAAAAACAGATGCAGGACATTCTTTAAAAAGTAGAGGAATTGTCACACTATGAATTATATGGTCAGAAAGATACTGTCAGAATGTCTCATCATGATAATTCAACATATCTGTTACCAGTGCGAACTGTTCTAGTTTACTAGTTACAGGGATGGGCTCTTACCCACGACGCCAGGGCCTCGGACCTCCTCCACATTTCCATTTGCATTCGTGATCTTCCAGTACCGACTGTCTAGCTGGCATGCATTCTCTGGCAGGGCCGACTTTGCCATCTCAATCCTGTTGCATGGCACAGCTCAGAGGTCATAGGTTCAGCTCAATGTATAACCCTATGTCAAGTCTTAGTACAGCTGCATTGCATTACATTAAATTACAGCAGCTGAAAACTTCAGTAATCTTTATTTACAAATTCCACACTGACATCTCTACTTTTTGGTAAGACAGGAGCACTGAGAGAAGAAATAGAGGAGGCGTGGTAGTAGGGGTGTGAAATGATAATCTTCTATGATAATATCGTAATTATCGTTTTAACAATGTGCAAGTTGCCAGTATTATGTCACTTCCTTTGCAAAAGCCAAACAAAAACATGCCTTGAGAGTGAACTCTTTCACTACATGATATTTAAGACACCACAGAGAACAGAGAGCGCATGGTAGAAGGGAGAAAATATTTTCCACTCGTATTAATTTCTTTGGAATGCCAGAGGAAGACGTTATCCGAACATATCGTTTGCCAAATATGTGTATGTTTGTTTGTTAGATTACATGTAACAAGTTGCGGCTGTGTCAAACCCGCATCTGATGAGCATCAGCTCTGCAAATTAGCGACCCAACGCTAATTTGCACTGCTCTTGGTAGATTGCATTGGTCATTATGTAAATGATTTGACTGCATTGATTTGCGGCGCATTTATGGAATTGCACTCTCACGCTAACTTGCCTCGTTTAGTAAATCTGGCCCTATATGTACTTATATATATATATATATATATATACACTTATATTTATTCCTGATATTTATTTATCATGATTGCAAATGTCATATTGACTTTACAAAATACTTAAACAATAAGTTAACATTGTGAGTTACATTTTAGACATACTGTCAATATTGTCTGTTTTATTTTGTCAACAAATTTTTTTAAAAAATGAAACCACAGCAGAACTCTTTTGCGTCTCAGAGCAGCACATTGCAGGGCTTCATTATTGAATGAATGTGCATTTTGAACGAATTAGTTTGAGTTTATTACTGAACGGATTGTCCGTTTGAACAAATCTGTTTAATGAATGATTAAATGACTAATTGAATCTGACGTTTGAACAAATCATTTGAATGAATGACTGGTTTCATAGTTTCATAGTACTGCTGGTTTAATTTAATTTTTTCACATCATTTCATAATTAAATATTCAATTAAAAAACATATCACATAGCATTCTTTTTGCAATTGTAAATGCAGTGTAAATGCATCCAAGCTACCTCTGAGCTGCAATAAACAGTCTGTGCAAATCAGAGCATGTGAGCGGAGCGGTAATATTTTCTCCGGAAAGGAGAGCATATTGCTGAAGATTCCGCTCCACTCGCTTAGTCCACTCAGGGCCGCTCGCTCAATGCCCTTTGTGATGTTCTGGTTTGAGAATATGTGAAAAGAAATAGATCTAAGGTTATGGAGTTCAAATATTTTTTTTTAATAAAGTTGCGAACTTTACATACATTAATGCACAGTAAACATCAAAATTAAGAATGAAGAAGAAGAAATTGAAAGGGAGTGTGGAGAACCTGAGTTAGCAAATATTAATTTTGTCATATACTCATTGCGAAGTTCTTTTTTGTTCTTTGCTTAGGGGTAAAAAGAAGTTTGAAATACCTTCACAGTGGTACACTGTTAACGAACAATAATATGTGCTTCGTGCTTTCCTCTCAATAACAAAATAAACATACAACAAAAATAACAGTGGTGAGAAAAAAGCAGTAAAAAAACATCTGATCACAGTAATGTAGATATATTTGCACCAGCTCTGCAATTTGGCACTATCCAGTCAAGTCATGTCACGTTTATTTATACAATATTGCTTTAAAGCCACAAATATAATGTTATCTATAGGCCTACTGTAATTCAGACATATATTCAAGAAATTCATTACAAACAGAAAGACATATAGTACAGAGAAATTTAATGTTGGAGCAAGATTTGAGCGTGAACGGTACATGAGTGGAGCGTTCGCTTGGGCCGTGAGCGATTGAGCGGAGCGCACTGGCATAGAGCGGAATATTGAGTGGAGCGTCACACCACACCACTCACATGCTCTGGTGTAAATACATCTAAATGTCACTTCAGATGCAGTTTCTGTGTCATTTCTGCAGTGCAAAGATGTATTTTGTTTATACATTTGCATATGTCCGCCTCTAGAGCAAGACATTGCATTATAGGTCCCGACCACTGGCATTCAGTTACTTAATGCCTGACACCTGTCTGCATTGGACGTGAATGTCAAGTCACGTCAAAAGAAAATAGAATCCATTATAATTACTGTTGCTGTCTACACTGGATACAGTATACAGATGCACTGTTTACTTAAAGCTGCTGTCCGTAACTTTTTTTGGTTAAAAATGATCTAAAATAAATTTTTGAGCAAGTACATAACCAGCCAGTGTTCAAAACTATCTCCTTATCTTAGCCTGATTCACAACGGTAAGCTTGTAATAATGTGTTCTAATCCGAGTTGTACTGGTGAGTTTCCGCGGAAATTCGAGCATGCAGCTGTTCGTCTTTGCGTCATTACGTCACGTCTGTGTACATAAAGAAGGAGTCTAGTAAGCTAAATCACATGTGAGGCAGATCATTTATAGCCTTTTCTCACAGCAGCTGCAATAATTAAACTTATCATTTTGATGGCGGATTGTATGGTATGACAAATTAACGTTAGTGATGATTAGACTGTACAGAAATTTAAATCTACAGGTAACGCTAATACACACTAAATATGATACACACACGCTAATACACACTAAATATAAATGTGATTCTGAAGTACAGTATCCACACTGATGTGGTGATTGACAGCAAACATTAGATTCATCCGCGCTGAGGAACCGTGCCGATGCACAACGCACGTACAGATAATAATGCCGCAAACAACTGCAATTGCAGATTTCAAACAGAGATGGCGACAAAGAGGCAAAATTACAGACTGCAGCTTTAATGGTGTGCTCAAGTCTGCTGACATCAGGACAAATTGAAGCGTAAATGAACTTTCACGTTGATGTGTCCTGTTTAAACAGCTTGTTTGCGTCTTTAGAAGGAAAACCACATTTATTTTTAATGGCAGGCCGGATCATGCCAGAGGATTATGTTTGTTCAGAGCATTTGACCTCAATTATTTTGTAAAAGAGTCACAGTTTAATAGTTTAATAATAATTTTTCTGCATATTTTTTTGTGTGCGTGTGTGTGTGTTTTTTTATCAACATAAACATATATAGCCTCATTCAGATTACCAAAGCCAAATTAACATGTGTGTGCATTTATGTAGTACCTGATTCTATAGGTGAAGAAAAAGTGTGGCGGATGGACTGAACTGAGCTCTGGCAGGAAGGAGGTAGAGACTGATACGGTGATGTCACCAGTCGTTGCCACACAGCGTTTGTCATGAACATACCTGAACAAACACAAAGAAGGTAAAATGTAAAGTGGCATTATAATATGCTTTTGCGATTTCACATCCTGACATAAGTTACTAAGTGTAAGATAACAAAAGGTGGACCACCTGAAGATCTGGTCCCGAATTATGGGGTATTCTCCTGTTACAACATTGTCAACATAGGAAGTAAACCACTCAGTAAAGTTAGAACCTGATAAAAAGAAAGAAGGAGAGAGAATAGATCATATAATCTGAATCCATCCATAAAACTGCAATGCATTAATGCAGCCTTTTGGTCTTTGTTACCTGTAATGAACATGTCAATCGCAGAGGGATCTTGTGCCAGTTGATCCTGTGAAGAAAAAGCATAAAACAAAATGAGCAAGAAGGGCTGTATTAGACAGAAAGACAAGAGCACCCCTCACTGGTCAAAGTGCAACAATGCAAGAAAAATCCCTCTCTTATCTAGTGGAGACCTCCACATGCCCAAGCAGAATCGTATCTGATGTGGTGAACTTCTTCAGCTCCTATCAGTCACGACGCAGTTGGGAGGCTCTTAACATTTACCATCTGGCCTTTAGCTAATATATAACCTCTGGCTGCCTCCTTAAAAGACGATCACAATTGCACTTTTCAGAATTGTTCACCAGCCCTGCATGAGTGTGTGGTCTGAGGGTGGTGATCTGACCGGGCACTGATAGAAGATCTCACTGCGTGTTCGTCCTTCTGTGCTCTCCAGGGCCATGTACTGGCTAAGGCCGGTATGGAAGCAAAACGTGAGTGGAAGACACTGCCGCATGCCCTTCCTCTGCTGAAATCCCCCTGCCGCTGTCTCAATATCCAACAGGTCTTCTGAGCGATAGTGATTGGACAAAGCCATGCTGCCCATCAGCCTGTGGTGAGGAGGAGTAGAGGAAGAGAAGTTTGCCTGCTTGCGTGTATAGATGTTATTCAAATAATTTATGAGCATTTAAATAATTACTTTAATTATATAATCATGTTTTAAGAATTCAAAAGTAAATTAAAAAAGAAAAAAAAAGCTTTTAAATAGGATTCTGAAAAGATCAAGGATATTCTTGTAAGTCTTACCCAGGGACCACCAGTTTTTGTCCATTGTGTATCCTATAGGAGCAACGGTAGTCATTAGGGAGTTTGCAGCCAATCTGGGCCTCAATGGTGTCTAGCTCTTCTTCCCTCACTCCCTCTTCTCAGAGAAAGGAAAACAAAACTTTCAGTAGACAACACTCATATTATGAAAATTAACACCTATAGTTTTTCAAAATATGATTGAATGAGTAACAGTTTAGACAGACCTTTAAGTGAAGCTATCATTCGAGGACATTTCTGATTCAGGTAGTTTTTCAGTCCATCCCAGGCTTTCTTGAGAGTGCTGTAATAGTCGATGTAACGGCCCAGATCAGAATAATACTCCCGAAACAGCTCCTTCCAGGCCAGGCCTCTGTGGGTTTTGTCTGCCCTGAAAAAAATCAACACCATATCAACACCATATTTTGATTACAGCAAATCTAAAAATGCAACAAAAAGACAAAAAAAAATGCATGAATGTCATAAATTAATAAAATTATTCTGAGGGCATTATGAGTGCGCTTACTCAGTAAGGAGCCAGTGCTTCTGACAAAGTCTCTTCCATAGGGGGTTATGACCTGTCAGATCATTGAGTCGACGACTTACAAAACTGCAGCTGAGAAAAGAACAAACCAGATTCGGTACAACAGGCACTTATGACTACTTGAGATCTTGAAAAAGATGAAACATATTCAGACCATGCTTCATTTATTAACCCTTGTGCTGTGTTGAAAACCTCTGTTGAAACACCTTTTGTGTTCCCAGTCAAAAATGACCAGCCTTTAAAAATTGCTTGTAAATCACTTGTTATGCTATATTATCACCAAATATTGGATTCAATCTTTTTGTAAACTTGTTTTCTTTCAATAAGGACAGGTTTTGTATTTCTTTTTTGGAACTGATTGATAGTAGGCCTCATTGATCTGAGCTTACGCACCTCAGTTTTTGGGTGAAAAAAAGCATTATTTGTGAATAAATGTCAATATTCAACAAAATATGGGGGAAAAAATAGTACAAAATGGAACAAAGTCACACTTGTGGTGTTCCCGTTTAAAAATTACTAAAAAAAAAAAAAAGCAAAAATCTCCCATTGTGCTATATTATCACCAAATACTGGATTCAGTCATTTTGTCAACTTATTTTCTTTCAGTTAGGTTTTTTATTTATTTTTGAAACTGA
This sequence comes from Ctenopharyngodon idella, assembly GCF_019924925.1. Taxonomy (NCBI): domain Eukaryota; kingdom Metazoa; phylum Chordata; class Actinopteri; order Cypriniformes; family Xenocyprididae; genus Ctenopharyngodon; species Ctenopharyngodon idella. The sequence continues at coordinate 12,181,043 of NC_067226.1, forward strand.
TTGATAGTAGGCCTCATTGATCTGAGGATAAAGTTCATCTCTGTGGAAAAGAAAGAGGCCTACAATCAATCAGATCCAAAAAGAAATACAAAACCTGTCCTGATTGAAAGAAAAAAAGTTGATAAAAAGATGTTAAAACAAAGACCTGATAACCTTCAAGTGGATTTTTGTATAATGTGGTACATGTAAAGTGTTATTTTGATGATGTTATGAAGAGACGAGAGCAGGTCCGTAGCCAGCCTATTGAAAGGGGGGGGGGGGTTCTTTTTTTCCAAAAGTGGACCTTTTTGCAGTTTTTCTCCTCCTTTTGTATTTAATTATGAGGTTCAAATACTTCATTTTGGTGACCTTTTATGCACTAATTTGTGCTGGATTAGCTTGTCTGCTGGTATCTTAACGAGCACGCTTTTTGATGCACCTAAAATATTTACTGCATTGTTGTAAAATTGCTTCCATACAGGCTATTATATTGTAGACTATTGAGTGGATAAAATATAGAAATCCTTTTAATTAAAAAAAAAAAATATATATATATATATATAACCCCTCCCCCCCCCTATCATTCAGAGGCGATGCTTCTTCACTGTTGCTTTGAAAAGTGTATTGCGAGAACTCTCTCTGAACTGCACGCGCGGCATACACACGTCCAGCTACAATAATGTATCATATTAATTTGAAACAGCAACCCAGAATATTTGTCACAAGCATTGATTAAAACAATGATGACAATAATCACATAAAAAAAAAAAAAAAAAACGACTTAAATTCTGGACCTTTGGCAGTGAGGGGGGGTTCGTTCGAACCACCCGAACCCTCCCTGCCTACGGGCATGCGAGAATACTTTTTGTGCGCAAAAACAAAACAAAAATAACGACTTTATTCAACCATTTCTTCTCTCCCCTGTCATTCTCCTACGCTGTTTACATTGTATATAGACGGGGCAGCACTTCCAGGTTCTGCGTCAGAATGCCGGCTCCTGCGTCACCATCACACGCATGCGTCGTGCTGCTCACGGCCAATACTGAGCCGGTGTTCTGACGCAGAACCCGGAAGCCTGCATTTTAACTATGTTTTTACTACTTTTCTGGAACTTGAATGTGGTAAATAGTTGCTTTCTATGGGGGATAAAAAAATCTCACAGATTTCATCAAAAATGTGTGTTCCGAAGATGAACGAAGGTCTTATGGGTGTGGAACGACATGAAACTAATTAATGACAGAAATTTCATTTTTGGGTGAACTAACCCTTCAACACTCAAAAATAGATTTTTTTTTTATTTTATTTTTTTACATTTTTCACAAACAAATTTGGTAATGACAGCTTTTGCAAATCATGATGTAATTGACCAAAAAATGAAAACTCTGTCATCATTTAAGGCCCCAATATACTTAGGAAAAAATTCAGTTTTTGGAATTTGTGCATTTCTAACTTATTTAAAAAATTTACGATAGCCTCTTGAGGATGCAAACTTTAAATAACATCAAGCTTGGGTGGAATATTCAATTAGGAATAGTGTTAAAAGGCGCAGGTAAAGCTTCTTTATAATAGCTTCTATAAACAGTGAGGAAACTTAGTAACACCGGCTGTGTCACACAAACATCCAGCTGGCCAGCGTCACGTGATCCTTACTGTTCATTTCCCAGACCAAAATATTTATCATCATAGGACAACTCTACTTATGATCCACAAATAACGAACAGCTCCCGTCAGCGTGCGGTTGCAGCAGAAATAAAGCTTTTGTGTTGCCTGTCTATATACACTTATCGCACCTACTGTCAACTTACATGAAGTCATGCACTTCTATCTTCAAACATAAGATGCATAAGATGATCGGGTGTAACAGCTCACATAGACTACGGTCTTATTATAATGATTGAAAACGGACATTAAAATTGTGTCTGTCTATCAAAAGAACTTGCCAGAGTAATATCATAAGCTATCCTATTAGCATTGCCAGCTAACTGTGCAGCGGATATTATTTTTCAAGCTCATTCAAGGAACAAACATGCTAAAAACATCTTTGTTATTGCACAGACTGATGGTATGGCTGAAGAAAAATGTCTACCTGATGAGATCTCGGAAGTCCAGAAATGACAGCACCAGCAGTAAGGGATCAGACGGTAAGTTATCCAGGCTGAGCGCTATGGACGTTGCCATCTTGGTAGCGAATGCAGAACCGAGCCCCGCCCCTTCACTGCGATGACAAGAAGGCGTGTCCGCACGCTGCTCTGTTATCAAATATTGCGCACATGTCGCCACTCTTTTAAGTGAAAGTGTATCTTCTAGTAAGCTGTTCAAAGATTCTGTTTTCGATTTCTCTTAACAATCCTTAAGTATTCTTAAGTTTTTTTTTTTTCAATCTTTTGTTGAAAAAATATTTGAAAAAAAAAAAAAAATATATATATATATAGTAATTTAGCACAATGTAAACAATTAAACAATGTGTTTGCACTGCAATTTGGCCCAAACTAGCCTATTCTTTGGATCGTAATCATAGGGAAACCACTTTAAGTGCTGTATAGCACCAACTCTTGGTGCTTCAATGGTTCTTCATTGGTTCTTTGGGGTGGTTAAGGTGCTAGCTACCGTATTACATAACCTGTTAAGCCCCTGTATGGTTCTTCAGCGGTTTTTTGGGGTGCACGTCTGTAGCACCACTGCCGTACAAAGAACCTGTTAAGCCCCTTTAAGGTCTTTACGAGCCAAAGAACCACTGTTGGTGCTGTTAAGCACCATTTTTGTTGAAGAAATAAAATGCGATGGCATCTCTTATGGGTTCTATATAGCACCATTTGACAAAGGTGCTATATATCACCTTTAAAGATATGTTCCTACATAGCACCAAAAGTGGTCCCCCTATGATTACGAGCCAAGAGCCACTTTTAGTGCTATAGGCCTATAGCACTTTTTTTAGAGTGTAAATCACAGATTTCAACAAATCTAATCATCTGTAGGATATATTTAATTACAGAGTCATATGATAAAACAGTCAACACCCAGAGCTCAACAAAAGCAATAAACTGCGGAGAATTCCTTAGGCCTAACAGGCCCGACTGATTCATAAGTCATTTCCTAAAAAGAATCGGCTCAAGGAATATGACTACTACTCGCTGTATGTGCAGTAGTAGGCTAATGTGTGAAACATTTCCAGAGTAGCCTAGTTTAATAGTGTTCTTCTGCTTTGAACTATGGTATTGGTTGTTCATGTTTTTTATTGTTATTATTTATTTATTCTATTGGTGATATTCTTAATTATTGTTATGTTTTAATTTTGTTGTACCATAGGCTAGTGTAAACTCAGTGTTCAAATAAAGCGTTTTAAAAAAGAAGAAGGTGTTTCGTCAGCGTACTAGTGGTTTACCTTTTATGTCGCCTCAAGATGGCGTCACAGATCCATTTTCTCTCTGGTGTTCTCAAGGTCAAAGCGATCAAACATTGCCGCTCTATGCATTTCAATTATAGACAGCTCCATCTTTTTAAAGGAACAAGTGGCAAACCTTAAAATTATTTCCAAAAGCAGTAAAATAAGTAAGACCTGGCCTCATAAAATAATATTAATGTCAAATCCTACAGTATGTCAGTGCCAACTAGTGCCCATGCAGCTCCTGTGGTGGTACCAAGCAGCATCACAAAAACGTATATGCCTAGAAATCAAATATATACATTTAATAAGCATAATTAGCATTATTACCATATTTACAAAAACCTAACCATACCTATAATGTTCAACTATTTAGCTAAAACACATGGTGCTAGCAACACCAAGGTCGTGGGTTTGATTCCCAGGGAATGCATGAACTGATAAAATGCAGTGTAATTTGATTTGGATAAAAGCGCCTGTCAAACGTGTAAATAAATCAGCCTGTCTTCATTACAACACTCCCACACTTCATTCCTCATTATTTTAAGAATCATTCTATACTATGTGCGGATATGAAGCTCTGCTACAGCACACCCAGTGTGTGAAGGTGAGTTCATGCAGCTCTGACGTAAAGGCTGACGTGCAGCCACTTTGGTGATGAAGGGGGTGGGCTACAGTGACAGACTTCTTATTGAGGGGGGGTTGCCAGCCATCTAAGCCCCTCCCCTTTGATTACCTCCCTTCTGTCTATGTCTGCCTCTCTTTCCTCATCTCTCTCTCCCTTTTGCTCTGTCTGCCTGGCTGAGTTGGTTTCAGACAGTGCATCACACACGTGCCACTCTATGTCACTAGTATCTCTCCACTCATCTCCTCTCTCCTCCTCTCTCACCATGGAGGCACATATCTGAAGAGTGGATTGTTCCTCCTGTTTTCTCCTCTTCTCTCCTTTGCACTTCATTCGGTGTGTTTGGGTGTCTGCTTCAGGGTGGGAATGCTCGTGTCTGCGACAGCGCTGTTGGGGGCTACGTTGGGTACCGTGTCTGGAGTGTTGACACTGTGTGGTCTCTCCCTGCTTTGTAAGAGCTGTAAGAAGGGGAAACTTGAGAGAGGGGACGAAACTGACCCAGAGAAAGCCAAACCCAGTATCCTGCATACTCTAACACAGGTAAGACTGACACTCACTCACACACAGCCATGGACCTGCAACCAAATTTGATATTTAAATACAAGGGAAAGAGCTTATTAAAAGGACACAAACAGAGATGAGAGATATTCAATGGGAGAAATGTTCTGACTCACCTGAGTGGAAGGATGGAAGTGGTGCTTATATAATGCAGGTTAGCTCTCTGAGGCAGAAACAGTGATACTGTACTAAAAAGGATTTCTTTGCATGTAATTAAAAAACTCTTTACTGGATGTCATTATGGAATGATCCACAGGTAGCATTATGATGCAAATGTACTATGTATTTCATAGTAAATACATTGCAAATCAAATTTAATGGTCATTGTATCTGTTATGACACCTTATTTACTGGTGTGTGGTCAGAAAAACTTGTCTGAAATTATTTGTGGAGGGTGTTTTAATTACATTTTCAGACATTTTTGTTGACGTGAATGATTCTCTTTGTATTTTCCTAATGAGGAGCAAAAGATGTTACTTTAATGTATACAAAGAGAAAGAGAAACCAGAAAGAGACATTACAAAAAGAGCCAACGTGTCTCTTGTTACAGCCCATTTCCTGATTCTATCACAGTTCTGAATCTTCCTCTTACTATGTTGTCATAGGAAATAGAATATCATTTGTATCTCTTTGAAGAAGAAATATTAACATTAGCAGACTTTCAAATCAAAAGAGAAGGATGAAAACCAGCCATCAGTACCAGATCATCAGATCAGCTCTCTCACAGAACATTTAATTCATCCAGTAACAGGCAGGTTAAGGATTGGTGAGGGACAAGATTATTATTGGAATCTTCTCCAGAGTGCTTTTGTAAGAGATAATTAGTTTAGAAATGATTTGTACTGACATTCATACACAAAAATACAGACAGACATGCTTGTGTACACATATACTCACACACTGGTGTTGTTCGGCATCTGCTGAGCTTTCGCTGAAACAGTCTAGAGTCACGACTCACATAGCTGCACACACACACATGATTGTCCTTCTATCATGATGGGGGCTTTCCATTGACTTGTATTGGATTTATCTTGAGCTAATGATATTTCCTATATCCTGCTTGTAAATGTAACCCTTGCTTAAATATTTTAACATTTTAAGGTGTTTAACAAATTAAGGACTACCGGCTGGTGCTCACAATGTACATCATTTCAGATTTTACTATCCTTTTGGGGACATTTGGTCATCACGATGTTGGCAAAAGATATTGCCATCTTTATGGGGACATTTTGTCCAGACATACACACAAACAAAGGGAGCTAAATGAGTAATTATGGAAACAAACTGCATGGCACACAATATATAGGAAACTAGGTCAACTTAATATGACAGGGAACAGGAACAGAATCAAACCAAAACACAATGAAACTAAACATTTTACTAAATTAAGTTCAACAGAGGAGGGAGGGTGGGGGCTCTGGAGGCAAACAAGGGGCTGGCGAAGGGTAGGAAACAGGAGGAGATGACATAGGGAAATATCCTCTTCCAATTCCTCATAGAATTAATTCTCAGAGGCCAGGTACGGCTCACCCTCAGCGGCAGGAATGTGAGCGGGGCTTCCTTCTATGCCCTCTTACTCCACAATGACACACATTATGTTGCCGCTTATGCACCTGGTCAGACTCTTTGTTGGGCTCAGGCTCCAGGGCGATGGTTGGCTCAGTTGTGATTTCTGGTACTAACATCACGGCAGGCTCTGGCTCCATGTCTGTGGTGGGCTCTGGCATAGGCTCCATGCAGGGTGTGGGAGGCGGCTGGATGGGCTCTGTGTCCAGAGTGGGGCTGGTGATGTCCTCCTCAGCGGGGCAGACAGTGAAAGGGGGATCCACAATTCACCAGCACCCACGAATGTCCCTCAAGGACCATCGTTGGGCAGGTGTGCCTTAGTCTGCTCGTTCAAGCTGGTATAATAAAATACACATAAGGAGCGGAAAGGGAATTACGTAAGGCACACCAGATCTAAAAAGTCTCTCATGTGGCCCTCGAGGGATTGTTGCTTCTGCTCTAGGCAGAGAAAACATACTAGTGGTAAGTCCATTTTAAAACAGAAAAGGCAGCAAAAAAGGTTCAGTCTTCTGTAACGTTGTTTGTTTCTTTTAATCTCCTGCATTGTGTGCTTACTACAGCCACACACAACGTTACACACACACATCAAACCACTAGACCACTAGAACAGTGTCACTAGTCCCTACCGCAATTTGATTCTGTGGCATTATGTGTTATACAGTAAATTCAATTTTAATGACAGGATACTGCAAAATCATAGGGCCCTATAACCATTCTCTCAATTTAAGAAAGAGATGATGATGATTGTGAGAGTGTAGATTTCCCTCTTAAGTCTTTCAACCTCTTTTAAAGATATACCCAATTAAAATGTAAGCTGGGGCAGACAAGAGCATCAGAGGCAAACGCATGAGCAAAAAATGATTCTAGCTAATTTGCTGATTTTGTCAGCTAAAAAAAAAAACAGCACAATTAAGACAGAACTGAGTATCTAAAGGATTATATGACTGTGTATCGATGTGTATCAGTATATATTTAGCATTAAGGTCAGTTTCATATCGGATTGTAAAGTAGGCGAGCACAGTCTCATTGCACCAGTATTTATTATTAATGAAGAGGGGGCGGGGGAAGATGAGAGGAATATAAGAATATCCTCTCTCGCTCCTTACTCTGTGCACTCTATTTCAGCATGATAACTGCCCACCTGGGGGAAATGGAGTGTTCTGGCATTGATTTTTTCATTCATGCTTGCCTGTTTCTCTCAGATTTGAGATTCTCTCAAACCCCAATGAAACATGAAATTCAGCCAGCAGAAAGCCCCTTAGTGAAATGCCCTTGTCTGATGTCTATGACATTGCAAGTTGTTTAAAATTGATGCTGATGAAAGAACATGTCTGAATAATGTAAGGTTTGAGTATGAAAGAATTATTGGAACTGATTATTTTTTGAGCTTCAGTTCCTCGAATGAAATTATATATTATTGTTGTTGTTGTTGTAGTTGTTGTGTTTTTTTGTGTGTGTGTGTGTGTGTGTGTGTGTGTGTGTGTGTGTATATGTGTGTGTGTGTTGTTTTTGTATTTTTGGTTGGGTCAGTCTAATTTTATTGAATATACTTTTTGGTTAAGATCCATTAATAACTGGAATGGTATTACTTGGCATGATCAATGGTGAATTTCCAAAAGAAGTTTATTTAACAAAGTTCGGGAGGAGCACGTTCAGCTAATCAACCAATCAGCGCAAGAGAAAGCCGGTATATATAGCCGTCCCTCACCTCTGTCCCGCAATAGTTTCACAGCATCCCTCCATCACCCCATCACCTCACTCTTGGCTGGTTTCTATCCCAGTCAAGGAGGAGAAGTACTCTGGGTTCGGGCCAAATTTCGAGCTCTGAGCCCCCCCGGGACAGCACGCCAAATAAGCATAAATTACTATATCTGATTTCATGTATGTGTAAACTCATGAAATCCTATTATAATATAGGTTGAATGCCTAATGGTTTGAGTGATGTAACCAACTACCTTTCTTACCTATCCATTCTCTAACCAATCATATTATTTCCCTGTAGCTCATCATTTTTTTTTTCTCTCTCTTCTTCATGTACATGTTTTAGTTCAGTGTGCAGAAGTGCACCGAACCCATCCAGCCTCAAGCATCTTTGAAGTTCCCTAAAATCTACCGGCCTAAACCTTCTGTCACTTCTCAAGAGGTAATAAACTACAAAGAACATGGAGCTGCCAATGACACGTCTGCTGCCAAGCTCGACACCTGTAACCAGGCAACCGAACGTGAGGAGGTCTTCTCTCTCCCACGGCAAGGTAAGCAAATAACAGCTAAAATCTAATGGAACTCAATGGGGGAGGCTGTGTGTGTATGTGTGTGTGTGTGCGTGTGTGTGAGAGACTGGTTTCTCTGTGCATTCCAGTCCACTTCAGACAGTGTGTGAAACCAGGTAATTTCAATCAGTCTGAATTCAGTAAATCTGAGGCTGATTTTATTTATGGACATGAAAAGATTTAAATTGTGAACTATTAGTCATTTCACCCCTTAATGGATTAGATGCTAACTGGAATTTCGGTCATTAAACAGCATTAAAATGTTAGACACCAGTGGCATTTTTGATGCTGTTAAAAACTGTGCAGATTTTGCTCAGAGGCGATTGTTAACCGCTCATACGCATATATGGTCTGACTCATAGCACACAGCAACTATCATGATAAGTAAAGGTTACGTACCATATAATAATTCACGATCAAGCCCTCCTTTATGAGACAGATTTAATTTTATCCACCCACTAGCAGATGCAGAGAAAGAAAGAGAGAAAGAAAAGTGAGTGCTACCTTTTTTCGAAGAATTTAACAACACATTTGATTTTGTTCTGAATGCCGTGCTGCATGTGTAGAATATGATATTGCTTTTATGGATTTTTACATTTTTGGATGCACTATTCCCATTTCCATTGTCTATTTTTGATCCACCAGTGAAAACAGTTCCAGACATTAAATGTCTTCAAGCACCACTCGCAAATGAATGAATCATAAATGAATTAATAATATTGATTGAATCAGATGAGTGAATGATTTCATGACTCCCTTTAAAAACAGTCACTTTTCATCAACTACTGGATTATCATGACCTGCAGAACGATTCACTGAAAAATACCCACCAATAATGCATATACAAACAGTGAAATTCCCTGGAGGATCAGAACTAACTATAGTCTGTTTTCTGGTCTCAGGAATACGAAGGATTTTAATGAGAACCCTTCCCTTAAAATAGTCTTTATTTACTCAGAACTGAATCTACACTCACATTTATTTCCTTTACATCAGCTTCTGCAGATGAAATGTCCTGCATATCTGAGCAAACCGGTGGCATGACGACAAGTAGCTCCATCCTATATCCTAAACTGCACTTCTCAATCAGCCTGCACAAAGAGAGTGGAGAACTACACATCAGCATTGTAGAAGGTAACAAGCATGCATCTACTCTGTTTCTAAAGATAGTGGGGCACCTGTGGATCGCAGGTGAATCCCAGGCTATATTGTGTAGCATCCCTTTGGTGATGATAATTTACCAACAGGTGTTTCAAAAGGTACATACAATAAGCGTAATCATCCTAGATTGCTGTCACATTGTAAAAAGACTGCTATTATTCAAACATCGTATGCAATCACATGTTCACAGTTTCACAATCTTTTTAATTTCCAGAAGGTGATCGCACACACACACAAACACAGACTAAAGGCTGGAATACACTACACAACTATAAATATACAAAAAGAACATTTCACTCATTCTTCCATTTTTAAAGTGATACAGTAGTTCACCAAAAATGATCATTTGCTCACCCACGTGTCACACACAAAAGAAGAAATTTTCAAGAATGTACTGGTGAAAAATGCATTATATAGAGAGATAAGCCATATCATAACTTGGTGTGAAGAACTATAATTCAAATAAGGCTGAAATAAAATTATAAATTATAAAATTATATATATATATATATATATATATATGAAAATGAGAAAAGCACATAACAAAATTTAAACTAAAATTAAAATGGAAGCTGAAAATATAAAAATAAAAGCTAATAATTAAAAATATTAATGAATACTATAATATTATATAAATAATACTAAAATAACAATAATTCAAGTTGTTATTCACTGATAATCTTTTCTTTACAGTGAGCAGTGATACTTTTGATACTTTTCAGTGTCAAATTAGGCCAATCTACATTTTTATGTAACTGATTTAAAAAAGTTATGAACAGTCGTAAAAGAAAAAAAAAAGAACTTGTCTAACTTGTAAGACTAGCCTAAACGGTTTATGCAACTGGCCCCAGATTTATTAAAAAGAACAAATAAACTCACACAAAAACATACGCTTTGTTGCTAGGACATGTATGGCAAACAAAAACAATATGTGATCTAAAAATGTCTCGATATCTTCCAACAGGATAGTCTGAAGCTAAAAAATCGGAGAATATGCCCATCATACACTACGCAAAATTCTGTAAAATCTGTCAACTACAACGTGCCAAAATTTGCAGATTGGCTCTGACTTTAGGCAACTAAACAAATGAAAAAAATCTGTGAAAAAGCCTTAACAAACACATCAGCTGTATAGAGAAGCTCTAGGGGGAGCAGTTTTAAGGTCATCAGAAGGTCAAACAACGAGCAGATATCTGTAAAAAGTAGGCTTTGGTGTTGTACTTGTAATCCTCTTATGGCTCAGCCAGGTGTGTTGTGTTTGTGGGATAGAGGTGTCACTGTACAGCAGTTTTGGTCTGCTTTTGAGGCTAGACCAGAGGGAGGATTTGATATTCAAAACTCTCTGTGATTAAACCAATGTTTGAGAGAAATGAAAGCCTCTTTCAGGCAGCTTAAAGCCTCTTAATCACAGAATTACCATTTCAATGGTTGCAGCCTTGATTGATACGCATCATTATCGGTAATGAGAGTAAATGCTTTAAACTCAAAACCGCTATTCTGCTCATCCAAACAGGAAAGAGAGAGAGGATCAGTCATGCTGGTTGAGATGTAGAAAGGAGTGAAAAGTGAGGAGTTAAAAAAAGAGAATATGTGATGCTTGGTGCCTCTGTGGTTTGGAGCAGCCTCAATTTGTCATCCTGTTCCTTGTTATAATATGACTCATATTCCCTTCTTTCCGCAGCGGATAATATATCAGTGGATGCAGGATGTGAAGGTTATATATCAGGGTGTGTGAGTGTCTCTGAAGAGCAGAAGCACGCTCAGACAGCGGTCCACAAGCTGGCAGCACATGTGCAGTGGGGAGAGGAGCTGGTGTTCACCCTCCCTGTAGAGGGCACCGAAGACACGGATGGTCTAGATGGAGAGGTGGCCCTCTCCCTTCACTGCTGTGATCGATTCTCCCATAATTCCACTCTGGGCACGATGCGCTTTAAGCTGGCTGATGTAAGCATGATGTTGGATGCTGACTGCTGGGTTGACTTACAGCCACCCAAACAGGTGAGGAACATTGCTTAAAAATGTCCACAAGTGGAACATTATAGGGTTAGTTCATCCAAAAATGATTCATCATTTACTCACCCTCATATTGTTGATGCTGTACAGAAAAGTCCACCAATCAGAGAGTCGAAAAGCAACACGCGCCAAAATAGCTCTTTAGCACTGCGAATGACGAATGAGTCAATCTCTCTGTGATCTCAAAATACATAAATGTTTGTATATATGCATATTTTGCAATAAACTTAAAATATATTGTTTTTATATATAATCAACATTTGTAAATGAGTAGTTTTATATTTCTCCTTCATTTTTAATTTGATTATACTGTTCGCAATGCTTCATGGGATTGTAGTTTTTTCCATCACTAAAGCCGTTAAGTACACAATCTTGTACCTTTTGTCCGATTTTCAAAAATGTATTTGTTTCAAATCAATGTCTGTAATGTTATGATTCACCTCGTAGCTGATTGGCTTAGTTCATGGCTTATAACGCTTTAACAAACACTTTTTTAAAATCCCTATGGGAAAAATGAATGGAAAAAATACTTATGGAACCAGTGCCACTGAAAAAGGGGACGAGCACTGTTGCACTCTTTGAGGTTTGTTCTCACACGTCAAAGCAAGTACAGTTGAGCTTCTGTTTATGTGCGCTGATCAATGTTTATATGTGAATTAAAGCCTAAATTCAATCTATTCGTATAATGTGATCGAGTCTCTCCAGAAAATTTGGACTAAACCGCCCGATTCATATGGATTAGTTTTATGATCTCTTTATGAACTTTTTGAAGCATCAAAGTGGTAGTTGTGTAGACTGTCAATGGAGGGACAGAAGAGACAGAGAGTTAGAGATGGACATCGGTCGTTATTCAGAAATGAGTCATTCTTCAATTTAGAGTGGCAAACGAGAGGCAGAATTTATAAAAAAATAAATAAATAAATAAAAATAAATAACATTTATTGGTATGTATTTAAAATGTTTCATATATATTCAGTAAAGTGGAAACTTTAGGACATTTTGATTTTGAATAAATTTTAATCAAATACTAGTGGTGATCCTTATAAGCACTGGTGCTAACTATTTATATCTGTGGTGTTACCAGTATTTCCACCAAGAGAGACAGTAACACCACAGGCAAATTAGTAGAAATCCAGCCTTTTTTAAGATGGAGTCTGCCATGATGATAGTTTAAAGATCATGGGGCATTTTGGAAACAAGTCTACATTTATCAAAATATAATATACCGTGTTCCAAATTATTACGTAAGTGACATATCAGTAAGATTTCAGTACAATAAACATTAAGATTTTAGTTTTTCTAAGAAAATGTTTGTTTGTTTATTTACTTGGTCTCATCAGAACAAAATCATTTGTTTATTTTCCACGTCTTTTTAGATAACTGGTATCAATCTCAGACAAAATAATTTGCCAGGTCTATGGAAACCCTGCTTAGAGGTTGTTCCACATTATTAAGCAAGTCACAGTTCTCATGCAATATGGGGAGGAAGAAAGATCTTTCTGAAGATGAAAAGCTTGAAATGGTGCAATGTTGTGCAAAAGGCATGAAAACAACTAATATTGCGTGAAAACTGAATGGAGATAATCAAATTATCATAAGATTTGTAAGTGATTTAAAGCACAGCAGAACTCGGTCAGATAAAAGCTTATTAATGAAAGTTCCTGTTAAAAAAATTAATTGTATTAAAAGGGCAGCTATAAAAAAGCCAGTGTTGAGCAGCAAACAGGTATTTGAAGCTTCTGGTGTCTCTGGAGTCTCAAGAACATAAATAGGAGTTTAAACATAATAAATAATTAAATCACATTGGTGTGGGCAATGACTATGAATGTACATATTGAATGTACATCATTTGAACTGATTTATATTAATTGGACTATTGGACTAAACAGTGTTCAGACTGACTGTGCAAGTTTATGACCTTTAAACATGTATTTGTAGGCAGAGAGATGGAAAAGTCAGCCAGGCAATCATGCTGGAGTTCTATGTTTGAATGCTACTGGTGTGCCCACAAACAACACACACACGTTATGTTTCTGTATCTTTGAGGGGATCTCTCCATAGACATAATGATTTTTATACTGTACAAACTGTATTTTCTATCCCCTAACCCCACCCCTGAACCTACCTATCACAGAAACCTTTTTGCATTTTCAAATAAGCATCATTTAGTATGTTTATTAATCCACTTCCCTTGTGGGGAATGAGGCATATTAAAACACTAAAACATATAAAATACAGCAATAGAGGTAATATACTTTTTACACACTTTTCATATACCATGGATGCACACTTGGTGCAATATGAAGACTTTATTATGAGATGCTTACTGTGTGTTTGTGTTTCTACAAGTGCAAAGTGCACATATTGACAGAGTTTAAAAATAGCTCAGACATTTCTCTTGTACATACATACGTGCAGGTTACCGTGCGCCGTACTTTCTCAAAGAAACTCATTCTGTATGATTTATAAGCCTTTTGAAAAATGGGGACATGGGGTAATGTCCTCATAAGTCACCCTCTCTTTGTAATACCTATGTCATACCCATGTCATTATACAAATTTGTCCTGATATGTCACAAAAACAGGAACGCACACACACACACATGCATTCCACCCCCACTGCTGTGTGATCTGTTGATGAGAGTGGAGATCTTATCTGCGTCATCACACCTCCCAGAGGAGATCCGGTTCTAACAGACACACACACACAGACATGCCAGGAATTACTAACTACCACTGGACTGCAGAGAGAAAGAGAGAGAGAGCGAGAGAGGGGGGGGGGGGGGGGTTGTTTGTGTGTTTGCATGTACAGTATGTAATGTGCCAGTGATTAAGAGGATGACACAGTTTAAACCAGGTTATGATCACCGTCAGAATGTATTATTTGTTCATATACAAAAAGATGCTCACACACTCTTTATTATTGTGAGTACGGTTATTTATCATATGATTCATGTTTGATTATTCAGGATAAGGCTTTGGTTTGATGCCTTGGACTCTTTTATTTTCGACCTTCTAATCCCATTCTTGTAAACATCATTCATGAATGAGGGAATGAGACAGAAACTGATGTACTGAGTATATTGCAGAAATGTCTGCACACTGAATATAATTTCAATTTATTTCCAGACATTATCAGTTTGAATATTACTATGCTAATATGACTATGAATAATGAATAATAATTGCAGTGCCCTAAAGCTTTCCGTGTTGTTTATTTGAAAAATATTTATTATCAGTATTATTTGTCACTGTGTTCATCAACACTGCACTGGAGTAATATCAAACACAATGGTTTGATAAATCCAAACTCGTCAGACCTGAATCAAAAGCACCAGATTATATTTCAGTAAAATGTCATGTTCTGCTCATGCAGCTGATTAAGTGGGGCTGACTGAAGGCAGGGGCAGATTTGTATAAGGTCATGATGGTTATGAAATACCATAATTCAGAGTGTTTAATCTAAGGGCTTTGCTGACAAATTGATAATTTAAATCAGCACCTTTTGCCCTGAGAGAGGAACTTGTCACATTCAGTCTGTGTCACAAATTACTAGCACATTTGAATGAAATTATTCTCTATGCAGTGAAAAGTCAAGTTCATTAACCCTGCAAGAAAAGAATTATGAATATGCAAATTTTAAAACCTCTATTCATGTGAACACAGAGTTAAAAAGTAAAATTGCCTGACACAAAAATGTATTTTAAAATCAATTCTTTTACTCAAAAACTTTGACCCATGAAGCATTTCAAGACTTTCAACCCAAAGTTTCTCTGTCTTTTTCAGCAGGAAGTGGCATCATCAGCTGGAGAGCTACTATTGTCACTCAGTTATCTGCCAGCAGCCAATAGACTTGGGGTGGTAGTAATGAAGGCTAGAGGACTTCAGTCAGACAAACTGAAAGACAACATAGGTATTTACACTTTGTTGCTAACGACACTCCAATCAATGTGAACAAAAAAAGTAATCCCAAATCAACTATTAGTTACTTACATTATCATTTGTGTAATCCCACTATAACCATACTATCAGTTTTAAGATGGAAGTGAACCAGAGGTTCAGCAGCTCAATAAATACATACAATACCGGTCAATAGTTTGGATTAATAATTTTGAATGTTTTTGAAAGAAGTCAGACTGCATTTATTTAATCAAACATACAGCAAAATCAGTAATATTGTGAAACATTATTACAATTTAATAGAACTGTTTTTTATTTGAATATATTTTAAAATGTAATTTATTCCACTGAAGACTACTGAAAATTCGGCTTTGCCATCTCAGGAATAAATTACATATAAAAATATATATATATCCAAAGCATTTCTATTGCAACCTGGATGACTTCTTTAAAAAATCTTTATTATTCCAAACTTTTAACTTGTAATGTACATGTACATTACATTACATTAAATATATCCATCCATTTTCCAAACTGCTTGACCTAAATAAATACAGTATCTCATAGAAGTGAGTACACCCCTCACATTTTTGTAAATATTTTATTATATCTTTTCATGTGACAACACTGAAGAAATGACACTTTGCTACAATGTAAAGTAGTGAGTGCACAGCTTGTATAACAGTGTAAATTTGCTGTCCTCTCAAAATAACTCAACCCACAGCCATTAATGTCTAAACCGCTGGCCACAAAAGTGAGTACACTCCTAAGTGAAAATGTCCAAATTGGGCCCAAAGTGTCAATATTTTGTGTGGCCACCATTACTTTCCAGCACTGCCTTAACGCTCTTGGGCATGGAGTTCACCAGAGCTTCACAGGTTGCCACTGGAATCCTCTTCCACTCCTCCATGACAACATCACTGAGCTGGTGGATGTTAGAGACCTTGCGCTCCTCTGCCTTCCGTTTGAGGATGCCCCACAGATGCTCAATAGGGTTTAGGTCTGGAGACGTGCTTGGCCAGTCCATCACCTTTACCCTCAGCTTCTTTAGCAAGGCAGTGGTTGTCTTGGAGGTGTGTTTGGGGTCATTATCATGTTGGAATACTGCCCTGAGGCCCAGTCTCCAAAGGGAGGGGACCATTCTCTGCTTCAGTATGTCACAGTACATGTTGGCATTCATGGTTCCCTCAATTAACTGTAGCTCCCCAGTGCCAGCAGCACTCATGCAGCCCCAGACCATGACACTCCCACCATCATGTTGACTGTAGGCAAGACACACTTGTCTTTGTACTCCTCACCTTGTTGCCACCACACATGCTTGACACCATCTGAACCAAATAAGTTTATCTTGGTCTCATTAGACCACAGGACATGGTTACAGTAATCCATGTCCTTAGTCTGCTTGTCTTCAGCAAACTGTTTGCGGGCTTTCTTTTGCATCATCTTTAGAAGAGGCTTCCTTCTGGGACGACAGCCATGCAGACCAATTTGATGCAGTGTGCGGCATATGGTCTGAGCACTGACAGGCTGACCCCCCACCCCTTCAACCTCTGCAGCAATGCAGGCAGCACTCATACATCTATTTCCCAAACACAACCTCTGGATATGACGCACGTGCACTCAACTTCTTTGGTTGACCATGGCGAGGCCTGTTCTGAGTGGAACTTCTCCTGTTAAACCGCTGTATGGTCTTGGCCACCGTGCTGCAGCTCAGTTTCAGGGTCTTGGCAATCTTCTTATAGCCTACGCCATCTTTATGTAGAGCAACAATTCTTTTTTTCAGATCCTCAGAGAGTTCTTTGCCATGAGGTGCCATGTTGAACTTCCAGTGACCAGTATGTGAGAGTGAGAGCGATAACACCAAATTTAACACATCTGCTCCCCATTCACACCTGAGACCTTGTAACACTAACGCGTCGCATGACACCGGGGAGAGAGAAAATGGCTAATTGGGCCCAATTTGGACATTTTCACTTAGGGGTGTACTCACTTTTGTGGCCAGTGGTTTAGACATTAATGGCTGTGTGTTGAGTTATTTTGAGGGGACACCAAATTTACACTGTTATACAAGCTGTACACTCACTACTTTACATTGTAGCAAAGTGTCATTTCTTCAGTGTTGTCACATGAAAAGATATAATAAAATATTTACAAAAATGAGAGGGGTGTACTCACTTCTGTGAGATACTGTACATACATACAATATTAATGTCAATATTTTAGGTGTAATAAAGAGAGTACTGTAACCTGTATGTTCTCTGATAGATCTTTCAGTAAAGTTGACTTTGAAACATCAAAATGCCAAACTGAAGAAGAAGCAGACACGGAGAGTGAAGCACAAGATGAATCCGGTCTGGAACGAGATGATGATGTTGGAGCTGCCCAGTGAGCTACTGGCTAAATCCAGCGTGGATTTGGAGGTACTGAACCTGGCTAGTCCCGGGACCCTGCTCCCCCTGGGCCGCTGCATGCTGGGGCTCCACACCTCCGGCACTGGCCTGCAGCACTGGAAACAGATGCTAGATAATCCACGCAAGCAAATTGCAATGTGGCATCCTCTATACACCTAAGAATACAGTTTAATATTCTTCAAACCACCACTTAAACGCAATGATTTGTTAAACACGTGGTTGAATTTTTACAATAGTACTCTATTCCTGTACACAGATATGTAGTACTCCAATATAATAAATATTTAAGTAGATATAATAAACGAACCCAGCTGTTATCGTTTCGTAATATGAAACTAACTTCTCTGCAGGTAAACTACTTGTTACACAGTAGTTTAGAGTATTTTAATCTAAGCAGTGCTGCATTAAATGTTGGTGTTGTTGTTAACGTGTGTTTAAAATACTCATTGCTGTTTTAAACTGGTCCGAGTCGGAGCCATCTTGAACATTATGACTGAACAACCCACCCAATCAGGCAAATGGCTCATACCAAGTTTGGCAGAACAGACGTCCCTCATAATTAATCATAAACAAACAATCACAACAAATTTTAGGTGAAAACAATCTTTGCCAGATGAAGCCCTAATATGATCCACAGACAGCATCAAAGTACAGAAATCAGTCTAATGTGGTCAGAACACTTAGAGAGATAACAAAACATTAAAACATTTTTGTTTTCCTGCTATGTAGGGTTATGGATCCTCTTAGTCCCACTGTCACAGCTGGAATGATGGAGCCATGCTCACTAACTGTTGATTGTGGCTAGTATCTTTACAACAGTAATGCACTAAATAAATATACAGGGTCTTATTAGGGCAGCTTTACTCTTCTCAAGATGCACGCATAGTATAAAAATGTAAATGTATCACTGTCTTCTAATTTAAAAAAATGTAAATATATATAAATAGCAGGATATGTATACTATATATATATATATATATATATATATCAGGCAACAGATCCTGATGTTGTAAAATGTTGAAATTTGAATTTTAAAGAGATAGTTCACCCAAAAAATACTCCCCCTCAAGTTGAATTAATTTCTTTCTTGAGGGTGAGTAAATGGTAACAGAATTTTTGGCTGAACTATCCCTTTAAAGATGTTTGCCCCATGTAAAAGTATGGATGTTTTAACCTAAAAAGTATGTACTTTGACCTAAGTTAGTATATGCTTCCTTCTCTCCATTTCCAAGCCAAATTGTAGCCAAATATAACCCTGATTTATTCCAGAAATGTATTTGTGTTTCATCAGGGTGCACATTCTACAGATGACATGCCTAACAACTGACATCAATAACAGTAATATTTAGGCCTCTTAAACACATACTGACCACAACCGCTCCTCTGACCAATGCATCCAAATTGTATGTATCAAATATTCTTGGAAGGAATGCATATTCTGTGCTATAATCAACAGAGTCACTCAACCAAATGGCAAATCAAATCTATCAGCTGATTATGTGAATATTCAGCTTAGTCACGCAAGATATTTGCTCAAGTATTTGTTGTGTTTGTTTTAGTGTTATCTGTTATGTGTGACCTGATTACAATAAAATCTAATCTACAATAAAATATGGTAAAATCTACAATAAAATATGATTTTGAATAAGATCATAAATTATTCATCAGACACAAGCATTATTTTGATTCTAATATAATCAACCCGAAGGCAGTGTTCTTAATTATGTGCAAATTTAGAATTGCTAATAATTCAGTTAATTATTAGATCACAAAATGTTAATTTCAGAACTATTATAATAAATTCAAACTTTAAATATATATTTCTAAAGGTTCCTTTAGAAGAAGCAGCAGCAGTCTTTTGGGTAAATATCTCAATTTGCCCATCTGTCATCTTTTCGGTGCAATGATTTTCAGATTTACATCATTTCTGTGCTTGATACTTTTCCAGAGAGAGATCACTGTTAATCACTGAAATCTGATCCATCTGTATGGCTTACCGCATAACACTCTTGATTTCATACAGACAGAAATGTATTTCTATTTTAACCCACGGATATGCTTGAAACAAATAGCCTTGTGTTGATGTGAAATAAAAATTCTTTTCTCAAAATGTGTTTTTTCTCATGTGTGTTTGCTTGATGTCAGAAGATTTGATGGATCTATTTATAGACACGGTCAGACTTGATAAATGACACGCAGATGAGCAAGATCAGGAAGTGACAGATATCCAGACCAACAGCACCTCCTACAAACCACACCAAATGAACACACACTGATAAATGTATCAGAGAGAGAGAGAGGAAAACAAAATGGAGAGAATGTGCAAACACAGGTGATAACAGCATATTAAAGTCATCTTTCTCACCTGCTTTTCTCCTTCTCATCCTAAAAAAAAAAGGTGTCTTGTTGCATAACAGTTAATATTATTGTGTTCTGTGTGGTTACACAGCAGGGCACAGTACCCAGTCTTATTATAGTCTCTATGATCAGAATGGATGAGTCCAGTGTCTGTCTGCTCGGCAGCCTTGAAAATGACACAGGATACCAGCAGCAACTGCAATGCATCACTGATGAGCTTCTTACATAATCCCACTGATTTAAAAAAAAAAAAAAAATACTCCCACCTGCTAGATATTGCCCTGCCAGAGCTAAAAATGATTGTGCTGGCTTGCCCTTCCTGAGCAAGCTGGCTGTGAGTGAGTGTGTGTGTGTGTGTGTGTGTGTGTGTGTGTGTGTGTGTGTGTGTGCGTGCGTGCGTGCGTGCGTGTGTGTGTGTGTGTGTGTGAATGAATGTGAACACACTACACTTCACATGACAAATAACTTTAAGCTTGCTGTCATTAGGAAACATGTTTAAACACAATATGAAAGAGAAACAGAATGAAAAGAAATCTGCTGTTTCTGCCTTATTTCAGAAGAACCGATCAACAAGCTCTTCAGTTTAAATAAACTCACAAGTGTTTCTGATCAAGAGATACAAAGAAGAGAATGACCTGTGAAAAAGATTTCTATCACCCTTTCCTAAACAACGCATATCTAAAGTTTATTCAAATGTATGCAAAATAAAACAGTGCACATAATGCTGCACACATTCATATGGACTGAGAGAGAGAGAGAGAGAGAGAATGAGAGAGAGAGAGACGGGGCTCATTAAAGTTCTCATTATGGTTTTCTATGTGAAAACCGCAAAATTACAGCTCATTATTTTCTTTGCCCAGCATGGACAGCACAAAAACCGCTGTCCTCATTCACATCGAACACAACACTGCTTTGAACAAACCCTTCTTAAATCCCTCATCACACTGGGAGGAGTTCTTCCCCGAAAAAAAAAAAACACATGAAATATAGATGGAGGGAAAAGCTGCCCTAGAAAATGTTTCTTTCTGATGCTGAGCGGAGTCAGGCTGGCACGAGCCTTGCCGTCAGACAAAACAAGAAGGAAAAAAGCTACTGAATGAAGCTACCTGTACTGCTTTGTATCATTTCATCTGTCTCTTTCTCTCCTTTGTCTTTGTGTGGCACCAGCTGGTACAAACAGAGACAGAGGGAGACGAACATCTTGAACACACATAAACACTCTTAACATCACCATGAAATTCTTGCTTGACAATTCTTGTGACGCACATCCGTGTGAAATGGCTCCTCGAACAAGAAAAAAAATGTAGGGCAGGACTTGATTTGCCCATTGGGAATTGATTGGATTGTTGGATCACTGTGGTTCTCATGTGATTGACAGGTTATCCTGACCTTGCACCAGTAAAAGTTTCATGGTAACTTTAAATTCATCATTATGCAAAAAACAAACAAACAAAAAACAGCATGAAAGACTGATGTATGGCAGAACAACATGCTACTTGTTTTGTCTCCAATAAGGGATGAAAAATTGCTTGAGTGTAAATTTAATTAAATAAAATGTGGAGTGTATTAGGATGTTAACTGTGAAATGATAATTGACAGGCTGGTGTCAATGACAGAATGCATATACAGTATCTCACAGAAGTGAGTACACCCCTCACATTTTTGTAAATATTTTATTGTATCTTTTCATGTGACAACACTGAAGAAATGACACTTTGCTACAATGTAAAGTAGTGAGTGTACAGCTTGTATAACAGTGTAAATTTGCTGTCCCCTCAAAATAACTCAACACACAGCCATTAATGTCTAAACCGCTGGCCATAAAAGTAAGTACACCCCTAAGTGAAAATGTCCAAATTGGGCCCAAAGTGTCAATATTTTGTGTGGCCACCATTATTTTCCAGCTCTGCCTTAACCCTCTTGGGCATGGAGTTCACCAGAGCTTCACAGGTTGCCACTGGAGTCCTCTTCCACTCCTCCATGACAACATCATGGAGCTGATGTTAGAGACCTTGCGCTCCTCCACCTTCCGTTTGAGGATGCCCCACAGATGCTCAATAGGGTTTAGGTACCCTCAGCTTCTTTAGCAAGGCAGTGGTCGTCTTAGAGGAGTGTTTGGGGTCGTTATCATGTTGAAATACTGCCCTGCGGCCCAGTCTCCGAAGGGAGGGGACCATGCTCTGCTTCAGTATGTCACAGTACATGTTGGCATTCATGGTTCCCTCAATTAACTGTAGCTCCCCAGTGCCAGCAGCACTCATGCAGCCCCAGACCATGACACTCCCACCACCATGTTGACTGTAGGCAAGACACACTTGTCTTTGAACTCCTCACCTGGTTGCCGCCACACACGCTTGACACCATCTGAACCAAATAAGTTTATCTTGGTCTCATCAGACCACAGGACATGGTTACAGTAATCCATGTCCTTAGTCTGCTTGTCTTCAGCAAACTGTTTGCGGGCTTTCTTGTGAATCATCTTTAGAAGAGGCTTCCTTCTGGGATGACAGCCATGCAGACCAATTTGATGCAGTGTGCAGCGTATGGTCTGAGCACTGACAGGCTGACCCCCAGCAATGCTGGCAGCACTCATACGTCTATTTCCCAAACACAACCTCTGGATATGACGCTGAGCACGTGCATTCAACTTCTTTGGTCGACCATGGCGAGGCCTGTTCTGAGTGGAACCTGTCCTGTTAAACCGCTGTATGGTCTTGGCCACCGTGCTGCAGCTCAGTTTCAGGGTCTCAGCAATCTTCTTATAGCCTACGCCATCTTTATGTAGAGCAACAATTCTTTTTTTCAGATCCTCAGAGAGTTCTTTGCCATGAGGTGCCATGTTGAACTTCCAGTGACCAGTATGAGAGAGTGAGAGCGATAACACCAAATTTAACACACCTGCTCCCCATTCACACCTGAGACCTTGTAACACTAACAAGTCACATGACACTGGGGAGAGAAAATGGCTAATTGGGCCCAATTTGGACATTTTCACTTAGGGGTGTACTCACTTTTGTGGCCAGTGGTTTAGACATTAATGGCTGTGTGTTGAGTTATTTTGAGGGGACAGCAAATTTACACTGTTATACAAGCTGTACACTCACTACTTTACATTGTAGCAAAGTGTCATTTCTTCAGTGTTGTCACATGAAAAATAATAAAATATTTACAAAAATGTGAGGGGTGTACTCACTTCTGTGAGATACTGTAACTATGGCATGGTAATGTGTCCCAAAGCTCACCTACTTCTGCTACACACTCAAAATTATCTACTTTTAGGGCATAGCATAATTAGGCAAATTGGGATGCAGCAACAATGTGTAAAAAAAAGAAAAAAAAGAAGAAGAAAAAACTGTTTCAAGAATAAAACAGGTGACTCTCTCTGCCAATTCACAACCCTACTGAAATTCAGAACAACACCTAGATTATTTTTAAATCATGCTGGACAACATGATAAAGTCAGCTTGAGTGCTGCTGCCATATCAAATACCAAGTAATTTTGAAATTCATGTACATTTTTTAATCCAATAATATATTTGTAAATATATATTTCCTAATGGACATTTGGACTCCACTGCATGTACTCCACAACCAGGACCTCTGACATCAATTGAACACATAATAGTGTGAACCAACTTCCATAAAACATGCACTAATTCATAAAGTAAAGAGAGGCTTCATCAGTAAATGACAGTCATCAGTCAAATGGAGAGAAGGATGCAGTTATGACCACTTGAAATCTCCCTCTAATGAAACTACATGATGTACACATCTCTCACAAGCATGTATGGACACAATCTTGATTCAAAACATGATTGCAACTCCATTCAGACAATAATGAACTTTGATTAACAAAATCAGGTCACTTGCAAGCTATTTTTTAATGTACAGAAAGAGGTGGTGATGTTATACGAGAATGTTTTCTATTCAACCAAGCCACCAAAAATCCTGTGAACTGACTATGGTTTGCTACATGTTTTACAAATCACAGCTTGAAGCGACTGAGTCGTGTGTGTGTGTTGCATCCAATCTGCCCTCTGAGCCTCTCCTGGGTCAGACTGATCCATGTTGCCACGGTGATGTGAGAAGGCTGAGTGATCGAGATCCTTTCTGCATTCAACACGAGGACTTTAATTTACAGAGGAGTGACTGCTGAACATCATCATGGTTTTAGGCCATATCCTCATCCTCAACAACCGACTCATTACGAACAGACACAAGATGTGCAAGTCATTGATTATAACAATTTGACAAACCTAAGGCTGGTTGATCAATTTGAGTTGCAAAATCAATAACTGGGATAAGGAGACAGAGATAAGAGGATAAGGGAAAATTAACTGTATTGACAGAAGAAAAAAACTGAAACAGACTGATCTACAAGAAAACAAACTGACAGAATTTCAATGCAGAGATAAAGCAAAGAACAAGCATTAGCTGCTTAAGACATGCTGTGATGACTATTTTGGTCAAAATAGATGTAAATTAAATGAAAAAAACACATTAAAGCCAAAATGTAATTCAAATGTACCCTGTATACTTTTGTAGTGCACACTCTTGACCTCATTGTGCATGATTCACTGATGCATGTTATACCAAATAAACACGTTTGTCTTTGTATTATTAGTTTTTAATCAAAATGTAATAATGTGCTCCATCTCCAAAATGTCTTTCCTTTTTGGCTGATGAAAACCCGTCAAAGCCTTCCCACCAACCACCTGGTTCCATTCTGATAGGTAACAACCACTAATTACAGTTCCTGATATATATCCTGTTTCATTTGTAAACATGTTAGATTATGGAAGTAATAAAGTTGTGAAATGGGATTACATGTTAAAGGGTTAGTTCACCCAAAAATGAAAATTATCCCATAATTTACTCACCCTCAAGCCATCCTAGGTGTATATGACTTTCTTCTTTCATTCAAACACCATCGGAGTAATATTACAAATATTCTGGCTCTTCCAATGGCGGTGAATAGTAACGAGATTTTGAAGTCCAAAAAGGCACATCCATCCATCATAAAAGTAATCCATACGGCTCCAGGGGGTTAATAAAGGCCTTCCGAAGTGAAGCGATGCATTTTTGTAAGAAAAATATCCATATTTATAACTTTATAGACTATAATCACTAGCTTTCGTTAACGTCCGTCCGCTCGTTCATGAGAGAGTCGAGTTCCGGCGTATGACGTAGGATGTAGGATGTAGGAGTAGCGTAAGCTCAGGAAAGAGAGTAGAAGCCTCTCACGGTTGAAACAAATAGGGCTGGGCAACAAACTCAAGCTCCTCGGACATTTCTCTTTAAAAAATCTCGTTTTAGACTTCTAATTCGTGACCGGTGTTTTGGTTTGCTCTATCCTCTGCGCTTCCGTGTTCATCAATACGTCATGCGTCAGGTCAAGTTCACTCTTTCGCCAGAATCGATTCGCATACGGAAGCCAGTGATTCTAATTTACTTATAAAATCCCATTACTTCACTTCAGAAGGCCTTTATTAACCCCCTGGAGTGGTATGGATTACTTTTATGATGGACCGATGTGCTTTTTTGGGCTTCAAAATATTGGTTACTATTTACTCCCATTATAAAGCTTGGAAGAGCCAAAATATTTTTTAATATAACTCAGATTGTGTTTGACACAAAGAAGAAAGTCATGTGCCTTTTTGGACTTCAAAATCTCGTTACTATTCACCGCCATTGGAAGAGCCAGAATATTTGTAATATTACTCCGATGGTGTTTGAATGAAAGAAGAAAGTCATATACACCTAGGATGGCTTGAGGGTGAGTAAATTATGGGATAATTTTCATTTTTGTGTGAACTAAGCCTTTAATTCTTCCCTTGTAAGAGCAGGTTCCCCAGTGTGTTTAGTAAACACAAATAGCTTTGGGCATTTGACAGAACTGCACCTCTATCAAAGGATCTTATAAAGGTCAAATTATTTTCATTTCTGCACATCAAGACCTGTCCTTATGTCCTTTCAAATCAATTTCCATTATAATGAAACATCCCCTGGGCATATAAGGGCCACTGCTAGCTGCTGTGATTTAAGCCAGCTATTACAGCAGTCATGGTCACTTGGTCCATACTTTACTTCACCCAGTCATCCTTTACCACTCAAACTGCATAATCTGTTTCATGTAGCATAACAAAAGGAAAATTTGGCCCTAGGCACAAACTTGTTCTTGCATATTACACTACACTAACATTTTTTTATTTTTATTTATTAGCCTACTCCTCTGCTCAGGTCTCTCCACTACAGAATTACATTCATGACTAACAAGGCCAGTTTACATCATCTAGAATTCTATTACTGTCAATGCACTTTATTCAAAATGCATACAGCATAAAACCCTTTGAATCTTTCAATACAAAAGTAGCAAATAGCAAAATAATCTGATAGTAAACTAATAGTTTAGTTTCTGATGGACTCTAATGGAGTCTGGTATATTATGCATTTGCCAGGAAATGAGCATGTTTGACCAGTTAGAACTTGTAGAATTTAAAACATGTAGAATGATCAAGCAGTAGATCTGATATGCGTGTTTTGCGTTTGTTTGTACGAACAAACACTGCAGGCAAACTGTAAAAAGCCAACGTGGTAACATTCAAAATACACTATATCAAAATATATTAGAATATTGGTAAATCATAAAAGATGAAATGGTGTTTTATACTTTAGAATATACTTTTCCCGTTTTTTTTCCACAAAACGCCACAAACTTTATCTGTACCTTGTGCTCCTCTCCCGCCTGAAGGCATGTAAGTAAATCAGAGATGTGTCTCTAGCTCCACCTTGTGCTAGAAAGTCTGTCTACCTTTGCGTTGTTTCTAAAGTAAACATTAAGAGATTAAAACATAAAATTTAATTTAAAACTAAAGATTTAAACATAGCTCAGAAAAAATATCATACATATATAGCACCACATTTACAACCAGGAAAAAACCTCAAACGAAAATAAAGTTAATTCAAAGTTTAAAAAATAAAGGTAATTCAAAATTAAATGGGTAATACGTAATTTATATAAATACAGAGCCAATCATATAGAAACATTTATGCACGCCAACTATCATGAACCATTCATGAAGAATTAAAATGTCATTGGATCTTCTCCTGGTTCTGTAGTTAAAATAAATAAAGGACAGACCAAGAAACATCTATACACCTGTATATACGACACTAAATGCCTTTATATTATAGTCGTGAACATTATCTTTAACTTACATTCAAAACATAACGAACGTTCAGCTTTATTTGGAGAGGGTGAGTGCAGCTGTAGTTGTTTCTAGAGGGAACCGTTTCTCTGTAACAGTCAACTACAGCAACCTGACTTCCGGTCGATGCGCTGGAGAACGATAATTTTCCCGGAGTTTTGGGTGGATAAACAAGACCTTCGAGTGGCCAAAGCGCAGATGAAATATAGCCCTGAGTTGGTTGAAAACATTTTCTCATGCTTATGTTTGCAGATTCGACCAGTTATCTACTCGATGAACGCTGGGTTTTAGCACAACCTGCATCTATAAATAAGCTTTATACATACACAGCAAAAAAAAAAAACAACCCCAAAAACTATTTTCTGAAGATCTACGGTGAATTACGGTTTACTCCATAATGTTTTATCTTGCTTATGAACTATGTGGAATGCATCAGACAATAATATTCACCTTCGAATATTTTTTGTCATCAGCTAGCTCTGTTCTCCATAATACTTTATTAGATTACTAACTACATATTGTTTTATAGACTTCCTAACAGAAGAAAAGCGAATCCTTAAATTTACCATATTGTTATTAAAATTGTGCATTCAAAATGAAGAAATGCATTCATTCGCATTGCAACAAGCATTCAGTCGTATTGCATCTAACAATGCAATTCGTTGTACAAAAAAATACCAATAGTTACAACTATTCTTGCTATTACTGTAAAACCAGAATAAATTATAATGGACTCTCTTTTAAACAGTGTAAGATATATTTATCTTTTGTGGATCTGAAAACAACTATATAATAAACTATATATAATAGAAAGAAAAATAAAGTTAATTCAATGAAAAAAATATGTAAATACACAGCCAAATAACAATCATTTATTAAGAATTAGCGGTGTTTGTTTTGTAAGTGTTGTCCAGCCATCCTTACATTTAACTACAGCTTTCAAAATGAAAATATGAGACTGCCACCTTGTCTTATTGTGGTGTTTTCTCTCTCTCTCTCTCTCTCTCTCTCTCTCTCTCTCTCTCTCTCTCTCTAGTGGCAACAGGCTTTTGGAGGGATAAAGGCTCTGGGAACATGAGAGACTCCATCCACAGTGCGCTGAGGTCAGTACCGCGAGGGCTGACCCTGGGTCCTTCTCTGGCTGAAGATGGACAGTTGGGTCTGTGGTGTGTTGGGCGAGTGCTAGAAAAAGGCACTCTGCTAGGTCTGGAGGAGCCTGAAAAAATGATCAGGAAGGAAAAAGAGGAGGTATACATACCACTGTGTCAAATTTCATTTTGAACAGGCTGACAGGTTTTTTTGTTTAGCACCACTACAGCAAATGTGCTCCAAGACAAATTAGTCAAATGAGTCAAATAAGTTGTGATAGTAATAGCCCTAAGTAAGAAGTAAGTATGTGTTCTTATTCTCCAGGGGTTGCAAAATACATGCCAAAATGTGTTCGAATGTGAAATCTCAGAGGAAATGTACTGGACGAGGTAAGTTTATCCAGAATAGGCCTGCCACGATCATGAATTTTGTGCTGACACAATTTTTTTTTTTTTAAACCTGGATTAGTATATAATATAGTAATTAAAATTATAATAAAACAGGCGCACATGATTTACTTTAATGCTGTGAAAATTAATATAATATAATTATAACAATATTCATAGTTTAGGAAAGAAGTAGGCGGGAACTAAATAAACAATAAAACGAAAGTAAGGCAACAGCCCCTTACGGACAATTGCATCATATAAACATAATAAAATGTGAACATAAATGTCCCAAGCCTTGTCCTCTCTCGTCTTGCACTGTTGTCACTCCTCCTTTTATCCTTCCTGAGCTCCTCCATGGGACTCAAGACCAGTGTGGCGCGCAGGTGATATCAATTGATAATCATTAGCACTGCACAATTGGGTTTGTCTCAAAATTGCGGTTATGTTAAATAAATGCGATTAATTATCACAACAGGCCTAAGCCAGAATTCATCAATTATTATATTTAGTACAATTACTAACTTGCATATCAAGACATTATGGCCTAGTTTCACAGACAGGGCTTAGATTAAGCCAGGATTAAGCCTTAGTTCAATTAGAGTATATATTAAAGACATTTAGTAGATTTTTTTGAAATTTTCTTAAAAAAAAAACATTACTGGTGTGCATCTTGTGATAAAACAATGGCACTGACATATTTTAAGATATGTTAGTACAAGTTGCTTTCAGTTAAAACTCGAACATGCAATTTAGTCTGAGGCTAGGCTTAAGCCTTGTCTGTGAAACCGGGGGTTAATAGTCAGACTTGTTTAACTACCTCCACAGGTTTGCCTGCAGCACTCAGAGTGAGGAAGAGAGCAATGTCAGTGTACTTGAGGTGGATGGAAGATTGGGCCTCAGGGTCTGTCAGGACATTCAGCCAGGAACAGAACTACTCCTCTGGAAAGATCAACAAGAAGCCCCTTTCGAAGAAGAAGTCCTGCAAGTAAAAGCCTGTGAAAACAGTAGTAGAACAAACAGAGATCAAGATAAAGCTCTAGAGACCATCGCTTTAGATCACCTCTCTGGCTGTTCATGTAAGTTTATACATTTATATATTTGTCCTGTGTAAGAGGTCCATAATATGATGTTGTGCTTTTGATAATGTGGAAACTTTTGTCAGATCCTGCCAAACAAGAGAACATAAAACCTCCTATCAAGGCGAAAAATCTTGTGCAGGACTGTGGAGCCTGTAATGTCCTGGAGCAGAATGGGGTGGATGAGGCACATGGGGAGGGTGAAGCTCAGCAGATCGATGAGCGTCCTGCAAGAGAAGAGATTCAGAGTGTCACTGTGAGTACATCACAAGCCCAGATTTCATCAGAACACCTGAAGCCAGAGAGAAGCCTGAGAGCCAGCTCTCGCCTTGCCGCTAAACCTCGAAAAGTGCACTCGTCAGCCAACCGTATCTGCAAACGACAAGATCCAAAGAACAGGTCAGACCTAAGCAGCAAGAAAAAGCTCTTGAATAACAAAGACAACAGAATGCAGACATTGTATACTAATGAGCATTCCAGCATGGAGCAAAATGAGCAGGATTTTCCTCACTTTATTATCCGAGAGAGGAAGTACAAATGTGACGAGTGTGACAAGAGCTTCTTTCAGCTGTGCCATCTGAAGAAACACAAATTCACGCATCAAAATGAGAAGCCGTACATGTGCACTGAGTGTGGTAAACCATACAGTTCACAGGAGAGCTTCCAAGCCCACCTGCTAATGCATCGCGGTCAGAGGCCATTTCAGTGCCAGCACTGTGACAAAAGCTACGGCTTAAAACGGGACCTCAAGGAGCACCAGGTTCTCCATTCAGGCGAGAAACCGTTCGTCTGTGACATCTGTGGAAAAGCTTTTGCTCGCCGGCCCTCGCTACGTGTCCATAAAGAAGTCCATCGAACAAAAGAGCCAGACAACCAGACTCCCAAGGTCAAGTGTCCAGAGTGCAGTAAAGAACTGGCCAATTCTGGCTCTTTGAGGAACCACATGCGTCTGCACACCGGAGAACGACCGTACATCTGCCAGCACTGTGACAAGAGCTTTCGCCAACGTGGCAATCTCCTTGGACACATGCGCATCCACACGGGAGAGAAACCCTACAAGTGCGACCACTGTGACCTGCGCTTTTCTCAAGTGCCTGAACTGCGCCGGCACCTGATTTCACACACGGGTGAGGTGTATCTGTGTCCTGTCTGTGGTAAGGCTTTACGGGACCCTCACACGCTGCGGGCCCATGAACGGCTGCACACAGGAGACAGGCCCTACAAATGTGAACAGTGTGGGAAAGGGTACACGATGGCAACCAAACTCCGGCGCCACCTAAAGTCTCACCTGGAAGAGAAGCTGCATGTTTGCCAGGTGTGCGGAGCCAAATACACGATGATGCAGAGTCTACAGCGGCATCTGCAGTTGCACAAACATCACTCAGACTCTGGTCACGCATTGCCGACACGAGGTCGACCCAAAAGGTCAGGCCAGAAAGCAGAGGGTGAGCCAGGTAAGACTGACTGCAGCAGTTTGGAGGAGGGACAGACTGTGGCGTATGTTCAAGCCTCAGAGGACTTCGCTATGGTGTCGCACTCAGAAGGTGCCATTTTGGACTCTGGTGCGTACCACCATGGCACAATTGTTTTGGAAAAAGGAATGGAGAAGGGGTTCCAACGTATTGAGCTCAGTGAGAATATCTTTGAGATTATTGTCTCTGATGAAAATACCAAGTGTATAGTAATGCAAGAACAGCCTTCTAAGAGTATAGAGATTCAGGAACAGGAAGCTAATGCTGAATGCATAGTTGTACAGGAACATGATGCCAGTAGCGACTGTATTGTAGTTTCAGAACAGGATGCTAATAGTTGTTTGGTAATATTACAAGGTCAGGATGGTCTAAGTTCAGTGGCAGAGACTGTAGAAATAGAGACAGGGCTGTGACATT
The DNA here is from genome assembly GCF_019924925.1 of Ctenopharyngodon idella. NCBI lineage: Eukaryota > Metazoa > Chordata > Actinopteri > Cypriniformes > Xenocyprididae > Ctenopharyngodon > Ctenopharyngodon idella. Next base: position 12,212,915 of record NC_067226.1, read on the forward strand.
AAAGTGTTTCGATTTCAAATAGAATCTCTTCACATTATGTCTCACACCAAAGAAAAAACAACCGTTGTGAAATAAACGTATAAGCTATGTTGAATTTAAGTCTTGCTGTTCTTTGATTTTTAGAAGGGTTTCGGCAGGTATCAGTAAATATTGACTTCTGTGCACAGTGGACCTTGTTTCATCACTGTTTATACAGACATTGTACAAGTACATCAGCGAAACACAGCTGTGTTTGGAAATGAGCTAATACAAGTGGAAATTCAATAAAGCTGTATCTGTTGTGTTGCAAATTATCACTTCTTTCACACGTTAACTGTTAACATAAAATACTATGTTTGTACTTTTTACATAAATACATAATGTTTATTATTAGAGGAAATGACAAGCAGTAACTACCTAGTAGATAAGAGCTAATGGAGATCTTTACCTACATAGGATCATAATTTCAAGATGAAAGATATTTCTGTTGATTGGTTACCAAAAAGCACCCACACTTAAATAACAAAATATATTTTGTATTTAAAGAACAAAGCACTGCGTAAAATATTTAAACTGATTTGTTTTAAGAATTTTTTGGAGAGTTTTGTTATTAAACAAAGTTTAATATTTATATTATATGTCCTTACACATGAATTCACATAGCTTTGGAGATATGAAGTTATCTTGTTTTCATTAAAAATATCTGTGATTCATGTTCCCCAGAAAGCAAAGAACGTCCCACATTGATATAATACAGAAGAGATAGGCTCTTTTTGTGAAAAGAGTTCAGACACGTTGTTCTCTTTGAACTCTGGTAGTTCAATATTAACTTGGTGACTCCAGTAACTGCAGCTAAGGGCTTTTCTAACTGAGTGGGTGATAGATTCGATGAGATGCTCAAAGATTTTTCAGGATTACAGGCTCAGTCATCCCCAAGAATGGGAGCAAAACGAGCGCCTCTCATTCTCTCCCTACTTCTCGGACAAGTTCTCCAGCTCACGTTGTGTCATGACGGTAGGAATTTACAGAGATTTCTCTGTCTTTTGGCTATAGGCCGTAGCAAACTAAGAACAAATTTATTCTATGAGAATACATATTAGATATAGTATATGAGCCAAGATGGTTTTTTTTGAGAAATATTGGCTTTTGTGCTTCAGTGTTCATTGACCATAAGGAAGCCTCTCAGATCATTCGAGCAAAGAGGGCTAACAGTGTTTTTGAGGAGTTAAAATCGGGGAATCTGGAGAGAGAGTGTATGGAAGAGATTTGTGACCGTGAGGAAGCTCGAGAAGTGTTTGAGAGAGTTGATAAAACGGTGAGAAATGCAATTTGTGTTGAAGACACATTAGCCCCAAATGAAAATGTTTGGAAATATTTATCGGTGGATTTTTTTTAATCAGTATATAAAGTATATTTTTAAGGCATTTGAAGTGTGGTATAAATCCTTCTATCTAGAATTTTATGTTTAATCATTTCTTCCATTTTCCCACAGGACATTTTTTGGGCAAAATATTTAGGTAAGAATATATATCACTTAAAGTTTCAGTGTAAACAGTGACAACATTTTGTGTAAACAGTTATATTGAACCAGGGACAAAGTGCATTTTCACTGGCCATTCCCTGCTCAATATACAAATTACAATGAGTGTATTAGTATCAGGGTTGCCTAATGCCTAATTAAACTCAAACTATGTCTAAAATATGGCTTACCAAACTTACCAAAACTCAAACTATGGCACTCTCAAAACTAAAACCTGTGTAGCCCAATTCCACAGAAAAAAATGCTGACCTGAGAATTCTGTTAGATGTTATATATTTCCCTTTTTTATTTTTATTTTTTCCACAGCCTGTGAGGGAACACAATTAAGCAGAACACCAGCAACTATCAGCAGTTTGAGAGCATGTGTGAGCACAGAGGGTAAGGATGATACTTTTTCACACAACACAGAATATGTTTGTAAAACTAAAATGTGTCCTTCTAACACGAAGACATTTTTGGTAAAAGCTAGTGACTGATCATAACCCTATTAATTGGATGCGTGACTGACAGTGTTATTTTTGTCATTGTTCTAGTTTTTACTAATATTTTCTATTAGTTTTTGTATTTTCCATTTTCTATTTAACTTCAGTTAAAGTTTTTTTTTTAGTTTTTAGGTATTCTATGTGTTTTTTACGAATTTTTATTTCAGTTTCACTTATTTTAGTGTTAGTTTTAACTATAATAACCCTGTTGACAGGAGACTGTTTCATTAATATTGGTGAACACTACGCTGGTAGTGTGTCTGTCACCAAGTCTGGAAGGTCGTGCCAGTACTGGAAAAGCAACTTCCCTCACAGGATTCAGTATGTACTTCCCTATCTTTGTTGTTCTTGTGTGGATCTACCTTTAACAGTACAGCAACTGTCATATCTCAGTATTGCCAAAACTATTTTATGTTTGTTGTTTAGAAAACACAAATTCTTTCAGTAAAGAAAAAGCTGTTTTGTTTTCATTTATTGAGTTTTACATGGCTGTAGTGATGTTGCAGCAGCTCTTTTGACCCACTTGTTTCCCCACTGTAGCGAAATTAATGTGACACAGCTGAAGCTACCGGAGAACTTTTGCAGAAACCCAGATGAGAGCAAGGAAGGCCCTTGGTGTTTTACAAGAGACCCGACAGTCAGGAGGGAGCCCTGTAGCGTGCCAAAATGCGGTAGAGAAAATCACTCAAACCTCACTGCAAAATGTGCTGTGGTGCAATCACTAAAACTCTGCGCTGGCAACCAGAATGTTGAGCCATCACTGTTGTGTCGTAGACACTCAGGAGAAATTATAGCTGTAATAATAAGTGCACTTGATGTTGCTTTGGATCTGCTAAATGACTTATGAATTACTAAAACACATATTACCATATCTGATAGCAAGTGTTTCTACCACCTATTTGAGCCCTATTTATGCTTGAGCATAAATTAAAGAAAGGTTTCTACATTTCCATTCCATCAAGTTATGCTAGTCCACCAGATTGAACATCTCACTCTCTCCTCCTCAGGTGAGACTGTTGTTCACCCTCCGCCACCTCCTATTGTGAAACCTGAAGGGCGTTATGTCAAGAGTAAATGTCTGGCTGGAAATGGGGAGACTTACACAGGAAATTTGTCTGTGTCTCTGGGGGGTCACACATGCCTGCCATGGAGTGCGGCAGAAGTGAAAGCTTTGATTAAAGGAAAAGAGTTTCTGCCTCAAGTTCAGCTGGTTAAGAACCACTGCAGAAACCCAGATGGAGATATGGAGGGTCCCTGGTGCTACGTAAAGGAAGCAGGCGGAAACATTACCATTGATTACTGTGACTTAGAGTTGTGTGGTGAGTGAACAGAACTACCTTCTACAAACACACACACGTTGACAGCTAAAAATATTTATTTCTTCCTTTGAACTTTGGACCTTGATTGAAAGTGACATCTAGACCAGAGTCTTTAAATTTGGATTAATTGACATCATTTTAATGAAGCAAAAACACTTTCAAATGTTAAGGTAGCCTAAGTGCATTAGGCATAAATCATCACACCACTGAACATCATTATCTCTTTGTCATTCACTTTCAGATGCTCCCCTGGACGAGTTTGTCGAGGAAGGGGGTGGTCGAGAGAGAACAACTCTCGAAACCAAAAGGAAATCTTTCTTTAGCCCCCGCAGCTTTGGCAAAGGAGAGGATGGTAAGAGTCTAATACCTTCTGTGTTGTCAATGTTATTAAGTGGTTTGAGATCTTGTATAATCAACTGATAATTAAGATTAAACTGCCTTTTGTCAGAGTGTGGAGTGCGCCCCTTGTTTGAGAAGATCAGCAAAGAGGATAAGAATGAGAAGGAGCTACTGATGTCATACACTGGAAGTAGAATAGTGGGAGGAGATGAGGCTGAATTGGCCAGTGCTCCATGGTGAATATATCACAGGGGATGTTTTAAATTTTCAGATATCGCGCCATTATCGATCATGTCGACAGCTAATGCTGAGTGTTATATTGTGTTTGATGTTATTTGCAGGCAGGTGATGTTATATAAGCGTAGTCCTCAGGAGCTGCTGTGTGGAGCCAGTCTGATCAGTGATGAATGGATCCTTACTGCGGCCCACTGCATTTTCTACCCACCGTGGAACAAGAACTTCACCATCAATGATATCATCGTCCGCCTGGGAAAACACTCTCGTATCAAGTGAGCCCTCAAAAAATATTTCTTATTCATATTTCATATTTCTTTTCATTTGACTGCACCAATATGTACTTTGTAAAGGTCTACTTGCAAAAGCAGTGAAATATACACTAAGTAATTTAGAAACCTCAGTTTACTGGAAGTTAAGCAGTTTTAAACTCTTTCCTGTTTCTCTCTGAGTCAGGTATGAGAGGGGCACTGAGAAGATTGTGGCCATTGATGAAATCATTGTCCACCCTAAATACAACTGGAAGGAAAACCTGAACCGAGACATTGCTCTTCTGCACATGAAGAAGCCTGTAGTCTTTACGAATGAGATCCATCCTGTCTGTCTGCCCACCAAGAGCATCGCAAAGAAGTAAGGAAATACAGTAGTATAATGTATATATACTTAAAGTCAAGATCACAAAGATGAAAGATCCGCACACGAGAATACAGTCAAAAAAGCTCCAAAATTTATTATCCAGAGGCCATAAAAAAGTGCAAAAGTGCAAGTGCAAAGTGCAAAACGTTTTCGGGATCAACCCTTCATCAGTGCCATGATTCCAAGTATACACATGTATCCATTTAATAAGCTTATTACTGTAATCATTATAGAAGACAGGACCTCCAATATTCACACCACAAAGGTAAATAGATATACTCATAATTATACAACACTTTTAAAAAAAACCTTAGCTCAAAGAAATACATATTACTTTTCATATTATCGAAATATCATCAATCTTTTTTTATATACTTAAAGTCGCAATGAAACGGAAGTAGTGTCAGATTTGAAAAACATGGAAAAGAAAAAATGTAGGGGTAGGGACATGGTTCTACGCATCGGTTGTTGCTTGGACGGAGGCAGATCTGAATGCGAATTTGCAGTCGATTGTAAGAAAGGGGTAAGATTTAAGCAGACTAAATGATTAGAGAAGTCTGATGAATCATCCACAATAAGATTAATAACATGTATTTAGAAAATGCAGATTTTGAAACTTCATACTATAAAGATGCTAACCTCTTGAAAGGAGTCATTTTATGCATTTGTTCACCTTTATTTATGGTGAAAAATATTTTCTTGGGGAACAACAATGTTTGGAAAATGCATTTTAGCATAACTTTAAAACAAACTGACAGTTTACACAGCTGTAATTGACAAATTTTCTCTCTGAAGTTTGATGTTTGCAGGTTACAAGGGCCGTGTAACTGGCTGGGGGAACCTCAGAGAATCGTGGACATCAAACCCAAAAGATCTTCCATCAGTGCTGCAACAGATTCACTTGCCCATTGTGGACCAGAGCATCTGTCGCAATTCCACCTCGGTCATAATCACTGACAACATGTTCTGTGCTGGTAATACTCATCATATTCTTCATGGTCTTTAGACCCTAGACAGTTCAGGTTCTGAGAATTTGTGAGATGCTTTTGTCCTCAGGTGTCATGGCAAGGTCATCTTTTGTTTTCTAGGTTACCAGCCAGATGATTCAAAAAGAGGTGATGCTTGTGAAGGAGACAGTGGAGGGCCTTTTGTGATGAAGGTATAATAATGTATATATTCTTCTCTCCTTAAACAAGTTTGGCTTACTAATGACCGATAAAGCTCTGTTTGCTGGACTCACTCTACTTGTACATCTTGTCTTTTTAAAACCTATCACTGCCCACAGAGTCCTACAGATAAACGGTGGTATCAGATTGGCATTGTGTCGTGGGGTGAGGGCTGTGATCGCGATGGCAAATATGGATTCTACACGCACTTATATCGTATGCGTCGCTGGATGAAAAAAGTCATTGAGAAAACAGGCTCGGAAGATGATGAGTGATCTTCCAAGCTGGAAAGAGACCTTTGCCACACAAGAAATAAACACTTACGTCAAATGTGATCAAACCTGCAAATGGATGAATAAATCTGAATTCTTTGTATGTTGATATCAGTGTGTGAGCATGGAGTTTCTTTCTGTGTATTGATGGTGAGAATGGGCAGGCCTCTTCTTTATAATGTAATTCTAGTTTTGAGGGCAGAGAAAATAAATGTCAGGAATTCTTGCCACAGAAATTGAGAAGGAACAGTGACATGTGCCTGACCACAGTTTTGAGGGCATGATTACAACACACACCAAAGATGCTCATTTTTCCACAGTTATCAAAAGCCACTGTATTTCGTTGAGATGCTTTAAAAGAAGAAAAATGCTAGCAATTAAAAGACCATAGATGTTACTATTAGTAAATTAGCATCTATGTATTTGGAATGCAGAGACAATTAGTATTAAGATTAATTTAATAAAATTGTGAGGCCGTGCATTTTCACTGAATTGATCAATGAATGCTCTTATTACCAAATTCCTGTATTTCACACCAAAATTTCTTGCAGTGCTAAAATAAATTACATTTCTGGACATGGTTTTGGGGTCTGTAACTTGTATACTTAAGCCACCATGATGCTTATTTATAATTTTAGTTACTTCCCCATTTTATCTCCCACCCCACCAAGTGGTCCACTTCATGATTAGACTTATTATAACGCCCACAAACTGAAATGCTTAATATGTCATTTTAATTCATTAAAAGACTATCTGTTGCTTTGCTCATAATGATGGTGTTGCTCAGATTCAGTGTTCCCTGAATGAAGGGGTGTTGACATGGAGGAGCTTTCTGATATTTTAAATTGCTCTTTGGATTTTCAGACCTGACAAAACACACAAGAAGCAGTATAACGTGTATACATTTTAATCCCGTTCTAGATAATTTCCTAATAAGTTGTCCATTGTACCAGCTGTAGCCTACTTCAACCAATAGTTATAATAGCAACATATTCTTGGGGGCGTGGCCATACGTCCTCCTCCTGCTGCATCCGGGCTGTTTACACTGAACTACACGGATCGCAAACCGGAAGTCCCACACGAAATTCGCAAGATTGACAGTTGTGAAGACTTCAATAGGGAGCGCTGAAAATTAGGTAAATGAATTTCCCATTATTTGACTTCACAAAACATGCAGGGTTTTGTTCAGTGTTTCCTCTGATCAGCATAAGCCTCTAGCCGTACGCCGTGGCAACACTAGTTTGAATTTCCGTTCTGTTAAGTCAAGATGAAACAGGTTTGCAGCTAGTTAGCTTAGCAGACTGTCGACTGATCACAACGAACCAATATGTACAGCATTTTTGCTTTAACGCCATCACTGAGAGGTAATCTGTTGCGTATTATTTAAATCACATGTCTGCGTGTTGACTCTGTTCTTGCCGAGTACACACACGGTTACGTGTCCAGATGTTGCGTTTCCTTAGAAACGCTGGGGAATCCGACAGTATCTGTCCTGAGAGGGGTCTAGACGTGTTGACTACGCCAGACGATGAAAAAGAGTCACTGTCCTTTTTACGCATTTAGGGAATCTTTATTTGGGATGTTGACAACGTATGCCGCAGTGTAACATGTTATATTCAATCTAAAAATAGCCATTTGTTCTTTATTATTGTTATTATTATTTTTATGCAGCTTTTATGTCCTCATATTAATTGAGAGACTTGCATGGAATCACCGCAGGGCCATGTAGAATGAACCAGTAATGGTAAATCTTTCACTACCTTCACAGTTTTAAATCTACCCATTTACCAATGTGATCATTTGAGGCGTGCAGAGATCATTTGTTGTGTTTTCTCTCCTCTGGATCCATGTGCGGATGGCGACGACACTGCAGAGAGATTAGCAGAAGCTCACCACAACACTCTTTGGTTTCACGTGCTTCATTCTGCGGTAAATGTGCTGAGCACATCTGAACCATGCTAAATGGCTCCCTTAGACCAGAAACAAAACAGATAATTATTACATTTGTAATAGCTTTTAGCAGACGTTTGGTAACTTATGAATGGGGATTGCTGCAGCAGAATGGAGCTGGTATGAGCGGCGTCTGACAGAAGACACTGGCACTCAAGATTGCTGATCTGCCACAGATAAACTACCATATATATGGAAAGAAGAAAGCAAGCTATGAGGACAGATCCCAGTGTTTTTTCTTCTTATTTTGTATTATTGATGAGATTATAAGTAATAGTGAAATCTTTGTTTATAAGGTCGTTCATTGGTATATGGTTTTATATTGGCAGTTATTTTTATTGTGGTCTTTATTATTGTAAACTCTTTTAAAAAGCATATAGTTTATTTTGGAGGTGTTGGGGTTTCTTAAGCTCTCTTGTTTTTAAGCTATCTTTAGGTTCTTTGTTTCTGTCTGAAGTGCTGGTTGACTTCCCTGACTGCAGCCTTGAAGCCTCTGAAGCACAACTGTGAATGAGGCGCATTGTTTTTGCTGATGATCTTGTGAACGGGGTAATGAATCAGAGAACCATTGTAGAGTACAACAGGACTGATTTTGGACGGGTGCTGCTTGGTCAGAACCGAAGGATATATGACATCAAAGATAGTTCAACAACTAGCTACATAAGAATGATGAGCTTCTCTATGTGATTTCTATGACTATAGCAAGATTGCTGTCAGTATTTACAACTAGGCTACGTAACTGAGATAAGCCATGTTCTTTAATCAAAGTGACAGATTAATCGTCACCTCACGTCACCTGGAGAATATTATGTTATCTCGTTATTTAAAGATATGGACATGGGTGTCACAGCAGAATGAAGGCTGTCTGTCACAGATGTTAGTAAATGTGAAGCTGGCTCTGCTATAGGGTAAAGGATATAAATAGGAGCATAGGGTGAAACTGAAATTTCTTGTTAGTATACGGCTGGACGGCCAAATTGCCGCGTGACACCAAAGCGAGGGACTGTCACAGCAGATCACTGTCTTGAGCCCTACTGACGCCTTACAGCTACACACATACACACAGATTTAAAAATATAGCACATTCACAATGCCATAGTATTTTAATACTAAAAGAATAAGTACAAAATATAACTATAACGTAATAAATGAAGAATTTAGTTTTAGTTTAGTTCCACAAAGCTTGACCCTGCCGACCCAAGAGGATTGATATTGTGATCATCATGATTATTGTGGCTAATAAAAACACTTGATGGTGTGGGTTATTTACATTGCATAGGGGTGTAATGTTCTTTTATGTGTTTTAATGTTTGAATGCCTGTTGATTAATGCAAAGACTTAATGTAAAGGCTAGTGAGGTTGTTCACTGCATTAATCCACTACATGATTTTCTCAATGAAATCTATGGGCAAGCTTGCAAATAAATGCACTTTGTACTGTTTTATGAATAGCTCAGCTTACCATATACAATGGATGGAAGCTTGTGATTAAATGATCTGGAAATAAATCCTTTTTTTAATCATGCTTTATTTAATGGACCTGATTTGCTATTTTAACAGACTTGAACGCAATGCAAAAACTGGTTACTGGTTCTTTTGAATGCAACATTAATGTAATGAAGAAATTAAATAGTTTGTCAACTATTAGTTGTGCAAGACAGCACAAAAGCAAAAGCTCAGTTGTTTCCCTTTATTCCACAACTGCTTAATAGTCCATTAGCTGTGTCATTATGAATAAAAACCTATCCTGATTAATAGAAATATTTATTTACATGCTGGTTTCCCTATTACAAAGCTGTTGTATGAGGCTGAGCTGACTGCGCTTTAAATTAAAAAAAAAAAAAATCTATAATTTTGTGCATGGGGCATTATTGTAAATGCCCTTGTTACAGTGTAATTACAGTTTTAAGTACTGAGTAATATTAATTAAGAACATGTACGTATTATAGCTTTAGGGTTAGGATTAGGGTTTGGGGTTAGTTGCACGTAATGTAGAATTTACTGTTATTGCTATAGTTAGCCTAGTACTTGTAAAATAACAAGGATGCTGTTAAATAAAGTTTTACCTAAATGTATGTATCAGTATCTAAGGCAGAAAACGAAATTAATATTGGCCTGTTTCTAATGTTATGTCATCATTACTGTGCCTTATTATGAAAGGTGTTTCTGTTAAACATTTCTCACAGAGATGGATTCATAGATAGCAAGACTATGTTACGAAACAAACTCAAAGGACCTGTTCAGCTTTTGTCATTGTGGTTACCCATGTGAGTCAGCCAGTTACTGATCAAGCAAGTGTATGCATGTGAAAACATTGCGTTTGCTGGACAGGCAGGAACCTAATGTGAAGGGAACTGAGTTTTTGCAGATTTTATTTTATTTTTTTTGCAGAACGTTGTGTGGTAGAGTATTATAGCTGTTCTGTGTCTAACTGTTGTGCGTGAATTGTGTTGTCTTAGAGGACCATCATGTCCTCTGACCTGCTGGTGGACCTTCAAGATGATCTGGGAGGAGATGACTCTCCTAGTGCTGCCCTGGACCAGCTCAAACTGGTACAGGACAAACAGTGGCTACCAGATGACCCTGTTAACCTGAGCAAATCCGGTGAGTGCGCATGAGTGGAAATTGTGTTTGTCATACAGGATAATAATGATGTTTAAATCTCTTTGCAGAATTATACTGATTGTATTGGAAGATAAAGCCATGTGAGAAAAAGGAAGCAATTTCCAGGAACTCTTAACATTTTTTTATCATGAATTTTAATCATATGCTTGTTATATTTAGACGCAAGTGAAACCTTCCATTTGACATAATTGTCACGGTCTATTTAAGAGCCAGCAGAGAACTCAAGTAGTCATGCAGCATTAGTCATACTGCACACAAACGCTTACAACACATGCATACACCCAGAGACGCACTTTACCACTCTTACCAAGGAGAGGACTATGACTGGACGGGTGTGTGTTTAGTGTAATTCCCACTGCCAGTGAAGCTCCGATGCTTCAGTAAAGTAGAATGAAAGTGATCTGAGAGGCTAACTTACCTCTTATCACTCTATTGCCATATACTCTATAGAGTGTGTTTGCTAAACTGGATGTTTCCACGCAGGGCTTGACATTGTTTTTGCTCACCACCCACTGTGGCTAGTGGTTTTTCAAAGTTACTAGCCACTCAGCATTTTCACTGGCCACAATTTTGTCATCGGGAAATTACGTTTTATATGATTAAAGTTGACTATGACATGAAATGTATAACACTACAGACACTACAGGTCATTATTAAATACTTTCTTAGCTCTGATAAGCTTGTGTGTAAAGTGTATGTATGTGTGTATATATATACTGTATATAGTTGTACTCGAAAGTTTACATAGCCCTTGCAGAATATGCAAAATGTAAATAATTGTAACAAAATTGCTATTGATATGCTGTCGATATGACCAATGGACATTTTATGGTCCTTTATAGTCTTGACTTTAAAACTGGTTATCCCAACCACAAAAGTGCAAACACTGTGAGCAGGTAGTGCTCATGGGAGTTGTAGTTTCGTGGTGTCACATTGCAATTAGTTTATTATTTCAGATGCATTTTGAGAAGACTGCAATTAAAATATATTTGTTGGCGGATGTTAAAGGGTTAGTTCACCCAAAAATGAAAATTCTGTTATTATTTTACTCACTTTCATGTCGTCACAAACCTGTAAGACCTTTGTTCATCTTCGAAACACAAATTAAGATATTTTTTAAGGAACTCCGAGAGGTATATGACTAGACAGCAATTAAACCACCACTTTCAAGGTCCAGAGGCATCGTTAAATTAGTCGACGTGACTGCAGTGGTTACCTTAATTTTATGAAGCGACGAGAATACTTTTTGTGCACAAAAACAAAACAAAAATAATGACTTTATTCAACAATATCCTCTCTTCTGTGTCATTCTCGTACGCTCTTTACGTTCAGAGCTTCCAGGTTCTACGTCAAGAGACATTAATATGTATCATTTTAAATTCAAATGATATTTTAGTATCCTGTCAAGAGTCTGTAAAAAATTTTTTTATTTGTTTGAAATGTGATATTCATTATATTCTTTCCTCTAGCTTCAGACATTAAAAGTCTCGGTGACACATCACATCTGTCCTGGGACGACCCCTTCTATGACATCGCCAGACATCAGATTGTGGAGGTGGCAGGTGAGGCGTTATTAAATGCATAAGTGTCACCAGCTAGCATTTATTCTAGTTCTAAAGTTCTTAATCTTTCCCTTTCTTTATAGGTGATGATAACTTTGGTCGGAAGGTCATCGTTTTTAACGCTTGTCGCATGCCCCCCCATCATCAGCTGGATCATCATAAACTTCTCATGTAGGCATCACTGCTCTTAATTGATTTATATGCTTCATTTGTAGATGCATCACGCTGGGCTTAATACACTGCATCAGCTATGCGTTGCCTTTTTCCTTAATATGGGTGGTTGGCATGATGACAAGGTTTATTATTTGTCCAAGCTATCATATGTAGATGAGCATAAGACACTTTAAAGTTCATGGTCAAGTGCAGAGAACACAAAAGTACATGAAACACTTTGATTATGATCCAAAGAGAGAAGGTGTCCTTAGGCAAAGCAAGAGAAGATATAAGCAGCGCTTTTTACTTGTCAACTGATGTTTTCTGTTTGTTTGTGCAGTTTATTTGGTTAATCCTAATATATTTAGGTTTTAATTGATATGTTAATTATCTATCATTAATTATAATCTTGAAAAATAATCGGTTCATTGTTAAAAGATACAAGCCTATGTAGATTTTGGAATAATATATTTTTATAATAAATAATTTTCTTTTTTGTTATCATGTGGTGTGACAAAGTAAGTTGGTATGACATTTAAAATAATATTCAGATAAAATTGTCATAGTTGTCATGTAAATGGTGTCAGTAAAAGTTTTATAGTGCAGTTCTGTTCACCACATTTATTGACTTAATATGAAACTAATTTCAGTAGACTAAAATGAATGCCATTTTTATAAAAAATGTCAAATGTCACATCATTTGGCAGTTTCAGGCATTAGTCTAGAAAAAAATGATGATTAAAGTTAGTTTAAAAATGACAAAATGTTAGAAATAAATACAGTACAACTGAATTTTTCATTTCATATTCTCGAAGGTTTCCTTCCTTCATTGTTTGCATAAATGTCAACCACTTAGTATATGCCAAGTAATGAATCAATCATGTGTTCAGTGGGTCAAAGCACCATAATGATCTAAGACATTGAAGTTTTTAATGAAGTGAAATCGAGACGGGCGTCTTGCATCTATTTAGTTCCTTATTATGAACTTCAGCAGTGGTCTGAGAGAATAATGGCTTGTGTAATGAAAACTACAGTAAATTTCACAGGCTGTAACGTAAAAATGAAACCTAAAAATTAAAGTTGCCAGATGACTCGCATATCAAGCATAGCATTAGTTCTGGCAGGCCGCGTTAGTCAAGCTTGCATCAGCTGACTCTCAGCTGATATACGTCTACCTATAGGAATGCGACGCCTATCACAGCATCCTTATATATATATATAAGGTCCATTCAGTATTATCAGCAGCTTTATCGCATTGCTCAGGAGCTAATTACCATACTCCATCCCCAGCTTCTCCTCTGTCCAGTCAGGACTTAGCCTTTTGATAGTCCTCTTCAAATCACAATTTTTTCTTGAATTATTTTGTTCATTAAATGATTGAACATTAATGATATCTTGGTTCTGTTCTGTTTAACCTAAGGGGAGTTATCGCTGCTCTCCCTGCTCTTATCCATGCTGGGCTGCATGGATAGGCAAGGAGTTCTTGCCCAGAACAGAACCATACCGCCAATCCATGGTCCTGACAGAAATATAAGTCTCATAAGTGAAGATTTTCCTTCTGTTTGTTTTAGTGTCTAATGTGAAGTTTTGATTTGGTGTGTATTTATTTATTGATTAATTAATATTTGTTTGTGCAGGTATTTGAAGCAGACTCTTGATAAGTATGTGGAGAGTGATTATACCCTCATCTACTTCCATCATGGCCTGACCAGTGAAAACAAGCCCTCTCTCAGCTGGCTTCGAGATGCCTATCGGGAGTTTGACAGGAAGTGAGTGATGCTTTTGTTAGTGAGTGGTTCATGAGTGCTTTAAAAGCAGTACACAAGAGCAATTGGTTCTCTCACACTTCAGTATCGCTGTGTCTGTTGCAGATATAAGAAAAATATCAAGGCGCTGTACATCGTCCATCCCACCATGTTTATCAGAACCATCCTTATTCTCTTCAAACCCATCATCAGGTCAGTGCCACACTATGCTCAATATGCTGAACTTCTGTCTTCAGTAAGGCTCTATTTTATTCTGTATTTGATCTATTAGATCTGTACCATAATCTGAGTCTCACAGCCTGTATTCTATACTTCATATTACAGCTTTAAGTTTGGCCAGAAGATCAATTACATAAATTATTTGAGTGAGCTGGAGGAGGTTGTGAAGTGTGATCAGCTGGTGATTCCCAGCAGAGTCAGAGAGTAAGAAATGATATATGCACTTTCATATATGCAGATATACATGCATGTACTCAGATCATTTTTTAGCCCAGAAGAAATTCAGTCAAGAGTTTCTTTGTGTAGGTATGACGATAAGATCCGTCTGTCCCTGAAGCCGTCTGTCGTCCCTGGACCGATCTCACCCCCCCATAGTCCTCCTCTTCCTTTCCAGCAGTTTGGTGTCCCGCTGTCAGAGTGAGTTGTCCCTACACTTTTCCTCTCACATCTGACACGGCTACTGTTACTGACGAAAAGCATGAAGCACCTTCATTCTTGAGTTAGGACTGAATGTACTCTTAATCCTGGCATTGCCATTTAGAGTTTTTTGGAGGAGCTTTGCTTATTGAGATGTGAGATGTTTTTTGTTGTTGTTGTTGTTTGTAATCAGATTGAGACACAGGGCGGCAGACTCCGAGGGAATTCCACTAGTCATGCGTGATACTGTTGGATACCTGCAGGAGAATGGTTGGTCTTTTACTACTTTATATATATTTTATTGCCTTCATGGGTTGAAATTGTCTGGTTAGCTCACAGTCATAGGAGAATGGTATGTAGATTATTGTAAATGTACTTATTTATTTGCTTTGCTTATTTGAGAATGTGAATTTCATTCCCATCTTCATTTGTAGGTCTCCAGACAGAGGGAATATTCCGGCGTTCTGCAAATGTTTCTTTGGTTAAGGATATTAAGCAGAAATATAACTCTGGTAAAGTCATGTGATGCTGTATACACATTTCCTGTTCATAAGATCGATTTGACATCAGTCCTCAGAATTTTGCGTCTGTGTGCGTCTGTAGGAGAGGAAGTGAGTTTCTCTCAGCTGGACAATGTCCACTTGGCAGCTGTGATTCTAAAGATGTTCCTCAGAGAACTGCCAGAGCCGCTGCTCACCTACCAGCTCTACAATGACATTGTCAACTTCCACAGTGAGAACACAAACACAAAACACACTCACATACCACCTCCAAATACCAGCAGCTTCCAGAAAGCTCACACACACACACAAACACGTCTTTACACCTCCTATACTGACATTTGTTGACTGATTTGTTTTTGCATGCAAACTACTTACAGTTAGCCTTGAAAGGGACAAATGCCCACACACAATTTGACATAATCTTAGTTTGCATTCCTTGTGTGTTATCAGATGTTGGCACTGAGTCTCAGGCAGAAAGAATTCGGAACATGCTGATGTCACTTCCTGAGGAGAACTATGCATCACTGCGCTTCCTCATACAGTTCCTTGCTCAGGTAATACTCTTCATAATCAGCAATTTTCCACAAGATTTTATTTAAGACTTTTTTTTAAATTTTGTAATTTAAATATTTTACATTTAGAATTTTAAATCTAACTTCTTTTTAATGTTTAACATTTATTTTAAAAATTATATTTACTATTATGCTTTTTCAGATATTACCTTGAAGTTAGGGTAGGCAATTTCAGACAGGCTAGCAATAACAAGTTAGCTTTGAAAGCATAAGAACCCACCCTCCCATCTGCAAAGTGTCACGAGAGACGACCTTAAATTACCTCATGTCTCAAAGCATTACAATAATAATGAACGTAAACTTACAGAGCTCTAGTTGTACCAACTGACTGCTGCAGATTTATTTCAGCGTTGATTGCGTTGACATAGAAACGCATTAAATCCGATTCTGAGGATGTGAACAGCTCAATATTTTGGTTCAAGGGGAACTGTTAAAGGTGGCTGTTGTTTTTTTTGGTGCTCTGTGACTGTCTACAACTCTGCATAGTCTTACGGAACACGCTGATGACCAAATGCAATGATTGGATGAACATTGTTTTGGTCCTCTGACTTCCACATGTTTTAATATTTAGACCACTTCTATTATTGATTACTATCAGGATGTGAAGAGAGTTTCAACCAGTATAACAAAAAGTGTTTATAAAACAAATTGCCTACCCTAACTTTAAATGTAGTGTGTAATATAGCTGTTTATGAATATAAGAGGTCTGCAAAGTTAAAAGTGCACAATAAATGGAATTATTGTCTCCGAAAAGAAAGAACCACATTTTCATAGTGTCAGCCTATGATTTTTATTGGCTGCTACGAACAATGTCTACTTTGACCCACCTTCAAACACTGTAGTTGTAGCTGAGGACTGGAAGAGTTTGGTTTGTTTTGTCGACATGTCGAGAAGATGCTGTTTTCTGCACTGCAAAAGCAAATCCACTTTGCGTTCACTTCCAAAGGATGAGGACTCAGGCTATATTATGAGAAAATTAGTGTTTTTTTGCCCTTGGATGCATGTAAACCTGCTGTAGGAGACCCCCAAAACAAAATTAGGAACCTTTAAAATAGCATAATAAGGGCATTTTAAAATAATGACATTCAGTTTTTTTTTTTTTTTTATTATTATTAAACGTTTATTCAGGTAAACTGATAATTATACAGGTAACCTCAATGTAGCCATAAATATCCCTGCTAATCAATCTTGCTCAGTATTTGTTTCCTGCTTTCTCCATTAGTGTTTGTGATCTTTATTGTTATTGATGTGCAGGTATCTGCTGAGAGTGAAGTCAATAAGATGACCAATGCCAACCTGGCTGTGGTGTTTGGACCCAACTTGCTTTGGGGGCAGGATGCTTCCATGACACTCAGCGCGATCGGACCAATCAACAACTTCACCCGCATCCTGCTTGACCTACATCAGGAGGTCTTCACTCAGTGAGGAGCAGGAGAACTTTTTGCTTTGACTCCACCCCGGTTATTGTCCCACCCCATTCCATAGCTTTGCTCCTCTGCTGTGTCCCGTCCTTTGTGTCTCCTTCAGTATTGCCAAATGCATGAGTATTTCAACTGGGTGAAGCTGCACAAAAAGGATACTAGAAGGCGCAGAGCGGTCAGGCTTTCACAAAATTTTAGGCTGTGATTAAATTCTGACAATCACCTTTTTTTCTCTCCCGCAGAAGTCATGTAGCTGCTGTCAGACATAATGGTACTGCACAGGCACAAGAGTTTTATAAGGTCTGTTAGCAGAGGCCTTAATCAATAAACCAACAAAGAGTACAGGTAGCCATTTTTTATTTTCATTATTTTTTTAGTAGCTCATCAGCTGTACTTTGGATGTGAGTTAATTTCATTTTTCCGAGAAGTAAAATTAGACTAAATGCACACATCCTCTATTTTTGTATGCCATAGTTGGCACAAGCTATGGAGAAATATAAAGCACTACTACTCAAACTTGAAACACTTATTTTAAATATGCTTCTTTCTTATTACATAAAGTATATGGTATTATGCATTTATATTATCAAATCATTATATTATTATTTCTATTATCCATTCCATCTTCTTCTCTTTTTTTTTTTGGTGTCTCAGTGGTTCCAGGAACAGGGCAGATACTTTTATGGCCAGCACAAATTTCCTGATGAGGAAACAGGAAATTCTTCTTTAAACACCTGAATGAATATATATATATGAATATATATATATATATATATATATATTCAAATTGTATGTGTGGAGTTTTGTGTATTTTGTGTGTAGTCTTTTCAGTAATGCTGTTGTATTATATTATACCCCAGACATTTATTTTGGCCAAAGATTATATGACTAAAATGGTTATGTGGTAAAAAAAAAACATTTTGTAACTAGAAGACGTACTGCCTGTTGGGGACAGTGCCATTACGCATGGGTGCATTTGAAACAAAAGCCCAAACAAGATTATGGAATAGGAAACAACAATTTGATGTCATTTTGTCCTCTTAGTAAAACTGTGGTTTTTATCTATGAGGAAATATATCATAGTGCAATGAGTTATTGCTGGTGTCCGAGTACATAAAATCTAAGTACAGCAACATTTCAGTTGTATCACAGGGCTCTGTTTGTGGAGTGGGAGTTTCCCCTTCTCTTTAATTTCATGATTAATGGATATGAACCGTCAGGATTTTGCACAAAGGAGGCTTGTTTCATGATCTGAAGTCCAAAAGAACCATAAAGCAGGTACTTTGGTACTAATTATTTAGCACTAATGAGTTGTGTCATATGCCTTGATATTGAATTGTAACTGTTTACTGTGTCATGCAAATGTCCTATTCATGTCAATACATCTGAGAATTGACATGTGGACCAGTGGCTTAAATAGTTTTAGACAAGCTCCCTCAAACCCACGTGTCTGTGTGCCTTACTGGAGTGAATTGGCGATGCTGTTGAATTGAATTCCCCTTCTCTGGACAGATCTGTGAACTTTGTGCCATTCTGTTGTATCTGTATCAAAACACATACCTGTTTACCTGTACTGTAGACGTGTATCTCTGGTTTCCAGGTGGAACTTTGCATTACTTCTTTTGTGAAGGTTCTTCCATTTTGGCTGTTAAAATGTATTCTGTGCTTTTGAAATCTTTACTTTTGTATATCATGTTGTGAATTCAGAGTAATAAATTGTTAGAGATGGTGTAACATTTTTTTCCTTTTGTGGGTTTGTTCTTTAAGCTTTAGAACATCCACAGGTTGTGGTGAGCAAATAAAAAAAACGATAAAGGCAGAAAAAAGCAGGCATTTAATTGCCTTTTACATATTTTGTCCCAGTAATAGGCCTAACCTCCCTGGGAGTATAATAAACTGATAATAAATACATTTAAAAACAGTTATATAATATTTTGGAACTCCGTCATTGCAAATAACATCATCCAGATTCTAGAAAGTACAGGAATGTCATATAAATTAAGAATACAAACAAGAATACAGATACAGAAAGACAGAGGATGATTATACATCTTAAATAATTCCATATGATTATATATTTCAATGTAATTATTAAAAAAACAATTTTTTGAGGTAGGCTGCATATAAAATGAATCTTGTTCTGGACATAATTGTGTTGTTATTTGAGGTTGGCATGTTCTAAATGAATCAGAAACAGGTCATGCCCTGCTTATAAATGTGCATGTGAGTGTATCTGACAGAGCAGAGGTGTGGGTAATGGCAATTTGTGTGCGTGTCTACAATGTGATAGGGACTGTGTGATGATGTGTATGCACTGTTCCTGTAGGGAGGAGATTCTCTGGCTTCTCAAACCCAGCTGAAGCTCAGTTTCAGGGGCGGTAGAGCTCACCAGAGGAAACAGAGCTTTGCTGACCTGCAAAGAACAAAAAGTTCCAGAAGCAGTTTTAAATACCCACATGTAACCTACATCCAGTACTTCCACATACTCTGTGCAGCGATGTTTCTCTCTTTACCTGCTCAAGACCAGTGAAGGCCACCCCAAGGTTCACTCCATTTCGGAAGAATGTCAGCGTTCCAGCGCTCAAGTCCAGCAGAATTCCAATGACTGTATTTCTTTCATAAAAAGGCTCTGTGTATTTTCGACTCCTTCCATTATGCCAGACGAAGCCTTTGTATGATAGGCCCCAACTCTCACTGTCGAAGCCTTTGAAGAAAGAAACGAATCATAACGAAAAAATAAACAGTTTCAGAGATTCAAAGATAAGTATTGTGCCGTAGCACATTAATTATCTCCCTGAAATTTGGGTGAACAACATGGGCATTTCTAAGAGTAACATGACTGTACTCACCTATTAGGTTAATGTACCTTTGGTCCCCTGTGTGAAGCAGTGCATTTTGGGTACCAACCCCCACCATCACAGAGCTTCCATATGGAGGCTCAAGGAACTCAATCTCCCAGTAATGCTCACCGTAAGTGAAACCTTATGCAGAAATATGTGTTCTTAAGTAATGAAGTGCTTATTCTACATTTAGCAAATTCAGTTTTGCTCAAAACGACTACAGGATACTCTACAACTGTAGAGCATTATAAAAAAACCGTATTAGCATTAGTGCAAACAAGCACTCAGTGTTCAACGTATTATCACTGGACGTCCATACACTATGTATAACCCCAATTAAATGTAACATTGCACTTCAGTACGATAATACTTGAGAACAACAAAAAACAGCAAACAGCGCTATTCACTCAGTAGTCTCACCTTTGCTGCCTCTGACCCCTGCGGTACCCTGACTGTCCAGCAGAGGGCTGACATGAAAATACACGGCCTGTCGGCATGGAGACAGATGAGCATCAGGAGATTTACTGTCCGGATCCCATTCCCAATTCTCCCAAGTGTGACCTCTAAACAAGCGCAACATTTGTTCTCTACAACATAAAACATACACATCATTCACTATGCAGTAAGGAAAGAAACCCGCTTCCCAAAGCCCCCCATTAACCAAAATCAAAAATAATTTGCTCTCATTATTAATATTTAGAAGTTAAATATACATATAAGGTACGTAATACTTATAAGTTATTACATTAAGATGACTGACTATACCATGCCGAGTAATCTAGCCTATTTCTTGACATTTTAAAGCGTGGAGACCTATCAGACGGGTGAGCACGACCTACACAGCACGTAGGCTATTACTATAAAAAAATATAATCTAGTACGTGACTTACCAAGTGTACGTTTACCAAGTTACGTAACCCGAAGTTATGAAAAGTAACTAAAACTTACTTAGGCGTTTGAAATCCGAAGGAAGGAAGACTGCAGTCTCCTTTACATAAGGGTGTTCAGACAACTGGACGATAGAAAAACATTTCACAACCGCTGTCAAAACAACACTGGATTTATCCTAATATGGATGTAGGCGTGTTTGTGCTATTGCACTCATGAATTTTAACATAGCCAATGCTGACGTTCCTTGATAGCCTTCCAGTAACGCACCCTAATACATATTCATAAGCCAAACCTTCGCCATCCTATTGGACGGACGTCGAGCTCACATATATATTCATTAGCTAATGGAACTCCAAAGTTTGCCTCAAGGAGACGCAGTTTTTTTTTTTTTTTTTTTTTTTTTGACAAGTTCAGGTTATAGGAGAGAAAAAAAACCAGGCTGTGTGAAATAAATCAGTTTATTACACAACATTTACATGCCATATTAACAAAGTGAGGGGGAAAAAGAAGACACTTAAAATAATTAAAGAAGGTCCAGCTCCTGACTTGCCAACATAAGCTTTAAAAAAAAAAAAAGAAACATTGCTCACCATTCAAAGACCTGACAAGTAGTAATGATAAACTGTCCCTAATTAAAGAAAGGATGAAAAGTTAAGGTAAAATGAATTTACAGGAAGCAGGTAGGCAGACACAGACTCACAATTCACTGTTGTCAATGTTCACTGTAGTGTCGTTCATGTGTAAGCGTCTAAAACAAAACTGGACCTATGCTCGTATTTTCCTTCACATTGATGTTGTAAAGACTTCAGATAGTGTCACTGGTACAGTGACAGAAATGTGTGTCAGTGACTAGTCGGTGTGCTGGATGTGTTGTCATGATGAGCAAAACAAAAATAAAGGCTGGTACAGGTTTATACATTCATTACAGTGAGCATTACTTACACAGTTCTGCTATCTTAATAAATATAAGGGTGGGAGAATTAATGTTGCTCTTCCTTTAACAGATGCTGTCTGTCACCAAGCCAGTGGATTCATCTTATGCTGTACCTCAGTTCACTTTTTTCCTTAATGATGATTCTCTTCATAGACCATTGCACATGGTAAAATTGACACAAAACATGGTTAATGAAGACATCCGATGAAAGATGCCTCAGTGAAGGAAGCAGGACGAGTAGAGAGGTTGTGAAGGATGCAATCTCTGTTCTGTTCTATTGTAGGGTGTCTACAAACGCATCAAACTCATCAATGTTCTTCTCATAAATGGCCAGTTTCTCTGGAAGAGAGTCCTGCAAAAATACGTTCACCAAACATTTAACTATAAACACATCACAATGTTACAGATGTTAAAACATCATACTACAACATGAATATAATGAATCAGTCACCCTACACATAAATAATACTTGCAATTATTTAATAGTTCTTAATTTTATTATCAACACAATTAAATTTTTACATTAAGATTTTAACAGCAAGCCTGGTTTGTTGCTTAAAAATCCCTGTAATGTAATCATACCTATATGAACACTCTGTCTCTATTTTATGTATATTCTCTTGCTTTAAAGGTCATCCTGTCCCATTTAGACTGCAAAAATGTTCAGTATGTGCTGTGACGTGAATATATGTTTGTTTCTCACCAAGTCCTCAGCCATAGACTGAGCGCTGACATCGATGGACAGGCTTGCGAGTTGAGGAGGGTTTTGAAACTCTCTATAGAAAGTGCCCAGATCCATTGGCAGAAGGTCATCCTTAGAGAATGCTGGTTTCTGTTTGGCACACATAAAGACAGAACTGGCCTTTAAACACATTATGAACCATATCTGCCTATTACCTTACTTACTTCTTAGACGGTTTGACTAAATAAGATAATCAATACTTGCTTGTTTACACAATTGGTTTTGGAGTCCAATTCTCATGTCTTAGCTGCCCACGCTAAACAAGATAGTCTTTTTTCGTTTTCTTTCTCTAACATTTGTATTGATTCTTAGCTCAATACTAGAGCTCTGATCAAATCAGTTATGCTCTGTCATGCATAAACAGACTTAAAAAATAACATGATCAAGCTGCTTTGGGCCTTTCTGAGGCAACATCAACTAGCTTCAAAGACGTCCATTTGGTAAGGGATACTGCATCATTTAACACTGTATTTATGAAATAAAAGTAAAGACGAGTAAAGTCTTCTTTAGATTTATTAAACATCAATCTGGAGCTTTTTCTCAGGTTAGAGTCTAAGCTTCTTTTCAGATGAATAATTGTCTTGTCTGGATCTCTAGATGCTCTGTCAAGGGCTTGATAAACTTCCTTCTGCTGTCAAACCTCTCAAATGAGTAATCAAAAACAATAAAATGCCTACCAGTATCCATTTCTCTAATGATTCTGACCAGTCCACCATTCACTCAATGTTTTGCTAATACTGTGCCTTTCAATGTGCTTGCTGTAATTAAGATCTCAATATCTGTAGATGAAAGTAGATCTTGATAACTTTTTTTTTATTATGTGGTGGTAAACCTACAAAGTCAACCATGACAAAGTCCTCCTGTGGCTGTCCTCCGCTGTGGCTCGAGCTGTTTGAGTGCAGGCTGCCTTGCAAAGGAGATGAAGGGGCCGGAGATGGAGGAGGGTGCACCTGCAAACAGAGAAAAACATGAGGAGACAGTGGAGGATGCAGCTGCACGCTAAAGATATGTAGTGGGTTCGCTTAATCTGCATTATATAATAAGTATGGGTGTTTTTTGGCTTCAATACCATTGGGTCATTCTCCTCCAGGTCATAGACTCTTGGAGCGAACGCAGCAAAAGGAAGATCCAGACTGTTTGTCGTCACCTGGAGTAACACATGTTCACAAAAACATTGCATTTTTAAGGTCTGGCATGGGCTTGCCCCAACTTTGTTAAATTAATTTATAAAAAAAAGTGGACAGATTGTGGCACTGGTACTAGGTCTATCATTAGAGGAATTTGCGAGGTGCCATAAATGCGAACAACTTTTGGACAAAAAGCATTGTCTGTAATAGGGAGTATTTATTGGAATAGCTTACCACGGTCAGTAAGACAGTGTTCTACATGTTACACTTTTAAAGATCACCTTAAATAAGTGGCTTATGTAGAACCAGATGTGTAAACATTTTTAAATAATGTATTTTAAATAATGTGTTTGGGGTATGTGTCCTTGTGTGTACCTGCCTAGGGACTACGGATGTAAATTAGCAATGTTGCTATAAATCCAGCTTGTTTACATTTTGTATTTTATACTAATGTTCATTAACATGCATTATCCCTATCAAAGAAATAAACAAATCAAAATGTTTACCTCCCACTGAACATGAAGTGACTTTGTTCTTTGTGTATGCTGCACTTATCAGTAACATTTTATATATTATATACTTATTATATACGTTATTAGCAAGTATTGGCTTATGAATATTAAAAAAAGAAATTAATACTTTTATTCAGCAAGGTTGAATTAAATTGACTGGCATTTTTAATGTTACAAATGATTTGTATTTCAAATAAACGCTGTTCTTCAGATCTTTCTATTCATCAAAGTATTCTGGAAAAAAAAGTATCAGAGTTTCCACAAAAATATTTAGACAGCAAAACTGTTTTTAACATTGATAATAATAATAAATGTTTCTTGAGCATCAAATCAGCATATCAGAAAGATTTATGAAGGATCTTGTGACTGAAGACTGCAGTAATGATGCTGAAAATTCAGCTTTGCCGTCACAGGAATAAACTGCATTTTAAAATATATTAAAATAGAAAACAGTTATTTTAAATTGTAATAATATTTTTTTTATATATATTTTTTTTATTAAATTCAGCCTTGGTGAGCATAAGAGACTTCTTTCAAAAACAATAAATGACCTCACAGACCCTAACATTTTGAATGGTAATTCTTTGCTTAACAAATCAGTAGTTCATGTAAAAAGATAAGGGATTTATATGAGAACATATAAACAATTTCAATATACATTAACTGATGATGTAATGTTTGTTCTGAAAGTTATTATAAATTATAAGTGTATTCTAACCTGAGTGGTGGCTTTGTTGACGAAAGCTCCAACTTTCCTGGTAAAGGTTGTCTCTAAAGCATCAGAGGGGGACACAGTCTTCACCTCGCTACCACAAACACACACGGAATCAAAATTTACTGAATTGAAAAATTAAAAAAATCAGTATTAAATAGAATCTCTTCACGATCTTACCTGCTACAGGATGTGGGTGGTGCTGGCTGAGGGGACTGTCCAGTGGGGCATGATGGGATACGACCATGCTCAGCTGCAGTGCCATGATTAGGTTGAGCCGGCACCTGCGGGACTCCACCTTCTTTACCCGGCACGACCATCTGATTAGGTAGAGAAACACACACATGGCCACCTCGGTCAGGGCACAATGACACACAAACATACACACACACACACAATTCTGAAGACAGGTGCAAGTAATTCCCAGCAGCTGGTCAACATCAGAGAGGATGAAAGGCATGAAGTTAGGACAGAGAGGGTGGGGCCTCTGCATATGTGTGGGCCGTACCTGGTGAGGATGTGCAGCAGCAGTACAAGCCGTAGGATGGCACAAATCCACAGTTCCCAGGGCAGGAGTCTGATATGACAGACGAGAGCTGTACAGCTGAGAGAAAGAGTGAGATTCACGTCACAATAGGAGTCAAATGTCAGATTAAGAGCCCTTTTAAAGTCCGGTCCTGTATAAACCTCACTGCAGAGCAGAGAGCAGAAGGGAACAGAGAAGTGGTCAGAGCAAACACAATAATGCTTCAAACAGCAGGCAGGTGAGCTCAAGGAGAAAGCAGCAGTGATTGCAGAATTCAAACAATTTCTTGGGTGGGTATTACTGTATAACTCTCTTAATTAAAAGGTTATACAAGGTTATGAAAGGTAAGCAGTGGGAGTATAGGTTACTGGGCCAGGCCACACACACACTTTGTAATTAATCTACCAGCTGCATGCGTGTACACACACTTACACACACACACTGGACTCACTTGCTGTGAGATGCCAAGCCCCACGAGGGGAACCTTCAGTGTGGCCATCAGAGCCGGCTTAGGTGTCTTAAAATGTGCCTTACTTACAGTACACACACACTACATGCACACAGAAAGAAAGAAAGAAAGAGAGAAAGGAAGAAAAACAAGGGCAACAGAAATGAAAGCACTACCACATAAAAGGGGAGAGAGAATCTGATGCCATGGCCACACGAATGGCCGATACTGACTTTCTTAACATTAGTCTTCTTCACCCTGTAATACTACATAGTATAGCAAGACCAGTGTTATTTTAGTATTATTCATATTCTATACTATTTTAATATTTATTAATATTTTGAAATAGCTTTTATTTTTATACTTTCATTTTAATTTTACATTTATAGTCATTTTGTGTTTTTGTCTGTTTTATTAGTTTAAAAAAAAATTCTATTTCACTTTAATTTAGTTTTATTTCAGTTTTAGTAATTTTATTATTTCAACTTAGTTTCCAAGTTTTTAACTTTAAGTTTTTTTTTTTTATTCCTGAATTTTTTTTACTAGTTTTAGTTAACAATAAACACAAATAAAGACACAAGTCTAACCAAACACAGTGGAAAATAATGAAGAAAATACTTAAGAATAGGTTTTTACTACACAGCAATCTCAGATCATATTCATGACTGGAGGAATACAAAAAAAAAATCATAAGAATGAGACCTGTTCATCACGGAACTACTGAAGACTCATGAATGAAAACAGCTTATCCATTAAGAGAGTTTAACAGTTAATCTCTTAATGACAGGCTGCACTGCACCTGTATTAAGGCTTGACCTGTACAAGGATGGTGGTAAAGGGTTACTTTTGATGGGACAGGAGTAGGTGATAGTGACGGCATTACCTGTGATGGTGGTGAGGTGGAAAAGGACGTGGTGCACACCTCCTGAGAGTCTTCTATTCCTGCATAAGTCCCTCCCTCATCTTCTCCAGGTGCTCTAAGAGAGAGAAATGAGAAAAGAGGTGGTATGAGACCAGAGGTTAAGGAGCAGAGTTATCATTTTGAATCTCTGTACTATAAGTATGTTGAAGTGAACCACTGGTATTGACAGTTTAATTCCAACTCATCTCGAAAAAACAGAAATAACAAACACATTTAAACATTGTTAAAAAGGCTAGTATAGTGTATCTATAGTGTGACTATGATTTTTACGCACCTGTAACTGCAAGGATGCATGTGTGCCATATTAGTGAAGGGACGCTCCACAAAATGATCAATGATGATACCCATGATGGGGCCTGTCCTCTCAAACTGCCTGTGAAAAAACACAAAGACAACATCTTGCACAAAACTACAATAACCAGAAAGTCCAATCTTTTAAATGTATTGTATACGGGAAGCCGTAATGTATACCTTGAAGACATGAGGGCCAAATTAGTGCGATATGCACAGGACAAAGTGATGGTGCCTATAGGAGTGCCTACAACACCCACTCGCACTGACTGGAACCCTGCAGAGAGACATGAAGAATATGAACAAATACACAGCTCTCCATGTCCCTTATTAGTATTTTGAAGTGAGCTCCTCACAGAATTACCTTCCCCGAGACCTGTCAGCTGGACATCTCCAAAATAGATCCTATCAAAGAGATATTAAGATTAAGATAATGTCAAATCAATTCATTTATTTATATAGCGCTTTATACAATACAGATTGTTTCCAAGCAGCTTCACAGTAATAAACAAGAAAATAACAGTATTAATGTTGCAAAGTTCTTTAATTATTAAACAAATACAATTTCATATGAAAAGCAGCTGTAAAAAGTATCATTATTCAGCTCAATTTAGTTCAATACTGATTAAATTTAGTTCAAAAGTGTTAATTTTGCAACATTCATTAGTTATGAAACTAACTCAGTTGTCATTATTCAGCTCAAATCAGTTAGTGTTGATTCAGTTTAGTTCGATAATAATGCAAAGTTCATCAAATTATGAAACAAGCTTAATTCAGCTATAAGCAGCTCTACAGACAGCAATAGTGTAATTTATTCACTTCAGTGTTGATTCAATTCAGTTCAATAACAGTGTAAAGAACTATATCAAGATCTGATTGTACACATTTTCCCTGCATGAAATCATGTATTAGGTATTATGGGGCTTTGTGGAGCATAGAAGAAAGTGTGTTGAGTACCTGTAGAGTATGACATAATCATGGCCTTGTTTACGTGAAAGCTTGTAAGCAGGTGTCACCCTTGTGATGGCTAGTAAAGACTTGAGCAGCAGAGACAGCCGATTATAAACTGTATAGGACACTTTTATGTCCTTATCACACCTGGAAAAAAAATGCAAACCCTAGTTATGTCATGGTATATGTTTAGAAAGTACCAATATATACACAGAGCAGTTGACAGCAGTGTAGGGGATCCGAGTATGCTTACTTTTCATTCATTTCCAAACACCATGTCTCCAGCTCCATGGAGTCTCCCTGCATGGGTAAACAAAACTCATTAATACTCAAGTAAAAATCTCTTTGAGTTATGCAGTTTAAACGTTTTGTTTCATGTTTATCAAGATACTGTTATTATATAGACGGTGAACTAAAACAAAGACTAGACCTCTGAGGTTTTGAGGGAGATCTCCACACACATGGATCGGCCGATGCCAGGCAGCTGTCCAGCAAGAGCTTTTTTTGCCTCATGAGTTACCTCAGGGATGTCTTTTATTGCCAGATTAAACTGAGAGAACATAAAGACACACACAGACACAGAGAGTTTATGATAGTTCATGATGTAAAAAAAACAGGGCCCATTGTATAAGGAGCATCCTGAACGTGTCTTACCCAGTCTGAACCTGTCGGTGATGAAGATGAGCAAGTGCTGATCTTCTCTCCAAGTCGGGCTTGAACTATAACCTGCACCGTCTGAAAGACACACAGGTAAAGCAAAGGACATCATCACCCTGTCAACTGGGATACCAGATTTCATGGATGCAACAAAACCTTAGTATTGTTTTGTCACCTTCAAGGCAAAGAATTTGATGAATTTATCCAAGTCTTTCTTGTCCTGTGGGCTCAGATCACTATCCATTGTCGCATAAGCCTAAGGCATACATACAAAAGACAAATAGTAGCAAATACTTTACAAATAGTAGCACAATAACTGAAAAGGTATATAACACAGATAATTGAAAGTCAAGTCATTTAGTAGGATGGCCCCCTTAAGAACAATGTACATTTATTTTTAAAATTATAAAATATTTTAAAATCATAACATATGTAGATACAACATCTACAAGATGACGATTTATCAGCCAAAGTGCTATCAAAGCAAATAAATAGGAATTATTCAATGAGGCCAACTTACTCCAAGCCGGGAACAAGAAGCCCCCTACAGGTAAACTTTTACAGAATGCATAAATGACTTTTGCTACCATTCTTATTTGTCATTAATGTAAATTACTAAATCATCTATTCTATTTAAAATTGTATTTTGACAATTTAGTTGAACATTTGAATAACTGATGACAGACAGCAGAATCTCAGCAAAAGACACTCAACTAAAAAGTACATTTATTCTATTACTTATATACAGGCACATGAATACATTTTTAATTGCCCATATTTTAACTGAAGATGTCAATAACAACACTGAATGATTTCACTAAGTTATCCTTTAGGTTTTATTAATAGCGAATATGTCTGAAATGTACCTCTCTAACTCATGCAATTATAGAATAAACACTATATTATATGTTATTACATTATTACATTATAATAATATGCCACTAGTGCCTTCTATGCCAATTCTGAGGGCAGAATTATATTTTCACATTAAAGTAAAAACAGTATTTCTTTTACTTCACAAAGTCTAAAAACATTAAAAACATCCACAAATCCCTCATTAACAAAGACATGAAACTTTGATATTCAACATAGATCAATACCTTCCAGAGACATAAAATGAGATCACTTAACCTCAAAACTGACTAAAAATGTTGATATTCAGATGACATGAAAAAAATGAAGAAGAGCATAACGTTAGACGTTTATCAAATGTGTTGAGCTGGGATTTTGTGCCATGTATGGTCAAAACAAAAAAGAAATATGGCGGTGGTGGTAGGGGTCATCTTTCGCACCATCCTACCTTAATAAACGAATTCACTGACGTCTTAGTGTCATTATCACTGTCGCGTCTCTATGACAGCTCGCCTCTAAGCATTTAAACATGTACTCAATAGAAAACAATAACAACAACAACAACACTCGTCTCTTCAAAAACACCTTTATAACAATCAATGTCAACTGACACTGAGTTCAACCGAGTAGAGATTCGAAAACAGCAGACTCGCCATTTGTTTCTGACAGCCAAACATCTAAAGTTGTTTATAATAATCTGTATGTCTGTGCAGTCAATGCTAACACCTTAGCAAAACACGCGCACATACTTACAGCTCATCACAGAGTGGAGATTCAACTGTTAACACGTAGAGTATGACGTTAACGGTGCAATACACCGTGGCAGATTGTGTGAAGCGATAAAATACAGCCTAAACGATCCTGTATTTTCAATTAATCACATCGCAGCACCACAACATCACACACTGACGGGCGCCCCATTTCTGTTTATTTTGCTTGTTTGGCTAGGTCAGGAATGACGTGTTGCCTGTACCGATTCAACGACACCACTTTCGGTATTTAGTGAAATGTGGTTAAATACATCTAATGACTGTATGCAATTGTTATAATGGCACAAATAATATGTTATATTTTAATATCCATCGACCTGCTCTTAATGTTTTGTAAAAAAAAAAAATAACAAATACAAATATCGAAAGTGCAGATTATGAACAGGAAATATGTTGTGGCCGTGACGTCACATTTCAATGTCGGCGGACACAAACAATCACCGCTGCTGGTAACATTTAATTCATTTTACACATCTGACTGTTTCATCTACTTTTGTGCCTATCGAATAGATAGATGATTTGTTCACCGTGAGATAATTTATAGATAATTTATATCAAGAGTTAATGGCGTTCGGTTTTGTGTAAAATACTGTACTGTGCTCGTTACCAGGCTACAAACTGGATTATATAACCAACTCAGATTAATTGAGACAAATGCCGTTATAAAAATATATGATTTGGAATGGATAGGCTCTAGGTTTGTTTTAGCAGCCACACATCAATGCAGCGGTGCATGCAGAAACATTTAGCACGTTTCGTTCTCATACCAATTGTTTTTCTATGGAGTGCTTATGTTAATTCATATATATCATTAAAAAGCAGCCTAGTGTATTTGGGTGTATGATGGTTTAGTTATGGGCATGGCATTGCATGACATTCACATGTGCCATTTATCCACCTAGGTCCACCTGAGTGTGTGCAATGGCAATCTCTATTGCAATTCTAGACTGTGACCTGCTACTGCATGGTCGTGGGCACAAAACACTAGATCGATTTGATATCGAGACAGTGTCGGATGAATTTCTGCTGACAACATTTGGCTTCCCACGTGAGTTCATTTATTACCTGGTGGAACTTCTAAAGGACAGCTTGTTGAGACGGACACAGAGGTCACGAGCCATCAGCCCAGATGTTCAGATACTTGCAGCGCTGGGATTCTACACAACAGGGTCCTTCCAGAGCAAGATGGGAGATGCAATTGGCATCAGCCAGGCCTCCATGAGTCGTTGTGTTTCTAACGTTACTAAAGCTCTGATTGAGAAAGCACCAGAGTTTATTGGCTTCACTAGGGATGAGGCCACCAGGCAGCAGTCTAAAGAGGAGTTTTACCGAATAGCAGGGATTCCCAATGTCATGGGAGTAGTGGACTGTGCACACATAGCCATTAAAGCTCCCAATGCAGATGATTCTTCTTATGTAAATAAAAAAGGATTTCACTCAATCAATTGCCAATTAGTATGCGATGCCAGAGGACTGCTGCTGAGTGCTGAGACACATTGGCCGGGTAGTCTGACCGACAGAGCTGTCTTCAAGCAGTCCAGTGTGGCAAAGCTGTTTGAAGAGCAAGACAATGACGAAGGCTGGATTTTAGGTGAGACCCATACCCATTTGATTGCAGTGGTGACTTTTTTCTTGACATTCCCAAAGAATTCTAAGGTATTTACATGTGTAAATGTCAGTGTGTTCTCTGTTTCTGGCCTCCAGGTGACAACCGTTACCCTCTAAAGAAGTGGCTGATGACTCCAGTGCAGAGTCCGGAGTCTCCTGCTGACTACCGCTATAACCTGGCCCACACAACGACACACGAGATTGTGGACCGCACGTTCAGAGCCATTCAGACACGTTTCCGGTGCCTGGATGGGGCAAAGGGTTACTTGCAGTATTCCCCAGAGAAATGCTCCCATATCATCCAGGCCTGTTGTGTGCTACATAACATTTCCCTGCAGTCTGGCCTTGATGCTTGGACTTTTGAGAGGACTGAGGCCACTGACCAATCCGGGGAGGATATCGATTCCACTGACACTGTCGACCCAGAGGCTCTGAGAGTTCGACAGGAACTCATCCAAAATCATTTCAGCTAGGATGGAATATGGGATTCCATATTCCATTTAATTGTTTTAAAGATACAATGCCATTGACTTCCTGTATTCTAACATTTTGTTAAGGGATAGTGAATAAAAATTAAAATTGTCACTTATCATTTAGTCATCCTTATGTCCTTCCAAACTTGTATGACTTTCTTCTGCGGAACACAAAAGATTATATTTTGAAGAATGTTGGTAACCAAACAGTTTTGGTGACCATTGATTCTATTGTATGGACAAAAATATATATATATTCTTAGATGTTTCTCTAAATATCCTCTTAATGTTCCACAGAAGAAAGTAAGTCTCACCATTTTTGAATGACATGAGGGTGAGTAAATGATGATGTAATTTTCATTTTTGTGTGAACTACCCCTTTATGAATGTATTGTTTGTCACTCTGTGTGTTGTGGTCCTGTGAACACACACACACAAAATGCAAAGCTGGAGCCTTTTTTAACTTAAGTAATTTACTAGTACCTTAGGAATGAGATGAAAATAGACAGGGGCTTTTATTACAAATTATTGTCATTTTAACATTTTTTTTTTTTTTTTTTTTTGTTGATATTTTACTTTAAAAATCATTGACTTGTAAAAAGAAAAAAATCAATAAATAACAACTAACAGTGGTATCTCTCTGTTTATATCTCTGTCAAGTGGACTATTTGTTTCAAAAAAATGCTTTAAACATCTTACTTTCCAAACAATGCAGACCTCTTGCTAGTTATTTATGATCTCGGCTCTTTTTAGATTGTTAATTTTGCTTAGCATATATCATCAGAAAAACTTACCTATTATGAGTTTCGTCCTCACAGATCTGCAACTGATGCTTTTTAATCTGAGTAAAAGATATATAGGGGCACGAATATAAAGTTTTAATTTTAGCCCGGGTTAATTAATGGTTTTGTTGGCGGCAAGACCAAGTAGACTGTCTCTCCTGCTCCGGAGGCGCGACTGTCAAAGGCGATAAATCAGCTGGTTGTGTAATGAGTCTCGCAGTCGAGCCCGGTGATGAATGTGTGGAATAAGAAGAGAGACCGCGCTGAACAATGACGTGCTGTCCGTAGTGTGTGTGTGTGTGTGTGTGTGTGTGTGTGTGTGTTTCTAATGTCATTACTAAAAGACAGACGGAGAGCGCAGAAGCAGCAGAATCTGCAGCATATGAACTCCATAAGAGTCTCCACTGGAACAATGATTTAGAGTCGAGCGCTGCTCGTTTGTGCTTCGCACTTTTAACAACTTTCGGGAGCAAAGTAAGTATTTCTGGGGTACTTTGTTTCATTTCTTAACATAGTGCCTTAACTTTGTATTAGATTCAGATTTGCATCTCTGCCGCAGTTATCTACCATGTTTATCTTACGGCAAGTTTAGCCACGCTTAACCCGAGGGAAAATACCTGTTACAAACATTAGCTGCTGTCATTTATTTGGCCTCAGACTGCTTCTGTGAGTGCTAATGTTATTCAGATATAATATTATTCACAGTGATCATGTCAGAATCTGTACGGAAGATGCTGAGGGCGAAGCTCGTAGTGCTGGGAAGAGATAACTGTGGGAAGACAGGTAAAACTGCAGAGTTTTTTTTGTTGTTGTTGTTGTTGTTTATTTTGGTTCAATGATTGTAGATTGGTATTAAAGACTGTAATTACTCAGTTTTTCTCTTTTGAACTCCAGCTCTGTGTGTCAGATTCATCACCAGGCGTTTTATTGGAGAGTATGAACATAAAAAGGGTAACACAAATGAAATGCATACACTGATGCTCTGTTGACCATGTAAAAACATACCTCCCCTCTCATTGTAAAGCAACAGAATATGGCCGTTTTCACGCTGTAAACGTTTGTGTAACTGCATTGCAAGTGCTGTGCATCATGTGACATGCCATATACTTTTTGTGTCTCTTAGAGGTCACCTACAGGTGTCAGAAAATTGTGGACAAGGAGGCGATTGAACTGGAGATTTTAGACACTGTTAATAAGGTACAGTGTGCCTGAGTGTATATCTTATTATTCTGTATTTTGGTTCTTACCTATTAAGAGACCATCTCTTTGTGACTGTGCATCTGCTGCCGTGCTGTTCTACACTCAAAGAAAGACAGCAGGATGATCTTGCCTTGTCAAACGGCTGATGAGACACAGGACTCTCTGAACCATTCCATTCCTTTCATGTCTGCTGTGCTGAATCTCAGGCTGGTGGAGCGGCTTTAACAGCCTGCCTGCCATTGATAATGTTACACAGCAGAACAGCACTTGTTAATTCATAGGATTGGGCTGAAGCATTACCATCTGTGTGAGTGCAGTAGAGTAGCCGTTCTGATAGTTTGGATGACTCCCCAATGTGACACACCCAGTACTTGTGAGCTGATGATATAAATCAGGTGTGTTGAAAGCATATTTTATCAAAAAATTTTGTCATCATTTACTCACTCATGTTGTTACAAACCTGACTTTCTTACTTCTGCGGAACACAAAAGAATGTTTCTGTCCATACATTAAAGCGTTGTATGATTGTTTTTTTTTTCTATACAATGAAAGACCATCGACTTTCATTATATGGACAAAAAAGACATTTTTCAAAATATCTTCTTTTGTGTTCCACAGGTCCCAGTAAGGTCATAAATGTTTGGAACAACATAAGGGTGAGTAAATCATTTTCATTTCTGGGTAAACTATCCTTTTAAATAATGACAAATGTGCAGTGCTGAGAACTGCATTTGAGAAGCAGGGGGTTTTGGTTTGTGTGGATTTAGTTCACATCCTTTGTGCTCCAGAATTGCCTTCAGAATCACATCTGTGAAAGTCTAGATGTGCGTCACCTCCATTCTCACAGCATCGCACACATTAAATCACATGCAGGAGATGAAGAACTATTCAAATGTGTGAATCTGTTTGTGTTCAGGAGTGTGTAGGACCTGCTGCGTCCTCTCTGGAGAGTTCCATTAAATGGGGTGATGGGTTTCTCATTATGTACTCCGTGACGGACCGCAGCAGTTTTGAGGCTGTGTCGCGCCTGAAAAGGCTGATTGACCACGTTAAACAAACACTCGGTAAGGCCGGTCAGACTGTGTATGTGAATGATCACTATGGGAGCATAGTGACTGAGGACAAATAGTAACAACATTCTGCTATTAGCACTTCTGCGAGCAGTCATGTTTATGTGTACGGACCCTCCAAATAGCGAATAGCGCTGTTATCCGTCAGTGTGACTCAGCCTGCCTTAATTGGTCTCAGTTCAGAGATTTCACCTCAGGCATGAACTCTTAATATAGTACACTGCAGCCTGTGATTGTGAGTTGGTAAATGATAGATAGATACGTGGAAAGAGATAAAGAGAGAGAGAGAAAGTATCACAACACTGCAGTCTTTTATTATACCATCCATCTCCAGGTACTGTCATTTTAATGGTAGTCTGTTCTTCTTCATAGCTACAGCATCCATTACGTCACTCTGTGTATGTGTGTGCGTGTCTTCCAGGTATTCCAACAGTCATCGTTGCCAATAAATGTGACATGGAGAACGGCCGAGTGGTGAGGACAGATGAGGGGCAAGTTTTAGCCTCAGACCTGAGGTTAGTAATTCCTTTATGTTCCAAGTGTTCATCATAAATCTTATATGTATTTACATATGTTTGACATAGGTTAATAAAAAAATTAACATTTTTGTTTCAATACCCCGTCAAAATGACAGAATGACCCGTATGCATTTCCAATGAAATTTTCACTCATCTTGTTTTTTGAGCAAAATAATATTTTGTTAATAATATTTCATATTTTGTCAATAAAATATTTAATATAATGAATATATTTAATAATAATAATTAATTTATATACACTCTGTGGATTACTCAGAATTTCCAGAATTAAAAGGTGCAATTTTATTACTACAGAATTTTGTCAGATTAATAATAATAAGAGAACCACTTCACTATCAGATAATCACTTCAAGTCAAAATTCTAAACACTTATTAGATGATCTTCAATTTTATTTTTGTTGTCCCTGTTACATCACTGACTATTTGGATTTGAAGGTTTTGCTGTGTGTGTTGAAGTTAAAGGGATAGTTCACCCAAAAATGAAAATTCTGTCATTAATTACTTACCTTCATGTCGTTCCACACCTGTAAGACCTTCATTCATCTTCAGAACACAAATTAAGATCTTTTTGATGAAGTTTGAGAGGTTTCTGTCTCTCCATAGAGATCCAACGCAACTACCACTCCAAGGTCCAGAAAGTTAGGAAAAAGACAACATTAAAGTACTCCATGTGACTCCAGCTCTCGCATGAACACAAAACGCATGCGTCATGATGCTCTCGTGAACACTCGCACATGTGCGTTGACGTGCGTGTCTGAACACAACACGCATGCGTCTTGAAGCTCTCGTGAATGCGCATTGCAGATCAGTATTTTTGTAAGTAAAGTGGTAAATTATGGTTGTTGTTTTTTTTGTGCAAACAAAGCACTCACATCGCTTTAAGTTTAAGCCACTGGAGTCACATGGAGTGCTTCAGTGATGTCATTCCTACCTTTCTGGACCTTGGAGTGGTAGTTGTGTTGGATCTCTATGGAGAGACCTCCTGACTTCATCAAAAATATCTTAATTTGTGTTCCGAATATGAACGAAGGTCTTACGGATGTGGAACGACACAAGGGTGAGTAATAAATGACAGAATTTTCATTTTTGAGTGAACTAACCCTTTAAGGTTTCACTGGTGATGTAGGTGCAGTTTCTTTGAGCTGTCTGTAGCCGAGGACACTTCAGCAGTGGAGGCTGCGTTCGGCCAGCTGGTGCGTGAAGTGCGTCAGGAGTTTCAGCGCCACCTGGTGGCTATGGACAAGCGCTCACGGATGCTGCAGATGAGACATGCACTCAAAAACAAACTCACACGGAGTAAAACCATGCAGTGGTGACAAGGAGGACTAAATGCAGTTAAGACCTAACAACTATATTGCTGTATCCTGTCATGACTACCTTTCAGAGAAGAACAAGTCCCTTTTGGGTTTCCAAATACGGTCATGGACAGTGTTATCTGTATGTATATTTATGACACACAGCATAAAGTAGGAAAAGCAAGTGTTTTTAAAAATGCAGTGTGTAATTTATGTGCCACTGGCAGTACCGAATTGAATTGCAAAAACAATAAATGCTAAAATGGACTAACAGGTAGTCCCAACTCAAACATTTGCAACTGATTGAGCCAGAGGCTGATGTGTCGGAACAAAAAATAAAAGAACTACTAAAAACCTTGCAGATATCAACCTCTGTGCAATAAACTGGTTTAAGAGAAAGTATTTTTAACATCTAAAAAGGATCCATTTGAACACTTGAGCTCAGTATACTGCTCCTGCATCACTTTCACTGTAAGTGGAAGCTTTCCAGTGTAACATTCATTCTGTATTTAAATTTCATTTAATGTGTGAAGTCATAAATGCTTATTTATATGCACTGGATTCATTCTGATAGACCGTTTGTCTAGTATTATTAAGTCATGCCTAAAATAGCAAATGATGCACCATGTGGCAGATGATCTATGTCCTATGACTTGGTATTTTAATGCTGTTTTGATCCAATTTCATTCTTATGTGCCTCTGTGAGATTTAAATGTCATGAGGGAACAAAACCAATTATATGGTGTTTTCCATTTGAGGCAGCTGTTTTTAGACTTTCTACATTCTGCCAGTGCACAATCCACTCCATGTAGTAAAATGTTTCCAAAATGGGTTACAGTATAGTCCATCATAAGGCTATACTTTTTTTTTTGTAATATTTATTGTGGTGGTGTTATTCTTACAATGTACATTAGTATGAGTGTTAATATCCATTTGTTGCTTCAATGTAAACCAGAACTAGAGAGAAAAAACAGACTATTTAAATTTACAATTTTATTTAGCAAAAATGGTAAAAATAAATAAATACAAATTGATCAAATGCTCCAGTAATAACCAGCCTCCTCAACAGAAAGAATTCATTAAGTTATATATTCAAATAACTTACACATGGACTTGAATTCTATGAGAAAAGGTAAACGGACATCAGGCAACACACAAGATTAAGAAACAAAACATACAAAATGTAAAAAAGTAAAATGAAACAAAAGAGCAATACACATCCCTTTCAAAAACTATTATGAAATAATCTAGACACTTTTTATACAACAAATTGATGTAAATTGTGTTCTTAATTTATAGTTAAGGACATTAGATTAAGGACTGATATTTTCACATTGCAATAATCTATCCTTGATTTTACTTGAGGGTTTCATCAACCTGAATGAGGTAACAGCATGAGGTGTAAGAACATGACTCTTCATTAGCATTACTATGTGAATGTTAAAAATAAATGAACAAAAGCCTGAGCTCTCAGTAAACACTATAACATCTGACGAAATCAGATTTCACACACTTCAGGACACAATACCCAATTCTCATGTGTAAGGAACATGAATGAGGAGACAAAGTAGATTCCCATCTATCTCATCAGAGAACATCTGTCACAGAAGAACTGTCAGTCCTACTAGCCATATCTGGCCTTAGGATTCTTGGCCCTAAAGGATGAGAGATGACATTTGCAAATGTCACGTCTGATGAGCATTTATGTAAGGGCTCTATTCCCTTTTCTTTCTTTTATCAATGCAGTGGAAAACCTGACATACCATTAAACCACCAAACAGAAC
Source organism: Ctenopharyngodon idella (assembly GCF_019924925.1). NCBI lineage: Eukaryota > Metazoa > Chordata > Actinopteri > Cypriniformes > Xenocyprididae > Ctenopharyngodon > Ctenopharyngodon idella. Next base: position 12,251,995 of record NC_067226.1, read on the forward strand.
GCAGCTTCTCTGCATGTCACTTTGAAATTTTAACAACTGTGATGAAATATTAACTTTTATCAGACAAAATGTGTGAATACTTCTGTGAATGCTGAAACATCTGCAGAATTCAGAACCACGTACTATTTTTTCCGTAGAAAAATTTGGTAAGAGTGCTATGCGGTTTCAAATTCAGCACTAGTATCCTCTTAAAAACTCAGATGCAATTTTGAAATGAAGGGCAGATACTGCTGACTGGGATGAAATTGGATAACGAAAAGTTTTTTTTTTTTTTCATAAAAAGGTGAACAAACATACCAGCAATTAATTTTGTGTTTTGTTAAAAGACGTAAGCACTTCAGAGTTCTTATGTGTAGTGGTCAGATTCACTATAGGCAGCGCAGGCACTGTCCTCACTAACACAACCAGAATGATCACACACTGTATGACAAAGTAGGTTCTGTTACCGAAAAGGGAAAAAACACTCGTTTTGCTGACAACTGACTAAGACACCGACAAGTCATAACACTACTATGAAACAGCCTAACATAGTCTATAGAACTTAAGGCAACCAATACACAGAGGCTACTGCAGGCCAGAGCTGCGTGTTCAGCATTGAAAGCACTCACAAACCTGAAATGAAGATATAAACACTGTAGATATTTCTTTTATATCAAAAGCGACACACCCCTTGTGTGTTTGACACCACTGTGTTTCTAGATTATTTCTTGTGCTTTATTTAAAAAAAAACACTATGAATGTGTCATCTTGGCACACGATACAGTGTTCAAGCTACCGCGGCTGTATCTCAGGTGTTAGAAGTGTTTGTCTGTGCTTGTTCAGAGAGCGTCGGGAGCTCTGATATGGTTATAGAAATGCAATATGTAAAGAAAGTAAAGCGTTAACAGAACAGCCCCTAGGAGACAATAGTGAAGTAGTTGCGCTAGGCACGTATAACGTACGCCTGCTGTGTTGTGCTTTTGGACAGGTTTACAGAACAGTGTTATCACCTAGTAAAGTGACACCATGCGTGTTAAAACGATACAGAACAGAAGCCCTTAAATTGGCCCATAAGCATAACGTTACTGGCACACCGGTTTTACTGGATATTTCTGACTGCATGATTCTTCGTAAGTTATTGGACAAGGCATGAGACCCCTGCTACAGTCTGGGTAAAAAAAAAAAATAAATCCTCTGGATGTGGAGATGGAGTGAGAGTGATGTGAGAGAAGTCTCAAATCATTCCCTTGTGTGACTGCGCCTGAACTGCGCTCTCAGTAAATCACATCTGTTCAGTAGATAAGGCATGGTCAGAATTTACCTCACAGACACTTCAGGACTGACACTACAAATACTACTA